>NC_081406.1:249376931-250090264 GCF_030272615.1 Cryptomeria japonica
TTCACCACATTCGTGATGATTCTTCCATGGGTGGAAGTGGACCAAGTACCAATGGGGAGATTGCAAGCCAAATACAACACAAGCCACCTCATGGCAATACAAATGCAACAAAATACTTCCACATTCCTTATGCCCCCCAAAAGGCTCAAGGCCATATTTACTCCCCTTATGACCCCCCAATGCATACACAAGGCTATGCAACAAGGGTCACAAAGGACACCCTTGAGATCACTCTCCATAAGGAGAGCCTCTCACCCAAGGCTGTCATACTCCTTCCACCCCAAGATCTTCCTACCCTCCCAAGAGTAGGAGATCTTGGACACTCCCAAAAACAACAAGAACACAAAACAAAACACATGGAAATGAAACTACACATTCTTTACTTCAACAAAAACTTCATAAAACACTATCTTTACAAGAATCTCTTTTCTTCAACAAAACAACATAAACTAACATAAACAACATAAACAAGAGGAGATAAAAACCAACCTTATTCTGCCAATAGGTATGCTAAAATTAGTTGGGGATGAGCTGCCCAATTCCACACAAACTTTTTCTCCAAATTCCACCAAAAATTCTATTCTACTACTAATTTTTCAAAACAAAGCATAATCTCCAAAAATGGAGAGTGGGTGATTACTCACTAAGTCTCCAATTCTTGCCTAAGAAGGCCTCTCACACACTTCCCAACCCCTTGGGTGAGGTGAGAGTTCCCATTGGTTGCCCTTCCCAAACTCTTACACATCACTAAAATTGGAAAGGAAAAAGGTGGAAGAAGATGGGGAAGAGAGTTTGACATCAAAAGATAAGGTTGTCCATCCTAGGAGGAACTTTCTAAGTTGAATTTTCGTTCATCTTGGAAACACCACTTTTTGAAGTGACTAAATAGCCACATGGGAGAAGCCACATGTTTCAAAATACCCCTAACCCATAGGTATACCCTTTGAACCTTTGGAAAAGCCTTAAAAATGACCCTAGGAGTCCATTTAACCCTTTAGAATCCCAACTGAAGTTTACCTACGGGTCAAACTTGAGTTGACCACTCCCAAGACTCCCTACCCAAGGCAAATTTGGGACCACACTCATGTTTTTGAATGGCTTTGGTAGAAACAAAACTCCCTCCAAGAGACAAGTCAAAATAAATGACACAATAAAAATACAATAGAACAATCACACATGGAATTTGTCTCTTGTAGGATTCCACATATACATATAAATTAATTTTAACACTCAAGCATCATACACTTCACAAATAAAATACATTACAGATGGGGTGTTGTCTCTCCAAATAGACAACTCCCGGCTTAACAAACGTACATTGATCTAGGCTTGGTTCTCCATATAAATTCCATGGTCACATGGATAATTTTCCTGCGCATCTCAATTAACACATTAGTAATTCCAAATAATCACAATTATACATAGTCAAATACATGGATTTCATTGCACATCAAACACTCATACATTTGGCAACAATAATTCAATATCTCATTCGTTCAAATTCGATTTCACATAAGCAATTAACATAATTTTCCAAAATTGAACCATTCATAAATAAGCATCATTTTTCTATCATCAAAAGAAGTCCTGCAATTCCAATAATGATATTCACCATTTCAAAATAATTCTATTCTAGCAACATATATATAGTTTCATAATCATCATGCATAAAATAAAGCATCAACATATGTCAATGTGATCCAAATCATGGAATCATATAAGTTCTAAGTCCATAAAACATAAAATAAAGCATCCATAATAGTCTCAATATGCAAATAACTAAAAATGTCAAACTGAGTCGGGGTAGGGCCTCACAGGTTACAAGGTAACCCAATCAAACTAGTTGAACTTTATTTCCAATTCATGCATTTATTGTGCTCATAAGATTGCCATAGAAAATGATAGGTATGATCTATTGGCATTTGCATGAAGATTGAATTAATGATATGCTATGTTGTCATTGATGTCAATTAACCAGTAATGATATTATTGTAATGTTGTTTTGTAACTGGTAGGAAAGGAAGAGCTAGTGAAGGAAACTGTAACCGGTAGGTAAGTTTGTGGAGTGAACCGATATTGCTAAGTTTGGAGAGTTGAATCGGTAAACCTGACCTGTTGATTTGATAAACCCTAACTGATTAAGTTTGGTGAATTGGTTATATTGGTTTATGATCTGATGATGAGCTGTAATGATTATGACACGTATGCATATTGTATGAAGAGAGTTTCAAAGTGTTTTTGGCACATTGAGATAATAGCTTTTTTCTAGGGAATGAGCAAGTATATTGCATGTAATGCAAAGCGCGTGATGAGTTACTAAGTTCAATGAAGCGGTGATCAAGGAGTGGGCAACGATTTCTCAAATGATGTGCAGAGATTGTCATGTAGTCCAACGGTCATACTTGAACCAATTTGTTTGTAATCTCTATGAGAGAATTAGGTTTTTGTTGTGTTACTGACCTATTGATTTGTTTATAAGTTTGAAGAGTTGTTTTGTTTCAAAGTTGGAAAAGTTTTAGTTGAGTGTGTGGTTGCCGAACCAGATGATGTATCTATAGTTTGAGTAAAGGCAGATATGAGCATGAAAAGGATCTGAACAAGCAAGTCTAGTGCTATTCAAACATATCAGAAAACCCCTGTTGTTTTCTAACAATTATAGCAGATTGAAATCCCCTAATCGGGTAAGCTCTAACAAGCTTGGTGTTATTCAAATCCTCTAACCAGGTCATCCATTAGCTTGGATTTCAAATCCTCTATCGAGGTTACTCCTCACAGGGTATTGCTTCTAAGAAGGCATTATAGTCAATCCCTTAATCGGGTGGTCCCTAACAGGATCTGTTCTTAACAGGACTTTTTGTCAAGCTTTAACAAGCTTGGCTCCTAATAGGGCGAACTTCAGAAGAGTTCATATAGTTATCTTGTGAGTCTCATCTCACCATGGTTTTTCCCATTTGGGTTTTCACATCAAAGATATTGTGTCAAGTGGTGAATTTTTTTTGTGGTTATGTTTTATTATGGTTGATTTTCTTAACTACTTAATCCACTTTGATAAGTCATGATAACCTATAGCAATATGAAATGAAGCTTTACTTATGTCAGTAAAAGTATTTGGATGTTTATGAGTTTCAAGTTGTTTACTATTAATCTGTTGTAACAGTTAGCCGGTTTAACTTGACAGTTTATCTTGATAGAGATGTAGCATTTATAGTTCTAGGTTTACTTTGAGAAGTTGATTTTGAGATTGGTGAAGTTAATATCACTTTTTCTATGTACTGATTTACCCCCCCTCTCAGTAGTTGACCAGATCCTTATGCTTTCATTATACCATCAATTGGTATCAGAGGGTCTCAGGTCCTCTAAGGTCTAAGCCTAACAGCTTGAGGTAAAGATCTTATAGAACATGATGAAGAAGGAAGGTCCAAAATTTAATAGAGAGAACTATAGTATATGGAGTGATAGAATGAAAATTTATATTAAGAGTCTTGGAAATCAATACTGGGAACATGTTGGTACTCAATATGTTGCACCTAGTCGGATTATGACTGATGATCAAAAGAAAGAGCAACAAGAAAAAAATCAAGCACTGGAGGCTATTATCAATTCTTTGTCTGATGTAGAGTATGTAGATGTCCATGGTCTAGAAACTGCATATGAGGTATGGAAGAAACTTGAAGATATTTATAGCGGTGATGAACATGTGAAGATTGCCAAGGAAGGGAGTCTAAGAGGAAAGTTTGATGACATGCAGATGGCTGAAGGTGAGAATATCCAATGGTATGGTCAAAGAATAAAAGATATAGTTGGTGAGATAAAGAGTGTTGGTGGTAAAGTGGAAGATGCCACAATAGTTAGTAAGGTGTTGAGAACCCTGCTACCAGTCTATGCTATCCAAGTTGCAGCTATTCAGGAGTTAAAATCTATTGACAAAACTAAGGTAGCCCTTGACTCCATCATTGGTAAGCTTACTACTTTTGAATTAAATGGTTATGATGGTAGTGTTCAGAAATCTAAGTCTGCATTTAGAGCTTCAATTTCTAACCCATCTATGAGGAAAATTAGAGATGTCAGCCACAGTTATGAATCTAGATTTAGTAGAGAAGTTGATGATGAAGACAGTTCGGATGAGCTTGAAGCATTGTTGTCCAAGTGGTTGCCCAGAGGAACCGGTAAATATAGAGGTAAATTACCTTTGAAATGTTTTGCATGCAACAAGATTGGAAACATTGCAACTAACTGTCATAATGGTGATAATGAGCACAAGTGAGATAAATTCAAGAAGTACAAGGGAAAAGGAAAAAGAGATTGTCTTATTGCAGTTGATGGTGGTATCACTGATGAGGAATCTGATGGTGATGCTAATGAAGACATTGTGTTTGTAGCCATTAAAGAAGAAACATCTGATCAAAAAGCTTTAGTTTCTCGCATGGATAATTCTAATGATTGGATCATTAAGAGTGGTTGTTCAAATCACATGACCGGTGACCAAAGCAAATTTCTTTCTTTGAAGGAATTTGATGGCAAAGTTGTAAGATTTGGGAATGACTCACCCTAAATGGTTAAAGGTAAGGGAGCTATTTCTCTTAATGGAAAGAGCAGTGCAGATGATGTCTACTGGGTTGAAGGAATAAAGAAAAATCTTTTGAGTGTTGCTCAACTCAATGACACGGGATATCCATTAGAGTTTAAAAATGGTATGCGCAAAATCAATGGGAGCAAAGGTGAACTGATTGCAACCGGCAAGAAGACTAAAGGTAACCTGTTTCACCTAAATCCTAAAGTCAACAACTGTTTAATTGCTAAAGTAGATGATAGTTGGCTTTGGCATAGGAGATTTTGTCATATAAATTTTGATAAACATTGTTATAGTGAGTAAGTCCAAGACAGTGAGAGGTTTGCCTCAGTTGGACAAACTAGTTAATGCTTTATGTAAGAAATGTCAGTTGGGAAAGATGACATCCTCAAATTTCAAGAGAAAATCTTTTTCAGCGAACCATCTGTTAGATTTGGTTCATACAGACCTCTATGGACCAATAAGGACTAAAAGTATTGAAGGTGATAGATATTTCATGATCTTCACTAATGATTGCTCAAGAATGGTGTGGGTCACATTCTTGAAGGATAAAATAGAAGCATTTCGTAAGTTAAAGGCATTCAGGGCCTTAGCTAGAAAGGAGAGTAGTAAGAAGATAAAGTGTCTGAGGAAGATCAAGGTGGTGAATTTACTTCTGAGGAATTCACTAGATATTGTGAAGAAAATGGTATCAAATGGTAGCTTTCTGCACTGAGGACACCATAGAAGAATGGTATTGCAAAGAAGAGCAATTGCTTAGTTGTTGAAGAAGCTGGGATGATGTTGATACAAGGAGGTGTAGCAAAAACTTTATGGAGAGAAGTTGTCGGCACAATTGTCTACACTATGAACTAGATTTTGGTAAAAAGAGGTAAGGACAAGACTCCTTATGAATACTGGTATGGTAGATCACCTAATGTTATTTATTTCAAGATATTTGGTAGCAAATGTTTTATTAAGAGAGGTGACTATGTTAGCAAGTTTGAGGCTAAAAGTGATGAAGGTATATTTCTTGGTTATCCCACCAAAAGTAAAGCCTACAAATGTTATAACAAATGGACATAGAGAATCATTGAAAGTGTTGATGTTTGAGTGAATGATTATCCTAAAGTCTCAGGGGAAACCAATGTGGATAAAAAGGATGAAGGGCCTTGCATTTTGTTTTTGGAAACAAAACCTGTGAAACCTGAAACTGGGAAAGAGAATGTTGTTGTACCAGTTCAACCGGAACAGGTAGATTCAAAAGAAGATGATGTTAATAATAAAGAAGAACCTGAAGATAATGATCATGTTATCCCAAGGTATGTGAGACTCAATCACAATTCTAAACAAATTATTGGAGATAAGGATGCTAAAGTGTTAACCAAAAGAAGAATTAGAGAGAATTATTGCATGATCTCCACTATTGAGCCTAGAACTATTAAGGAAGCATTTGGAGATGATCATTGGGCTAAATCTATGGAGAAGGACACTGAAATTTTTGAGAAGAACAATACATGGACCCTAGTACCCCGACCGGTAAATAAAAATGTGATAGGTACTAAGTGGGTATTCAGGAACAAGTTGAATGAAGATGGTGTTGTAGTTCGCAACAAAGCAAGATTGGTTTGCAAAGGTTATGCACAAGAAGAAGGAGAAGATTATGGTGAGACTTTTGTACTAGTAGCTAGATTGGAAGGTGTCAGAACTTTACTTGCATTTGCATCACATAAAGGATTCAAAGTATATCAGATGGATGTAAAGTCAGCATTTTTGAATGGAATAATGGAAAAAGAAGTATACATTGAGCAACCAGATGGTTATGCTCTGACTGATGAGAGAGACATGGAATGTAAGTTGCACAAGGCACTATATGGATTAAAGCAAGCACCAAGAGCATGATATGAAAGGCTTCATTTGCACCTGATGAAGATAGGTATTCAGAGAACCAGTGAAGATAGCAACATATATCTCAAATATGAAGGAGATAAAATATTGGTTAGTGAAGTGTTTGTAGATGATATCATATTTGGAAGGAATGATGACATGATCAATGACTTTGCAAATGAAATGAAAAGTGAATTTGAAATGTCTCTAGTGGGAGAGATAAAAAATTTCATAGGTTTGCAAATACAACAAATGAAGAGTGGTATTTTCATCACATAGTCTAAGTGTGTGAAGGAGGTATTAAAGACATTTGGTATGAGTGATTGTAAACTAGTTGGGACACTAATGGTTACAGGTTGTAAGTTATCTAAGGAAGATGAGGCCACATCTATTGATGAGGAGTATAGGTCAATGATTGGAAAATTGCACTATGTTGTTCACAGTAGACCGAATATAGCTCATGCAGTTGGTCTAGTTGCTAGATTTTAGAAGAATCCGAAGGAAACACATTTGATAGAAACCAAGATGATATTTAGATATTTGAAAGGTACTGTTGACTATGGATTATGGTATCAATATGAAGGAAACTCTGACTTGAAGGTGTACACAGATGCAGACTGGGAAGGTAATGTTGATGATAGGAAAAGCACAACTGGTGGAGCATTCTTTCTTGGAGGAAGATGTGTTTCTTGGAGTAGAAAGAAGCTATTAGGATTCCCAAAGATACTGAGAGGGGGGGTGAATCAGTATCTTGCCGGTTTACAGATTTTCTAATCTTATTAAACAAATTGCATTCCAAAATAGTGTACCGGTAAACAAGAATTAATGTAGTAAATAAGAACAATAACTACAACATAGAAAGCACACCATAACACAATATTTTTAATGAGGAAACCCGGTGTGGGAAAAACCTCGGTGGGATTTGTGACCCACAATATTCACTCACTGACCAATAAATGAATATTACTTACAATAGGGGTCTACACATGCAAGAAGGCCAACTGCCTAAAGCTCACTGCTTATTTACAAAAGGGAAGTCTCACTAACTTACAAAAATGGATTATGAAAATCCAATATCATGTCCTGGTTCAGTTCAACATCTGCTATGCTAGGTTCAGTACCAGTTTAAACTCACAAAATAACCATAAACCTTACTCCAAAATCTGCCTTAATATTCGCATTTACTTCTTCAATAATCTGACCATGTCCACATATCCTAAATGATCTACAAGATCTCATACTTATATATGAGTCCTATTACAATTCGCCTTGTCAGCTTACAAAAAGATATTACAATTAAATGCAAAATATAATAAACAAAATCTTGTCAGTTGGGGTGTTGGTAATCATCTTTGCCGCTACTAGTAAACAATCTGTCGGTGTCGGTGCCATAGGATTGCAAGGTTGCCATCAATGACAATACTTTCAATCACCTAAATTTTCTCATTGGAGTGTGTATTTTCCAACAATCTCCCCCTTTGGCATTGATGGCAACACTCATGAGAAAAAGTCAAAATTGTATCCAAAATGTGTTGTCCAAAAAAAATCTTGCCAAAAACTGTCTTACCAAAACTGTGTGCTCCCCCTGAGCAAATGATTTCTTTTGTTATCATTTTTCTCATCTCCACTACTCACCCTTTGACATCAATGACAAAGGTTGTCAAAAATGTCAACTGAGTGTAGTTATCAGCTAGATCCTTTTAACCGATAGGTTACAATCTGATATAGATCTGGTAGTGCAAAATTTAAGCTATTAGTGAACCTTTCACTATCCTTCAATGTTGCTTCTATCCTTTGGATGGTATCGATGAGTATGTGCATTTTCTCTTCTGGTGTCTTAAGTCCTAGAACAAGTGCCTCAGAAATCTCTTTTCTCAAAGAGATGAGGATGTCTAGTTTCAGACCTAATCTACATTTGAGTTCCTTAGCCTTAAACTTTAATCTGTCCTTATCTTTTTCAAATTTTTCAATTTTCTCTTCAAAGCCTGCAATTTCCTTCTCTATTACTGATATGGATTCTGATGAACCTATGAAATTATCAGTAATATCATTTATTTCCTTTTGTGCTCTGTTGATCTCTTTATCTATGTCCTCTATTAAAATGTTTGTCTTGCATGAATCCATGTACAACTTCTTAAAATCTATTATTGTTTTTCCTAGTGTCGGTAATAATGTATCGATGTGTTCCTTGCATCTCTTTATTGACTCTTCAAAGAATTTTTCTTTCTCTTTATTCATTTTCTCATTGAAAGTCTCCTCATTAATTTGATCAACTGTTAGAAGATTGTCAGTTAAGTATTTAGACAATGTGTCTAATTGGCTCAAAGAATCTCTATTTTTCACATTGCACTTGGGTGAAATCAATTTCAAAATTGGGATGGTGTCATCAATTGTCTTATATGCTTGTGCAATACACTATATGATTTTCTTGATGGAATCCAGTAATACCTCTGTTACATTTGTCGGTCTCAATTCTGTTGAGGAACCAGATGACTGTCCAACTGCCTTAACAATCTGCAATTTGCCGGTGTGAGTGACCTCTTTGCTTATGTTGACCTCAGGTAGGTCAGTTTGAGTCTGCATCTCAACTAGCAAAGGTTTGGGTTTCTCAGCTGTTGTCGGTGGTACTATCTCTGTGCTTTCTATTGTCAGTTCCTCTGATTGTGTCTCAATATTATCTACTGGTTTCTCTGTATGTACCTCTGAACTATCTACTATCGGTATTTCAACAGATTTTATTGTATTATCAGTAGTTGGTTGCTCTAACTCATTAGGCTTCTCAGTGTGTACATCAGTGGTATCTGTCATTCCTATTTCCAGGGGATCAGTGGATTGTTCAATGTGTGTTTCAATCCAAATCTCAACATTTCCAACTGTATCCTCAAAATGTGTCTCAATAGTAATATCCTCAGCCAGTGGCTCAGTTGCCACATCTTTCTTCTCAGCGGTTTCCTTATCAACCACAATGTTTACTTCTTGTGTATCAATGTTCATAGTATATAACACCTATGGATTGGGATTGGTGTCTTCATGCATTGTCTCCATACTCTCAACATTATCTGTTGTCGGTGGTGTATCAACAATTTCAATCGATGGAGTATTAGAAGGCAAGTTATCTGTTACTTTATGCTCGGAGGACCACCTACCTTTCCTTTACCTTTAGCCTTTTCCTTTTGATAGATTCTGAAAGTCTTTGGTCTTATAAGCTCTTCTTTCTTTTCCTTTTCCACAAAGAAAATATCCCATTTGTCTATTGTTTCTTTAGTGATCTCATTCACTCTATCTGCCATTAAAGCTACATGTCGGTGACCAGTGGAAAATACAATCCTGTTTGCCTCACTTATCAGTTCATCAATTTCATCTAGTGATTTTTCTGGGTGAACTGCAAGTAGTTTTTCTACCTTAATCTTCTTATCCAGTTCCACAATTGCTAACCTTTTTTCATCTAATCTTCTATACAAGTCACTTGGTAAGTCATCTACAACTTCTATCAAAAATTTCTTGTAAATGTCTAGGGTCTTCAGCATAAGAAACTCCTTTGGGTATTATAGAAAATGCTCCTAGGGTATCATTCTTCTTCGCTACTTCGAGAATGATTTTAAATATGGGCCTAGGGCACTTAACCACTTCAGTTACAGTAGGGTTTGCAATGAATTCAGGTGCAAAGGAGGAAGCCATTGTATAAATACCTTAATCTGCCTTTAGGTTTGAATGCTTGAATGATTTGCTTCACTTTGTTGTGGATACCTTTGCTCAATTTTTTTGCACTCTAAGGAAATTTCAATGATTGGTGAGTGAGAAAGAGTGAAAAACACTTTCTTTATAATATCATTTCCTTCAACTACCATAATAAATGCCTACCGGTTAAGTGAAAACTTAACTCATCTGTCAGTAAAGAAACATTTCATCTTCTTACCATCAACCGAGGGTAAACTAGCATGTTTTCAATTTGTTGCCATACCCCCAAGGGATTGCTTTTCAGTTAGATGAAGAATCTCCTGTCAATGGAGTGATACTTTGTTCTATCGATGAAGGAATAAATTCATTAACATTCTGATCTGACTTTCTAATCCATTGTTTTGAAAAATTTTGCTTTACCTCATCAACCTTCTCTTTACCTTTCAAACTGGGTCCTTTGTTATTTTTCGGTGATGTCTTACTTCTACAAAATTTTACAATATGTCCAATCTTGTTACAAGCATAACAGGTCACATTATTTTTCTAAATAGCTTTTCCATATCCTATGTCGGTATGTGTTCTGCATTGATTAGATAAGTGTCCAAATCTTCCACAAACATAGAATCTTACATTCATTCTGCAATTTTCTAAATTGTGACCAATTTTGTTGCATTTAGAACATTGACCGGTGGGTGCATTAGTGTTCTAATAGTTTCTAGATCTACATTGATTTTCTCTATGACCATACTTGTTACAGTTAAAGCATTTCCCATTAAATTTGTAGGCATTAGGTTGTCTTACCGGTTTACTATGATCATGATTGTTTGTAGTACCAGAGCTTTCACCATCTTCAAAGCCAAGACCATTAGTATCTCCATTAGGTTTTTGATTTTTCAGCATGTCATCAAGTTATTCTAAACTTTTCTTGAATTTCTACTTATGTTGATTTGCAGTAGCCAACTCATTTTCCAAGAAATCTTTTTGTCTCATGAGTTCAGTTTTATCATGTTCCAAGTGAAACATATTTGTCTTCGACATATCATTTTCATGACTGGGTCTTAGATTTTCATTTCCAGCATCATTGATTCTCCTAGTCAAGTCATCTTCATTCTTCTTTATGTCTTCAATGTCTTTACAAAATCTCATAGTCATATCTTGCATCTCATTCCTCAAGGTCATGTTTTCTTGCTTCATCTTGCTTACAAGATCATTAAGAGTTTCTTTTTCATCATCATCACTATGTATCTTTTCATGAAGTTCTCTTCTTTTGTTCCTAGCAATAGTGAGATTTTCTTGAAGTCCTTGAATGATTTCATGTGCAGTCTTCAAATCATCTTCAAGTTTCATATTTTTCAACTTTTCTGCATCATAATCTGAAAGAGTTGTTTCCAATTGTTTTCTTAAGTTTTCCATCTGTATCGGTGTCAGAATCTTCCTCAAGTTATTAGGCTTTTGAAAAAAGAGGACCAGGCTCTGATATCAATTTTTAGGATTCCCAAAGATACTGAGAGGGGGGGTGAATCAGTATCTTGCCGATTTATAGATTTTCTAATCTTATTAAAAAAATTGCATTCCAAAATAGTGTACTGGTAAACAAGAATTAATGTAGTAAATAAGAACAATAACCACAACATAGAAAGCACACCATAACACAATATTTTTAATGAGGAAACCCGGTGTGGGAAAAACCTTGGTGGGATTTGTGACCCACAATATTCACTCGCTGGCCAATAAATGAATATTACTTACAATAGGGGCTTGCACATGCAGGAAGGCCAACTGCCTAAAGCTCACTGCTTATTTAAAAAAGGGAAGTCTCACTGACTTACAAAAATGGATTATGCAAATCCAATATCATGTACTGCTTCAGTTTAGCATCTGTTATGCCAGGTTCAGTATCAGTTTAAGCTCACAAAATAACCATTAACCTTACTCCAAAATCTATCTTAATATTTGCATATTACTTCTACAATAATCTGACCATGTCCACATATCCTAAATGATCTACAAGATCTCATACTTATATATGAGTCCTATTACAATTCAACTTCTCGGCTTACAAAAAGATATTATAATTAAATACAAAATGTAATAAACAAAATCCTGTTGGCTGGGGTGTTGGTAATCATCTTTGCCGCTGTCGATAAACTATCTGCTAGTGTCAGTGCCATAGGATTACAAGGTTGCCATCAATGACAATATCTTCAATCACCTACAATTTCTAATTGGATTGTATATTTGCCAACATAAGCAAAGTTGTATATCAGAGTCTACTGCTAAAGCTGAGTATGTTGCAGCTTATATGAATTGTACCCAGGCTATCTGGATGAGGCACATTCTAGAAGGTTTCAAGATGAAGTTTTCAGAACCTGTAAAGATCTTATGTGACAATACCAGTTCCATAAATATTTTAATGAACCCTGTTTTGCACGCACGAACCAAGCATATTGAATTGAAGTATCATTTCTTGAGGGAAAATGTGTAGAGTAAAGATGTGATCTTGGAGCATGTTTCTACCAAGGAGCAACTTGCAAATATCTTTATTAAACCTCTTTCTAAGACTTCTTTTGAGTATCTTAGAAGTCAGATAGGGGTTGTACCCCTTCATGAGGTGAATTGAGCATGATTAGAGTACATCAGTCTTGGAGCTACTTGCAGAATTTTACAAAAGAATTGATGTAGGAGTGGAGTTATTCCATAGGGGGAACATCAAGTTGTAGGTTGTTGATGCTTAGTAGTGAAGTTTTACATTGCATGTTTTACTTTCACTTTGGCATTGTCGTCAAAGGGGGAGAACTATGTGATTATGGGGAGAAGATCCAGTGACAAACTGAAGTCAAGGAGAGTACATGGTAAAATATAAACCAGGATTCCTATTCACAATCACAGCAATCAATGGTATTGAAATTTGTATTGCCATCAATGCCAAAGGGGGAGATTGTTGGCATTTGCATGAAGATTGCATTAATGATATGTTATGTTTTCATTGATGTCAATTAACCAGTAATGATATTGTTGTAATGTTATTTTGTAATCGATAGGAAGAGCTAGTGAAGGAAACTATAACTAGCAGGTAAGTTTGTTGAGTGAACCGGTATTGCTAAGTTTGGAGAGTTGAACCGGTAAACCCTACCTGTTGATTTGATAAACCCTAATCGATTAAGTTTGGTGAATTGGTTATATTGGTTTATGATCTGATGATGAGCGGTAATGATTATGACACGTATGCATATTATATGAAGAGAGTTTCAAAGTGTTTTTGGCACGTTGAGATAGCAGTTTTTGTCTAGGGAATGAGCAAGTATATTGCATGTAATGCAAAGCACATGATGAGTTACTAAGTTCGTTAAAGCGGTGATCGAGAAGGGTTCGAGGCTTTCTTGAATGATGTTGGCAAAGTTTAAGTTGAGTGTGCAGTTGCCGAACCGAATGATGTATCTGTAGTTTGGGTAAAGGTGGACAGGAGCATGAAAAGGATCTAAACAAGCAAGAGTAGTGTTATTCAAACTGATCAACAAACCCCTGTTGTTTTCTAACAATTATAGCAGATTGAAATCCCCTAACCGGGTAAGCTCTAACAAGCTTGGTGTTATTCAAATCCTCTAACCAGGTGGTCCATTAGCTTGGATTTCAAATCCTCTATCGAGGTTAGTCCTCATAGGGTATTGCTTCTAACAAGGCATTATAGTCAATCCCTTAACTGGGTGGTCCCTAACAGGATCTGTTCTTAACATGACTTTTTGTAAAGCTTTAACAAGCTTGGCTCCTAACAGGACAAACTTTAGAAGAGTTCAGATAGTTATCTTGTGAGTCTCTTCTCACCATGGTTTTTCCCATTTGGGTTTCCACGTCAAAAATATTGTGTCAAGTGGTGAATGTTTTTGTGGTTATGTTTTATTATGGTTGATTTGCTTAACTACTTAATCCACTTTGATAAGTCATGATAATTAGCAGCAATATGAAATGAAGTTTTGCTCATGTTAGTAAAATTATTTGGATGTTTATGAGTTTCAAGTGGTTTACTATTAATCTGTTGTAATAGTCAACCGGTTTAACTTGACAATTTATCTTGACAGAGATATTGCATTTATAGTTCTAAGTTTACTTTGAGAAGTTGATTTTGAGATAAACCTAGGGAAGATTAAGTGTAAGAAGAAAGGTATTTTCCGGTATGGCAACCTTGTTGTTTGCTTGATGCTTTTCTTTTTGAATGAGTTATTGGGATCTAGTAAAACACAATGGGCATTTGATATGCCGGTAGGGAAACAAATCAAAAATGCTATAGGAGGTTTGGGACAGGACAAGGAGAGAGACTCCATTTTATGGGGTTATTTCAAATCATTTCAAAAGACAAAGAGTGCCTAAACATATTGTTGATAAATACTCTATAGAAATCTACTCTATGGTGAAGAAGAATAAAACATTGATGGAGGCAGTGCAACCACGAAAGGTCTGGATCACTAAGATGGGATTTGAGGTTGATGTTGATATCTTGGACTTATATGCCAAGACTCTTATTGATGCCATAGTTGACGAAGCTGAGAAAACCTTTGGGACAGCAAAGCAAAAGGAATCTGAACTTCAGATAGGTTTTAGCAGGAAGAGAAGGGAAGGAAAAATCAAGAAGGTTGGGGAAGCTATGGAGAAAATGTCCTTTGAAATCAAACAGATCATTGGACTAGTAGAAGGGTCATCTCCGGTAACAATTCAGACTCCACTGGTAGCAACAACCAGTAAAGGTGTATTGAAGAGAAAGAAACTGGAAACTTATATTGCCCCTATTGAATCTAGTTCCAATACTGATGTTGTGCCCCCAAAGATTCCCCAGGCTTACATTAGGATACAGAGGAAGAAGCCTAAGAAAGGAAAGAAATAGAAAGTAAAGGTCACCCCTCCAGCAGCCCCAAAGAAAATTTTGAAGGAGAGGAAACCCATAGAGAAGAGAAAATTGGTTAAGGAGTCTACTTCTACTCTTGGCAAGAAGAAGAAATCAGATATAGATATAGCTCTCGAATCCGGTATGAGTATTGAAGTCATTCCTCCTCTCTCAGTTGCTAAATTGATTGATCAAATAACTAAAGATGGAATTTTGAGCAATATCCAGCATTACTATGTACAAGTGGATGATAAGGAACAAATGGAGATTGAGGAATCAGTTTTGTTATACTTAGATATATATAAGAAAGCATTACTTGAGACTGAAAAAAAATACTGGGAGATTTGTACAATAAGCTATATGCTAGGAGATTGTCTGTAGTTGAAGAGGATAAATATATAAAGATGTAGGAGTTGTTGATTGTTTGTGGTGCTATAACTAATGAAGAGTTGTAGCAGTGTTTGGAATATGCAAATAAAACAATTTTTTGGAGTAGACACTAGCATGTGAGTCTCATGGTAGGTAGAGTAAATGAAATAGTTAAGGAGACCCACAAGGCATGGGTAAAATTCTTGGTAGATAAACTTGATTTCTTGACTCCGTTGGTATTCTCTCCTAAGTCTGGTATTCAAGACATCTCAATTGATGGTAAGGGGAAAGGTGTGTTAGGTTTGGATCCATTGATTCTGGAACAGAAACTAATAGAGGATATTCCTCCACCAGTATCACCTCTACATGATAGAGAGATACTGATAGATAACATTGAATTTGTACATGATAAGCAGGATACACCGGAACACAACATTCTGGATGTAGAGGTTATTGATGTGGATATAGACAATAAATAGGTCAAGGATATTGAACCTCCAGCAACAAATGTACATATAGAAGAGGCTAAATTTGAGAAGGTTACTGCACCAAGTGGCGAAGCCACTAGTGCTAATCAACAAGTTGGAGATTCTAGTCATTCATTGTTGGCACTTGGCTTATGTGGTCAAGTGGATTTTGGATAGAGGAATATTGAGCAACTGAGCAGTTTTGAATTGATATTTTTTTGTAGCTTAGAAGTTAAGGAAGGAAGGATCAAAAGACAAGCAATTCATTGAGAAGGTCATTCTGGTTCTGCATCAACTAGTTCTAGGATACACTAGTCTAGTAGATATCCCCTCTGGTAAGCTTAAGAGTTTGACTGAACACATTGCAAAAGAGTTTCAAACTCTTCAACAAATATCAAACGGACAGTTAATAGAGAGGTACAGTGCAGCTAGGATAGTCACCTATGATAATATGATCACATCAGACAAGGTCAAGATGACAGAGGAACTAACAAAGATTTATGAGGCTCTTAATCATTGTAATTGTATATATAGGTATTGTACTAACACTGACAAACTTATAGCTGACCTAGAGGTAAAAATAAAAGTGGCAAAGGCCCGGTTGGAACATCTGGCTAACGATTTTGATGGTACTCAGTCATTGACCAATGCTATTGATGGTCAAATTTTGGTTACAGAACCAAATCTATCAACCTTGGAGAAAGATATGGATAGATTAATCCGGCAAGCAAGGGAGTTGAGAGGATTGGTTAGTCCTCGGTTGAACACTTTGTTACTTCATAAGCAGGAAAGTATAGAATTGATGAATAAACCCACACCGGTAGATCTAACTAAAGAGTAACTACATGCATACATTCTTGATGGGTTTGTATCTATTTTGGGAACACTGAAAACTGGTTGGGATACTTAGGATTTTTGAAGGATTCTTACCCGAAAATATTCAAGTACATCTAGATCTAGTAAACATATTTTAATTTCATTCTTTCATTCGTTTTCCCCAGCCAAGTTGTCATTGGTGTCAAAGGGAGAGAGATTGATGTGAAAAATTTTAAGGGACATAAGAAGTAATGTATAGCTTAGGGGGAGCAATGTCAGTTTTGGTCATCAATTTTGGGAGGAACCAGGGACAGCACTTCAGCGATCCATTTTTTCACATGAGTGTTGCCATCAATACCAAAGGGGGAGATTGTTTGCAATGGACACTCATCTGGTTTAGTTTTGTTGTCATTGATGGCATCACACACCATTTTGGTTTGGACACTTAACCCGTATTCACTGATATTCATGATTTAGCAACCAACATTCAAGTCATCTGGCACACAAGGGAAACTGACAAACTAGGAACCGGTATATGAGGCCAACATAGGAGATTAATCTGGAAGGTTTACATGATAGTGATCAGTGGCATCGGTCACAAAGTTTAATGCATTTGTTTTTGTCTAGGCAGACATGTAAATAAATTGCAATATCTTTGTAAGTCGACATAAGGCATTTATGTTTGTGATTGGGAAGGGTATTTAAGTCAGTCCAGTTAGGTTATTTTGAATATATACAGATAGATGGAATGTATAGTGATGTGATATTGTGTGAGCGATGTTGATCAACTGAATATGAATATAATATTCTGTAGTCGGTCTTGGTTATTGGTTTAGAGGTTTGGGATGTGAAGTAAGTTACCGATAAGGGAGGATAGAGTGAAAACTAGTACAGACAGTGCTTGAACTGAAACTCATTTAGCATAGTAGATGCATTCTCTGAGTTCAGAATTTTGTTTGTAACTCCATATTTGGTGTTTGTAGTCAGTGAGGCTTCTTTTTTTATGAGTAGTGAACTCTAGGTTGTTGGCCTTCCTGCATCTATAGGCCCCTATTGTAATATTTATTCATTTGGCCAGTGGATAGATATTGTGGATCACTAATCCCACTATGGTTTTTCCTCTTTGAGGTTTTCCATGTATAAATCTTTGTGTAATGGTGTGTGTTCTTGTGGTCACTTCATTTCTACTTACTGTTATATTCTCTTATGGTTACCAGTTACTGAAATACTTTGTTAATAAGGTTAAAATTGATCTCATCAGTAGAACACTGATTCACCCCCCCCCCCTCTCAGTGTTCTTGGATTCCAACAGAAGCTCCTTCATAGTGGATATTATTAGCCTACAATGGAAAAGGAAGCCTATCATTTTGTGAAGAAATTCTTTCCTTGTCAACAACATGGTGAGCTAATTAACACACCTTCGCAAGCATTGCAACCTATCATTACCCCTTGGCCCCTTTCGCAATGGGGGCTTGATCTCATCAGTAAAATCCATCCCACCTCCTCCAATAGCCATAAATTCATTCTTAATGCTCAAGTGAATGTTTCACTAAATGGGTTGATGCCATCCCCCTTACACCACTTGCAAAGAGATTGCAAAGTTTATATTGAATTATTCCATAGGTCACTATGGTATTCCACGTGCCATTTTCACTGATAATGGTCATCCTTTTAAAAATCAAGATGTAAAAGAACTTTACCAGAATTTTGACATTTGACATCCAGCATCGCCTCTCCACCCCTTATTACCCCCAAGACAATGCTCAAGTCGAGGCTTCTAACAAAACCCTTATCAAAATACTTAAGAAAATTATCCATGAAGTTGGCCATGATTGGCATCTTGAACTCAATCCCACCCTTTCGGCCTATTGTACCAACATTTGCACACCTACTAGTTCCATTCCATACTCCCTTGTCTTCAGATCTAAAGCAGTTTCGCTAATTAAGATCAAGATTCCCTTGCTAAGGGTTCACTACAAAACATCCTCATTGATGAGTAATAGTGGTTTGCCTAATTTTGAGGAGCTTCCATTACAAGATGAATGGTACCTCAATGCTTTGAATCATCTTCCTGCTTAGAAAAATCACCTTCATCTTCAATATAACAAAAAAGGTCAAAATTGTGCATTTGAAGTTGATGATCTGATGCTCAAAGAGAATTAGAGGAATCTCTAGGAACATGACAAGAAAGGCAAGTTTGAGCCGAATTGGTTGGGCCCTCATATTATCACTGCTAAGTATGGGTTTGGGGCATATCAATTAGCAACTCTAGAAGGAGAGCCCTTTGAGGAACATTTGAACATCATCCATCTTAAATGATTCTATGCTTAACTCTCAAAGTATCCTTGTTTAATAAATTAAAAACTAATAATAATAATAATAAATCAAAAAAGAAAATCATGCATTAGTGAAAACCACTTCGTGGCGCTATGGACAAGTATCACAGTGAAAATATATTATAGGCACCATGTCTAGCTAGTTAAATCCATCATCTATAATGCATTTTTTTCATTCATCTATCATTTTCTCCAGATGCACTTGTCATTTCTTCCCATCCACCACAATTCTTGAATCCCACATCCTTATCCACCATTTATGCAGAAGTTCATGCATTGCAGCCTTGTTCGCTACGGCTCCACTTATTCCCACCCTCCTATCCCTAATGAAGCTACCCTTATGAATAAGGATCCACCCAGTGCACTAAGCTCAGAACTTAGCACATCACATGCATTTAGATTTGATTTCAAGTACTCATGGTACCATGCCCACATTTTATGTATCACATTGAGATGGTCTAATCTACTTCACTCAATTGTCATCTATATATGGCATGCAATTTTATCATCATACATAGGAATTTTCTTTTTGCAAATAAATCTCATGAATTAGTTTGTTGGCTTAACAATCATCACCTCACACCACGCCTGAGCTAAGACTATGTTCCCAATGATGTTATGCAATCATGTATCTTACCCAATGTTATCCCTTATGATATGCCCATTCGACATATTTGCATTTTTCCATCACATTAATATTTCTTGTCTAATCTACACATCAATGGGAGTGATGTCTAAAGATGTTAATAACTGTCCACTACTTTGGAAAGATTGAGCTTCGTGCTAAATTGATGTTTTTAAAATTCAATAGAAACCCCTTATGCAATTGAGTAAATTTTCTTTGTCATAAATTTATTAGCAACATTAAATGAAAAATAAAAGGAACACCATCAATCTATATTCAAATTACTATGCCTTGACCCTTCTTTAGTTCCCAACTTCCAAGTAGAATTGAGCTTTATCCCATCACACTAAGCTTTTATCCCATTACACTAAGCTTCCCATCAAACTAAGCTTCTTAGAATCACATGTAATCTAGACACCTCTCAGTCCATGTGTTTCACATATCCACCTTGCAATCTCCTCACTCACTTTTCTCAACAACCAATCAAACACTTCTTCATGATTTGTCCCATCATCATCATCATGCCCATCAGGATGTATCCTTCCCATGCCTGGCAGTTTCATCAGAATCTTTGTCCTACCTCCTAGCAATAAATGTTTCCTGGTGAAGAGCATTGTTTGCATGGTTGATCACTTGTTTTGATTTTATCTATTGTCCTATGACTATCCCTACTCTAGCCCAACTCAATCATTCCAAATCTTGGTGTGTCTTGATTGGGGGTCTCTTGGGGCATGGTTTGTGTTTAAAGCATGTTTGTTGGTTTTCTTATGTATGATCCAACAAGTTTTCTATAATTATGAATAAGATGGTATGGTAATGATGGTACTCCTTTTCATATACCCACCAAGTCTCATTACATACTTGTGTGCATAAGGATATCATTATTCTCTCATCCCTCGTATGTACCATCATAATTATATGTGAACTTGCATGTATGAGATCACCTTTTGTTTGAAGATTCTAGTCCACACATAGGGAAATTCATGGCATCTTGGCTACTATAGCTCATGGTGTTGATCTCCCTTTGCAAAATCAAAAACTAGGATTACTCTCGACATCATTGCACAACAACCCCATATTCATCCTCATGTCTCACTCCATTCCCTCCTTTTCTTATTATCTTGTCATTTTCTTCAGCTGCCTATCTATCCCATCCTGAGACTCCAGTTTATTCCTACCTACCTACCCACCCATTTCTTCCTAACACACTATGTACTATGCTTTGACACACACCAGAACATATTTCTATAGTGATGTACAAGCCATTGATTTTCCTCCCATTCTCGCTCATTGCATTCACCTCATACATATAGGTTGCACTTCATTAAAAAGAACGAAATATGTAAGAAAAACTCTCACCTTGGCTCAGACCACCTTGTTCATTTTCTTATTTTAACAAATCTCACAATGCATCACACAACTCTGAAAAATATACGTGGTTGGTTTACAAGGCATTAGCTTGTTCCAGCTAGGGTTTGTTCTATCACCTACCCATGTGTTTGGCTATTTTTTTTAGTATCCTTTCCATAACAAATTGTAAACACATGATTCAATATCCATCTACGCATATTTGTCGTAGGATGGTTATGAGGATTTTATAGTACTTTTTTCATTTAATATGTCACTATCCTATCCTACTATGCTTTAGATTGGAACTAAGTTATTTTTTTGTCTGTAATAGTAATTGGCATGCCTTGTGTCCCTGGACAAGTCAAGTAAATAATAATCATGGATATTTGTGTTGAACATTCGCTCCCATGTCACTCTCACAAGTCTGCACCTTTTGGGACCAAATTCCTATGGCGTATATTTCACTCTTCCCCTTCTACATATTCTCTTGCACGCCATTTCTCTTCATTGCATCCTTTCATAGGCATACTCATCATCTTCACATGATACATTTTCCAGTCCTATGTTTGCCCATAGACTATTTCCTATTCATATGATTAAGTTTCTCATATAATACTCATTGGTATCCCTTGTACATATCTAGATCCTTGCATCATCACACATGTTAGTAGCATCATTCATATTCATTTCCATTATCAAATGAACGTCATATTACACATATCATATAGACATTCCATACATCATTATCCATATATTTTACCTACATATATAACAACACATACATCTTGCATCACATAAATCACATCATATATACATTCATCTTGCATCCACACATATCAGTAATCTCATAGCATCACATCATATCATCGTGATCATCCACAATATTCTAATAAAATTATCATCATCACATCACACATAACATCCATATAACACAACACATAGCCACCATCAACACTCATGTCATCAACACTAATGGTTGTGCCCATACTCAAACCCTATCCTGTACTCTCCCTATCTGAGGATGTAGGGCCTTCCCATCCTAAACTCGATCCTAGTGGTGGTGGTCATGGTGCTCTCATCGACACTAATCCCTTGGATACTTGCGATCTAATCCTCTCAGACCATGCACTTTTTGTCTAAGAAGGGGCTTTCTACTCTATGTGAACAACCTGCTCATAAAGTGTTTAGTGATATTGAGCCTCTCAGGCTACTCACGATTTATATGTGCGTGCTGCCATAGCATCACTGAATACCTATGCTAATTCCTTGGGTGCCAACATCTTCTTGGTTGTCTCTCTCCCCCCTTACTCATACTATGTCTTTTTGAGCTCTCTCTATCTATGCCTACAACTTATCCCTCTCCACCTATACCTCTTGCAGTTCTACCACCATCTACCATGCCCAAATCTCCTCAATAGACTCAGGATATGCATCTCGCTCTATCTTGAAGGCATCCCTCTCCCCCACTGTTGCATCCAAGGCTACATGGAGGCTGACTCTCTCCATCTATAGTTTCTCATCCCTCCCCCTCTCCATGTTTAGCTCAACCTACAAGTTTTCCCATGTCTAACTCGATCTGCAGGTTGGTAGACCATACCCTCTCCTGATCTAAATAACTCAAAAACTGATATCATATTTCTCACACTCGGTCGAAATCTATTACACTAATAGTGGGTGCACCTATTGGCCTCTCTCTACCATCCCTCCTCTGCATGTGGTTGTTGCGATACTTCTAGCTCAGCCTATCCCTATCCTTGTGTCAGTGCTTGTTGTGACACTTATACATGTACATACACCCTTAGGGTTGGCCCCCGTACTTATTGTTTTCTAGGGAATGGCACTCGAGGTGCTCTATACCTACAACCCCACTTTGTTGCTACTCCTCCCTCCCCTCCATCTCCTCCCTCTTCTCCATCTCCCCCATCTCCCCCATCATCATCACCACCACCTACCACATCATCCACTCCAGCTACCCTTTCATCTACCTCCAGCACCCTAGGAATGTTGATTTGCACTAGTCGGTGATGCTCCCACCATGTTGCATATGTTGTTGTCATGTAGGCATCTATCGCATCTTCTCGTTGGTCCCATGGCATTGGGATCATCCCCAGGAAGCTTGATCTCGCCCACATGATATCCACCCCCTCCCCCCATATACCTGATGTGTGAGCTCATCTCCTACCTCATCCTGCTATAATCAAAGCTACCTTAGGGATAACTTTAAGAAACCACCCCTTGGGCAAAAGTGTAAAATCCTGGCGAATTAGACATTAATTTTGGGAGGAAATTTTCATATTGATGGTGAAATTTTATTTCAAAGTAGGAAAAAAAATTATTTTGTATTGGCAATTTTTTCCTAAGGTACGAAAATTACATAAAATTCTAGCGAATAATACCTTGTTCTGTGGGGAAAATATATATTGTAGGAGGCAAATATTTTTCATTTAAAGGAACAAATATATAATTGTATGGGCAAAAAAATTTAGTCCGAAGGAAAAATTATTTAAGCTCATTGGCGATTTTTATCCACCGCTTGAAAATTATTTAATTTGTTTGGCTAATATTTTGTTATTTATGAAAAAATATATATTTTATTGGCGATTTCATGAATTCACTGCCATTAATAGACAAGGCACATCACATCACATTAAGTCTAAACTCTGTATGATGTATCAATAAGTGTGGCCTCTTTGACACGTGAAGGGTGACACGTACCGATTTTAAACTGTTTGATGATCGTAGATCAATGGCTGAAGTTTTATTTCGGCCAAAATTTTTGAAGAGAAGGTAGTTCAGCAGAAAGTATCCAGAATGGAATTGGATTCAATAGACTGTAGGTCCTAGGGACAACTGAGAGAGGGGGGGGGGGGGGGGGGGGTGAATCAGTTGTCTAATAAATTCACACCAAAATCTTGTTAACCAACTTAATGCTTAGTACCGGTAAGATAGTTAAGTATGCCGGTAAACAGTGTTAATAGAAAATTGCTATACCGGTAAGAATTAATGCATGAAACATAAACATGAAGTCATCCACAGCACATGACACAAATATTTGTACGTGGAAACCCTGTAAGGGGAAAAACCATGGTGGGAAACCTTACCCACAATCAAATGTTACTACTGCAGATGGTAAGTGTACAAAAGGGGTCTGTACATGTAGAAAGGCCAATAGCCTAGAGCTCACTGCTCAAACACAAATGGGAGTCACACTAACTACAGTTGGATGGTTAAATCCAATGAGAATGTACTACACAAAATAGCATCTTCATATGTTCGATTTAATACCGGTGTAATGCTAATATGCTTCTACAAAAACCTAACTTCACCTTCAAATGATGTCTTCATGTATATCTCTGCTTGATCTCACATATATCCTTCCTTAAATCTTTTTTGCATTCCACACTTGATCTTACAAATAAGATCTTACATTTATACCATACCCTGAGACCAATTTGAGTAGGTCGGCTCTACAAGATATTACAATAAAACATTTTACAAATAATACAATATCTGATGCAATAACCGATTGAACATGTCAGCTTAATGCATTTACAACAATAATAAATCATTTCCATAGTGTGCCATGCTAATCTAGAAAAGATAAACCTACCGGTGTAACCCTAGATAACCTGGACCTATTTGCCAGTAAAAGAAAATATGCAAATAAGAATATACCAATAATTATTGCTTTAAATAAAAGTGTCCACATGATGTCTTTGACATTACCAAGTGTCTTCCATGTCATTGCAGGTACCGGTGAACATTATATCCTATCGGTTAACCATATACTGGTGACTGTTTGAATAGTTTACTGATTGCTGGTGAATGTTGTTGGATTTCCAAAGTAGGTGTATTTAGCAGGTGTTGACATCAATGACAAAACCATACCAAAATACCAACAATCTCCCCCTTTGGCATTGATGGCAACACAAGATGGAAAAACCATCAAAGTGCCAAACCAGAAATGCCAAGTACAAAAACCAATTCTCCCCCTGGGAGTAATATGTGTTTATTTAAAGATTTATTTTCAATACCAATCTCTCCTCAAAAAGATAATGCATTTTTCCATATATCTTTCCTTAGTGTTTTTCATATATCTCTCCCCCTTTGACATCAAATGCCAAAGTCACAAAAAGGTCAAGTTCATACAAAATACCAACCAATTCAATATACCAACTACTCCCCCTTAGAAGTAGCTTCCTCATCAAATACTGGAATAAAAGATTTGTCCATTTAATTATGTCGATTGATGACAATCATCAACTGTCTAAGTCTCTACCAGTGGAGGTAAGAATCCGAGTTGATCTCTGAGATACTCAAAAGTTTCCTTAGGCAAAGGTTTTGTAAAGATATCTGCAAGTTGTTCTTTAGTATTCACATAAACCAGTTTTATTTCCTTTTCTTCAACTTTTTCCCTTGGAAAATTTAGTTTGATAGAAACATGTTTTATTTTAGAATGTAATACTGGATTCTTAGATATATCAATTACGGCAGTATTATCACAATATATAGTAATAGGTTCCTTGCATTTTACCTTTATGTCTTTCAACATTTGCTTAAGCCAAAGTACCTGTGTACAATTTGTTGTTGCTGCAACATATTCTGATTCTGCTGTTGATAAAGATGTACAACTCTGTTTCTTACTTAACCAAGAAACTAATCTCTTTCCAAGAAAGAATGCTCCTCCAGTGGTGTTTTTTCTATCATCCACATCTCCTACCCAATTTGCATCTGTGTATGCATATAGATCAAAATTTTCATCTTTAGGATACCATAATCCAAGATTTGTTGTGCTTTGTAAGTATCGGAAAATCCTTTTTACTGCTGACTCATGATTTTCCCTAGGATTACTCTGAAATCTAGAAACTATACATACTGCATTCATAATATGAGGTCTAGTTTGTGTCAAATACAGTAAACCTCCTATCATAGATTTGTATCTAGTTGGATTGACAGTTGTAGATTCATCCCTTTGAGATAATTTGTCATTTGTAGTCATAGGTGTGCTTACTGGTTTAGAGTTTTCCATCCCAAATTTCTTAAGTAGTTCTTTCAAGTACTTAGATTGACTCAAAAATATGCCTTTATCAGTCTGTAAAATCTGCAATCCTCAAAAGAATTTTATTTCTCCAATCATAGACATTTCAAATGCATGCTGCATTTTAAGAGAAAATTCTTTGCATAATCCATCTTCTCCTCCAAAGATTATATCATCAACAAATACTTCCATAATCAAGATGTCATCATTAGTTACTTTGTAATATAAATTGCTATCTGCATTTCCTTTAGTAAAACCAATTTTTAAAAGATACTTATCCAATCTTGCATACCAGGCTCTTCGAGCTTGTTTTAGTCCATACAGAGCTTTTCTTAATCTGCAAACCATATCATTGTTATCTGTCAAAGAAAATCCATCAAGTTGTTCAATATAGACTTCTTCTTCAAGATCTCCATTCAAAAATGCACATTTAATATCCATTTGATAAACTTTGTAATCCTTATGAGCTGCAAAGGCCAAGAATAATCTAACTGCCACAATTCTGGCTACCGGTGCAAAGGTTTCATTGTAATCAACTCCCTCTTTCTGAGAATATCCCTTACACACTAGTCTTGCTTTATTCCTGACAATCTTACCATCTTCATTGAATTTGTTTTTAAATACCCATTTGGTTCCAATTACATTTTTATTTTCAGGACGGGGAACTAATGTCCAGTTATTATTTTTCTCAATTTGTCCTAATTCTTCTTCTATAGCTTTAATCTAGAATTTATCTTCACATGCCTCATTGATAGATAATGGTTCAATTTGAGAAATAAGACATACCTCTTCATTTGCCAATCTTCCTCTTGTCATGACTCCTTTAAATTTGCTTCCAATTATCTAATCTTCAGAATGATTCAGTCTTACATACCGGGGTGTCTTAGTCTGTTGTTGTTCTTCAATTATTGTGGTATCCTCTGATGATACCAAAGTAACTGGATCATCATTCTATACCGGTGGATTTACTATTGGTTCATTTGTCATAATTTCTGTTATTGGTTCAGAGTCTATATACCTTGAAGTTCCTCTGAATTGTTCATCAATCTTTATATTTGTACTCTCAACAATTTTTTGTAATCTTTTATTAAAACATCTATAAGCTTTACTCTTAGATGAATAACCAAGAAATATTCCTTCATCACTTCTAGGATCAAACTTGCCAATATACTCATCTCTTCTAATATAACATTTACTTCCAAAAATTCTAAAATACTTAAGAGTAGGAGTATTACCAAACCATAGTTCATGAGGGGTCTTACCAATTTCACCTTTGATGTGAACTTTGTTGAATTTATAGATAGCAGTTCTTACTACCTCTCTCCAGCACACATGTGGTAGATTTGCGTCTGATAACATACTTCTTGCTGCATCCAAAATAATTCTATTTTTCCTTTCAACAACTCCATTCTGTTGTGGTGTCTGAGGTAATGATAACTGTCTTTTGATTCCATTTACTTCATAGAATGTATTAAAATCTCTGGATGTGAATTCTCCTCCTTGATCTGATCTTAAACATTTAATTTTCTTACCGGTTTCATTTTCAACCATTGCTTTGAATAGTTTGAACTTCCCAAGTGCTTCTGATTTTTCTTTGAGAAAAGTAACCCAACACATTCTAGAATAATCATCAATAATTAGCATGAAATATCTACAACCTTGTAAGCTTTTAGTTCTAGCCAGTCCACATAAATCAGTGTGGATTAAATCAAGAGCATTATTCGATTTTTCTGGAATACTTTTGAAACTAGCTTTAACTTGTTTTCCAAATTGACATTCCTTGCAAATTGTATTCTGAGGTTTCACAATTTTAGGTAGATCTCTAACTGCCTTAGAAGTATTGATTTTTACCATGCAATCAAAATTTACATGACATAGTCTTTTATGCCATAGCCAACTTTCATCTATATGAGCAATTAAGCATGCCTTTTCACTGTTATTCAAATGAAAGATATTACCTCTAGTCTGATTACCGGTTGCAATTTCCAAACCAATTCTATTCATGATTTTGCATTTTCCATTTTTAAATTGTAACTAAAAACCTTTCTCAACTAATTTAACAACACTTAAGAGATTATGTTTTAATCCTTCAACATAGGAAACATTGTCAGTGTTATGTTTACCATCAAGAGATATTAAACCCTTACATTTGATTGAACAGGCTTTGTCATCTCTGAATCTTACTAAACCTCCATTGTATTCTTGAAAGTTCAAGAATTTACCTTTGTCTCCAATCATGTGATGTGAGCATCCTGAGTCAATAATCTATTCATCCTTTGATTCCACTTTAGCTGCTAGGGCTTGTTCTACCGGTTGAGCAATAGGTACCGATTGATCTTCTTTTATAGCAATAAAGACCCATCTGTTGTCTGCTGAATCTTCGTCAGAATCATCAGTCACACCTTCTTCAGCAATGTAACAAGATTTATCTTTGTTTTTCTTAAATCTATATCTCTGATATTCAGGGTTAGGTTTGTATGTCATTCTAGCTTCTTCTCTTAGTCTAGCATGTCTATTAGGGCATCTTGAAGCCATATGACCAATCTTATTGCAGTTGAAACATTTAAAGGGTGCTCTATCTTCATACTTACTTCCAATTGGACCTTTTGGCATTTTTCTTGCAAATAGTGCTTCAAGTTCTTCAAGCTCTTCATTCTCCTTCTTGGTTTCTTCAAGTTCTCTTGCATAAAAGGCTCTCCAGTCTGATTTATCAAAAGATGGAGTAGATGATGTTGATTCTTTGAAGGCCAAATCAATTTTTATAGTAGCAACAGGACCAAATTCCTCAATTTCAAAAGCTAAAAGTTTTCCAATCAATGTATCCCTAGTTACTGATGTATTAGGCATTGTTCTCAACTCATTAATAGCAGTAACCTTCATTTTATATGCCGGTGGCAAACCTCTTAAGATTTTTGAAACAATCTCATCTTCACTCAAGGTTCCTCCACAACATTCGATACATAAAACAATTTCATTTACTCTTTCCATAAAAGCAGAAATTCTTTCATCTTCTTCCATTTTCAGATGTTCATACCTGACTCGGAAGCTTTCAAGTTTTGCAATTTTGACTGTGGAATCCCCTTCATTCAGTGTTTCCAAATGATCCCAAATAGCTTTTGCAGTAGATCTATCTGATAACCCCATGATTTGTTGATCTGATAATGCGCTCAAGAGTGCTTCTCTTGCTTTGCAATCATTTTCTTCATCTTTTGCTAAAGTAATAGGAGCAGGTTGACCAGCTACAGCAGCAGTATAACCATTCTTAGTAACTTCCCAGATGTCTTTACCAATGCAATTCAGATGTGTCTCCATTCTGATTTTCCATATTCCATAGTTGGTTCCATCAAGTTTAGGACTATCCTTTCTGAAATAATTAGTAGACATTGGATCTCCTCAAGTTGTTAAACTTTTGCAAAAAAGAGGACTAAGCTCTGATACCAATTGTAGGTCCCAGGGACAACTGAGAGGGGGGAGGTGAATCAGTTGTCTAATAAATTCACACCAAAATCTTGTTAACCAACTTAATGCTTAGTATCGGTAAGACAGTTAAGTATGCTGGTAAACAGTGTTAATAGAAAATTGCTATACCGGTAAGAATTAATGCATGAAACATAAACATGAAGTCATCCACAACACATGACACAAATATTTGTACGTGGAAACCCTATAAGGGGAAAAACCACGGTGGGAAACCTTACCCACAATCAGATGTTACTACTGTAGATAGTAAGTGTACAAAAGGGGTCTGTACATGCAGAAAGGCCAACAGCCTAGAGCTCACTGCTCAAACACAAATGGGAGTCACACTGACTATAGTTGGATGGTTAAATCCAATGAGAATGTATTGCATAAAATAGCATCTTCATATGTTGGATTCAGTACCGATGTAATGCTGATATGCTTCTACAAAAACCTAACTTCACCTTCAAATGATGTCTTCGTGTATATCTCTGCTTGATCTCGCATATATCCTTCCTTAAATATTTTTTGCATTCCACACTTGATCTTACAAATAAGATCTTACATTTATAACATACCCTAAGACCAATTTTAGTAGGTCGGCTCTACAAGATATTACAATAAAATATTTTACAAATAATACAATATCCGATGCAATAACTGATTGAACATGTCAGCTTAATGCATTTACAACAATAATAAATCATTTCCATAGTGTGCCATGCTGATTTGGAAAAGATAAACTTGCCGGTGTAACCCTAGATAACCTGGACCTATTTGTCGGTAAAAGCAAATATGCAAATAAGAATATACCAATGATTATTGCTTCAAAGAAAAGCGTCCACATGATGTCTTCGACATTACCAAGTGTCTTCCATGTCATTGCAGGTACCGGTGAATATTATGTCCTATTGGTTAACCATATACCGGTAACTGTTTGAACAGTTTACTGATTGCCGATGAATGTTGTTGGATCTCCAAAGTAGGTGTATTTAGTAGGTGTTGACATCAATGACAAAACCATACCAAAATACCAACATAGACACATATCAAATGTCATGGTCGATAATGTTGGTCATTTAATATATGTCTAGTCACTAACTGCAATCCACTCCGTCCCCACGACTTCCAATGTGGTACTTGGTATTGGTTTATAGTTGTTTCCAATTTCGCACACTCGTGCATTTATGGGAAATATTTGCAGAGATATACGAAATATTTTTAAAAATTAAAGCAATTAATACAATTAAAGAAGGAATTATTACAATCAAGAGCTTAAGCTATTTATATACAATCTTTGCTTCTTTCATCTTCAATTAGCCTTTGGTAGATAAATCGTCAGAGCTCACAGTATTTAAATTTTACCTTTGGTTTAGGTCTATAGGCTCAGGCTATTTAATTTGGTAATTTGATTTCTCAAGATGGACACTCCTATCCGCTTGAGAAGCATTTCTACGAAGGACCAGAGGGCCTTTTTGGGCTTCGTTAGAGACCCAACCCTTCAATCAGTTTGCAAGGAGGTTCGGATGGTCACTAATGAGGCTGTGAGGATGGTGTTGGGCAGAGACTTTCTGCGTAATGAAAATAGATACCGTGTTAACACAGACGTTACATCTTGATTCTTGGCGTCTCTTCTGGACCTCGAAGGAGACAAGGTGGATATGTTGATGTTGTTAAGGAAGGTGTTTAAAGAAGACTTCCTTGGAGACAACATTACTGCTGTCGTCTTTGCAGAAGTAGGGGTGGGGATCCCTTGGGTGAATGAACTAACCAAGCTTCTCCTCCCTGACCAAACAGTGACAGTGGCTAGCCAACCATTTATTTTGAACCTGAAAGCAAAGCAGTTGATGCATCATAGGAAATGGGCTCGGATTGGTAGGGACTTTCTTCGAAAATGGTTCCTACTGGATGACTTTCCAAACTATAGTTGGCTTGAAGAATTCTCACAGCTTATAATGTCTGAAGAATTCTACATGGAGGGAGGGTGAGATTCATAGGGTAAACCATGAATGTGTCCACTACCTGCGCCCTAGCTCCAACCCCCTAGTAGTTTTTTTTTTTTGGCTATGTCCTCGTAACCTCACAAGCTCACTCATTTTGGCTTTAAATTTTTTGAGGGACTCAAGTCTCAGACATGTAAAAATTGTAAATTTCCGAAACATAAATATTAATGATAATTTTGCAAATTCCAATTCGTTTTAGTTTGCCTCTCATGGATATAAAAATGTTTTCTATTTCATTTTATTAATAATAATTTTGCAAATACTTTTTGTCTTTGAGAGCTATGTTATTTCAATATTTTGTTAAACAATGAAAATAAAATTAATACTGTGATTTTTTTTATGTAATGTTTCTTTCTCTATATTTAATATATAAAAAAAAAATCCAGTTCGTTCCATTAACTATTTGTACATTGATTATAATTTTATAAATATAAAAAAAAGATGTTCATCTCGTGAAAAACAAGTGAATTATGTCCACGGGGTTGAGCTTAGTTGGTTAAAGCATTGAGTTCTCAATGTGAAGACCCAAGTTCAACTCCCATGAGGGACACCTTTGTGTAAAATTCTAATTTGTGGCTCTTGGTCTTCCATTGGTTGTATTTGTCACATTGTTTAAACTGGATTTCTAAGTTGTGACCCTTGGTCTTCCAATTGTTGTTTCTAGTTTGGTGCTCGAAAGGAGCTAGTATTTGTAATAAGTTTGCTCGAAAGGAGCTGGTATTTGTAATAAGTTTGCAACGTGGATGCTCGAATGAGCAAAAAATGAGCTTTGTGATTCTATGATACTTAATACAAAAAAAAACAAGTGAATTAAAAGTCCAACTTACTTGTTATTGAAGTTTTGAACTAGTGCATGTGGAGGAACTATAAACATGTTTTATAAACTTCTAATGGAAGACTTCCATAAACGATAAACATTTAAGTAAGTATAGTTAAATTCTAAATTTTCAATTGTATACTTAATTAAATTTAATAAGCTCTATTTCGGCAGAAGTTGAAAAGGATTAAAAAGTCTTCAAAGCCATTCTCAAAAAGTGACTTGTGTCTATTTACATGGCCGAAAAATGGAAAAAGTCATGGGACCCACGACAACTGATAATAGATACCATCGATCAACATTTGGTGTCTTCAGGGAGGAAATGGGTTGAGAATCAAGTTTACAAGCCTTAGCATGATGCACAACGTCTCCATTGGTGTTCTCTTGAACAACAGTTTCTTTTAGTTTTTGCTGAGGGTTGTGAAGGTTTAGGATCAATAGGTTGAGGCTTCATCTCTTCTTTTAAATGAGGATGAATAGGAGAAGGTCTACTAGGTTGAAAAAAAGGAGATGTTGGACGCTTTCCTTTGTAAGATGTAGGAGGCGGTATTGCAACATATAAAGGAGGAATATAAGGTGTAGGAAGGAGATTGGGTCCATCATGAGGAGGAGGAATATGTCTAGGATCTCTAGGCTTACTCAAAGATAAGATTATATCATTCTTCCATTTTTAATAAGATTGAATAAGAGAATCACTATGAGTCTTAAGAAGTTCAAATTGTTTAGGCTAAAAGGAATCAAGATTAACTTCTCCATGCCTCGCCATGGGTTGGTAAATGCTATGATTTATACTTACGATTTTGTCATTATGAAGAAATTTGAGATATTTTTGAACAGTAGATGGGATCTCTTTCATGGAAGAGAACCAAGGATGTCCCAACTTCACACAAAATTGATCTGGTGTAGGAATGATAGCAAAAATGACATCTAAGCACTTAGTACCAACCTTAACGGGAAGAGTAATAGAACCTATAGTAGGACAAGAGAAACCATCAAAGATCTTACCCACTAAATCAAATTTATCATATGTTACATCATGCAATTGTAAAGTATAAAGATATTCTTAAGTTATTACATTCACCATACATGTTGGATCAATGAGAACCCCTCGTGAGAGTATGTCTTTGATCTTTGCAATGATATATAGTGGGCCATCAGGTGCTTCAATAGTCTCACTAGGATCAAAGGTAATGCATAGGTCCTTAGGAGGTGCATGTTTATCAATAAGATTCACCACATTATTAGACTCAAGGCCAAGGTCGTTAGAAGAAAATTCAAGATTCTCATACTCAATTATAGACCATTGGATGAGCACAGATCAATGGCTTAGGGTGGATTTTGGCCCGAATGTGGGAAGTAAACACATCTGTGAGAACTTCGCCCAAAATTGAATGTTTTACATTTAATTAACTATAATTAAGTCTATAAAGCTCTATTTCGAGCGAAAGTTGAAAAGGATTAAAAAGACTTCAAAAACAGTCTAAAAAAGTGACTCGAGTCTAGTGATGTGTCTGAAAAATGGCAAAAGTCATGGGACCCATGACAACTGACAACAGATACCATCGTTCATTGGATGAGCACAGATCAACGACTTAGGGTGGATTTCGGCCCGAATGTGGGAATTAAACACATTTGTGAAAACTTCGCCCTAAATTAAATGTTTTACATTTAATTAACTATAATTAAGTCTATAAAGCTCTAATTTGGGCAGAATTTGAAACGGATTAAAAAGACTTCAAAAATAGTCTGAAAAAGTGACTCGAGTCTGGTGACATGCCAAAAAAATGGCAAAAGTCATGGGACCCACGACAACTGACAACAGATACCATCATTCGTTGGATGAGCATAGATCAATGACTTAGGGTGGATTTGGGCCTAAATGTGGGAAGTAAACAAATTTGTGAGAACTTCGCCCGAAATTGAACATTTTACATTTAATTAACTATAAGTAAGTCTATAAAGCTCTATTTCGGGTGGAAGTTGAAAAGGATTAAAAAGACTTCAAAAACAGTCCGAAAGTGTGACTCGAGTCTATTGACATGTCTGAAAAATGGCAAAATTCATGGGACCCACGACAACTGACAACAAATACCATCGTCCATTGGATAAGCACAGATCAGTGGCTTAGGGTAGATTTCGGCCCGAATGTGGGAAGTAAACACATTTGTGAGAACTTCACCCAGAATTGAACGTTTTACATTTAATTAACTATAATTAAGTCTATAAAGCTCTATTTCGGGTGGAAGTTGAAAAGGATTAAAAAAGACTTAAAAAACAATCTGGAAAAGTGACTCGAGTGTAGTGACGTGCCCAAAAAATGGCAAAAGTCATTGGACCCACAACAACTGACAACAAATACCATCGTCCGTTGGATGAGCACAGATCAACGGCTTAGGATGGATTTCAGCCTGAATGTGGGAAGTAAACACATTTTTGAGAACTTGACCCAGAATTGAACATTTTACATTTAATTATCTATAATTAAGCTCTATTTCGAGCAGAAGTTGAAAAGGCTTAAAAATACTTCAAAAACAGTCTAGAAAAGTGACTCGTCACTCGATTCTGGTGACATGTTCACTGTCCTCAAAATTTAGACTGAAGAAATGAATGTTTTGTCCTTCGGTGGTGAAAAGATATTAATAATAATTTATAAAATTAAAACAGGATTCTAGATATTTTGCCCTTTAGGTATTACTTTTGTACTTTTCAGTGTTTTCAAAATAAGTGACTCATAAATTATAATCATATTTCATTTCATGGACAAACCAATAAATTGAGGGAGATTTAAAAACAGTTACTAGATTGAGGAATGCAAGTTGCAATAGAGTTTGTATGTGCCAATCTAGTGAAATAGAAATTTCAGGTAAAATCTAGAACACCTACATCCCGCATTTTTTACTTTTTTTAATCTTGTGGTTCAATTTGAGGGTTAGCATTTTCAGGCTTGTATCTAGCATTATTTTGAATTATTAAACAATAACATCGATGGGAAACCGAGAAGCAGTAGTTCAATAGAAAGCCAAGTGAAAAAAAAATAGACCTAACCAAACTGGTTAAAACACCAAGTTTCACTGATGAATACCATGATATTTATGACCCTGCTATCCATAGTGATAAGTGTATCATAGATATTAGATATGCATTGTCTAATAAGGCAGTAGATCCAAGCAGGGCAAAATTTATTGTTTTCAACACAATGTTAAAACAAAGAACAAATAAAATCGCATCATGAGATGTTGGATGGGGAAGCATGGTGTCACCTGAAGTGTTCCCTTCCCTTGAATTTGTCATCGTCTGTGCTGAAAATTATGATGAAGATAAAAAAAATCAATTGTCAATAAAAATACAAAAGAGGAAATTCTATCCATAAATGTGAGAGAATTTTCTCGTTTGTTGAACCTAGGGTTTGAAGCACAAAACTCAAACGTCCACATTAACCTAGGAAAGCTGGCAGAGAATTATGAGAGTCTCGATCCAAGTCATAGAGATTCATTTATTAGAGCTCTAATAATACGCGGTACTCCATTGGATCAGAATCATAAGCCTCCTTATGATTCTAACATTTTTGTTCCATGGGTTCAGGAAACTATTTCTTTGTTGACATTTTTCTAGGGATTGGAAAATGATAGGGAACTGGGTGCTAGCCTTCTTGAAATGATTTTTAATATCCATTGTGTAAGTCAACCAATAAGATATAATTTTGTTGAACACATTGTTCAATCCATGCAAAAACAATTACTAATGATCAAAAAAGGTTCTTGTAAGACATTTAGGTTCTCTTCCTACTTGTGCTATCTCCTTCTATCCAAGTATTGTGCAATATTCGAGACCAACAATCTTCATATTGTGAACTATAAGATTGATGAGAAGACTTGGAACAGAACAAAGTGTCCAATATATGAATGGACACCAAAGATAAGGATGCATGATAACAGAAAGAACTACAACCATTTTGTACACTTCTTTTTGGCATCAATATATAATGAAATTACAAGCACTCCAATGCCTAGATTGTCTGTGTCTAGTAGAGATTGCATTCAACTCGGAAGTCAAATACAATTGGTTGATTGGTTCTTCATGGAAGAATACAATGTGTTAAGGTTTTACGGATCAGCAATAAAACCCTATAGACTTCCAATACATGTGACAGAGAGGGTATTTGCATTGGAATATGTACAGCAGTTGGAGAGCATAGATAGACACTTTCATGGTCAGCAAAAGAAGAGCATATTTCCTTCCTTGCCTTTCTCATATGGAGGGTTCACATTTGAGAGAAAAGAATTCAATGTGGCACATGATTTTTTGACAGTTTTTAGATTTGGTGATGAGGGTCTCTGGCAGTATGATCCAATTGGTGTCGTTCAAGAAATGCTTAAGAAAAATGGAAACTCTTCATCGTTATGTCAACATGAATGTAAACCATTGCTAGAAAATCTTAGAAACATGGACTCCGGGGATGAGGTAAAAAAAGAGATGGAGAAAATTGTCGCTGACAATAACATTTCAACAAAAGAATTGTCATCACAAATTATCTGCACACACAGAGGACAACGGAGGAGGGCATCCAAAATAGGAGGTCCTACAATTTCTACTAAAAATCTATTAATCCATCTAACAAATCTATTCCCAAAACAATTCTGCAAGAATGTAAAGACAATTATTGGACTCAAACCAAAATAAATGATTTTTGGACTATGAGGAAGAATCTCGACGAACCAAAGACTAGTGCAAAATTTGAGTCCATCAATGAAGATGAAGAGTTTAGCAAATTGTGGAATATGGAGCATCCCACAACAGCATATGACAGGAGTGAAGATGAAATGAGTATGAGGTTAAGCCCACTCCAACAACTTGTTAGGTCCTAGAGACAACTGAGAGGGGGGGTGAATCAGTTGTCTAATGAATTTAAACCAAAAACCAATGAACCAACTTAATGCTTAATACCAGTAAACCAGTTAAGTATGTCGGTAGACAGTGTTAATAGTAAATTGCTATACCGGTAGAGATTAATGCATGAAACATAAACATAGAGTCATCCACAACACATAACACCAATATTTTGTACGTGGAAACCCTGTAAGGGGAAAAACCACAGTGGGAAACCTTACCCACAATCAGATGATACTATTGTAGATAGTAAGAGTACATAAATGGGTTCTGCACATGCAAAAAGGCCAACAGCCTAGAGCTCACAACTCAATCACAAAATGGGAGTCACACTAACTATAGTTGGATGGTTAAATCCAATAAGAATGTACTGCACAAAATAGCATCTTCATATGCTGGATTCAGTATCGGTGTAATGCTGATATGCTTCTACAAGAACCTAGCTTCACCTTCAAATGATGTCTTCATGTATACCTCTACTTAATCTCGCATATACCTTCACACAATTCTTTTTCGCATTCCACATTTGATCTTACAAATAAGATCTTACATTTACACCATAACCTAAGACCAATTTTAGTAGGTCGGCTCTACAAGATATTACAATAAAAATATTTTACATACAATATAATATCTGATGCAATAGCCGATTAAACATGTCATCTTAATGCATTTACAACAATAATAAATCATCTCCATAGCGTACCATGCTGATTTGGAAAAGATAAACCTATCGGTGTAACCCTAGATAACCCTGGACCTATTTGTCGGTAAAAGTAAATATGCAAATATGAATATACCAATGATCAATTTTTTAAAACAAAGTGTCCATATGATGTCTTCATCATTATCAAGTGTCTTCTATATCATTCCAGGTGTCGGTGAACATTATATCCTATCGGTGAACCATATACCAGTAATTGTGCAATAGTTACTTGCTTGCCAGTGAATGTTGTTGGATCTCCAAAGTGCTAGTTTTCAGTAGGTGTTGACATCAATGACAAAACCATACCAACAATCTCCCCCTTTGGCATTGATGGCAACACAAGATGGAAAAACCATCAAAGTGCCAAAACAGAAATGCCAAAAACCAACAATCTTTTTTAAACAACAATTTCTCCCCCTAGGAGCAACATGTGTTTATCCAAAGATTAATCTTTAATACCAATCTCTCCTCAAAAGATAGTGTTTTTTTCCATAGATATCTCTCCCCCTTTGACATCAAATGCCAAAGTTACAAAAATCAAGTTCATACAAAATACCAACTACTCCCCCTGAGAAGTAGCTTCCTCATCAAAGACCGGAGTAAAAGATTTGTCTTTTAATTCTGTCGGTTGATGATAATCATCAACTGTCTAAGTCTCTACCAGTGGTGGTATGACTCCAAGCTGATCTCTGAGATATTCAAAGATCTCCTTAGGCAAAGGTTTTGTGAAAATATCTGCAAGTTGTTCTTTAGTATTCACATAAACCAATTTTATCTCTTTTTCTTCAACTTTTTCCCTTAGAAAATTCAGTTTGATAGAAACATGTTTTGTTTTAGAATGTAATACCGGATTCTTAGATAAATCAATTGCTGCAGTGTTATCATAATATATAGTAATGGGTTCCTTGCATTTTACCTTTATGTCTTTGAACATTTGCTTAAGCCATAGTACCTGTGTACAGTTAGTTACTGCTACAACATATTCTGATTCTGTTGTTGATAAAGATGCACAACTCTATTTCTTACTCAACCAAGAAACTAATCTTTTTCCAAGAAAGAATGCTCCTCCAGTGGTGTTTTTTCTATCATCCACATCTCCTGCCCAATTTGTATCTGTGTATGCACATAGGTCAAAATTTTCATCTCTAGGATACCATAATCCAAGATTTGTTGTGCCTTGTAAGTACTGGAAAATCCTTTTTACTGTTGATTCATGATTTTCCCTAGGATTACTTTGAAATCTAGAAACAATACATACTGCATTCATAATATCAGGCCTGGTTTGTGTTAAATACAGTAAAACTCCTATCGTATATTTGTATCTAGTTGGATTAACAGGTGTAGATTCATCCCTTTGAAATAATTTATCATTTGTAGTCATAGGTGTGCTTACCGGTTTAGAGTTCTCCATCCCAAATTTCTTTAGTAATTCTTTCAAGTACTTGGATTGACTCAAAAATATACCTTTATCAGTCTGTGAGATCTGCAATCCTAAAAAGAATTTTATTTCTCCAATCATAGACATTTCAAATTCTTGTTGCATTTTAATACAAAATTCCTTACATAATCCATCTTCTCCTCCAAAGATTATATCATCAACAAATACTTCAATAATCAAGATGTCATCATTAGTTATTTTGTAATATAAATTTCTATCTGCATTTCCTTTAGTAAAACCAATCTTTAAAAGATACTTATCCAACCTTGCATACCAAGCTCTTGGGGCTTGTTTTAATCCATACAGAGATTTTCTTAACTTGCAAACCATATCATTGTCATTTGTCAAAGAAAATCCATCAAGTTGTTCAATATATACTTCCTCTTCAAGATATCCATTCAAAAATGCACATTTAATATCCATTTGATAAACTTTGTAGTCTTTGTGAGTTGCGAAAGCCAAGAATAATCTGACTGCCTCAATTCTGGCTACTGGTGCAAAGGTTTCATTGTAATCAACTCCTTCTTTCTGAGAATATCCATTACACACTAGTCTTTCTTTATTTCTGACAACCTTACCATCTTCATTAAGTTTGTTTCTAAATACCCATTTGGTTCCAATTACATTTTTATCTTTAGGTTGGGGAACTAATGTCCAAGTATCATTTTTCTCAATTTGTCCTAATTCTTCTTCCATAGCTTTAATCCAAAATTTATCTTCACATGCCTCATTGATAGATAATGGTTCAATTTGAGAAATAAGACATACCTCTTCATTTTCCAATCTTCCTCTTGTCATAACTACTTTAAATTTGTTTCCAATTATCTGATCTTCAGAATGATTCAATCTTACATACCAGGGTGTCTTAGTTTGTTGTTGTTCTTCAATTATTGTGGAATCCTCTGAAGATACCGAGGTAACTGGATCTACATTATGTACCAGTGGATTTGGTGTAGGTTCATTTGTCACAATTTTTGTTACCGGTTCAAAGTCTATATACCTTGAAGTTCCTCTGAATTGTTCATCAATCTTTACATTTGTACTCTCAACAATTTTCTGCAATCTTTTATTAAAACATCTATATGCCTTGCTCTTAGATGAATAACCAAGAAATATTCCTTCATCACTTCTAAGATCAAATTTGCCAATATACTCATCTCTTCTAATATAACATTTACTTCCAAAAATTCTAAAATACTTAAGAGTAGGAGTATTATGTAAGGCCTTCCCCAAACCAAGCTTTGATTAACTTAGTTGACCATGTTTGACCTATTAATAAATGCTTTATAATTCGATAGAATGGACTGTGTTAGACAAATAGATTGGTGAGAAAGGTAATTGAACCAAGTTATAGAGTTATTGCACCTTGTGGTGTACATTTTGATATGTTATGAATTTGAAATCCTAAAAGATCCATTGATTGGATAATCTTGATTTAACGTATGTCAGCTGTGTCTGGATGTAGAACGTATATGATTTCATGATTTGATATCATTGATGAATGTTGATGCTTCATTTATATGCTTTATGATAAAGAACTCTATATGATTCTAGAATAGGATAAATTGGAGAGGATGTATGTCATTATTAGATTTGCAGGACTTTATTATGATGATAGAATTAAGATGTATGTTTTATGTGTGGACCAAAATTATGAGAATTGTGATAATTGCTTATGTGGATTTAATTGGATATGAGATATATTGAATTGTTAAAATGTAAATTGTATGCGAAGTGTTTGATGTGCATCCCAATTCATGTGTTTAATATTATACGAGGTTATTGGAAATTACTAATGTGTATTTGAGTGGCGCAGGAAAAGATATTCATGTGACCATGGAAATATTACGGAGAACCAAACCTAGACCTATGTATGTTCGTAAAACTAGGGTTTGTCTATTTGGAGAGACAACACCCTGTTTGTGTCGTATTTTATTCGTAATAGTAAATGATGCATATGTGTCAAATGTTATTTAATTGACTTATTTAAATCCAACAAGAAACACGATTTCATGTATTATTTTGTAAAAGTATTTTCTTTGTGTCACTTGACACGTGTGGATTTATGTTTGAATTTTTAAATTTGTCTCTTGGAGGGAATTGATTGACTATAGCTTTTTCAATTAATGTAATGTGATCCCATAAATGCCTTGGATAAAGAATCTTTGGGATGGTCAACATAGGTTTGATCCGAAAATAAACTTCAGAGGGGTTAGAAAAGGGTTAAATGGACACCTAAGGGTAGTTTGATAGGGTTTCCTAAAGCCCATAAGGTATACCTAAGGGTTAGGGGTAATTTTAGGCAAGTTTCTACTCCCATGTGACGTTTTAGACACCCTAAAAAGTGACTTTTCTAAGTTGTGCGAAAATGGAAATTTGAAGACTTGAACTGAGTTGCAAACCTTCCTTTTCGAATGAGAGTTCCCTTTCCCATTTTACCTTACTTTCCCTTTCAGTTTTAGAAACTTGAGAGAACTAACACTAGTGCCTTCTTAAGTAAGAAAGAGAGATTTTGGGGGTAATCACCCACTCTCCATTTTTGGAGACAAAAGAATTTTGCAAAGAAAAAGATAGATTTTTGGATTGAGAATTTGGCTAAGGGTAGAAAGAGAAGAACCGTGGAATTGGGCTGCTCATCCTCAACAAAACTAGCATACCTTCGGGCAGTTTAAGGTTGGTTCTATTTTGCTTATAATGTTTTCTTATTGCATGTGGTTTGAAAGAAATGTTGTGTAAAAGATTGTTTTTCGTGCATGTATTTCTTGGAAATTTATTTGGTGTTTTATGCTTATGCCATGTATGTGTTTTGGGAGTAATCAAGACCTCCTACTCTTGGGAGAGAGGAGGGTCTTGTGGGTGATAGAAGTGATAGCCCTCGAGTGAGAGGCTCTCGTTATGAGAGTGATCACAAGGGATTCTATGTGACCCTTGCTGCATGGCTTGTTTATGCATTGGGGGTAATAAGGAGGGAAATAAGGCATGAATGCCTTGGGGGGCATAAGGAATGTGGGGTTGTTACACTTGGTGTAATTGGTTTGCCATGAGGTGGCTATACGTTTTGGTTCGCCATGAGGTTGTTATTTGTTTTACCATACTTGCAGTCTCCTCAGGGCACTTGGTCCACTACCACCCTTGAAAAGACATCACAATGTGGTGCAGTGTAGCCTTGGTTGGGAATGTGATTGTGGTTGTTTTCCCTTGTTTATTTGAGTTTGCATGTGTGTTACCTGTCTAGGGCTTGGTTCTCTGAGCTCGGGGGTGGCTACTAGTTAGCCTAGGCTAGGAGGTGAGCACTCCATGGTCATATCCTTGATTTTATTTGCAGGTTGTTGGAAGGAAAGGATTAGGACAAGTGGAAAACTCGATGGAGTTATTTGTTGCAGAAATCTGATTTGGAATATTTTATTATTCTGTTTTAAAAGTCCCCATTTTTAATAATGAGAGACCCATTTGTAAAATAATGATAGTGTCTTGAAATGTAGTTTAAAGAAATGAAATATGATATTGCTATATTGCAAGAAAATAAAATGAATAAATCTGGATTTAGTCATAAAGTTTTTCTGAACTTTAATATTTGTTGAATAGATAATATTTTGGAAAGAGCAATAAATTTATTTTATTCCTTAAATGCATGTGAAATAAATCGAGGAAATAAAGAAATGATGTAAGGATTGCATGCATGTTGCTTTGAAAGTAAATGGTTCGGTTTAAATCCTAATTGCATGGTTTAAATTTAAGGATTCTAGATAAATTAAGTTGTTGTTGGAATTTATTTAATTCTGTCATTTTATTAACTTGCAGAAAATAAAATAAATCTAAAGTTTATTACAGTCACCTCTTAAGAATTATTTTAAATCTCTTGATTTAAATAGTTGTTGTGTTAAGTTTGTTTAATCCTGTTATCAATTTATTTTGTAGAAAATAAATCTATAGTAACTAATCTACCTATTATCTTTTTGCAACTAGGATCTTAATAAAAGGAAATAAACACATTGCTTCAATCATGTAGAATATAACTAGTCTGTTTTAAAAGTACAAAAAAAAAGATATAAATTAAATGCATAGCATGTTAGCTCTAAATTTTCCTTATGCATCAAATGCATATAAATATATACTTAAGTTTAAAATACATTTGTATATACAGTATATATATATATATATATATATATATATATATATATTATAGTTTAATACATTTTAATTAAACAAAAAAATAATAATAATAATAAAATAAATTTGAGAACCTTTAAAAAAAAAAATGGCAAAAGGGGGGGTTTCGGGCCGAACCAAGGCCGAGCCACTGTGTTAAACACAGTGGATGACGAATGCCGAACCACTATGTTTAACATAGTGGACGACGCGGTCGGCCGCCACTGTGGGCATCCACAATGGACAGCCCAAGGGCCGCCACTATGGGCGACCACAGTGGTCGCCTCCACTATGGGTGACCACAATGGTCAGACGGTCCAAGGGCCGCCACTGTGGGCGACCACAGTGTTCCACAATGAGCGGTGCCCACCGCCGCTTCTCCTTGCAAGTCACTCCTCTGATCTCTCTGCCTCTCCCCCCCTTTGTCGAAGACATTCCATGGCCGCCCACTTTGCAACACTCACCCTGCTTAAAACTAATTTTGAAACCCTAACCTAATATGGGTTAGGGTATTCGAAAGAAAATAAATATAATAAGGAAATAAAACAAAATAATAGGGGCATTTTATAATGATAAAATAAATTAGGGTTTCTTTATCTTTTAACTATTTAGGTTAAATTATATGGAATGGTATAATATGTATTTCCATATATTTGTGTTACGAATTAAAGGATATATATATATATATATAGTTTTAAAAAATAAATATATAAATGGTCTTTAATATAATGGTTTACTTATAATGTTCATACTTTTATCAATGTTGAATAAACATTTAAATATAATGAATAGGGCAAAATGTAGATTAAGTAATTTTACAATTTAAATATGTCTTTAATAATAAAATGGGCATATTTAAAAAAATAAAAGAATGTTTAAATTTTGAATTACTTATGAAGTTTAATTCTTTAAGGAAATTTATAACAAGTTGGTAAGTTGTTTTTAGCTAAAGGAAAATATTGTTAAGTCCACCTAAATATAGATCTGGATGAAATTAAACTTTTTTAGGAAAATAATCGTTATGAATTTAATTCGACCTTTTAGTCGATTTAGTTATAAACACATTTTAATTATTGTTAGACATTTATAAATCTAAGTGCTAGGACAAAAATACTTAGTTCCTAAAAGCAATTAATGATTATTGGAGGTTATTTTTATCCTCGTCAATTATTTTGAGAGAATTTTTATTTAATCAATCTATTGACAAAATTTGAAGAGATAATAAATTAATATATTTAGTATTCCACATTTAAATTAAATTATTAAGAAAGGGTGTATTAACAGGAGGATGGAAACTTGATTTTTATTAAACAATTGGTATTGGACCCAGTAATTTTATTAATGTCTATTTACTAGAAATAGATCTAATTATGAACTAATAAACGCAACTGAAATGAAAGATACTTTTGAGTGAAATTAATATTACCCTTATAAAAATTATTCGTTCCACTTGATAATGGGAGTTACCGTATTTGTCATGTTGGTAATTTTCTTAATCCTATCGAGTCCTATGGATTCTCGTTAGATTTTGTTTCATCACTCACTTTAGTAACTCATTTTAATATCAATTAAGAATTTGTTTTGGAACAACTTGTTAAGTCGTATCAACTCATTAAGCAATGGATACTTCTAATTTAGTGTTTAAAAAAAAAAAAAATTGTTGTGTTTTGCCCAAAAGTTTGGGCATGACATATTACCAAACCATAGTTCATGAGGGGTCTTAACGGTTTCACCTTTGATGTGAACTTTGTTGAATGTATAGACAGCAGTGCTAACTGCTTCTCTCCAATACACATGTGGTAGATTTCCTTCAGATAACATACTTCTTGTTGCATCGAAGATAGTTCTATTTTTCCTTTCAACAACTCCATTCGGATGTGGTGTCCAAGGTGCTGATAACAGTCTTTTGATTCCATTCACTTCACAGAATGTATTAAAGTCCTTAGATGTGAATTCTCCTCCTTGATCTAATCTTAAACATTTGATTTTCTTACCGGTTTCATTCTCAACCATTGCTTTGAACAGTTTGAACTTTCCAAGTGCTTCTGATTTTTCTCTAAGAAAAGTAACCCAACACACTCTAGAATAATCATCAATAATTAGCATGAAATATCTATCACCTTGTAAGCTTTTAGTTCTAGCTGGACCACATAAGTCAGTGTGAATCAAATCAAGAACATTATTGGATTTTTCTAGAATATTTTTGAAACTAGCTCTAACTTGTTTTCCAAATTGACATTCCTTACAAATTGTATTCTGAGGTTTCACAATTTTAGGTAGATCTCTAACTGCCTTAGAAGTACTGATCTTTACCATGCAATCAAATTTTACATGACATAGTCTCTTATGCCATAACCAACTTTCATCTATATGTGCCATTAAGCATGCCTTTTCACTGTTATTCAAATGAAAGATATTACCTCTAGTCTGATTACCGGTTGCAATTTCCAAACCAGTTCTATTCATGATTTTGTATTTTCCATTTTTAAATTATAACTAAAATCCTTTCTCAACTAATTGACCAACACTTAAAAGATTATGCTTTAATCCTTCAACATAGTAGACATTGTCAGTGTTATGCTTACCATCAAGAGATATTGAACCCTTACCTTTGATTGAACAGGCTTTGTCATCTCCAAATCTTACTAAACCTCCATTGTATTTTTGAAAGTTCAAGAATTTATCTGTCTCCTGTCATGTGATGTGAGCATCCTGAGTCAATGATCCATTCATCCTTTACTTCAACTTTGGCTGCTAGGGCTTGTTCTACCAGTTGATCAGTAGGTGTTAGTTGATCTTCTATTATAGCAACAAAAACCCATCCATTGTCTGTTGGATCCTCATCAGAATCATCAGTCACACCTTCATCGGCAATGTAACAGGATTTGTCTTTGTTCTTCTTAAATCTGTATCTCTGATATTTAGGATTAGGCTTGTATGTTCTTCTAGCTTCTTCTCTTAGTCTGGCATGTCTATCAGGGCATCTTGAAGCCATATGACCAATCTTATTGCAGTTAAAACATTTAAAGGGTGCTTTACCTTAATACTTACTTCCAACTAGACCTTTTGGCATTTTTCTTGCAAATAGTGCTTCAAGTTCTTCAAGCTCTTCATTCTCCTTCCTAGTTTCTTCAAGTTCTCTTGCAAAAAAGGCTTTCCAGTCTAATTTGTCAAATGATGGAGCAGATGATGTTGATGCTTTAAAGGCCAAATCAGTTTTTATAGTAGCAACAGGACCAAATTCCTCAATTTCAAAGGCTGAAAGTTTTCCAATCAATGTATCCCTAGTTACTGATGTATTAGGCATTGTTCTCAACTCATTTATAGTAGTAACCTTCATTTTATATGTCAGTGGCAATCCTCTTAAGATTTTTGAAACAATTTCATCCTCACTCAAGGTTCCTCCACAACATTTAATACCTAAAACAATCTCATTTACTCTTTCCATAAAAGCATAAATCCTTTCATCTTCTTCCATTTTCAGATGTTCATACCTGACTCGGAAGCTTTCAAGTTTTGCAATCTTGACTATGGAATCTCCTTCATTTAGTGTTTCCAAATGATCCCAAATAGCTTTAGTAGTAGACCTATCTGATAATCCCATGATTTTTTGATCTGATAATGCACTCAAAAGTGCTTCTCTTGCTTTGCAATCATTTTCTTCATCTTTAACTAAGGTAGTTGGAGCAGTCTGACCAGCTATAGTAGTAGTATAACCATTCTTTGTAACTTCCCAAGTGTCTTTACTGATGCAATTTAGATGTGTCTCCATCCTGATCTTCCATATCCCATAGTTGATTCCATCAAGTTTAGGACTGTCGTTCCTGAAATAATTAGTAGACATTGGATCTCCTCAAGTTGTTAAACTTCTACAAAAGAGGACTAAGCTCTGATACCAATTGTTAGGTCCCAGAGACAACTGAGAGGGGGGGGTGAATCAGTTGTCTAATGAATTTAAACCAAAACCCAATCAACCAACTTAATGCTTAATACCGGTAAACTAGTTAAGTGTGTCGGTAGACAGTGTTAACAGTAAATTGCTATACCAGTAGAGATTAATGCATGAAACATAAACATAGAGTCATCCACAACACATAACACCAATATTTTGTACATGGAAACCCTGTAAGGGGAAAAACCATGGTGGGAAACCTTACCCACAATCAGATGGTACTACTACAGATAGTAAGTGTACATAAATGGGGTCTGCACATGCAAAAAGGCCAACAGCCTAGAGCTCACTACTCAATCACAAAATGGGAGTCACACTAACTACAGTTGGATTGTTAAATCCAATAAGAATGTACTGCATAAAATAGCATCTTCATATGCTGGATTTAGTACCGGTGTAATGCTGATATGCTTCTACAAGAACCTAGCTTCACCTTCAAATGATGTCTTCATGTATACCTCTGCTTAATCTCGCATATACCATCACACAATTCTTTTTCGCATTCCACATTTGATCTTACAAATAAGATCTTACATTTATACCATAACCTAAGACCAATTTTAGTAGGTCGGCTCTACAAGATATTACAATAAAAACATTTTACATACAATATAATATCTGATGCAATAACTGATTAAACATGTCGGCTTAATGCATTTACAACAATAATAAATCATCTCCATAGCATGCCATGCTGATCTGGAAAAGATAAACCTATCGGTGTAACCCTAGATAACCCTGGACCTATTTGCCGATAAAAGAAAATATGCAAATATGAATATACCAATGATCAATTCTTCAAAACAAAGTGTTCATATGATGTCTTCGTCATTATCAAGTGTCTTCCATATAATTCTAGGTGTCGGTGAACTATATACCAGTAACTGTGCAATAGTTACTTGCTTGCCAATGAATGTTGCTGGATCTCCAAAGTGCTAGTTTTCAGTAGGTGTTGACATCAAAGACAAAACCATACCAAAATACCAACACAACTAATACAGTCCCTAAAATATTAGGTGGAGTCAATGAGTCAATGAAAGAAAAATATAGCAAAGGGGCAAACATTGTGGAAAAAATAGGTTTTGAAGGTGGTGGTCTAGGTCCCAAAGGAAAAGACATTTGGTACCCACTAGAGGTACAACTTCCATCAAATTCAAAATCAAAAGCTCCTTTTAAACTAGTCATTGGCCTTGATTCTTTAGATTCATCATGGAAAAGTACTACTCATTACCCTCAGGGTCCACCTGCATTTGTTTCAGGTGCAAATCCACAACCACCACCACATCATGGTATTCCCATTGGTGGTGAATCAAGTGCCACTTCCACTAGAGGAGAATCTGGGAATAGTATTCCTATTAGTGTTTAGTCAAGTGCCACTGTGATTGGTAGGGTTGGCATGGGTACTACTACTGATACTAGTTGTCTTGGTGTTGGACAAGTGCAACAACAAAATATCTCTCACAAGAGGCCACTAGTGGTAGATACTCATACTATTCAAAATCCTATATCAAGTGCCACTGACATTACAAATCTATCATTTGCAGCTTTAGATCAGACCCCTCAAAAGACTATAAAAATTACACATGAAAGTGACAGTGGGACAAGATCAGGAATGGTTGTTCGTACTCCTCATAATGCATTAGTCAAAACCATAGGCATAGGTGGAACTAGAGCCTCTAATATTTCACCTTTCAAACATTCAACTGCTTCAACAAGCCCATATTTTCAATTTCATGATTACTATGAAAAATTTGAACTCACAACAAATGCAAATAAAGAAAAAAAAAAAAAAAAAAGAGTATTGCATAGGGTTGCCCTGACTGAAGTTTTAGACAAACAACCTACAAGGAATAGGGTATTTCCAACATATGACCCACACAAAGATATGATAGAGTTCGTGGTTGTTATGCCCCCAACTAAAGATAAAAATCCACCACATAGTCAGATAGATCCCTCTGAATTTCAAGTTAGCACCCTCCAAATGGATTTTTCCAATGTACAAAATGTGGACAAAATTAGTGTGTCAAAAAGGACTAACGAAGTGGTCTACACTTCACTGGTCAAGATGGAGAGAGAGAAAATAAACTGGAGAAACAAATAGAAAAGTTACAAGTAGACCTGGTAAACGAAAAAATCAAAGAGGAAAGCAGCAAATAACAAGTGCAATGATTTACAGAAAAGGATAAAAAATTTGGGCTTTGCATTAGAAATTGCAGAGCGTGAAAAGATGAATGCAGAATTGAAGGATCTGAGTGAAAAATTAGCTAAAAGTAGTAAAAAAAATTGATGAGGAAAGAGCCAGTTTTCAAAAATTATACCAAAGTTATGAGTTTGCTGCTGCTGAAATAAGAAAAATACAGGACCTATTGGATCATGAGAAGGAAAAAGCAAAACATTTGGAAGAGGAAGTAGAGGAAGAAAGAAAAAAATGTGCACAAATGAAAGAAGACCTGCACAATGCAAATGATAAAATTAAAACTTCGGAGGATAGTTTGAAAGATAATATGAAAAATACAACGAAGTATATACAAGAAAAAATTTGGGGGCAAATAATGCAGAGTGACAAGTTGTGTGAATGGTTTGAATTGAATGAAAGTCTGAGATTAATTTATATGAAAATCAAAGGGCACAATGAGAACAGCATACATGTTTATTCAAAAGAGGATATCACAAAACAAATTTTGCAAGTAGTCTACAATACCAGTGACAGCTATTTGGCATCCAAGGGACTTAATAGCCGCATTGATGCCACAGTTAAGACATCGTCTATCCTTCAAAAATGCCAAAAACTAAGGGAAACATCGGAAGTTATGGATAATTGTGGCAAAAAGATATTGAAGCTGCAAGAAAAGACAACTTCTTTGATTAAACTTGGTTTGCCTAAGACTGTTGACCCATCAAATAAATTCATTGGAAAAGAAGCTTACAAAACAAACATGGAGATAAAAATGAAGTCTAATTTAGACTTGCTTCCTAAGAACACAACTCCCCAAATCTTTCTGGAATTCATCCAACCATTTACAACTCTGAATGCAGTATTGGGTGAAACAGTGATGTCAAGTCACTCTTCTAAATATGGATTGTTGATGAAGTTGCAGTTGACTTTCCATAGTTTAAAGAATATTGACCTTCCATCAGATGAAGAGTGGAGCACCCTATAAAAACTGGCACAGAAATCTTAAGAATCATAGTATGTATTGCACAGTTTTCTGCTTTTACTCTTAATTTCAAGGTTTTATGTTGTTTTTTTTTGGAATTTGGCATCGCTTGAAATAACTTTGTTTTATGAACGGTAAAAAAGCAACACTCGCTATTGCTAATCCAACCTATGAATCTATGATGCACGGTGCAAACCTTCAGCCTGTAAATTTGTATTCTCGAGTTCTCCCAATTTTTAACATTTCTGCATTTCTCTATTTCTTATTACTAGGCTTTGGGCACTACTATTATCTATATTTAATTTGTCATGGCTTGAATTAATATTTAATTTTGAACTCTATTTTTTTTAACAAGAGACATCAAACATGTAGCAGTTGTTAAATTGCTAATTCGTCTTGTGATGGCCATATAAATTTGTGTTTAGTTTGTGATTTTGATGTTGAGTCTTCACATGTTGCAAATCGACCCGAAGCTGTTATTGCTCCCTTGTTTCTATAAAAGGGAATTCAGGGTCATTTGCAAAGGGTTCTGAAACTTTGTATTGACTTTTGCATGGAGAATCACACAGAGTGGTGTATTGAATGAATTGTATCATATGGCTATATTTTGAAATAATTAATGAAAATCTAAGTTCTCAACATGACTAAATAAACATCTTTGTATCAATAAACACATTATGGTCTTTTATTATGCTATTTTAAATTTGGAAATAGAAAGTTGAAAAATACAATTACAAATCAATATTAAATTCTAATTGCAAAAAGTTGATAGACTCATTAAATATCATCAAGTTATCAACCATAATAATATCTTTTGTAATATGAATGATGAGATACAGTAATAAGATTAATAAATACCAATCTCTTATAGTTGTCATTCATCCTCATCAAATTCAGAGCTTTCTTGATTTTTGTCTATGTTTTCTTCACTCTGAGTCTACATACCTTCGTTGAACTGCATCTCAATACTACCAGTAGGTCCAGTACATGAGTCAATAGTTACACTGACACTTTGGTTTGAAGTGTTGCCCAAACCTCTTCTTTCACATTTGGACCTCTAGATTTGTAGTGCCTTATCGTAAGGAAAAGTGTGGACATCATACCTAGATGTATAAAGCCTCAAGCAATTTTCCAAATTTTTGTCTAGTTTGATTCTTAGCTTTAATTTTAGGAACCCCAAAGCATTGAAAGCTCTCTCATCTTCCACCTAATCCAATATCATGGTAAGATATAAATCAACAAGATTCAAATATTCTGGCATTGAATCATGCAACATTTTGTTCTCAGCTACATATTTCCAAAGCCTTGTTACTAATCTCTCTTTGTGGGGGTTCTCCATTTTTCCATATTGTTCCCTCATAGTGTATGCAAAATGAGATGATTCCTCTCTAAGACGAGTTTCATCTAATATTCCATTTATAGTTCTGATTAATATGAAAAACAGGTTTTAAGGACCCGAAACCTTTAACATAGGAGCATAAAATAGTTCATCAAAAAGCATCCAGACCTGCTAGAAATAGCTTACAAAACGACTAGCAAAAAAGACAGTTAACCAAACGGACAGCAAAAGAAAGGAATAGCAAAGTGGAACAACCAGAGAAAACACAAAACAACTATAAATATTTAAGAAGATCCACCGCCTTATTGACCAGCTGGTCATAGTTTGCCGCAGCAACTTTGAGTTCTTCCATATCCTTGTTTGGCTTCTTCTCCTTCTTTTTGCCTCTGGTCCTTGTTCTAGGTCCTTGCACTTCTCTCGTACCTTCAATGTCTAGTTCTAGCTCCAGAAAATCCTTCTCGTCCTCCAGTTTGCTAATTAGGATTTTGATATTGTCAACTAAGGCCTTCAGAATGTTAAAGCTTTGTTCACCAATACTTTTGAGGCATTTTTCAATTTTGTTGAATTTGTTATCAGTTTCCGTCATTCTCTGGTCCATAACATTATCATTAGTTTTTCTCTCTATCAAGTCCTTCTCAATTTTCTCGAACCTAGGGTTGAAGGAATCTTTGATCTCTTTGGCTCTCGCAATAGTTTTAGTCAAATCCTCAACATATTCTGCCATAGATTTGTCTCCACCAATACTGATTGTTTCCAGAATTTGGACCATGTGGTTAAGCTTCTTATTATCCTCCACATCTCTCTTGTAAATGTTAATTAACCAATTGATGATGTCCACAAAACCTTTCAAACCCTCAGAGGGAGGATTTGAGGGGGGAGTTTTCTCACCAGAATTATCCTATTACTTTTTTGGGGGGTTGCCACCAATGATTTTATCAACTCTTCCATCAATCCTCTGATCAAAACCTTCCCCTATGGTCTCCTCCTCCAAATTTTGGTCGACTTCAGGATCCTTTCTCTGCACTTATTCCTCCAGCTCCATAACATTATCTTCCTGCCTCTTCTATTTGTTCCTTGTCTGAATAGAAATTTTGGTTTTATTTTTCCGAGGAGACTGGGGTTCATCCTTCTTAGAATCCTCAGAGACCTCTTCCTCCAAGGAGGAATGAATCTGAAAAAAAATTTCTTTAGATTTTTTCGTACCCTTCAAAGAGGAGGGCCCGGTACTCACTTGTTTTCTTTTCTTACCAGTTTCAGCTTCAGAGTCATCTAGACTCTCCTCTAACTCACTCATCAAATCACTTTCAGACTCCTCACCCATAGAAAAAATAGAATCTGACCCTTCCTCGTCAGACTCAGAGATAGAAGGTTGATGGCGAGCAATTTGGTTGGCTTTTAGGTGGTCATAAATTAACACCATAAGACCTTGATGCATGGTTGTATCACCCTTAGGGTTCTCTTTATGGTCCTTAATGGTAGCATTCATAGAACATAGCAAGAAATATGGGATATTAACTTTTTCATCATACCTAAAATGGTTAAGCAAAACAAAATGATAGCCATACACTTTTGTGAATCTACCATCCAAGGTAACATAGCGCATAATAGAAAATAAGACCTCCTTCCATGGCTTAACAAATGCCCTAGGTGGATAGTAAGTTTTACTTAGCTTTACCAGGCGCTTTTTCTCCTTTGTCATTTTGGGATATCGCTCAATAGCCTCCTTGCTCAATTTTCAGTCTTTGTAGTAATTGCTTCCTTCCCTGCGAAGACCCGTTACCTGAGCGATGAGGTCTTCATCAATGGAGATTGTTTGATCTCCCATCTTTAGAGTGCCCTTTCTCGAGTTTTTGCAGAAGAAATTAGTAATTGTGGTGTCCCTCCCATGGAGCCTCTCCATAAACTTTGAAAACTCACCCTTCTGCAAAATGTTCCAAACAACCTCCTTTTGCTTCCACTCCTTACAATTGTTGGGTTCATAGTAGTGTCTATTTCCTCCCATTTTTTCACTTTTAATACCAGAAGGTTGAGAGTTGCAGAGAGCTTTAGGCAAGAAATTTCTCGAAACTACCACATAAACCCAGAAAGTGTGGGAAAAGGTGGCTTGTGTCTTGTAATAAATGGTACTGACATTATTATAATTACTCATAGCACTCCTATTAATCCATTTCATCATTATTTTGTCCATTTATGATCTTTGGGGTACTATTATATCGATCCATAAATATGATCGATCTGACGTCATCGAGGAGACCCTCTTCCCCCTTCCAGGTAACCATATTTTTGTGATTGATCGTCACATTGGCTTCCCAGTCAACTAGACCATAAGCTTCATGATAAATGTGATATATGAAGCATTTCTCAAAAGTGTTGATGAGATCTCTAGCAGCCTTTATTATGCTATTGATAGTCCATGAAGGCTTAGAGGTTCCCTTTAGGCATTTGATGATGTTATTAGAATCCCCTTCAATCCATAGATAAGGACGCTTCCATATTTTGGCCAGGAGAATACCTTGGAGAGAATCCATAGCTTCCACCTTGTGATTAGTTTGGTAACCTATAGGAATAGCAATCATTTCCTTACAACTACCATTTTTATCTCTGAGAATTGCACCACATCCCGCAAGGCTAGGATTGCCTTTGGCAGCTCCATCGAAGTTGATTTTGAACCAACCATGAGCGGGAGTGTGCCATCTGGCTTCTAGTCTCTTGTTTATTTTGGGATTAGTACTACCAACACTCTTCAAATTCCAGGAACTAAAAATGTGAGTTTCCAAGGGGTTGGTAGAATTGCAAGGATCCCCAATGATCTCAATGTTCTCCACAATAGCCCTTTGGATTTTCTGGAAAACAACAGCCTGGGTGAGAGAAGTGTCCCTGAAGATACGGTTATTCCTTTCTTTCTAAATCCCCCACAGAATGTGAGGGAGAGATAGCTGCCACAAAGATCTCAAAAAGGGGTTAAACCAATGATAACTCCAAGAATGGAACAATTCACTGATAGTGTTAGGAAACATCCAATCAATGCAAAAATTCTTAAGAAATCTTTCCCAAATTGAAACAGTGAAGGAACAGTGGATAGCCAAATGGTCCATAGACTCTTCCTCCTCAAGACATAAAGCACATATATTAGGGAAGGAAAAGTCTCTAATCTTAAGATTATCTAAGGTCAAGATTTTATTTTGAAAGATTGTCCAATAGAAAAAACTGATTTTAGGGATAAGACCCTTTATCCATGCTTTAGACCGAAAGGGATTCTTTGAGGGGGCGAGGGAAAGAACACCATACATTGAAGAGATAGTGATGTTTCCTTTAGGTTCATATTTCCAAATAAGGGAATCTTCCTCATTGTTCAACCAGGCAGAAGACAGATGGTTCTTAAGATTGATAAGGTCGGGGTGAATATTTTCAATGTTCTGCCATTTATCACCTATCCAATACCCCTCAACCAAGAAGCCAAAGACTCTAATACAAGGGGAAGCAAAAGGGACTCATTCAGGGATATAAATTAGAGACTTATCAAAAAGCCAGGGATCCTCCCAGAATCTAACTTTCCTACCATTTCCAACTCTCCATTTAACCCCTTTAGCAATGTTGTCTTTACACTTAGAGACATGATTCCAGATATGGGACCCATTAATACCTTAATCAGAATTGATGAAAGAGGAAAGAGAAGAAGACAAAAGAGAATACTTACTTCTCCAAATTTTACACCATTCACTATTAGAGTGGAACAGTCTCCAAACCTGTTTAGACAAGAGAGCTTCATTAAGGGTCTGGATTCTTCTCAGGCCCAAACCACCTTTACTTTTTGATATGCACACCTTATCCCAAGCCACTAAAGCCATTCTTTTCTTTTCCTCAACCCCTGACCAAAGAATTTTTTTTGTAGTTTTCTCAATTGCATCAGCATACTTAATTGGAATTTTGAAGAGGCTAAGGGCATAAATAGGTATACTTTGAAGAGAAGCTTTAAGAAGTTGAAGCTTTCCATCCTGACTTAAAAGAGAACCTTTCCACCCAGCAAGGTTTCTTTGAAATTTGTCCACCAAAGAACTCCAAAAGGAATCAGGTGGATAAATGCCCAAGGGGAGACCAAGGTAAGTGGCAAGAAGATCAGCAATCCAACATTCTAAAATTTTGTTGATTCTATGTTTTCTTCTCTCAAGAATTTTGATGAAAAACACTTCACTTTTTACCCAGTTGATAAGTTGGTCGGAAGCAGAAGCAAACTTACAAAGGGTGTCCTTCAGGATTTTGGCTTCTAAGATGCTTGAGTCCCCCATGACAATGGTGTCATCCATAAATTGTTGGTGGGAGCAAATATGATCAGCTTAGGAAGGTTGGAGACCCTTAAAAATTCCTCTCATCACCATACTTTCCATAGACCTACCAAAACATTCAGCCATAATAATGAAGAGGATTGGAGAAATGGGATCCCCTTGCCTCAGTCCTCTAGAAGCTTGAAACAAGGAGGAGGGAGACCCGTTGACAAGAATAGCAAAGGCGGTAGAGATGATGAGCTGCTTGAAGAGGTCCACACATTCAATAGAGAAGCCATAAGCCAATAGGACCTTCATGAGGAAAGACCAATCAACCTGGTCATAGGCCTTAAAGAGATCAAGCTTGAGGATGAAACCCTGTTTCTTAGCCATAACAAGAGAATGAATATTCTCATGGATGGTTATGATGGAATCAAGAATTTGTCTTTCTGGCACAAAACCATTTTACTGATGATTAATCAGAGAAGGAAGGATGGTCAGGAGTCTGGAAGTAAGGACCTTTGAGATTATCTTATAAAAAAAATTGCATAAGCTGATTGGCCTAAACCTATCCATGGAGTCAGCACCTTGAATTTTGGGGATTAAAGCAATGAAGGTGCCATTAATCTCTTTCAGGAGTCTTCTAGCCCCAAAAAATTCTTTGGCCCCATTGGAAACATCTTTCCCAACAATATCCCAAAATTCTTGGAAGAAGAACATGGGGAAGCCATCGAGTCTGGGGGCTTTGTTACCATCAAAAGAAAAGAAAGCATTTTCGATCTCCAAGTTCGAAGGTATAGAAGTAAGTGAGGCATTCTTTTTCTCATCAATGAGGCAAGGAATATTTTGAAGGAAAGAACTTTGAGCATCAACATCCAGTCTTTGATCCCTACAAAGAAGATCAGAGAAGAATCTTTTGGGCTCATTTCTTATCTCCTCCTCCTTAACCAGCTCCCCATTGTCCACTACTAGTTTTTTTATCCTGTTTTCCGCTTTATGTTTGATAGTCGACATATGAAATAATCTTGTGTTCTTATCTCCTTCCTTCAACCATATACATCTAGATCTTTGCTTCCAAAAAATTTCTTCTTTAGCAATGATTTCATGGTATTTTTTAAGGATCTCATTTCCTTCAGCAATAGACACAGTAGAGAATCCATCGTTCTAAATTTGGACCTGTATTTTATTGAGGTCTTCCTGGATTTTTCCTTTGGCCTCAAAAATATTCCCGAAGATAGATTTGTTCCAAGACCTTATATTATCTTTGATGCTTTTGAGTTTCTTCACAACTCTATACATGGTAGTGCCCTCAACTTGAATGTTCCACCATTCCTGAATTTTATGGGTGAGATATGAATGAAGAGTCCTCATTTTTTCAAATCTAAAAGGAAAATGCCTTCTTCTATTTATGGGGTTAGCAAAAAAAGTTATGGGATAATGGTCTGACCCAACCCGGATATGAGCAGACAGAGAACAGAAATAATGTCTCTACCAATCATCAGAAATTAGAGCCCTGTCAAGGCGAACTTGAGTAAGGTCACTTCCAGTCCTCTTGTTAGTCCAAGTGCAATTGCATCCCTATATCTCCACATCATTAAGAGCCTGAGTGTTTATAAAATCCATGAGGGCCAATCTACTTTCTAGTTGAGAGCGGCTTCCACCAAATTTTTCCTCCTCTCTCAAAGGGGTGTTGAAGTCTCCCATGACCAGCCAGCTAAGGTTCTTGAAGTTGTCCCTTATTTCCATTAGTTTTTTCCAAAAAATGCTTTTGGCTTTCAAGGTATTAGGATCATATATATTAGTGAGGACCCATGATGTTCCATCTTTTAAATTCTCAAATTTAATGCAGGAGAAATTATTTTCTTGAATAAGAACATGACCTTTAACACTATTGAGATTCCAAATAGTTGCAATGCCTCTAGAGGCACCTTCCGAGCTGCCACCACTGATACTCCCAGATTTAAAGAATTTCAAAGATTCAACCTTTTCTCTACTCATCTTAGTTTCTTGAATAAGAAAAATATCAGGTTTACTATCCCTAATCATATTCCTAATAAAATCATGCTTGTGGGGATTATTTAGTCCCCTAATGTTCCAAGAGATAATCTTCATAGTTACTTACCAATTCGTAACTCCTTCATATTCTTCTGAGTCTCGTCTGCTATGTTCTTGTTGGCCTCCTTGTCTCTGACTTTTTGGTTTGAAGTTCATCCTGGGGATGAGGAGACATACCCGACATCAACTTGAAAAATTCTACTAGACTTCCTTAATTGGGAAGCTAAGGGAGTGGATCCTTTTTTATTCTTGTATTTTGGAATTTTCCAGTCAACTTCTTTCTCAAGAACCGCTTCAGGGTTACTGAGAATTCTAGAAATTTCTTCTTCATTACCCCAATTAGGAGATCTGGAGTCATGTGAAGAACTATTGACTGTTTTAGAAGTTTTGTCCGAATCCGAGAGGTTCATACCCAATATGGCACATTTCTGGGCTTCTTGCATTTCAAACCTGATCATAAGCGGGGAAGAGTCAGTCTTTTCTTCTTGAGAGCTAGTAATCTCCCCTTCCTCGGGTTGTTCAGCATCCTTAGTATACTCATCCTTTTGATCCTCTTCATTGGGTGCTTCCTTACTGGCCAAAGTGTCGGCAGTTACTATCTCGGTGTTTTCTTTTGAAGATTCAGACTGTTCTTTTAATTCCTCTATTTGAATCTGCCCTACCAGGGGATTGTCTACTTTCATTTTATCCTTCCTCAGGGCTTCCTGGGGGGGAAGATTAGAGACATAGGTTGAGGAGACCAGTTCCTTATTTTCCCCCAAGGGTCCAAAGCAATTGGTATCAACAAAGTCAGTTTCCTTATTTTCTGAGTTTTTGACTTGCCATACCTTTTTTTCTGGAGCCTTTTTACTTTCAACTGAAGGTTTGGCTTGCTTGTGCTCCCCTTTAGGCTTGAGAGGAAAAAGTTTTGCCCAATGACTTGCTTTCTTGCAATGAAAGCAAGCAAAGGGGATGGATTCATATTCAATCTTTTATTTCCACGTTCCCAACTTTGACACTATATCTATCTGTTCCGGCATATCTGCATCATGAGCTATCCCTACACAAAATATGGCATGAGTGATCCTCCTTCTTGAAGCTATGACTGGGTCTATTGAGAGGAGCTCACCAAAAGAGCTTGCTATTCCTGAGAAAATGCTTTCTGCCCAATACTCTAGAGGTGGACCTGGTAACTTAACCCAAACGGGGACTTGCTCAAGAAGTGAATCACTCATGTTTAGATTCGGATGCCATTTCTGAAGGACCAGAGTTGTCTTTCTAGCCATCCAAGGAGTACCACAAAGGATCCTTATTTTATCTTCTTCACATGAAAAGGAAAAGGTGAGGAGGCCTTTGGGCAAAGCTGAAATTTCAACATTACCTTTCAAAGCCCATTTCCATTTGACATAAGCTCTTACAACTTCGATGTTTGGGCATGGTCCCATAAATTTACCTACCAGGGAGTTCGACATACTACTTATGTTATGATCAAGAACTGAATCAGGGATAGAAATAGCAAACTTACCACCAGTAGGGTCCTATATATTCTTGACAGGAAGTAAGGAGGATTTTCCAGATGGTCTAGTTCCAAAGAGGGATGACCACTTTCTAGATTCTTTTCCATTCTCCAAGACCTCTTCACATGGGCTAGACTCCTCGCTAGACCCCCCCCCCCCCATCATGTTTCCAGAATCCACATTCTTCTCTAGCAGAGTACCATTAGCCTACAGAATATCCGGAGGCTTGTCCTTCTCCCCCATAGGACCAGCTCCATCGTTCTAGCCAATCCCACCATTAGAACTAGAGTTCCTGCCTTGCCGAGAATTTGAAATTTGAATTCCTCCATTGTTGCTTACTCCACCTCCACGTGAGCTCTCCATTGTCACAATCATTATTCATTGTTACTCCATTCAATTTATAGTTACTCCATTCCATTTATAGTTACTCCATTCAATTATCTGGATATGCAAAATTGTTTTATCAAAGTCAGTAGCTTACCTTGAAAATCAGTTGTACTGTTGAGGCTCCAATATTGAGGAAACACAATAGACATGGCTTCGAGTAGGTTGTTAGGATGGAATCTACTTCTAATTTGTGAGGAAAGATCATAGGTAATTTTCTTCACAGAAGTAATTACAGACTCAACAATCTTGTCGAAATCTTCCTTGTAACTCTTGCTAGTTGCTTCTTGGGGTGCTTTCCTAGTTCCTCGGGGTCAACCATGGCATATAAGTGCATTGGTATCTCAACTCCCCATACATTGGCACATACCTCCCTGTTTGCACCGATTTGTAAAAAGTTATTAGGATTGTTCAAATCTGTGAGTGTCCGCCACTTAACAAATTTTTCATCAGATAATGTTGGTTGATTTCGACAGAGATTGTCGAGGGTCATGCATGTCATCTTACGCAGAGTAGCATATTTTGCAATATACAAAGCTCTTTTTTGGGCAGCCTTCATAATATTCCTCATTTCCTCTAGCATGGGCAAAGGAGTTGCTAAAGTTAAGAGTGTCTCTAAATTACTTAACCTCCGAAGAAGGTCAGAAAATTTTGGTTGCTCTAATTCGTCACGAGTTGTATGAAATAGTCCAATCAAGGATGGATATTCTGAAAAAACTCAATGTGTTGGACCATCCAAAGAGATCCATCTGGTATCATTATCCTTGAGAAGCTTGTTCCCATCAGTTATTCCATTAGCAAAGTGTTGAAATTCCATAAATCGCTTGGGACTTTGACAGAACTGTGAGTAGAGCTCTCTGATTAAAATTTCAATTATTTTTACCAAAGCATACTTGCTCACAATTCCAAAAGCTAGATTCATTATGTGAGCCACTCAGTGAATTGCAGTAATGTATGGTGCAAATGAAATTTCAATCTTTGTATAAAGGCCATTCTTGTGACCTTGCATTACTAAAGCTCTATCTACTCCAACACACACCAATTTTTTAGCAACCATCATGTCATACATACCTCCATATTCAATTAAATTTCACTTTACTAGTTGAAATAAATTTTCCGTTGTCGCACTCTTTCATTTTAGCAACAGATAGTAGATGAGGTTGGTGGGCATGATTCTATACGATATAAACATGCATGCATACCAATGAAGTATTGTCTACTTCTGTAACTTCATCTAAAAAAAATGCAATAAAGTTTGACTCTCTTATTTTTTCCCTTACATCTTTTTTAACCTCAGCAAGAGAACTCGCCCATTCCCATCCACTATTTACTGACCAGTGTCTATTAGGATAGTTAGGAACATTCAAAAAGTGTAATAAACCACTAATTGACGGGAAATCTATCATAGCACATCCTCTGGTCAAAATATAAAAAACAACGCTTAACTGAACAATTTTTCCCAATTGTTCTATTTGCATTGCTTTTCCAAAACTAGCTTTAATAGAACCTTTAACTTCAATAGGCTTCGTCTATATTTTCTCATGAAAATAATAATCTTCGGCATTCCTCACATGCTTAAATTCCTCCTTTTTTTTCCATCTTATCACTGATTTTTCAACTTCGTCTATCATTTATTTTCATAAACTTTACCCATATGCTTTTCTATGGTGTCAAATTTTAGCTGCAACCTAATTTCCTTGTTATGTTTCCAAGTGCAAATCTTACACCTACATTCTATTGGAGGCTCGCCTTCAATTGGATTCTCCACTGGTTTAATGAATGGATACTTTGATGCCCAATTAATTTGAAAATTCCTCACTGACATATCCCACTCTCGATCCTTTTTTGAGTGTGGTTGATCCTTTTTTGATTTGGCTTTTCTTTTCCCCTTCCATGCATTATCATCAATGGCATTATCACCCAACTCGATTATATCATTCTGGCTAACTTGGGTAGATAATCTTCTTCAAGATCATCCTGATTTGAGATATCAGGTTCGCCACCGTCTTCAACATGCGGTGTAGGTTGTGAATTTTGTACTTGTACTTGTGATGATGTACCTTCTTGATTTTCACCACAATCTTTTCCAAAGCCAAAGTATGAAGACAACGTTATGCATTCCGTTGGCCTCTCATGGCCTTCCCCACATTCAGGTTTCCTATCCTTCTTCTTGTTCAACATCTCCAATGAAATAAAGGCTGCTAAAAAAATATCAATTTGTTGAAGAAGCAATAATAGACTATAAAGTATAATATATGTTTCATTGGCCCTACGACCTACAATCTAGATGTCTAGGGTCTGAATCTCTTGGTTGACCACTTGGCACTGACAAGTCCCCACTGAATAAGAATGAACTCAATAGTGCAAATAGATATAGATAAATTCAGAATAATATTATAACACTTCAAAAATATGATCGCTCACCTTTAGGTCACTAGCAGTCGCCAATGCAGTCAACAACAATGATTTTCCTTGGTCTGAAACTTCGCTATTGATCTAAATTTAGAGCCTAGAAACCACTAGATTGTGTAGAGATAGATCTAATCTTTGAATGTGTTTATACCAATCCTTATATGGCGAATTCCGTGAGAATTTTATATGGTATACAAATATTTGGCAAATCCTGTGTAACTATAACACGACATGTAATTTTTGAGGTGATTATGGGTCATCCAAATAATTGGCAAATACAATATAATTGGCGAAAGTTGGGGTGAATGGAGACACGCGTCGGCAAAATGTCGAGTGAATTGGGTCCTCCTGGCTAACAAACCTTCATATGCCTATAGGCGAATTATGGTCATCTATTAAGGCAACCTCAAAGAGTGTAGGTGAAAAAATTAAATTTACCGTGTGTCCACCGTATATTGTATTGACAAAATCCTCGCATAGAAACATTTAATTACATAAAACATATGGCGATCAGGTCGTGAATTTGATGAAAATTGATAATGTTCTGGCAACATGGCCACCCCTAGTTGGTACAAAATATTCGCCATTTCCCAGGTCGCTAATGTGGAAAATTCGCCATTAGCAAATATTCGCCACTAAAGTAATCTCTGCTCAATACCCTATGAGGACAATATTGATCAATCATATGAGTTGTTTTTCCCACTAGCCTACATTGGGTCTGCACAAATGACTAGTAGTATGCATTGCCCTCCCATGTTTCACATGTCCTGTAAGGGTGCCAAGTAAAATCTTGCATCTCGTCCAAGAACCATCTCCAGTAGCCCAAGGCTCATACCCGTGTGTAGTTTAGCAAGCTGCCATATTAGTGGACATATGTATATCCCCGCTCTGTCTCACACTCCCAATGATCGACATAGTACTATGTGCTCGAACACCCATATGTGCAAGAGCGTCACCCCTATCCCTAGGCTCTTGCACATGTGATATACACACATGTGTATATCATGATACAACTGCCGAAGCATAACATAACCCTAGCAATATGTGACGTTGTCCTCGAACATTATATATAGACATCTAGCCCATCCAATCGAAAATCCATGCCCGCTCAAATTTGGCATCAACCGTCAACTAATAAGTCCCACCAAGTATAATGCTAAACGTGGCATCTGTCGCTATCTGGCCATCGCCAGCTCCAACCGTATCCTCATCTGGTCCATTGGTAGGTCAACTATATAGAACACCCACCGCATGTACTCCTCCTTGTGATCTAGGATATACTTTGGGATCACTCCTCGAATCGGGATCCATAGTATCCTCCACACATCCTCTAGTGTGATGTTGACTCCCTTGTCGGTAAATCGGAGATCGATGTCTCATTGTGACATCTCTCTAATAGTCTCATCATCATCGTGTTGTGTACTCGCATGCATGGCCATCTCCCTACATGCTCCATCCCCACAGTATGCAGCACCATCTGATCTGTCTGACCCAGTTGGTCTCGCAACCACATTGTCGAAAGTCGTTGCTCTCATGACTCAATCAGTCCTAAGTAGACCTACATCCATGCTAGCATTAAGTCAACCCTTTTCTTCTTCCCACAATGGAGACGTCGTTTCTAATGCTCCTACACTGAACAATGCATATGTTGAAGTTTAGGCACATGCACCAATAGACGGAGATGTTGATCCTCAATCCCTCCTAGCCCTGTTTTTCCCTCAAACACAAATGTCAATCCATCGATCAATGTTTGCACATGCATCTCATCATCTACGTAGACACCACTTTAGCAACACAGAGGACACCTGATGGGCAGAGACACTAAACTGGCGATTGATGTCTCCACTCCGCTTTCCTTCCCCACCTAATTGTCATGATAAATGCATCCTACTAAATTGACTACTCGATTTAGGGTACATACTAAGTCCCAGTACTCAGGTGATCCCTAGTACCTCCTCACTCACTTGCCTCACTGCTTGTGTCGTGAGATGTTCACCATTTTGCTCATTGTGTTGCTCTAGGCTCCTTCTCGTTGTTGTAATTGAGAGTGCACAAATGACTTCCCATGAGCCGCCCATAGCCTATACATACCCCTTCTCCATCACTTCTCTTCCATTGATCCTCTCTCTTTTTTCCTCTTTTTGTCCTTTTGCTTTTCTTCTTTTTGAGAATTTAATTTCCAATTCAAAATCTCGAGGGGGCATCACCCTTCCATCTACCCTTCTATCCTCCATTACTAGGGCATTTTTTTTTTGAAACAATGTTGTTTCACAACACAACATTAAAGAGGTCAAAATGTAGACACCTAAAAAAATAATTAAATTTTATTTAATTAATTCCACTCGTAACATATATAATTATGTTAGCCTCTTTAGCTTTCCAAATAATTAATTAAATTTTATTTAATTAATTATCCCCTCATCCAATATAATCAATTTACTAATTATATTCCTCAACCAAAGTTTGATTTATTTTAATAAACTGAACTATACGTTAGCTCATTCATTAATTGATTCTTCTAAACCACAGTAGTTAATTAACTATCATCCTAGTTTCCTACAAATCCTCCTATTAATCCCTCCCATTAAGTTAATTAACCAAAGCCTAATCCTCATTACCATTTTCCCTAATTTTTAATTCACCTCATCTATCCCTAGGTCCACATGTGACACCCCTCTTAAATGACTTGCATGTACAAGTCATTTTCAAGCCTCCACCTCACTCTTTGACCAAGGGTGCTCACACGTGTGAGCACATCTTGGGAAGAACAAGAGAGTGACAAGTGGAGGCAAAAGTTGCAAAATAGAAGAGGTGTAGGAAGAGGGAAATAACAAATGGGTGAAAAGGGAAAGTGTAGGGTGGCTCCATAAGGAGCACACCTTGCTTTCTTCCCCATGACAAGTGTTCTTCCCAAAATCCTGTACCTTGTGATACTTGTTACAAGACTATGAACCAAGCCACCTCGTCTCCTCACAATCAATCCTAGCCCTCCATCAACTTTTAATCCTAACTATCCAATTCAAATAAAAAAATCTATAAATTGGAGTCTCCTCCTTCATTCATCATCATACTAACCTTATGCTACCAATTTGACTTCTTGTTGTGCAACAAAGAGAGTAATCCACATATCTAGCTATTAAGAGCAAATCAAGTGACTTAGGGTGCACCACTTCAAGCTCAATCTATGGGATATATGAAAGGTATAATGCATGTTTAAGCTATTAGTTTTATGTTTGAACATATATTTAGCATTACACTTTTTGTTGTCTTCACATAACATATCGAAATAGATACCACAATGTGTATAACAAGATTAAAGAAGAGTTAAGGCTATTGCATTATTGCCACATGTTCTATGTTTGATGACAAAGATACAAATATAATCATGAAAATCAAGTGTTAATGTAATAAGAATTATACACTCCTGAGTCTCCTAGATTTCAATCCTCCCATGTCATGAGAATAACATATGGAGTTTTAATTCAAGAGTTAATTTGCTGTTTTATATTATATTTAGATCAAAATCGCCAAATATAAAACATAAAAGTAAATCAGCAATATCGAAGATAAAGGCAATACACATAACATAATCACAACTCTAATTTACCCTAGGAAATACCCATATGAAATCAATACTATTCACTCTATTATTAGAAAAATAAGTATAAAAAATAAGCAAGTTAATTTGTATTTACCAATCTTTTCTCCAATATCTAGTGAAATCCCAACATTGCAACTTCACCTCTTACTCCAAAAACAATTATATCAAACTCTTGTCCCAAACTATTATTTATAGAGTTGGGAGATGCATGAAACCACAAATAGTATCTACGAAAACCCTGGTTACACCTCTCATAGGCTGTCACATGCTCCTATTACCCTTCACCTATCCACTTATTGAATAGCACCACTTAGAGAATAGCACCAACTTTGATCTACACTCTTCACATTTCAAGGCCTAATTGATCCACTTTGAGAATAGCACCAACTTTGTGACACTTCGGTATTTCATCTTAAAATGGTATTTTTCTATTTTATTGTACATTCTGTACGTGCCCCTCACCTATCCAATATGACTCTTCACATTTCATGGCCTAATTGATCCACTTAGAGAATGGCACCAACTTTGTGACACTTAGGTATTTCATCTTAAAGTGGCTTTTTTCTATTTTATTGTACATTCTGTACGTACCCCTTCCTTGCAGACTTACAATATTACATACAACAATTATATTAAAAAATATGAATCATTCATCCCAAAATAAGCATTTTTAACCATAACGTTAATTATACAAAATATACACCCTAAACTAACCTGACCAGTGCCTTTCCCTCCTACACTACTTGCTTTCCATCACTTTTCCATAACTTCTGTACTCGCAACAGCCACTAAGATGTCTATATTTCCCCCACACCTGCCTTGTACCGTTCTCATAATTGTTGCTATCAAGTATCAACACGACCTTCCTTTTCCTTGTACACAGTTGGGGTACCTAGGTAGTGCTCTTTTTGAATTTGGACCGGTTCCATTTACTCTCCTCAATCTGGAAGAAATACGTGCATGTTCATCTTATTTTATGTCCACAATACAAAATGGAGTCCAAAAGGTTTAAAAGATGCGTAGCATTCTCTTCCTACTCAAGTTCAATATGGTACAAACAAATTTACTCTATTACCATCTACTGACAACTAAGTTACAGATCACAACCAGATTAAACGTCAAAATAAATGGATAGGTAGCCTCCACTCTTCAAACCAACTCCAGTTCTGCAAACACTGTAATTGCTAATTGGGGATGTATTTTCCACCTCCTTTGCCACGGCTATTACCTCTTTCGAATTTACATGACAGTGACTTCTACAGATTCCACATTTTCCTTAATTAAATACTGTGTACACATAGCCGCCCAAACGAATGCTAAACCTGATACTTCGCCAAAAAAATCTCATTCCTAATATGCAATAAAACTCACTAAATAATTCTGCACACTTTTGAAGCACCAAAATTAGAATTCCGCACAGTAAGATAGCTACCTCCAGGTTGATGCCTTGAGGTATTTGATGACCATATGTATTTCAGATACCTGAGCTAGTAGCTTATCATAATAAATGTTTGTTCACGGTGAATATCATTTTGTATTGAATTGTTTAATGTCGGTTTTTTAAGATTTGGTATCCTTTGGCATACCGTAAGAATGCAAAAGAATACCAAACTAAACAAAACCAAATATGACGCTTCCCCATATGCCATATCTGAAAAGTTCAAACAAAACAAAAACAAAAAAAATACTAAATAAATTATACAATGTAAATCCTACTTACTAACCAAATAATAGGAAAAATAGTAACAAAACACTTGAATGAGAGGTAAAATCAAAACAAAAATTGAAGCATTTCAAATGTTGCCAAATAAAAATCATTAAACAAATCCAAATAATGCAAAATCAGATGAAAACACCCCTACACATGCATTGAATGTTGTCACAACATATCAAAAGAGTGAACCTAACGAAATAATGATGGGTTTTGATGTCTTTTTGGCTGCTGACAGTCACCATGCAGCAACAGGCAAGTTTTCCCGCAGGCTAATGAGTTTTGGCAAGCAACTTGTCCAAACTCACCAAAAAATTGCTAGTCAGTGACTCGTTCAAGGGTTTTGCATTGCAGTTACTCATGATACAGCGAGTTTTTCCACAATCTTTTAAGCTATAGTTTAATTTGTGCAATTTCCGTTAACTGTCAATAGAGCTAATTAATGTAGCATGGAACTGAAAAGGAAACCACCATATTTGCACAAGCAGTCTTATGCTTGCCTTGCTCAGGATAAGCTGTTGTGATCAACACATAGCACAAGCAGTTAATGGCTTTGGTCTGGGTTATTCCCAGCTTTGTGACTGTTGTGGTATAATGGTCTCAATCACAGTGTTTGTAGAACTGAAGATGTTTTGACAAGAAGAGGCGGCATCACATTTATGTTTGAGTTCGAACTAGTTGCAAATAATAAGCTAATAACATATGGAACTGAAAAGAAATGGATGCAATTCACTGTGAGACGATGGTGATGAATAACTTTGTTTGATCCATATTATGATGAATGGTGCTGAATAGATTCATTTGATCCATATTCACACCTGCCAGATAATTAAAAAGAGAGAGAGAGAATATTTGCACCCATCAGGAAAGAAAGAGAACAATATGCATATTTTTAATCTGCTCTTGATAATGTATTCTGAGCAAAAACCTGGTGGAATGTTCATGTACATATTCAAGAAATTGAGCTGGAGCATAAACGAAGCAGACTCGAATTCATAACAGCAAATGCCCAAACAAGTACAAGAAAAAGGGAGTTGGAAGGGATGGCTACATGATTATTCAAGAGGGAGAGAGAAGATGTATGAGAAATTCAAGCAGAAGGTACCAGCAGTTTGGAGAATGCAGATCCTGGTAGAATTTAGGAAAGCAAAGAGTTGCATATAGTGCCCCTGGTACGATAAGATGGATTTCCTTATCACTTTTTTATTTTTATCCGAGGGAGATAAATTTTTATCCACCTAACAAAACAACACTGCTACATCTTTCACCTTCCCTTTCCCTCCTACCTTCTACCTCCTCCCTCCTCTACCCACTAACCTCCCCACCTCAGCTCAGCTCCCACTGTAAAACAGCTCTCGGCATAACAAAGTTTGCCAAATGAATAAATACAGATTACTTTTAAATTCAATTCCTATGTTTTGATAGCACACTTGAGATCAATATTCAAGATTTCCTCAGCCCCATATCATTTTACAGTTTACCAACAATAGTCTTTTTGTAAAACCAAGTACATAAAAGGATAAAAATGGTGTTCAAAGAAGCAGAACTGATCTGCTATTACATTAATGAGATAAATTTTTTATCACTCAATTAAATGAAACAACAAATAAAAGAGACAGACAAGACAAAGTAACTAGGAAGTTTGAAAATTAGAGCATTATGGCATACAAGACACTACTTACACTGCATAAACTGATTATTAAAAACAGAATATAATTACAACTAATGTAGCTATTATTGATTCATCTAAGAAGGTGATGAGTAATAAGCATTCAAGTCCTTTATTATCTTCATCTTGAGCATTACCTTTGACTGTTGTGTACTCATTCTTAACAGATGCATGATTCATCTTTACAATGCAAGATGTGTTGCTAGAGAAACCAACAGCAAGATGTGATTAAACTAGAAAGGAACCTTCAGTTTCCAACAGAATGCTTGCCTGCGAGATTTGGATCCTCATTAATTTTTCTAAAACAATTTCTATTTCTTCATATTGCTAGATCAATAGTGTCCTCTTTGATGCTAGTCATGAGAAAAGTACTAAATTAAAGTTAGGTAAATGTAGGCAAGACAACTAATAATCAGGTCCCTGAAGCTTTGGAAACCTGTTCCACTAAATGGAAAACAAATGTTTTTGGAATGTTCTAGGCAGGTTCTTTTGAGCAAGAGACCAAACAAATGGTATCTGTAACATTAGCGCTCATAAATATTTGACATAGGAAGCGTAGGGATATAAGTTGGATTGATTTAGCACAATGGATTTTTGAGCTGTTGTTCATGGTACATGGAATGGGCTGGAAAAGGCATGGGGGATGCCACAAATAGCTTGCGGGATGTGTGCTATTGCTGGCAATAAATATTCAGTTGTGGTGGCTTTATAACAACATATCTGCAGAGGCTTGTGTAAGTATCCAGCATGGCAAATAAGTCAGCTGCTTAACGGAAGAATTTTCAGACATGCATTTGAGCTTGCATATGGCTCAAAGAGATGGTTGTTCTCATTCTTTGGGAATGAGAAAGATAGACGTTGCACTGACAAAAACATGAAGATGGAGATAAGCCTTGTAACAAGTGTTGCTTCTTGGTGGCAGCTGATGATTGTTGGCCTGGAGAATTTTCTACATCTTCAGAAAGTTCCAGGGATTCCAGAACCTCCTGTGCTTAATTGGATTACACCACACCTGTTCAGACTCAAACAATAATGCTTCTCCATGGTAGTAAAATCATGTTGCAGAAAATGCTGACTAGAATATAGAATTCGTTGTAGTACCTTTTTCTTCAGATCAAGATCAAGTGGAGATTCCAGAACTTCTTCTTGACAAACATATATCACTTTCAAATTATTCGGTGGATCAAAAATATACAATTAGCAGTGAGTCATAAACAACAGTTGCTCTGAATATACAAACACACTAACCAGCAAAATTCAACAAATACTTGTTAGTCAATGCACACTGATGCCATTTGTTAGTTAAAATGCCTGTTAAAAGGTTTGTCAACCAAAATCCCTGTAAAAAGGCTACAAGCTGCCTTTTCTTTGGATTAATATATTACTCAACAATTATTGCAAGGGCATACATGTGATTTTAGTAGAAACAATTTGAACTGAATACAATGAATGGTTGCTCTATCTAGGACACGCTTTATGCAAACAAAGTGATTCGTGCGAATACTGGAGCTACTGCAAGTATGCATCAACTCCAAGATTTGACATAAGAGTTTTGGTAAAAATGGCACTATAGAAGGTATGACATAAATAGAAGTATATTATCCCTCCAAACCATACACAAGAATCATCACATATCAGCACCAGTCTAGTAGCTAATTTGTTTTAACATTTTTGGCAATATGTCACATATCCAGAAACCAAACTATCATCTACACGGGGTTAAACAGTAATTCCTGTCAGCAAACAAGATTATTTGTAAGCCCATAACTGTATTCATATGTTCAGCAATACTTTTGTGGTGACAATCCCAGGGTATAATTGAAGCAGTGTAGCAATTTTCAGTTGAAGTTGTGATACATAGCATATCATGAAATTACCCAAAAATGGCCACAGTAATCTACCAGTTCCTACAACAAGACATAATAGAAGATATGCAGTTTCATTAGAAAGCCCATCACAAAATGTTCCTGCTGAGTGAGATGAGTTGGTATGAAAACTTCAAGGATAAATCACAAATAAAATTAAAGAATATCAATATCTCTAACAAATATGTTACACAGCTTCAGACCATACATATGGATGGATCTGAAATCAGCTGATATGATAAAGGAACACTGTTTCATCTTAAACAACTTAGGCATCAGATAACACAGCCTTCTCATTACCATATGCTATGTCATCCAATTCAAGCACAAGTTTTGAGAGATTCACAATATGGAATGACTGGAAGTTCTTATTGACAAACAAGGCGTAAGAATACATGGACTATTAAAAGCTAAACTTAATCAACATAATAGTCCAAAGAAGACCTCACATTTTTAAAATACATTGAGCATAAAGAATGGACAAAGACAATAAAGCCAGCATTCTGGAATAAGGCAATATGCCTTGAAATTTAGAAACTAAGATAGATCTCCTTGTACAAGGGTTGGAGCAACATCCTCACAGATATCAGAAAGAGAAATGCTAGAGTCTACAGTGGGTGGAGTCCATTGATCAGGAACCATTAGAAAGTATGTAGACATTGCTTTTCGAAAACGCTTCTTGTACTGTTTTGGAGAAATGACAGTTGGTGGTGTATTTTTCGGACCACCAAGAATACCTGAGGCTTTCACCCACGTTTCAAGATGCTTATCCCAGGTATATTGCCTCAAAAAATCAATAATGCCCAAAACCAATTCACAGCGCTCTTCATCAACTCCAACCAGCAATGAATAATCCATTACATCAATCAACTGCAAATTCAACATCCCGTCAAACATGTTACTGATATAATGTTTTCCTTTTCTTTTCTTTTTTAAAGTAAAAAATGGAATGGGGTAGCTAACACACAGGGTGCTACCCATCCCCATACTCCACCCAAAAGAAAGAAAAAAGAAGAAACAAATTAGAATCTTACAGCCAGAAATGCAGTATCGTTCCAGACAGCTCTCTCCAACAAGCGTTTGGCCTTGTTCCCAACAAAAATTGGTGAAGTCGGCATAGCTTCTAAAAGATTCTGATCTAGAAGAACCTTGTTACTTCCTGTTGAATCTGGATTGTAGCGTGACCGAACAGATCCCTTAAGGTCATATAAACGAGTCACATTCCTCCCATACAAAAGGTTCTCCATTAACATCAAATCCATCTTGACCTCCCTTCCACCTTTTGCATGCTTTGTAGTAACCTGTCATCAATGAACTATTTATGAAGCATAGAAACAGTTGCAAAGAAACACAGTAATAAGCATCATGAAGCAACATCCAGTTGCTATCTTAGTAAAATAATATCCTACGCATGCAATCAAAATTTGATGCTAACCTGATAAATACCGAGAATCTTTGCAAGACAGGTTGGGCTCCCTGTACTAAGAGAGTCTGAAAGATATTTAAAATATTCAGGTGCAAACTTCATAAAAGATTCCAATTCTGTCTTGGTAACCTGCTTGACAATGAATCTATCATCCATAGTTTTTGCAAAAAACACATTGCTCTTTCCACCTTTTGCTCCCCATTTTCTGCAGCGGCAGAGGGAACGAATGAAGTCCAACTCTGTTGGGCAACATTTTTTCCTGAGTACTTCAAACTGCACTGCATAATAACAAGTTACCATGTATTTAACCTTCCAACCAAAGCTTTCATCATCAAAAGAAACTTTTACATGCATGGCCTTATCAAAAAGAAAGGAATCTGAAATTACAGCCCCTTTGCTTCCAGAAGTAAAGCTGTCATCAGATCCATAGCTTTTTTCTCTATGAATGACTTCAGATAGCTCAGATCCTTCAGATGCCTGAAGGTAATAGAAATGAGCTGCATCTATACCAGATGAATCACCAATTTCCTTTTCTTTCTCCCTTTCTTTTTCCTTTTGCTTATTTGTATCAGATATGTGGGCGTGATAATCATGAGAGGTGAGGGCATAAGCTATTATGCTTGTAGGCTCATCATCATAAATAACAATAATTATATCATCAACACCAGGAACAAGGGATAACCTTGCTCCTCCTTGATCACCAAGTTGACTGACTGATGATACAAAAGATGGAATATGGTTATCAAGGGAATCAAAACGGGGAGTAAACCCAGATAGAGATCCCTGAAAACTCTTACTGTAGATCTTGTACAAATCAGAAAAGGAAGCTCCAATCCAACTACCAAAGTCCTCCGAAATGTCAGATTTCACTGGTGAGGTAGGTGCACTAACTAGTAATCGTTCTTGTTCACTTTTATCTTGTACATTTGCAATACAATCCATACTGTCTGCTTTCACTGCAGTTGGAGAGAGATTTTTTTCACCTTGCAAAGGATCATGCTCATTTCTAAAAGCAGATTCAGTGTCAGCACAAGCATTTTCAATAGCTGGGCCAGGACCAACCTCCTGCCCCTGATATGTTATTTTCACAACCGGAGCTTCAATTGACTGACCCTCACCAGTCCATGCTATATCTAATGTATCAGAGAGATTTACAGATTTTCGAACATTTCCTTCAGACAGTGTTTTGTTAAATTCAAAATCCCCTACAAAACAATCTTTTCTGTCCCCACCATCAACTGCGTCTGTGAGTTTATTTTCTTGGAATAATCCGGAAATGCCATTTCCGTTACAATCTGTGCTAAGTGGACGATATGTCAAAGATTGCTTAACTGTGCTTGAATCATTAAAGGAGACATTTATATTAGTTTCATCATGTTGCACTAACGTCAGCTTGTCAGTTTCCATAGACTTGTTCATTTTATCAACTGCACCTAATCCATTATCAGTGTTCTCAGTGCACATGAAACTGTCATTCAAAAAATGATGCTGAAAGTTATCTTCTATGCTTGAAGAATGGGTAATACCTTGTGTCTTGATAATAAAAGTGTCCCCAGACTTCAACTTTTCAGAAATACCAGAATTGTCCTCAGCATTTTCCCCTGATATGCAGCCATTGCCCTCAGCTTCTGGCACTACAATTTTACAAGCATCTCCGTCATACTTTTCTATTCTGTTCCTCTGTAAAGTCTTTTCACATACACTCAAATTGTCAACCTTGTCATCTTTGTTTTTCTCCTTTTGCACAAACAGATTTAATTCTTCTGGTATGGTAGAAGTTGAACTACCAGGAAGCCTCTTAAGAAAAGAAGCTAAGAACTGGAGGCGATTTTTCCACTCACGTGATTGACAATTAAGCCTGAACCTCACACGATTCAACTCCAAAATATCAGCAATGGGCTGCCCTGGTTTATGGTCTTTTGCTATTGACTTCTGTATCATGTCCTGTTTCACAAATATGAATCAAACAGAGACTCCCTTTCTCACAAATATAAACAAAAACTAAATTTCTTGTTTCACAAATATGAATCAAACATGGATTTCCTGTTTCACATATATATGTAAAAGTAGAATTCCCTATTTTCTTACCCAGTTGATACAGTTGAATTAAAAAAACAACGCTAAACAAGAAAAGACATTTTGATTGATTCAAAACTGTAATAATCACCTCAAGATAAGTTTTCTCTTTCTGCAAGATCCCTTCAAACTCTACAATTTTTCTCCTTGATTCTGGAACCTTGGTTCCTGCATAGAAAGATCCAGAGCTTGCAATTTTCTCTCCAATCTGTCGTAGTGAATCAAATACTTCAGCAAAAAGCAATTCAGCCTTATCTTCAACCTGCTTAGTAGCATAGTTATAGTCAATTTTGGTAGCCAGACATTGAACCACATGCATGCAAAGCTTTAGATCAAGTAGAAATATGTATTCAAAATCACTTACATCTGATACTTCGTTTCTCAGCCACTCTTGTTGGTTTGGGTCATTAAACTCCAGCTTTGGAGGTGGCAAATGCACAGAATAAACATGTATAGGAGCATAACGAAAACATGCAACCATTCTTCCAAACCTGTTTTAATGTTTTTATGAGACAGATCTAATTTAAACACAAAATCCACAAGGATAATCTCTAAAAAATAAAAAATGAAACTTGTTCATGGAATTGCAATCAAGCAATTAAAGCATTGAGTTCTCATTGTGGAGACCCAATTTCAAATCCCCAAAAAGATATCTAAGGTGGAATCTAAGTGGTGACTCTTGGTCTTCCACTGTTTTGCTTCTAGTAGTAACTTCCAAATTCTTGCTTTTAAGAAATTAAGAATTTGCATCAGATGGCTCAGTTGCTTGTTTGAGCTTTATTTGTAGACTATAAGACAATACTACTATAAGCCAAACAATGGAAGACCAAGAGTCATCACTTTAAATTCCACCTCAGATGTCACTCTGGGGATTAGAACATGGGGACAAGGATGCTTTTTTAAGCTATATTTGTATACTGTCATTTAGAGGAAGAAATATTAGTTATTACATATGGCAGGAAACTGTTGCTCCATAGAGAAAAGGTAACAGCAGTAATACCCATAGAAACGTAGGCAGTCCCTATGTAAAGAATGGCCACAGTTGGCAGCCCCACTTGCTGCAGCATGATTGGAGAAACTAAGCTCCAGAAATTTTCCAAAGGATAATGCACATGCAGCATCCGACATGACCACTCTTCGTGTTGGAAGTGGTTTTCTAGTTTTGCGTGCACATTTTACACAAAGGTGCCACATCCATATTTTCCCTTCTCTTTCACCTGGTAAGATAGTCACATCAAGACGTTTGACGGCTATTGTAAGGCTTCCTTGCTGATGAGTATAGCAATGCACATGGGCCTCGGTTGGGGCATCACAGGAATTACATCTGTAATTCTGTTGTTTGCAAGCTAAAGTGTTAATGCATAAACACTTTTATGAGTCAAAAACAACATTACCTCAAGTTGATAGAAACAATCCAGATAAAAAAGCTATATATAAACAAAATGAAAAAATGATAAAATTAGCAATCCCCCACCTGATTAAATAAATCATCCCTTAAGAATCTTCCCAAAGGCTTGTCAAAACTTCCATAGTATTTGATACGAAACAGATGAGCACGTTCACATATTGTTCCTTTCCACACACAACGAGTTGATAAGGAAACCAATATACTTTGTTGATCAGGAGGTGGGAAATCTTCTTTAGAGGGCCGTTGTCCCTCAGAATGCATGTTATTGTGGTTATCATGCCCTGTTATTTTATGATCCATAAATAATGTGGCCTTCGGTTGATTTTCCATATTCTCCTGGTTCTCCAATTGCAGTTCATGAGAATTTTCCTCCACAGGAAACTGATGCCCAACAGATCCAGGAGTACATGTAACTAAGCTGCTATCTATTATAGAACTATTTGACCTTTGATCTGCAGAATTAAAATAAGTAGTGACTCCTTCATGTGACTTTGAACTTGAAAAGGGAACTGCTTCTTCAAAAGTTTTCTTTATCGAAGAAGACAACTCAGATATTAAATTCCCATAGGGAGGTGAACTCGAAAAGTTTTCAGGAATTGCATACATATCTTTTTGTTGCACCACACTGTTTTCAGTCAAAACTCCTTTTGGAGGAAATTGCATATCTGCTTTGTTCATCTGTACTGAAGTAGGAATCATAAATCCAGGTATAGTAGAAATGGACCTATCAAAATTTGATATCTTGTCTGGTAGAGCAACAGTTATTGGAGACTTGAGGGAAAGTTCAGGAAGAGTGGCACCTTCATCTGCAAGGAAAGAGGTCTCTACAGCTAAATGATAGGCTGCAAATACAGCAAATTGAACAACACGTTTCACCTTCTTCAACTCATCACTGTTTGAACCCTTAAGCAATACCTGGCAAGAAATAAAGAATATAAAACTTATCTTTAGCTAAATAATAAAGTAAAAACATATTCATGCATAGTACAAATACATTTATTTCATCAATATTAAACAACTGTATCAAAATAAAAATTAACTTTAATCTCCCATTTACATCATCCAAAATATACAGGTAACATTGTGCTTCCTTAATCAGTTTAGCGGCCAATACAATGTTACACTAGTTTCTCAAGAGTCAAATTCCCAAACTATTCTGTTACAATAAAGATAGCTCGATCAAAACCCATAAGGAAATGTTCCAATCAAAGCAGTACAGGTGTGCATTCTTGTAAAACACTGTCATACTAAAGCTTCATGTAATGGATCAATTTAGCCTGGACTCAATTAATGTACTATTCTTCTAATGTCGTTCACTCCAGGAAACAACTCAAAATGATTGGATTTGTAAGAATCCTGATCCACCCCCGACTCTGAGGCATCTGATAGTAAAGATGATCAGGAAATTAGCATATGAAGCACCCAGTAGCATAAGAAATGATAAGCCAATTCATTTGTAGATGTTCTAGAAGACATAAAGTTTGCCTCAGAAAATCAGATGGATACATTGCAAGAGTATAAAAATCAAAATGACATTTAATCTATGTTGTAGGAAACAAGAAGGACGCATAACAAGAAATGCAGTAATAAAGACCAAAACCTGGGCAGTATGAGCAGAGACTACAGAAAGATAAAACAAATCTTGCAACAACTGCTGTTGATCATGAAGGATACATCCTTTTCTGTGCTAGAACCAAAAGAGAGCATCCTTATGAGTCACAACAATGGAAGTCAAGCTCAAGAAGTTGTAGCACAAATACATTGAATGGGGATAAATTACAGAAAAGATGCACAATTAAAAACAGAAAGTTATTACTTGTTTTTGGAAAAAATTCGCTCAGTAAATTTATTTCATTTCCTTTCTCATAACTCTATATTTCAAGATTTGAAAATTTTCTTTGCAAATTTTGGTTCCTTATTTTTATCAAATAGTCAAGAATTCTTTAGTTTCAAAACATTGATGATGACAGAGAAGGCATTCTATAGAGGGGCTGTATAGCAGAGCTACTAGGAGTGACAGTCACTGCTTCTGATTTTTATAAAGCAAAAGGCAATTTAGATGCTTACAATGAGTTTGATGATTACTTCATGTAGTTCTTGACTAATAATTGACAATTAATGTGATATGAACATAAGATATAAAAAATATTATCAATTTTGCGCTTTTTGTTTAATTTTTATTTTAGTCCTCATTCTGCACATCAAATTGATATTCTGTTTATTAATATTTATATTTTCATATTTGTTCTATTTTATGTATGGATGTTTTCATGCCATATGATACTATGGTTTCCCAAGCCTGTACCCATACCCAGACCTGGGCCTATTTGATGGTAACATGACAATTTGCCAATACGGGATTAGAACTTTTCTACCTCTAAAAAGATCCAGATGTGGGTGGCTATGTTCACCAGCACAGACACAACAAAAGTTCCATCTCAAATTGCCTAGTAAATTTAATTTGTGAAAATGGCTAGCAGGTACCACCATAAGTAAAGAGGGCATTTGTCACGATATAAATAGCATTAGCCACCACCTTCACTGGTACTTGGTGATTTGTTTATTTAATGACCTTACTGCAGGTTGCCAGCAAGTCCTCTTCGCTTCAATCTACCTTGCTTTTGTTTTATTGTTCTTGATTCTGTAATGCTATTGACTATGTAAATAAGCAAAAGAATATTACGAAACTTCTATTTGCGTACATAACTAGCACAGATCCTGCTTTTGAAGAATTTTGTAGTCGGGATGGTTTACAGGCTCCTAGCTTAATTCCAAGAGTAAAGTTGAAAACTAGAACTCTTATGCCTGGGCAAATCAATTGTGATCATCATAGGTCATATCTGTGTACTTCTCCAATCATGAATATCTGTATTACTTTCTTTTACCATAGAATAAAAAAATTCTCCAATCTCACATAAAATTGAAATTTCTTTCATGGGGATCTTCTATATAACTGCATACACCCATACAATGGGAGTGATTTTATGCATTGCATTATTTATCATTTTGGACATATTCAATCTTTTGGTCTTCTATCTCTGCCTCATTGTATAGCATCTTTAAGCATAAAATGTTTTAATTAACTATAATTCCTTTCATAAGACACTAATTTCTGTATCCAATTCAACAAACACATAGGAATAACAAATGGCTTTTGTACTTGCAACCTCATATCAAATTCTGAAAATAAGATTAAGTTATAACCAAGGTCATGGCTGAATTTTTTTTTAAATCTGATTTCAAGATTGAAAAAACTTAGTTCGAACTTCGAACAAATGATGCAAGACATCAAATCTAACTTAAGAATAAGCACACAACCCCCACCAACAAGATACAGTTAAATCTAGAAAGTAAACAAATCAAGAACATCTGTTAACACTATATTTAAGCTCTGGGGTAATTTTGGATCTTGGGATGACAAATGCTCAACATTAAACACAACATGGAATAATTAATTCTGAAGTCTGTGAAGGTAGACAAAATAGCATAGTAATTACTAATCTGGAACAGCCTTGCAAAATTTCCAACAATTTTTAGAAGTTCACAATTAACATGCTATGGGTGAATGACATAAATCCAACACAAACTTTTGACAACACTAATATTTCATTTCATTTCAACATTTCAAAACTATAGAGCTCACCTTCAAGCAACAAAATTATGCCCAAAGAGATGTGAATACAACATATTAAAAAAGAGACCTTATTCAAAGGATAACAGATGTTTGATGTTTTGACTCAGGGTTTTTAATCAATACTATTTTAGCCTAACTTCCATTTAGCTTTTTGCATTTTTTTTAAATATCTTCCATCTCATGTATAAATAAAATCAACTGCTTCCATTCTCAAAATCAGGTCATCATTCATATTTAAATTATTCAGATTATTTACTATTTCAAGAATCTGCCTTCACATTTTCAACATAAACATGTATTTTATTAAGCTCTCCCATGTAATTGCAGATCCTAGGGTTAATTAAGCTCTATTGAGCAACCTTTTTGTGGTGCTCTATATGTAAGCGAGGCTTACTTATCCATAAGCTGAATTTGCTGCCCAACCCCTTCACTTCAAGTGTATCTTTAGACTCAGTTGGGTTATAGTCTTAGATCCATGGGTGATTCTACATCAAAAAGGTGGGAGGCATCCTTTCTTGGCTCTCTACTTCTCAAAGTAGATTGCTTCTTTGGGTCCCTTCATACACTAGCAATGTTGGTTCTCCAAGAGCCATTTTCTCTTCGAATCTATCAACATTTCTTTGGAAAACTACCTCCTTTCAAGTACTCCTTATGTGAACCTCACCACCTCCTTCCAAGGAAAGACATGCTCAATCAAAACATTCAAGATGATATCACCATCAATACATCCAAGTTACTTGAACCTCCCACATGAACTCTCCCAGCCCCAAACTAGCTTTCTACTTTGAACACTTCTTGCAAGTCATTGATGGGTCAATTGTTCTGCCCAACTATCTTTAGCATCATAGGTCTCATTGCTTGAGGATTCCCCTTCGCTAGTTGTAGGTGTGCTCCCATCAACTTTAAGCTAAGATATACCACCATATTTTAATGTCCATGGATGACAAGTAGGTCAATGGGATTCAAGAGTAGAGCAGTTTATAGTAGAAAATTTGGGGAGAAAAAACTAGAAAGGTCCCATTAAGGGGAAGGACAAAAGAAAAGAAATACAAACCAAGGGACCATTCACATTTAGAGGTCAAAAGACTAGTTATATATAGCCAAGAAGGGGGAACCAAAAACCCTAAAGAGCAAATGCTGAGGAAAACTATAGATCATCAAGCATCACTACCTAGACTAGAAATGGGAGGTCACCAGTGCTATCATCAATCACCATGGAGGGAACAATACAAGATCTAATAATTCTCATTGGGGATTGTCAAGAGTTGGGACGCTCAAGCAAGCAATATAGGAAAACCCACAAGTAAGCCCTCAGTGTGACAAAAAAACTCTTACCTGAAGAGTAAAAAATATTGTATCTCACCAGCTTCATTATCTCTCCTCTAATATTCCCAAAATTTTGAATTGCTTCCTTACAATGATTCTCGTAAATAATCAGACCACCAATTCCAAATCCACCCTTAGTAACATTATATGATTCCATATCCAATGAAGATAACATATCCTACCAAAATAAGACAATTCTATATTTGTGGCAATTTTTAAAATTAAGGTCACACTCTCTGAGGCTTTATTAATCTAAAATTCTTAAACAACCAAACCTAACAAAATTTTGACTTACCATGGTGGAAAACAATTAGTTTCTTTAGGCCCCTACAATGAATATACTCATTTTAGCCTTTGCTTCTCAATGGAAATAAAAATAGAATAGGGTTCACTATTATCTAACAAATTGAGGGTACATGTTACATGGGCACATATGCCATAAATTCAACAACCAATCCCCAACCACGAGAACACAACTTCACATAAACATTGTTGTTGCAAAGACACCCAAGTTGCTCAACTTGGTAACATGAAACCTTAATATTTGTTGTTTGAAAATCTTGAACATAACTAGGAGGTTTGTTCTTTTTATGTGCGATCTTTATGATTTGTCTAGTGTATAAACACTTCATTGTAAAGCATGAGCTTTGACTTCATATTTTTGCGAGGCTTTGCCTTAACTATTCAAACAATGCCTTGTAGGCAAGAATTGGTGAACTCCACTTTATTCAACTATTAATAAGCAAACTCTCAAAGTAACAACCATTGATTGTGTTTAATCCTAAGGCTAGTGAATCTCAATAATGATAAAAGAAAGGTGCAATGCAATGTATGTTTAATGGAGGATTGAAAAAAAAAGACAATTCTATATTTGTAGCAATTTTTAAAATTAAGGTCAAGCTCTCTAAGGCTTTATTAATCTAAAATTCTTAAACAACCAAACCTAACAAAATATTGATTTACAATGATGGGAAACAATTAGTTTCTTTAGGCCCTGTTGGTGTTTGTTTTATCATTCACCAAACTTGGAATAAAATGTCCAAAGACACTCTATCCTCTCTTGAAAAAATACTGCTTATGCTAAGATTGCAAGAAGATCATGTGGCAATTCCAAGGTTTCTTTTGTCATGTCTTGATTTGTGGATAAGCTCAATGGGCATTGTGATATGCTGGTAATACACAAAGGGACTTACGCTTGGATTGTTCACAATCTTAGGACTTTGACAAATTTAACAATTGATGCTCTTCTCTTTTTTGGGGGATTTTCAGATTTAGACTTTCAAAAAACGGGGAAAAGGTATAAGGGTTTAGAAGGTTTGTTCTACTCCTGAGAATTCAAGAGACAGTATTGACTAGGTGAACTCAATAACCACACTTTGTTTCGCCTCGCTTAGGACAACTACACAAAGCGTATGCAATCTTCAAGGGATGTGCTTATGATTGGAAGTTAAGCATACACAAAGGAAAGCTCAAACTAACTTTACACAATGAACAAAAATCATTTGTTCATCAAAAGTATGAGCGAAGATACACCACAAATCAATACTTATCAAATCTTGCATTCAATCTAACACACATTAAATAAAATCTAATCTATTGTGTTGAAGAAATTAAAAACCTTGCTAATCATTCAGATAATAGAGATTACAAAGCCTAGAAAGCACACAAGCAATATATTATCCAAAAATGACCTCTTGCAACAATATTTCAAAAATCTCACTCTCCAAATGAGAGGAGGAAACCTTATATAGTAGCACAAAAAGTTTCAACGGTCGAGATCAAATAGTGATCAAGGGCCCAGATTGAAATATCAAAACCCTAATTAGGGTTTCCTAAAACCCTATTAGTTTGAACAAGAGAAAACAAGACAAGTGGCACAGCTACTAATTTAAGTGAAGTGGATGTCTAGTTTCCTTTCTGGAAGCTGCAAATTCAATGTATCTAGACATGAGCAGTCGAACTTCCTCCATGGTGAAATGTGGCAAGCTGCCAATTTGGTAATCAACCATGTCCACGTTATCGGTACATGTGGCGAGAGTGTTCTCCCAATCAGCTGCCTATGCTAGGAAGTTCTCATCAATGAGCAAGAATCTTGAAATCCTGGTGAGATCATCCTTGAGAATTGGCCTTGAAACTTTGAAGAAGTTCCCTTGTATCTTGGCCCTCAGATTCTCTACAAGTAAATGTTTCTCTCGCACTTCATCTTGCTGCTATATCTCGGTTGCTACGAGGAAGACCTTATCCTGAATACCTCTAATAGTCTTTTCTATCTCCAAACACTTAGCCTCTGATTTTCTCAGAGATTCAACTCTAGTTGTCAAAGCAAAGTACCAAGTGCCGAAGTCATATATGTCACCAAGTTGAATAACCTTTCCATCTACTAGATCCTACTGGGAAATCCCTTTGATGATTTTCAAGCATGGGATTATTATGTTCTGTATATCTTCAATATCCTCCCAAGCTTCAACTATGTCCTAGATTCTGCTCAATAAGGAAGAGGTGGAGTCACATGCCGATACTAGGTTCTCAACAAGTATGTCAGCACGCTCCGAGGCATCAGAAGTCCATCCTTTGACTTCTTCGAAAGTTGTCCTCATATCCTCATAGTCTTTCATTGATTCCTATGGAAGGGGCATGGGTGGAGTAACTGGTACCTCCTCCTAATTAATAGGGTTTGTCAAGTGTTGAACATACTTCTTCCACTGCTCATTTTCAGCCTCTAACTTCTTTCTCTTATCGACTTCTTTGTTTAACCTCCCTTCATGGTATTGCAGGAATCATCAAATTCCTAAAACTCTTGGATTTAGTAGTTTTACCCAAATTTACGGTAGTAACCTCATATTCCTCATGAGTGATATCGTCCTGAGTTTTACCTACTGCTACCTGAACTAACCTGAATCCTGCACTGTTTCTTTGAATCAAAGAAAAATTCTTGGCTGGCTTGGGTGGTTTCATTTCACTTGGTTTATTCAATTCAGACAAGAGTCCTGCTATATTATCTTCTTGGTGAACTTTCTCAGGAACCTTAGCTTTGATCCTCTCCTTCAACCAATCAGGGATAGTTGACTGTTCCATACCATTTTCATCAAAATTATCTTCAATTCCATTAGGCACAGAGCTTATGTCATCTAGGAATTCTATATCAGGTTCAGGGTTCTCAACTTCTACAACCTTACTAAAAACGGGCTCCTGAATTGGTTCCCGAATTGGTTTCTCAATTATGGGAGAAGGAACCCTCATCTCGTTGCCTCCCATTTCACTATCTAACTCTTGCCCGTCAATCAAAATTCTAACTGGAGTAGTGGATGAAGCGCTTATAGTTGAATGACCTTCATTTGACTTCTACCATCTACTCATATCTACCTCTCCAGTAATCTTCTTTCCCTTTGGCCTTATTGAGTTCTCAGTAGGCTCCTTCCTCTTCCTCGATCCAACACTTTCTGGATTCCTTGGATCGCTAGATGTCACACAGTGATTAGAAGACATGGACTCATCAGTCCCCATGAGATCATAAGTGAGGGTGATATTCCTTGCTTTGAGCTCTTTAGTTCTCTAAGTTGCCCACCATTTAGAGTATTCGATCACAGGCCTCATTAGATCTCTTAGGTCAGATCTTTCAGGATCTGTCCAATCAACTAGAGCAAGAGGCTCGTTTTTCAAATTAGCAAAATGTGGTTGTTCATATTCATTTTCTTCCTCAAGTTGGTCTGCCACTCGGAAGACTTCAAATGCCCTGATCAAGTTCAATGGGATTCTAGACCAGAATCTCTTTCTTATCTCAAAGTTATCAATGGCATTGGCCCAATAGTCCTCGAGGTCTAGCCTGTGCTCAAACATCTCTCCATTAACCTATCCCATCCGATGAAAAGGATCGAAAGGACTCCTTGCTTGATATTGGAAGAATGGGTGCATCAAATCTCTTTGCCGGCATGTGTTGCAGCTTGGGCTAATGGACAAGTCTCCAACCCTTTTTTCTGATACTAAGAGGAAAAGACACTCCTGTCTTTTGTTTCCCTCTTTGCATAATCATAAAGTTTTCTAACTGTCTTACTACCTCAAGTAGCACCATTCTGTTTGTAGGAAACATGGGCAATTTGTACGGGGGTCCAGAGAATCCTTGGATCCTCAAGTAGGTGCACCTGGGATATTGGATAAACCAATGCCCAAACCTGCTAATCAAATCTGTTAACTCTTAAGATAGTCGCTGATGAAGACCTCCCTGAAGAGTTCTTGTGATATGCATAAGGAATGCATCATTGACCCTTTTTAAATGAAACTTCTCCTCCAGGTGTAGTTGTGGATAAAAACCATAGACACCAAACTGGTTCTTTTTATTTCCAACAGCTCCTCTACAAACAAGGCCTCTATATTTGTATGTTCTAGCTAAGGAGTGGATCATATAGGAACTCATATTAAATGTTCCATTCTTTTCTAGGTTTCTCAATTGATCATCTAAATTGTCACTTATGATCTTTGCCCAATTTATCATCTTAACACCAGCAATCACTTCATGGATAAAGTAGTACATCCATGGTTCGAAAGGAGCAACTTGTTGGCTACCCATAACCTTGTTAATAGGACAATGAGGTCTCCATAGTCCTCTTTGAAATAAGGCTAGAGAAGGGTCTTAGGCATCTTTGAAACACTTTTTCTAGGCTTCTCCAACCATGAATGGTTGATGTTAGCCTCATATTCCTCCGTATTATCCTTGTATAATTGGGTTGCTTCATCCCTGGTCATATAGACCGTGTTGTGGTATTCAGGGATGTGGAAGGCCTCTCTGATTGCTACTTCACCAATATTTGCAAGCACTCTACCATCAGGAGCAACTATTTCTCTATTCTCCGGGTTATAATGGTTGAAGCATTCTACAATCAATTTAGTACACTGAACTGCTGGAAGGAAACCAGCAGCCTGCACTATCCCATTTCACATCATTTTCCATGCAATTGGAGTGGGTAACTGTGTATCTGTGTTGAGCATCCTCTTCTTGAACTCCCGATGATTGATGTGTCCAAGGTTGGTATCTCCAACCTACTTCCATTTGGAGTTCATTTTCGATTCTGGAGGGAAATCCTTATCAACCTGGAACTTCATCTGGATTTTGTGTGATGGTCCAACTTCCGAGGTCATCCAAATCTGCAAAGATTGAACAAAATTAAGTTAGAATCTACGTTTTAAGTGTGAATTTGGAGTTTTAGCAGCTAAGTGTATTCTGATTTTCTCTTTTTTTTTCAACACTTGGCATTTAAAAGGAGTTTCAATGCTTAGATATTCTTGAAAACCTCTAAACAACCCTTGAATATGACCAAACTTGGGAACTTGCATGTCTGATTTTTATCAAAAATCAAAACTGAGAATAAAAACTAAGTCCAAGAAATCGATTAAGTGCGCATCAATACTGGTTTATAGGGCTGATTCAAAAAGAATAGAAGGAGAATATGGTGTATTAGTTCTTTTTCTTGAAAGAACCTTGAAAAAAACAGGTTAGGAAACCTGATATCCCGCCTATGAAACCAAATTCACCTTCAAAAGAATGAGAAAGAAGAGAGAAATGCTGTTCGTGATGGAAAATCAGAGGTTGTGCTTCAAAATGCTATGAAAATACTCTTCGAAACAGTTAAAATCCTTCTCCAAACTGTTTATAAATCCTTGAAATCTTGCTAGAAACCTTCAAACCTGAACAAAACCTCTCTCAAAACCTTCTCCACTTGCTCTCTCAAGTTTGAACTCCTTATGAAAGAATGAAAGAATGAATAGGTATTTGTAATGAAACCTCATAGAGTTCGAACTTCTCAATTAGAAACATAGTAGATCTCCTTTAACTTGTTTCCAATGACTCTTTAGTCCTTTGGTTTACAAAAGAAAGTTTCTAAATTGAGTTTCAGTTGAGTTATAATCCTTTTAGTAAGTTCGAACCATGAATTTCAATCTAAATGAAAGTTTCTATTCTGATTTTTAGTCTATAAATCGAACTCAATCTTCATTCTTCCAATTTCAAAAACTTTCTAAATTTGCACTTAGTTTGAACTTGGGCAAAATATCTTGCTGACAGCCTATAAGAACATTCTTTCATTCCAAATTTAGCAAGTTTCCTATGAGGCGGACTTGGTGAATTTCATTTTTTTTGCACTTAGACGGACTTCATTGAAGTTATTTCCATTTGCAAGTGAGGTAGGGCGGACTTGGCTGAAGTTGTGCACCTTATGCTAGCGGACTTCACTTGTTCTCTTCCCTTGGGAGGGCGGACTTCATCATCTCCCTGCACCACTTACCATCTCCTTAGGGCAGACTTGGTTGATTCGATGCACCTTCTCCATGGGCAGGGTTCAAGAGACTCATGCACCTTATACTCAATCAAGGGCGGAGTTCATTGGCTTTATGCACCACATCATGGGCGGACTTCCTTGCTTGCTTGACCAAATCAAGTCCCCTTCAAGGCAGACTTCATGACATACTTGCACATTTCAAGGCAGAGTTGAGGGATCTTGTGACCAAGTCAAGGTGGACTTGGTGAATGTTGTGCACCATGAGGGCGGACTTCATGTGACCCTTGACCTTGTGAACATCCTTGCTGGGCGAACTTGGAGAGAGAGGATCTCCATGAAAACCAGATTCAAAATCTTCATAACTTATGCAGTTCAACTCGGATCTTCTTGAAATTTGAAAATCACATATCTTTTCATCCCTGAATCCCTCTAGATCCCTAAAATCTAGGAACTTAGCTTTTTTGAACAAAACTTGAATTTTGGAGGAATTTGTCGATCATTTTCAATGTAACACAGAGCCAATAATGCAAACCCTAGATCCGCTTTCCAAAAATAGAAAAAGCAAGCATCCCTAAAAATAGGAAAAACTTTCTAAAAATAGCTATTTCGAGGATCGTGTTTAAAGTGCCAAAAACGAAACTTCCCAAAAAAAAGGAAAAAGCAAAAAAGCAAAACTATTTCCAAATTCACTCAAAACAATTGCAATCTTCGTCCTTCGGACTTTCTAGGCACCCTGACGGTGTCTAGACTCTGTTTTGACCATGGTTTGCACAAACTGAATTATGACTTCTTCAAAACTCAAACCATTCAAAACTAACAAAATTGGTGCCAAGAGGTCACAAGGCTCTAACAAAAACCCTAGAAAGCAAGAAACAAGGAGGGTCCCCATTCTCAATGGGGTGATGTGTGAAAAGGTCACAACAAGCACCTGCAATAAGAATATTCATTTTGGCTTTTTCTTCTCAGTGGAAATAAAAATAGGATAAGGTTCACCATTATCTAACAAATTGAGGGTACATGTTACATGGACGCACATGCCATAAACTCAACAACCAATCCCCAACCAAGAGAACATAGCTTCACATAAGCATTGTTGTTGCTAAGACACCCAAGTTGCTCAACTTGGTACCATGAATTACCTTAATGATTGTTCTTTGAAAATCTTGAACTCAACTAGGTTTGTTCGTTTTATGTGAGATCTTTATGGTTTGTCTAGCGTATAAACACTTCATTGTAAAGCATGAGCTTTGACTTCATTTTTTTGCGAGGCTTTGCCTTAACTATTCAAACAATGCCTTGTAGGCGAGAATTGGTGAACTCCACTTAATTCAACTATTAATAAGCAAGCTCTCAAAGTAGCAACCATTGATAGTGTTTAATCGTAGCGAACCTCAATAATGATAAAAGAAATGAACAATGCATCATATGTTTAATGGAGGATTGAGTGGTCATGTTGTGACCTTTTTCACACATCGCCCCATTGCAAATGGGGACCCCTTGTTTTTGCTTTTTAGGGTTTTGCTTTGGCATTGCAACTGCTAATCACCAATCTTTTTTGCATATGAGGAGTTCGAGTTTTTGAGAGTTCATCCCAAGCCAAGTTGAGAAATCATGTATGAATGTTGTCAAAGTGCTTAGAAGGTCTGGAGGACGAGGATCGCAATTGCTTTGGGTCATTTTTGACAACTTTCTATTTTTTAAAATTTCTGTTTTTTTTTACTTTTTTGAAAATAGAATTTGGGTTTTGTTCCTCAAATCATTTTATCTCCGACCATGTTGTCAGAATTTGAAAATCTTGTCCCTAGGTATAAAAAGCAAGGCTTTGAAATTTTTGCTTTTTTCTGAGACTAGGGTTTTGTTCTTTAGGTCATATCAGTCTTGCCCATGTCTTCAAATTCGAAAAAATTTTGCTCCCAAGTATAAAAAGCAAGGGTTTGAAATTTTTGCTTTTTTTCGAGATTAGGGTTTTGATCTTCATGCCATACTATTACTACCCATGTTCTCAGATTTTGAAAATTATGTCTTTTAAGGGTAAAAAGCAAAATGCAAACCCTAATTAGAGTTTTGTTCCAAAAGATCAGCCATATTATCAGTGCCCATGTTCTCAGATTTCGAAAATAAGGTCTCCAAGTGCAAAAAGAAGAGTGGAAACCCTAATTAGGGTTTTGTTCCATATGGAGCAACATGGTATCAACATGGCATGAGAGTTGTTGATCAAGTATGGAGGAAGAGTTTAGGTATGGCACATTGAAAATTTTGCCTAAGTTGGAGAAGTAAAAATGGCAAATGCTTAGACAAGCTCGTCAAGGCCCAAAGTCAAACAAATGGAATGGCAGATGATCAGTCAAATTCACCCAAGGATGTCAAGTATGGAAGATGTTTAGGCAAGATCAATGTCTGCCAAAGCATAAGAAAGTTGTCCAAGACTCAGTCGGGCTCACCTTATGATCAAGTAAAATTGTCCGACAAATGGTAAACTCCTACCAATGGTTAATTAACTCTTGCCAAGAGTTAGTTAAACTCCTACTTGATATTAGATAAAAAAAAAAAATGAAATAATAAATAAACTGAGACATGGAAGTGTAAAGTAAGTTGGAAAATAAATTTGGCACATAAAAATAAATTAAAATTATTTTCAAGGATTATTTTTCAACACTTAAAATTATTTCAAAAAAATAAAAATTCAAGAATTTTGGAAATAGAAGAAAGTTCTAGAAGACTCCTTGGTAAAGATGAATTTGAGAGATAAAATTAAAACAAAAAAAAATAATAATAAATTATTAAAAAAAATAAAACAAAAATAAAACTTCTAAGTTAAGGAATCCTAGACTATATATTTTCAACCAACTCATTTTCACAATTCATTATTTAGGTTGAGAATTTGGAGAGCAATTGAGAATAAGTTTTCTCTCAAAATTTGCAAATTTTCAATTTTTGAAGAGAAATTTTCCAGAATAAAATTCTTTAGTGTTGAAATCAAGAAATTAGGTGCTTTTTTTAGATTTTAAGACAGAATTCAAGAGTTGAAGGTAAATTTCAGTCATTCAAAGATTCAATCCAGCTGAATTTTCTTACCTTTCTGTCTTATTTCTTTCAATTTAATCAATTTCTTGACTAAATCCTTCACTTTCAGTCTGTTTTTTTGCAGAAATTTAATCTTTTGACAGGCTGAAAGTGAGATTTTCAAAAAAGAGGATTAACAATCAGAATTTAAATCTGAAAATAATATTAAATTTGTGTTTTTGCAGGTTAAGGCAGCAAAGTACCAATGAAGTTCGCTAGCCATAAAGAAAAGCATGATGGTAATTGATTAGAATATGGCGATCGGACTTATTCCAAATCCACCATGATGAAGACAAATTAAGGTTGTGTTGTGACGTATTCACACATCGCCCCATTGCAAATGGGGACCCCTACTTTTTTTTGCTTTCTAGGGTTCGCCTTCTTGGTGTTTAGGGTTCGTTTGTTAGCCTTTGCATTTTGAGTGTCACCAGGGGATCAATAGGATGGTAGGCTTTGCTTGAGCCAGGGGAGTCAGCAGGTGCCCCAGAATTAGGGTTTCTTTGAGAGTCTTCCTTAGGGCCTGGTTTTGCTCTTGTTGCTAATTGTGTCTTGCTTGGTGAGTGAGTATCATCCTTGAAGGTCTGAGTTAGGTCGAGTTGATGAGTGATGAAGTCTGGAATGTCATCCTGACCTTCAAATGCCCTAAAATTTGGCTAAGTCTGGAATGCCCTGATCCTGAAATTTGGCTAAGTCTGGAATGACCTGATCCTGAAATTTGACTAAGTTTGGAAAACTAAAGAATCCTCCAAAAACTAGATTTTGCAATATAACTCTTGGAGGTTCGAAACCACTCTCAAACATCCTGAAAGTATATATGGAATATAACTTATACTTAAATGTTATATTCCATAAAATTATCCTGACAGAGAGTCCAAAATGTCAAATTTCGCTCCTGACCCTTCCAAAGGGTCCAAAGCGAATTTCGCTCCTGACCCTTCCAAAGGGTCCAGAGCGAAATTCTCCATAGGACATTCTACTTTGACCAAAACCTAGAACTAATGCATTCCTAGGCTTGAATGAAGGCAAAAGCACTTGTTTGAATGAAGAAATGCGAAAAAATGAAGAAAGGATCATGGCCTAAGGTGATTTTCGCTCCTGACCCTTCCAAAGGGTCCAGAGCGAAATTCATATTTCCTCTATTTTTCTCCTTAGCTTGACCAAGTTTGTAGACTTTTGAGGCATAATTGAGAAGGTTTGATGCAACTTTGCCTTGGAGAAGAGATTTTAGACCTTGGGATGATGGATTCTAGCCTGGGAGAGGAATTTCGCTCCTGACCCTTCCAAAGGGTCCAGAGCGAAAATCCTTATAACCCTCATTTTCCTTCCTTGTTTTGGATGGGCGTTGGTTTATTAGGCATTGTGTGTGAGTCTTGATGTGTTCTTGCCTTGAGAAATGTTTTGAAAAGTGAGGATCTTGTCCAAAAATAGGAATTTCGCTCCTGACCCTTCCAAAGGGTCCAGAGCGAAATTCTTCATAAGCCTCATTTGCTCCCTTGTTTTGGATACCAACCTTGTTCCATGGGCGAATTTGGGAAGGAAATAACATGTCTCTGCCTTTTGAGGTGATGGAACGTAAAAATGTGAAGGATTTTGGCCAAGATTAGGAATTTCGCTCCTGACCCTTCCAAAGGGTCCAAAGCGAAATTCACTATAATCCTCATTTGCTACCTTGAATGGGCTTAAAACCTAGTTCCTCAAGTGGAAAACAATCTATATTTGCCTCTAGGAGAAGATTTAAGTTTGAAAAATGAACAATTAAAGCCTAAATCAAGATTTTCGCTCCTAACCCTTCCAAAGGGTCCAAAGCGAAAATCAACCTAAGACTCATTTCTTGCCTTATTTGACCAAATTTTGATTTGCAAGGCATTTTGAAGGGAAGAGTAGACATGTTTGGACGTTGGAAATGCTTTGAAAAAAATGAAGGATTTTAGCCCAAAAGATGAATTTCGCTCCTGACCCTTCCAAAGGGTCTAGAGTGAAATTCCTTGCAAGCCTATTCTTTTGACCTTGTTTTGGCTTAAGACCTTATCCCTTGGGTGAAGAATGATGTTTAGTTGCCTCTTGAGGTGATTTTGAGTTGGAGAAATGAAGAATCAAGCCAAGAATGAGATTTTCGCTCCTGACCCTTCCAAAGGGTCCAGAGCGAAAATCCTCCTAGACCTCATTTCCTTCCCTATTTGACCAAATTGTGATGTCCAAAGCATGTTGAAAGGGAAAATGGACATGATTTTTCCTTTGAGAGTGTTTGATAGCATTGAGGAATGAGGGTTTTAGCCAAGAAAGGAATTTTCGCTCCTGACCCTTCCAAAGGGTCCAAGGCGAAATTCCTTACAAGCCTACTTTTTGACCTTTCTTAGGCTTAAAACCTTGTTCCTAGGGCAAAGAAAGGTGAGATTCTACCTTGCAATGAAGTTTCAAGTTGAAAGAATGATGATTTTTGGTCAAGAATGAGATTTTCGCTCCTGACCCTTCCAAAGGGTCCAGAGCGAATTTTCTCAAAACTTATCTTTTCCCTCAAATTTATGCCAACACTAGTGTGGGTCAAGATTAGAGGTGTCTTTAGGCATGTCCTTGAATGGTCAATAATTATCAAGTTTGAAGGAATTGAGCCAAATGATGAAAATCGCTCCTGACCCTTCCAAAGGGTCCAGAGCAAATTTTCTCTAAATCACCTTTTTTCCCAATTTTGTGCTAAGCCAAGTGCTGACTAGGGCGAGTTTTGATGGGAGAGGTCCTCAGGAATGACTTTGACTTAGCAATGATTATCAAACTTGAAGGAATTGAGCCAAAAAAGTGATTTTCGTTCCTGACCCTTCCAAAGGGTCTAGAGCGAAAATCTTAAAACCACCTATTTTCCTTGCAAGTCTAGTCAAACGTTAGGTTTTCATGGTTTGGATGGATGCGACGAGAGGTGGTCTTGCCCTGTTGAAGTTGATTGAAGACAAATGATGAAGGAGTAAGCTCAAGTCAAGATATTCGCTCTTGACCCTTCCAAAGGGTCCAGAGCGAAAATCCTCAAATTTACATATTCCTTTCAAATTTATGCTAACCCATGCCTAGGCCAAGCTGAAAGATGCCCTTGAGATTGCCCTTGAGTCGATTGTTGTCTCCAGAAATGATGATTTTGGGCTAAAGAAAGAAATTCGCTCCTGACCCTTCCAAAGGGTCCAAGGCGAAAATCCTTCAATCACCTTTTTCTCCTTGCAAAATCAAATCAAACTTAGGTTGGATGAGAGAAGAGAAGTGTTTCCTTGCCTTGTGAAATGGATTGAAGTTGAAATGATGAAAAAATGAGCTACAAACAAGAAATTTGCTCCTGACCCTTCCAAAGGGTCCAGAGCGAAAAACACTTAAACCATCCTTTTCTCCAAATTTTGTGCTAAGTCAGGCCTAGACTAGGGTGAGAAAAGCTATTTGGAATGCCTTGGAAAGATGTTTGACCTTCAAAAATGTGAATTTTGAGCTAAAGTTGGAATTTCGCTCCTGACCCTTCCAAAGGGTCCAGGGCAAAATTCTTATAGGGTCTGTTCCTAGAGAAAATCTTGGGCAAGTTTCATGTTAATATCTTTTTGTTGATGATTTAAGTTGAAAATGCTATGTTGAAATGAATTTATCATGTGTCCTTAATCATCTTTTGGTTTGTTTTGGCAGATGAAAGAAGACCAGGCCAGGACAAGGACGACCTTCTCCAGCCCAGCATCAAGAAGGGCGACCTTCTCCAGCCCAGCCTCATCAAGGACGACCTCTTCTAGTCCAACATTTGAAGGAAAGACAAGGTGGCATCCCAGTCATCACTCCTCCAGTCGGGTTGGTCCACTTCAGCATGTCTAGATTCAATGTACCTGATTCATCAAGAGATGGCACTAACTTCGATGTACCTACCCCAGCTATCCATTGGTCGAATATTCTAGAGAAGACATGTATCCAAATAATGCAATTATTTCATTGGTTAGAATTAAGTTTGTTGTAACAAACCCTAATTAGGGTTTTCATTGTAAAATCTCGGCCATTGATCTCAAGTTGATCTGAGCCATTGAATTGTATTGAGGGCACTATATAAGCCCTGGCTCTTCATTTGTAAAGGCTAATAGTTAGTCAATAATAGCTAATAGTTAATAGTGAGTAATAGAAGCCAGAATAGTAGAATAGCAATTAGAGTAGATTAAGAAGAGAAGGCAAGACATTGTTGCCTTAGTTGTAAAGACTTCTTTTCATTGAAGATATGGTGGAATATGTTGTTTCTTTGCAGCGTGCATGGTCTCTTGTTGAATCTTCATTTTTGATGATAGATGATTAGATTGAGTGAAGAAAATTGTTGAATGCACCTGTGTGGAATCTATCTAGTCCATACCACTAGCCTCTTACTGATGGTAAGTGTGCCCTGTGTGGTCAACTGGCATAAAATGAGCTTAATCTTAAGTCGTTACACGTCTATTGTTCATGCATTATCTTGAATGGTGATCATTGTTAGATGGTGTACAATTTGAACGTATTGGAAGCATCCCTTAGAAGATCGCACTGAGTTGGTGTTGAATTGTTCAACCTGATGGTGAGACCCAGCCCAGTAGGACTCCACCTAGTCATTCATCCATCTTCTCGCATTCTAGGTAGTAGAGTAGACTTCCTGAACCCTACATCTTTTGCCATTTGTTTGTCTTCCAGTTAGTAAATAGAACTTGTGATTCCAACAAATTAGACGTTCAGGTCATCGAGTGTAAGTCCCCTTGTGATTCCAACAAAATCACATCATACCGCGAAGAGCTTATCCACGAGTAGAGATCCTACAAAGCAGAACCTTGGAGTTGCCTCGACTGATCCTTCGGCGAGATCTTCAGCAGTCGGGAAACTTTGTTCAAGAGAGGATAAGGTACCTTTAGGTATTTTATTCTGTGTTCGCATGTGCATAAAAAACACATCAACAAAATTGGCGCTAGAAGGAGGGCATGATCGCGATGAATGCCTAAACAGCTAGACTTCAGATTCTATCAATTCATGTTTACAGGAGTAATCTTAAAGACTTTTTTTTCACCCTCCTCCCGCGCTCAACAAAATTGGCCCTAGGAGGAGGGTTGATCATTGTCAAGCCGCGATCAGTGGAACTTATCAAGTTATATTTAGAAAAGATATCCACAGCTTTTTACCCTCCTCCACTCTCGACAAAATTGAAGCAGAAGAGAGGTGAGCGAATACGAACTCTTGAATCCAAGGAAGATCAGTGGAAAGCCTCTTCTCAAACACTAGATGGAAGTGATGCAGAGAAGGAAAGTGATCGCTAGGTCGTCAGTTGGACTTGCGAAAACAAGGAAGCAAGCTGGAACCAGCTGAACGTTCAAGTTGAATCTGAGATATTCAAGATCTCCCTTATTCCAAAAAATCCAAAAAAAAGTGAAAAATAGAAAATCCAAAAAAAGTGAAAAACCAAAAAATCCAAAAAAAAAAGTGAAAAATAGAAAATCAAAAAAAAGTAAAAAAATCAAAAATCAAAAAGAAAAGATTTCTCAATGGAGCAACAAAAGTTTCACGATGAGCAACAAGTTGATTTTCCTCAGCTTTGGTGGAGATCAGATACATAGCTCTATCCACGCAGATTGTCCGAGTTTGCAAGACCAAGGCAGTGTCGAGTCCATGAGACGGAGGAACACGATGAACTGCATTGCTTGAAGTACTTATCAAGGATGGAATCAGCAGCGCAAGGAAAAATCTTCTTTTGGGATGTCCCCAGGCCAGAAACAGAAGAAGACGGCTTCAGTGTCCCAGAAAGCAAGGATTCTCTTCTAAGCTTCTTGTGGATGATCGAGAGTCAACTCATTTTGAATGGTGAAATGCGTTTAGAGAACACATTACTACCATTGTGGTGTAGAATTCACGACTCACCTCACTCTGAATTTACTTGCTTAGTATGTGAAATGGCTATCAATCAAGTCAGTAACCAGTTTGGAATGCCAACTTTGTCCGAGGAAGAATGTATTATGAACAAATCTTGGGGTGCACATCTCGCAACTGAATTCAAGAGAACCTATGAAAAGGACATTGCTCCAGCATCTGATTGTGAGAAGGATCAGTTGACGATACAAATGCACTTGATGAACAATGTATTGCAATGGATAGCCCGCCATGCCTTGCACTTGAAAAGGAAAACCATGAAACAAAAGTCGAAGAATCAGTTGAGAATACTCAAACAGTAATAAAGGAAGATCCAGGAGTTGAGCAAGCAATTAAAGGAGAAGATGACTCATTCCTTGACGAATTCTCGTTTATGCTACAAAAGGAAATCCTTGAGATTGAATTGCAGGAGGTTTCAAATAGCATTCTTAAAGAGGACAATCAAGTTGACATATTGAATGAAGAAAATTGTTGAATGCACCTGTGTGGAATCCGTCTAATCCAAACCACTAGCCTCTTGCTGATGGTAAGTGCGCCTTGCGTGGTCAACTGGAATAAAATGAGCTTAATCTTAAGTCGTTACACGTCTATTGTTCATGCATTATCTTGAATGGTGATCAGTGTCTGATGGTGTACGATTTGAACATATTGGAAGTACCCCTTAGAAGATCACATTGAGCTGGTGTCGAATTGTTCAAGCCTGATGGTAAGACCCAGCCTAATAGGACTCCACCTAGTCATTCATCCATCTTCTTGCATTCTAGGTAGTAGAGTAGACTTCCTGAACCCTGCATCTTTTGCCATTTGTTTGTCTTCAGTTAGTAAATAGAACTTGTGATTCCAGTAAATCAAACGTTTAGGTCATTGAGTGTAATTCCCCTTGTGATTCCAGCAAAATCACATCATACCACAAAGAGCTTATCCACGAGTAGAGAACCTACATACAAAAACCTTGGAGTTGCCTCAATTGATCCTTCGGTGAGATCTTCAGTAGTCGGGAAACTTTGTTCAAGAGAGGATAAGGTACCTTTAGGTATTTTATTCTGTGTTCGCATGTGCATGAAAAACACATCAACAGGTTGGTAAGAGGTTTTCAAACTTCACCCAAACTAAGGAAAATATGAAGAAGGTCACAACAAAGAACAAACACAAATTGACAAAGCCTTTGCCAAGTCCGCCATGTCTAAGAACTATCCAAGTCCACCTTGAACATGTCCGACAATCTTCCAAGTCCACCTTGGCATGGAGTCTTCCAAGTTGACGTGACAAGGAGAAGATGAATTCCTTCCAAGCATGATCAAAGCCTACCTAGGCAAGTAAAATTGTCAGACACATGGTAAACTCCTACCATTCGTTAATTAACTCTTGTCAAGAGTTAGTCAAACTCCTACACAAGGTCAAGCAAGCAAAATTAAGTTGAAAATATACTAAGGCATGGACGAGGTCAAGCAAGCAAAATTAAGTTGAAAATATACTAAGGCATGGACGAGGTCAAGAAAGTTGGAAGGTGATTGTCCAAAGTTTGTCCAAGGCAACAAAGCATGAGCACTTGGCAAAGTCTTTTGCCAAGTCTGCCTAGACATGTTCAAATTCTCATCCAAATCCGCCTTCCAAGTTGGCAATGAACATGTCAAGACTCATCCAAGTTCATCATAGACAGCGAATTAAAAGATAGCAGATTGGAAGTTTGATGAGCACAAAAACAAAGTAATATGTCTTAGCATATTCCAATTTGCCTACAAAGAAGAACATCCCTTGTCTTCTAAGTCTGCCTAAGAAGGAATGACTAATGATCTTCCAAGAACAAATCATTCATGTCCAAGATTCAAGAAAGTCTGCCCTACCAGGATTAAGGAAGAATGTTATCTAAATTCGCTGAGGAATAAAGCAAAACAAACTGTCTAAACTTCCAAGCAATCAGGTTGGATAATAAAAAGAGAAGGCTTAGAGAATGATCTTCCAAGCACATGACATGGAAAGAATAAATAAAGCCTAGTGATCAGACCTCCAAATCTCATCCATGAAGATAGGGCAATCCAAGTTCGCCTTGGAAGGAAAAGAAAAGCCAAGGTTTGTCCAATAAAATAAGACACAAATTGAAACTTGTCTAAGGATGTGTAAATTCCGCCTTGCCAAGAGGAAATTTGCTAAGCAAGCATAAGGATGGCATGTATTCTTTCAAGATCGCCATAAATCAAGATCAAGGAAAATTGGAAAACAAATTGTCTGATCATATTTCCAAATCTGCCAAAGACAAGAAGGCTCATGACTGTCCAAACTTTTCCAAATCCACCAAGCACAAGGAGATGATTGTCCGAACTCTTTCCAAGGCATAAAACTGATTAAGGCAAATTGAAGGATGATTGTCCAAGAACATTCCAAGTCCAAGGGCAAACAAATTGACACGAAGCATGCCAAGGCATGGAAGAAAGATTAAAGCATAAACAAAGGTTGGCTGCACTTCATCCAAGTCTGCCATGCTAGGAAGAAATAAATTTGACAAGACAATCACACGAATCAAATTCTTCTCCAAATTCAAGGCACCTAAAAGAGTCTCCAAGCATCAAGAAGGAAAAGTCTTCAGACTTGGAGAAAGAATGGAAAGAAATTCCAGATTTCTTGAAGGATTTCATTTCTGAAGAGTCAAAGACAAGCTCCCACGCGCAACATAAATTGGTGACAAGAAGAGTATTCTAGACAAATTTCCATAATTAGGCAAATTTTTTCGACACAAAATGGGGAATTCAAGTCAACATGTCCAGGTTCATTGAACACGCTGCCTCTCAGCAGGAGAAGGGGGTGCAATCCTAAAAGATAGCATCTTGTGCCACTTGTCTCTCATCCAATGGATATTTGACCTATTTTGGGAAAATTTGATTAGTGTTAGGTTGTTTTAATCTCGATCGTTGATTGGAAATCAATCCAAGCCATTGAATTGTAATTGGGGAGCCTATAAATTGAGCTCACCCCTCATTTGTAAATCATGGGAGCATGTTGCAAAACATGTTGAGATAAGCAATTGTTGCTTAGGATTGCCAAAATAATAAGTAATACATTGTTTGAATTGATGGTGATTATTATTTATTTTCCTTATTTTGGAGTCTACATGGTTCTTATCCCTCATCATAGATTAGATTTTATTCCATGTATGTTGATGAATGAAGGATTTGATAGTTTAGATTGGTGAAACTTTTTTTGCTCATACTTTTGTTGGATGGATGATTTTCATTCAATGTGTAAAGTTAGCCTGAGCTTTTGATGTGGATGCTTAACTTCTACTTTGAGTAATATTGTTCAATTGTTGGTATTATTCATAAGTGTGAAAATCTTGAGCACAACCTTAGAAGATTGCACATACTTTGCGTAGTTGTCCTAAGTGTGGCAAAACAAAGTGTTGTTATTAGTTTCACCCAATCTTTACCGTCTCCTGAATTCTTAGGAATAGATTAGAATTTGTAAACCTTATCTCCTTTTTAGTTTTCTTGAAGTCCACAATCCAAAACCCAAAAACGATAAATCTCCACTATGAATTGAACGGGCCAAGCATAAGTCCCTTTGTGTATTACCAGCATATCACAACGCCCATTGAGCTTATCCACACGTCAAGACCTGACCAAAGAAACCTTGGAATCGCCATATAGTCTTCTTGCAATCTTAGCATAAGTGGTGGTTTTTCAAGAGAGGATAAAGTATCCTTGGGTATTTTATTCTAATGTTCGGTATATGATAAAACAGACACCAATAGGTCCCTACTACAAGTTCGACGATCAAAGATCTTGGAAAGATCGTTGATTCAAAAGCCATGATCTAAAGTATACAAGGTTCCCAATCATTGTTTCATGGAAAATTTGAGGTTGTCATTCTCAAAAATCAATACTTGTCATTGATCATTCAAAATTTTAATTTTGTGCAATGATTCATGATAAATAAAATTAAAAAAAGCAATTGTAATAGAAAGGGAAAGTGAAAATCCTCCCAAAAACTAAAATCACTATTTATTTGTGTCAAGCAGCTACTTGCTCTTAAATCTTGCTGACACTTGCGCTATAGAATGAAGTGGGCAGGCTTTCAGCCCTTAAAGCAATAATGGCACATAACACCTCAAGAAATATCTTAAAGAGTGCAGTATCGTAAAAATACCTGTAGACTAGTTTGGAGTTGCAATATTAGTGCCCATTATGATGCTAACAAATTAGTGGTGGCTACAAAGGAAAGTTTCTAATTAATTTGTTTGAATTCAAAACTCATCTTGTAGCTAAAAGACTATGAGGGGCTGTTGCCCACCACAAACTTTATATATAGTTTATTCCACCTTGGAAACAAAGATGGAAAATTCCTATAGCATTGCTTACCTCATACAATCTTGATAAAGAGATTAGTTATAAGATGATTAGTTTCTTAGTATCTTGAACATTAGTTATGAGATACTTTACTTCATATTATCTTGATGAAGCGAGCAGTCAAGTTCTACAGATCTTACTTGGAAAATTCCAATTTCTTGTGTAAAATTGTTTATAATACAAAAGATTTGTGTGTGATTACTAGGAGTGAACTTATGGTATTTTGATTTTTATAAAAAAGCTCCTTATAGATTTAATTGTCATTTAAGTTGTAGAGTTTATGTGCTTAGGATTTTACTATTAACATATTGAATTTGTGAATACTCTAAAGAAACCCTAAAACCTAATGATCAATCTAGGCGACTTGAGTCTCATTCTTCCTTGGAAACTTCTGCAATGAAGAAACAAGTGTTTATCCTTGGGAAATTGTGACGGAGCTTGAGGAATTTGTCATCAATGAATGGCATCCTTTGGTGTTATGAAGATGAAACCCCAACTCTACCATGCAAAAGTCCTTTTCAACCTTCACTCATGTCTTCTAGTTGATTTTTCACATCCAACCCCTCTCAATTGTGCCTAGGACATTTGAAAGCACTTTTCCTTCTATTTCTTTATCAACAACTTAACACACAAGTGTCGAGGGGTGCACTTGAGATCAAGGTGGTCATTTTGTCTAATTTCATCTTGGCTTTTTTATTTCAAGAGGTCTATGGGTGCACTCGAGATCATCAATGCACTTTTACATTATGATTTTCAATTGAAAATGAGACATTCAAGTTACTATGAGCGTCATCCTTGTTTAAGTGTGCATTTGACATTTTTAAGCTGTCACTTTAACATCTAGGGTCTCATGGGAGCACCCAAGATGTTTGGAGCACTTTTTGTTCTAATCTTGCATTGGCAATGACCCTTAAGTCATTTTGGCTGCTAAAGAGAGGTAGCGCATCAATTTTTCATGTTTGCACTTTGACATTTTGACATTTACGTCATGGGAGGGATGCCTAAGCTTCTTGGAGTCACTTTATGATCTAATTTCACTTTGAAAATTTAATACTTTGACATTTAACTTTTTAAGTCATTCAAGGCACCCTTTTTCACTTAAATGTAAATAAGTCATTTTTTCATTATAATTTGATGTTGAGTTGGCTTGAGTGATAAAGTTTACTTTTACTCTAATTCTTCATTAACATTTTCCACTTACTGAAAAAGTGATTTTTGAATCACTTCAGTGATCTAATTCTTCAACAACATTGAAGAGTGCAAGCACTCTATCATTTAAATGATTTTATGCTCGCTACATGACACTAGATCCCCCCTAGGGGTACATCCAAATGTTTGAAGTCATTTTCACATGATTTTGACTCTTTAAAATGATTTTTTTACCTTTTGTGTACTTCAGATCACATGTATGCCTTTCCTAGGCCGAAAATAACCACCAGTTACCTTTGCCTCATTGAAACATGCCTTAAGAGCTCTATTGTTCATTTGCTTGTCTTTTCTCCTCACTACTTTTCACTATACCCAGGTTGACATGGCCACCTTCCTTGGTGTGCTTGAAAATTTGATATCCTCTTTGTGTCCTGCAAAGGTGTTGACTAGAATTGAAGATGACAGCATTGGTGACTATTGGCAACAAGGACAACAAACAAGTTTTAAACATAGAATTTAGCTTAGCATGAAAAAAAATTCTTGATCACCAAACATGTTACCAGGTCTCCATTTTCCTTTACCATGGATTCCTTGTTCCAATTTGTAGGGGGGCTATATATGTGAGAGAAGGAAGCATAAGATCCCTTATACCTAACAAACGAGACTAGATTTAGGGCTACTTCCAAAAAACTGAATAAATGCAAAACTTGTCATGACTATAAGCATTTTTTAAGAAACAGCCCCTTTTAAGCAAGCAAATCTTCCCAAACTCAAATTGAAAACATGGCTTCTAAAATCTTCCTTTGATCAACAATTCAACATGCTGTTTAAAAAAAAGAAACCCAAGAGAAAAATGCAACAGAAAGGGACCTCAGATATGCTTTTCTCTTCCTTTAAATTAGAAAATCAACAGACCAATAACAAATCAAGAAAAACGTTAGTGACAAAAATAAGTAATAAAGCAGAGATCAATACCTGTAAGCTTTGACATGAAAAATTAAGAGCACCACCTCTAACTTAATGCAGAAAGACAGAAAAGCCCTTTCAGACCAACTGCCTATTCTTTGAAAAATAATCCCACTGGCAAGAGGTGGAATGGCCCTTTCAAATAAAAGCACGTATAGCAGAACTTACATGACTTCAAGAGAATTGCTTAAGAATGTTCGAAAGAGAAAATCCACTGGACACAGATTTAGAGTCATTTGGCTTAAGGAGAGTAACCGGATGTCTAAATAGTTGTACAGGTTGGCATTCATAAGAAACAATTTCAACAGAGCTACAAAGATCAATGCACATGGAAGATATGTGGAAAACATAGACAGATACTAAAGAAAATGACTTCTGTTTCTATAGACTTGTCACAGCAGACCTTAAACTAATAGACAAAGAGAATCATCAGCAATTATCTTAACATCCCAGAGACATAAAAAGTCCACAACCAAGTTGATAGAAAATGTGTAGTAAAAGTTGTTCAGAAAGAACTAGAACTTCTCCAATAAGGTGAATCTCCAAAAATTCCAGACCCAAGTTGACGGAAGATGCAAAATATGAGTTGTTCACAAAACACTAGAACGTATACAATCAGGTGAATCTCTAAAGACCTGGCCAAAGAAAATTCTTGTAAACACTAAAATATGATTCAAGATCCAACCAAGGCCAACCCATCAAAGATTGTAAACAAATCAAATGACTTTGGACACATTTTGAAAGCTCTGAACTTTTCTGAATCTCATCTTTAAAAAAAAAGGATCCATTTTATTTCATAATTCCAGATCTATAGCTTTATGCAAATCAAGGCTCAAGGATATCAAAAAAAGTTACTAGCAGAAAAGCCACGGTGCTTGATGTCAGAATTGGTTTTGCAAGTGCAAGAGTGCTTTGTTTAAGGCAAATCTTGAAGACATTTTATAGTGCAAGAAGTAATTAATTAAACTATATCATTACATTTCTGCCATGATAACAACATTAGAGCATTTCTTTGCACAAAACATCCCTACAAAATTGCTCGATAAATTAATAATTAGTTGGTCACTGATATCACGTCCATATCAAAAGGAACTTTAGACATATTTATGCTTAATTATACATAGTAATTATATTGCTTATGAGAAACACATGGGATGTTACACACAAGCAAAAGCTGGTTAGATGTGCAATAATGAGCCGAATTCCTACCTCGATGCGTACTTATTCTTGGCTAGTTCAACATGGCTCTTACTTTTTCTCACCTTTTGGGAAGGATTGAAAGAATAATTGCCATGTGCATGCAAAGTTATGAGAAAATGTGGAAACATGAGTAAGTCACCACATTAGGAGTAAGAATTCTCTAGAGGATTCACAATGGTCATAATTCTTCCCTCACTAATGTGGTCTACAAAAGCACATCAACTAATAGGTTACATGCCCTAAATTTGACCTAAGATTGCATCACATAATTTCCCTTACTTCTAGCTCCAAATCTTATTCATAGTTCCAGGGACAACAGAATGGGGGTGGTACAGTGATAGGATGGAGGAGAATATACATACAATACTTGAAAAATTAGTTATAAAAACATGTATGGAATAGAATAAGAATCACAAATGAAACTTTGGCATACTAAGTAAATTTTAAACTACTAAACATTAAAACCATGGCAATGATTGCATTGACCATTAACAAAGGTGGGTGGAGGTTTGGAAGCAAAGCTCCCAATAGTGTCATATGCAATACCTTTCATGTGGGTTTGCGAGCAGAGCCTCCAACAAGGTCAAGGGGTAGCAACCCTTGTGGAGGTCTAGGGGCAAAGCCACCATCAGGGTTGAGGGCCAGCACCCCTCACAGAGTGCTAAGGGATTGTGAGATAGGAAAAGGGTCAAGGGGTATGGCCCCTGTTGGTTCCCAAACCAACAGTCCTCAATTCCTAGAGGAATTGCCACTAACTCATCAATAGACTCAGGGAAGGATTTGGCCAACTTGACAAGACTCAGTCACAAGACTGAGATCTCCTACTCTTTTGGCTCTGCGAGACCAAGGCGGGTGAACCTATGCAATGTTCTATAACTTTCAGCTTCAAAATACTCTTGACATTAAATGTTACAGCAGATCATCTCAATGAAAGATACTAAGGAAGATGGATAAACTCCTGGTTATGCTTTAACCTTAGTTTGTAAGCATCTAAGCACTCATTGAGGATGGGGGTTTTTCTACACTAATCCTACTCCTAATGCCGAAAGGAAATGCAAAAAGTAATAAGATTTTAATTAAAAGAATGGTTCTGAAAACTGGAAACAACAACAATGACCAGTGCCTTGTATGGGCAGCAGAGTCCTTTCTCAGTATGCAACCTTACAGCTTAGTAACTTGAACTGTAACCACAGAAATCTCAGCATTAATGCATGACATTAACACCCATTAGCTTGGTTCTTCCTGCAATCATACTTAAAGATCCTATATGCAAAAGACATATTTCATCATTCTACTCAAGCATCTTAGTCTCTTCCTTGAAGAAAAGAAAAGATAGAACAAAACACCAGACTTGCTGAGACAAAGTAAATAATTCTTGATTATTTACTTCATAAAAGATGGTGTTACATATTGGAGACAACAATAAGGAAGACCAATATTCATTAAAAATGCTTGTCTGGTTACAACTACTCAGACCATAAAGCAACCACAAACTGAAGAAAAACACTAACAGTCATGAAAATTTTGCACTCTATACATGGAAGTCTTGCTTCCGGAATCAGGAAGAAATTACATTCAGAATCCCCCAAAACTAAAAAGAAGAAAGAAAGATATACATCCAAGAGAGAAAAACCTAAAGAAAAACCCTAAAAGAATCTCAGAAAGAGACCTCTCTTCATCTTGGAATCTGCAATTTTGAAAATCTGCTCTTTTCTTTTTCAAAATTTGCCTAAAATGTGCACTTGCATACCCTGCTGGAAAATATGTCAAAAGTTTGAAAATTGCCATCTCAGGCACTTGTCAACTCAACACCTGCACCCTTGACCAATGATTTCTACTTTTGGTTCGCTATCCACAGCTAACTGAAAAAGGCTTACCCTTCTCTGCCTTCAAATCTGAAAAATTTGCTATTTCAGTGAAAGTCAAAAAAATGACTTTATCTCTGTATACCCTTTTGGCTCAGAAATAGCAGAACGTATCTCTCTGCTGAAAATGACCCTATGATTCTTATTTTCTGCATTATTTTACTCTCAGATTTCAAAAATACCCCCTCTTTGACAGAAAAACTTCCATCTGTTGCATTCATCTTCCTTTCTGACTTTGGAGCATTTTACTTCCCCTATGACTGGAAAATGAAAATTTTCCCCTTTGTGTATATTCATTATTATGTGAAAAAGTAAAAAACTCTCCCTTTGTTGAATGTGAGTTATCACTTTAAAATTCTACACATTTACCCTTTTGATTTTCATAAGTAACCCCTCATACTTATTTCATTCACCTCTTCATTTGGTATTTCCTGATAAAAATTTATGCCCTTGCACTCTCGTGAAAATAGCCTTCATCACATAACAGTGATTACCCTGTTGAGGTATTGTTGACGTGTATTTTGTACACTGCCTAACACAGAATAAAATACCCAAGGGTACCTTATCCTCTCTTGAATAAAGCCTCTGATTGCTGAAGATGTCGCGAGAAAGGATCAATCAGGATGACTCCAAGGTTCTTTAATGTAGGGTCTCTACGTGTGGATAAGCACCAGTGGTCGTTGTGAATGCTGTTTCATCAAGGGGCCTTACGTATCCGAAGGACAGAATTTCCTAATATTAATGAATTCCAAAAAAGATCAAAAGGTAAGGTTTGCAAGAGATAGCTTCTAATCTAATCCTAAGAATGACTCAATGTAGGCTAGACTTGGCAGGATTCGACCAACTTCAGTATTGCCAAGGAATTACAACTTTACTGAAACTGGTGCGATCTTCTAAGGCGAATAATGATTTTCAAATCATCAAGAATCATAGGCACTACCATGAAGGTACATATCAATGATTCAATAATGAGTGAAGGTTTAAGCAATCCAAATATTTTTAGTTGACCACACAAGGCGTCCTTACAATCAGTAAGAAGCTAATGGTTTGGAACGTGAACCTCACCAAAGATCAAGCTCAACACTTAGTCCTTCAAATTTAAATACTACTTCGACTGAGAATGATTCAAGAAAGTAAACAACCATGAAGATAGCCACAAGAATTGCAATAAAACACCATAACTTCAATATTTTATTGATCTCAAAGCCATCATAAACAACAATTGCTTGGAATTCTTTCTTCAATGCTCAATCTTGCTACAAAATAACTTTCTTCTCTCTAATATCTGATATCTCCTCTATTCTCTAATTTCTCCTATTTTCTAATGACAAAATGAAAATGAGTGAGGGTATATATAGCATCCTCAATTACAATGAACGGCCCAGATCAAAAGAAGATCAATGGCTGAGATTATGACACCTAAACCCTAATTAGGGTTTATTACAAATAGTCCCCTTTTTATTGAACAATATTAAATGCATAGCCAAATATTTAATTTGGCACAAAAATCTAGGAAACATAGACCAATGATAATTAAGGTGCCACATCATCTATAACAACCTTTCTTCTAGAACCTTATTCCCTTTCCAATGCTCTTTCTTAGCATATGCAATGAATCTAGACACAATTCCTTCAATCTCAGCAATAGGAATCTCGGGAAGATTCCTCATTCGTTCCTCCAAGTGGATGACCTGATCGAAAGCCTTGAGAAGAGCCGCGTCCCATCCAGGTTCAAGTTCTTTGATTTTCTCGATCAGGAGCATGGTAGCAAACATTTGATCCCGTTGCTCATCTGTAATAACATTCTCATCTTTGCAAAAGATGACCTTGACTCTTTCTTCTAATTCTTGAAGATCCACATCTGTCTCAACTTTGATCCTCCTGCCAAGAATAGTACATAATACTTCAAACACCTTGTCCTGGATCGGATGGATAATCTCTTCAACTTGATTGCATTTGTTACTGATGTCCTCAAAAAGAACTTCCTTCATCTGGAGTAAAGTTGACCATTGGAGTAAACTATGAGATCCTCCATCCATTATCTTCTCGTGTTGGGATCTTCCTTGATGTTTGTCTGATTACTTGCAGGACAAGAATGATAACATCCTCAGTATGAGCGAAAGCAGCTACAGTTATCATTAGGTTGTGGATGATCTCAAGAACCTGGATAGCTCGGTGGATGGTCTGCATCATTCTTGTTGCAAATTCAACAGCAACTGTATGGGATTTGTCAATCCAAGAGCTCATCAGCTGGACCAAGCTCTTGACTCTCTCTGCCTCACCAACTGATTCAAGGGGAAGTGCTTGTACAGGAGATACTGCTGGATCCTGACGCCCCAAAGGCTGATTGAGATGGCTAAAGTAGCCTCTCCATGCACCAACCTCTCTCTCAAGCTTTCTATTTTTCTCCATTTCTTCCCTAAGCTTGTCTTTTAGTGCCTCAAACGAATCGGTTGCCTCATCCAATGTTTGCTCAGCAGTGAGTGGACCAAGCTCAAATGTTTCTACATCATTTTCTTCTGCGAGGATTTCACCTTCATACTTGTCCACCGCTAGTGTAGCTATCTGCAATTTCCTGGATCCTGTCTCATCTCTGATCATCTTGGACATCTTAGTGGCCTTCTTCTTTTCTGTCACTTCCTGAGAATTTCCAACAAGGCTTTCTAAATCAATCACATTATCTTCGTCCTTAATCACAATCACCCTTGTTAGTTTCTCCTTTAGCCAATCTGGAATAGCAGATCTCGTCTCTCTAACTTGTATTTCTTTAGGCAATGTCTCTTCTTCTCGGAGAGGAGATGTCACTTCGTCATCATTCTTGTCTTCATGTAGCTTATTGACTTGGAGAGATTGACTTGATGAACGTCGAGGTGCCTATCCTTCTTCATGTTTATTGTTCTGTACCATTGATTCCATAGATTCCTCCATTTCAAGTGTCCTTTTCTCTTGTCGAGAAGATGTGCTAGATGAGTGATCTCGATTGGCCTCTTGCTTCTTCTTGGAGGATTCCCTTTTCTCAGGTCTTTCTTTCCTCTTCGCACCTCTAGGATGAGGATTGCCTTCACTTGCGCTTCGAAGGTTGCCTTCGCTTGTGCTCCTGGGATGAGGATTACCTTCACTTACACTTGCTCCTCCTTCCCCTGGTCTTTCCTCCAAAGTAAAAGTCATAGATATGTTCTATTCTCTTAACTTTTGATGTTGCACATCAACCCATCTGCGAGTACAAGACAAAACTGGAGCCATCAAAGCATCTAGATCCAAAATCTCAAGCTCATTCCAATCTATCCTCACTGCTTTGCTTTCTCGGTCATAAGATGATTGGAGATGTCTGCCACTGTCCTGAGCTTGATCGGCCACTCTGTAAATTTTGCATTTCCTGATGAAATCTAAAGGCAATCTGGAATGCATCTTTCTTTTTACTTCAAAATCATTTGAGAGATTCATCCAAAAGTCCTCTACCTGAAATTCATGCTTGTACTTTCTACCGACTGTCTCCTCTATATACCCATAAGGATCAAAACTCTCTCTCAAGGCAAAGAATGAAAATGAATATAAGGCCAACTCCCTTTCTGCATCATCCATGGCTAGAGCATTAGGACATACCTCAACTGAATTTCCTAGTATGATAGGCACAGGAAGTCCATTTCCATGCCAGTGTCTGAATGCCTTTGCGTAAGCTGCCAACTGTCTAGTCACCTCAAGTAGCACTATCCTGTCCGTCGGATATCTCGGCAACATGTAGGGAGGTGAAGGACACCCATGAACTCTGATATATGTAAACTTCTGGAATTGGATGAACCAAGCACCATACCTCTTTACAAGCTCTTGTGCATCTTGAGATAGCCGATTGTGAATCCCGCCTTGCAATGTCCTGGTGATGTTCATCGTGAAGGTATCATTGACTAACTTGTACTCACTTCTAGGTGGATGATGCAAATGGACGTAAGAATCACAAACTCTGACTTCTCCGGGCCCTCTTCGGATCACTCCCCTATGAGGTAGTCCTGCATATTCAAAACTTCTGATCAAGGCATATATGATGTATGAGCTCATGTGGAATGACTTGGTAGCCTTCAGTCTTCTTAACTGCACATCCAAGCAATGGCTAATCATTCTAGCCCAATGAATCGTTCCTTTTCCTTGAACTATCACTTGGATGAAGTAGAAAATCCACTTCTCGAAATAGAAGGCTTGAGGAGCCCCTGTAACTCGGTTGAGCAAAGTTATCAAATCTCTGTACTCTTCCTGGAAGTCGATCCTATGTGGTGTGTTGGGAATCTTGCTCAGGCGAGGACGACTCTTGAGTAACCAATTCTTGTTGATGATGCTCAAGCAAGTGTCTGGATCATCTTCGTACATGGACCTAGCTCCTTCTAAGCTTTTGTAAATCATATCTCTATGCTCTGGAAGATGGAGAGCCTCACTTATAGCCTCCTCTGAAAGGCAAGCCAAAGTGTTTCCTTCCTTAGACACGATCGATCTTGATTGTGGGTCATAATGGCAGGCACACTCGATCATTAGCTCATGGCACTGGACTGCTGGAGGGAAACCGGCCGCCTTGATGGTGCCACTTTCGATTATTCTCTTTGCGACAGGTGATGGCTTTCCAATGTAAGGGACCTCTCGAAACTTCTTCACACTAAAGTTTCCTAAGTTGGTATCTCCAATGTTGCTCCACTTTGACACGATCTTGGTCTCCAGTTCTTCATTCTTTTGATCTTCCTTCATGAGGGCTGGACGACTGGTGGATGCTCCTGCCTTTGGGGTTGCCATCTTGATACCTACACAACATTTCATAATGAGTAATATATTTTGCAATGTAGAAATATAGACTAGAAAGAGTTTAAATCTAGGAAATTTCATGATAAATCTTTGAATTATCATTTCCTAAATATAGCTATGCAATTTGGAATTCAAAATTCAAAATTTGGACAAGGGAGATCTCGCCATACCTCTTCTTGAGAACTAACTCTAAGAAATGATGTAAAATTTAGGCAAATTCGCTAGGAAAAAGGTAGATCGAAGTCTTCAAAATGTGCTTCCTTTATCAACTTCACCACCTTTAGCCTTCAACGCTTTGAGGAAGATTCGCTCCTTCTTTAGTCTTCAACTAAATTCGCTCCTCCTTAGACCAGATTTTGCACCTTGTTGTTCTTCTCCAAATCGCACTTGTGTGAGTGGATGAATGATGGATTAGAATCGCTCAACACACCTCCACTATATAGGCGCTTACCTCTTTATTTTCACATAGGCCGACTTGAAAAATAGGCCAAAAGATAAATAAAAATTAACAAAAGAATAAGGCCGACTTAATCAAAATATTAAATAATACCCCAAGCGCTCTAATTTTATTTTTAATTTAATAATAATTAATTTTAAATGCCTTTATAATTAAAAAATTCGATTTTTTAGGCTCAAAATTAATTATTAAATACCATGCGCTTTTGTTAAATGCCAAAAATATTTCAAGGTTTTATCGAATCTGGCATTTAATGCAATTTTGAAGGATATTGGTGCCCAAGCATGGAAAATAATGGCTATTAACAAGATCGCTCTGGTCCCTTGGAGAGGGACAGGAGCGATTTCATTCTAGACCTCACACTTCTTGTTTTTTTATGTCCAACACCTCATCCTTGACGTTCAAGATAGCATTTTCATTGGGAATTTATAGTTTGATTTATTCGATCTTTGGAATGAATGCTCCTTAAAACATTTTCACCCTGGTCCCTTGGTGAGGGACAGGAGCGATTTCATCCTTTTGTCCTTGGTCCTTGTCTTTTTAATTGCCAAATCAATTTGTGAGGTAGGCAATGATCATTATTGTTCATTCTACGCATGCTCAACTTGCTTTCCAAGACAAAAATGTCCCTTCCAAAGATTATCGCCTTGGTCCTCCAGTGAAGGACAGGAGCGATTTTTTCACTTGAGCCAAAAATTGTTTGAGTCTTGGGGTCAATTCCTTGTTTATCATCTTCGGAAGGCATTTCTCACTTTGCACAACCCTTGCCTAGACATGGTTTCGGAAGGAAATGATTGTTTTTATAGAAATCGCCCTGGTCCTCCAGTGAAGGACAGGAGCGATTTTTAGTTTATTGCACAATCCTCTAACCACATCGACATCTAATTTCTTTCAAGGCATAAAACATCATCCTCTATTCCATCTTGGGTCTTGGCAATGAAAGTAGCATTCCAAAATGCTGGGCAATTAGGCAATTTTGAAGATTTCGCTCTGGTCCCTTGGTGAGGGACAGGAGCGCCTTGGCCATTATAAGCTCACTTGTGTTTTGCTAGCTTCGAAAATTATCTTCAACAGATCGATTGTGTCTTCCTTCACCCACCTCAAACGTGAAACTTGCTTTCCTTTTGCTAAAAACTTGTCTTGAGGGAAAATCGCTTTGGTTCCTTGTTGAGGGACAGGAGCTTCATTTGCAAATCGCCCTGGTCCCTTGGTGAGGGACAAGAGCGAACTTGTCAATTAGGTTGATTTTCTCCTTCGTAGTCCATTCAAGTTATATTCAACAAATAAAACATAATTCTCTTGATCTCTCCAAGTCGCGAAATCACTTAAATCTTATGAGGATAATGCAAATTTAGAATTCAAGCTCCGGTCCTTCAATGAGGGACAGGAGCGATTTTTGCTCTCAAGGCCAAATCCTTTTACTTTTCACTTCAAATTTCCTTTGCTGGGAAGACATCATCCTTCTACAGGCCATGAACGCAATCCGAAGTCTAGGAAAGTTCTCAAAAGGTGTGTTTGGAGAAAATCACTCTGGTCCCTTGGTGAGGGACAGGAGCGATTTTGTCTTTTTAGACAAAAAGTTCAACTTTTCACCGTTTTTGACTAAGTCTAGATATTCAACTATGCTCATTTCATCCTTCCTTGTGCCTTCGACACTCCAATTTGATCAACCAAGGTCAAGAATGACCCTGATAAGCCATTTCGCCTTGGTCCTTCAGTGAAGGACAGGAGCGATTTTGCCTTAATCACTCAAAATCATCATCTTCAAACCTCAAAAATCCTTAAAATCTTCAGTTCATGTCCAATTGACTCCCCTGGCAACCCTGCACAAGACAATTTAAACAAGTTAGAGACAAAAAAATGCATTAAATAATATTTTCGCCCTGGTCCCTGGGAGAGGAACAGGAGCGAATTCTCCTTAAACCTTCAAAATTTCATCATTCAATCACTTTATCATGCAGGATTAGGTCATCTTCAAGGCCAGGGTCAGTCATCTTGCTTCCAAAAATTTGGTCAAAATTCACCTGGACAAAATATACAACTTACCCTCAAAATACTAGCACTTAGACAAAACTTTGAATTTACCCCAAACAAAATCCTGACTTGAACTAAGACAACCCTGACTTCAGTAATCCATCTTCAGGAGGATGCGTAATAACTTTCAAAATTCAACTGGTCTTGTCTTAAAAACACATTCAAAAGAAACCCCAGGGGTTTAGACCTAGTCCAGACAGACCTCACTCAAAATCCTAAAAAGCAGAGAGAAGAGCGGGCAAAACCAAGCGAAAAAGAGGGGGTCCCCATTCTAATGGGGCGATGTGTGAAATGGTCACAACAGGTATCCAAGTGATTTCCTTTACTACTCTCTGCACTTTGCTTCCCAGTGAAAAATATAATACCATACCGCTTACTAGTGAAAATTAGTTACCTTTTATCGCCATAAAACATCTTTTGTATGTTGAAGGAATGTCCCACCTTGCCAGGCCATATCTGAGTCATAATGATTCATGTGAAATAACCCCATGATGTAGCAACTACACCCATCAACAAAATCCTTCTATTCCATGGTGATTCAATCCCTAAATAGCGCTTAGCATTGAGCCTGTCGGTTTTTGAATTCAGCATCACATTTTGCCTGAGAGCTTCCAAGCATTGCCTTTATTTGGGTATACAAACAGCCCTCATGGCTGCTTATGCATTTCGTGGGACATCTCTTCGAAGCCTTCATTTCACACCTTGTTTATGCTTGGATGGATGCCTATTAGCCAAATCAACAATCTTCATTGTACTTTCATGGTATTGGTACCCGGACGTTGAATAAGGTCATGCCCCTCCTGGGCGTTAAAGCAATTCACCTGCCGCTTCTGTACATAGCCATTCTCGGAGAAGAAAACTACATTTCAGATCTCTCCCAATTCTACAGTATCAATACCTAATTCGTGAGCATCAATATTTTGGAGACCTCCATCAATATATGTGCTCCTTATTAGATTCTCCAAACGCCACTCATTTCATTTTACTACAGTCATCGTGAGAAAAGAAAAGCAGCAAAGATCACTTTCCTCTATTATAAAATTCTCATATACTAGAATCATGCTAGGAATCAATCTCTCTCCATTTGGCAGAGAGTTCTACAGATGAACCGTACACATTTCCTGCACCTTCGCTTTCCTTGATTCTGCTTTCTTGTGCCCTGCTCATGTAGGTGCCTAACTCGGCACAACCCTATGGTCTGCACTTAAGCATCCTTCCCTAAATAGGCCATGGGAAGAGACACTCACGCTGCCCTCTATCATTTGCCATCCACTCTCTCCTTCTATGGCACGGATGTTCCAGGCGGTGATTCCCTTGTACGCACCATCATTTTGCTTTGGACACATTTGAATATACCATTAAGGCAATGCAGAACCCTAACATCTGCCCTACAATCTCATCGTCTCCCCAATATTGTCGGCTTCCATGAACGGATTCAACAAACCGTATATGCATCATTACCTCAAACTCTTGCATTGATATCAACCAGAGTATCCATATACTACTCCTATACTTGAATATTGTTGTGTGCGCCATGTGAAATGATTTCTTCATTTCCAGACCTATGCATGTTCTAGTTCGACCACTGTCGGGCCATCAACACAAACCCTAAACTTTGGGCCGCATGCGTTCATTTTCCTCTTCGTGCCCTAAAATCATTTTCTCGCGGGCCTTCATTCCTATTTTGCCGTGTGTTTTACCTTTCCTGTTTGAATCTTATCTCACGTTGTTATTTGTGTTTGGCCTGAGGGGTGCGGGATAACTATATTGTCACCCACCTGCTTTGCTTCTTGCCCCGCTTATCCCGCGAGTGTTTTGGGAAGCCCCTTTGAGCGCGCGGGATAAGAATCACATCCTCCCCGCCTCAGCATCTTGTTCCTCGCGGTGTTCACATGCTTATCCCGCACCTCCTGTGGATGTATGCTTACAACCCGTGGGATAAGAACAATAAAAACTTCCCCCCTTTGAAATCCTTGTGCTTGCATGGGCTTATCCCGCCCCAATCTGTTTCATGCTATGATGCAAGAAAAATTTTAAAAACTTTACAAAGTCTTAAAATATTTTTTGTCTTTCCCCTTGGTGACCTTCGAAAGGGGGGCCCATCATTTGTTATTCGTGAGAGACCAAAGATTTAAATCATTAAAATGATTTAAACATTGTATGCCCTATAGAGGTATTAAATAAACAGTGTTTGCTTGATGTGTAATTAAATCATCATAGGACGATTTAATAAACCCTACCTCCCAGTTACTTTTAATTTTCTAGCCAAATCAATAAATTGATTTAAACATTATTCCTCCCCTTTTCATAAGGAAAAAATTTTTAAGATTAATCAAATGGCTCTCCACATATTCAAATATAATATTATTTTAATCAAAATGATTAAAAATGATAAATATTTAATCATTTAAGCCCCATTAGTCACACTGGGCATCAGCCTTACAAAGGCATAAAAAATTTTGAGCTAGGTTCTTCAAAATTAGACAAAATTTTTGAAGCCCCAACAGCCCCTACCACCAAGAAGAAATTAAGGCCTTCAAATTCAAAACTGCACAAACCTTCATGGTGATGGCCATTTCCACAATTCTATCACTTACTTTTTACAACAACAAATCTTTACTAATTCTAAAGCTTAGAGTGATTAGAAATGAGGTTTAAAAGTTAGATGCCCATTTATCAAGGTTACCAAGAGACGTGGGTACTTGGAGACACCATAATTAAAAAATAATAAAATAATATTTTAAATATATAAAACATAATAAAAATAATATTAAAAATATAATATAATAAATATGATATATATTAAAAATATTCATATATGAATATAATGTATTTTATACAATAAAATAAAATAATGAATATATGCATAGGTTTTTTAAATTTTAAGTAATATGTCCACAAAAGTATCAAAATAGTTTAATTTAAATATTTAAATTTGTATATTAAAAATAAAATATTATATTAAATTTAAACAAATAATAAATTAAAACAATAATAAATTTTAAATTTAATTAAAATGTTTAAATTGTTAATTTTAAAATGAAATAATATATTAAATTATATTTGTTTATTTTTTTAATAAATTTATTAAATTTATAAATTAATAATTTAAATATAAATTCGATATTCTATAATATTTAATTGAAATTTATTAAATGTTAATGATTTTTTTTAAATGAAATAATAAAAAATTTAATTTATTATATGTTAAAATTTTCAATAAAAATCTAATGTTAAAAATGTAATTTTTTATTTTTATAAACGTCCCATTATGATTAAAATTTAAAATGTATATTTATAATTGTATGAAAGACAAACAAAAAATGGGAAATGAAAGAAAACCCTAAAAATAAACAGAAGTAAGAGAGTCGCACATTGTCCCGCAGTTTACATGGGAGTCGGGCAATATTTTTATGAATATAAACACAGTATATGCAGCACAACATCATGTATATGTGCAGATTCGGATGCTATTTTCCAGGCTCTAGGAAAACTACGTGGGAGACTTCATTTGTTTGCTTGTAATGTCCCCTTTTGTAAAATGCCCTGGTTTACCCTAGATTACAATTCAGCTAATAAGGAAGGGTTACAGAGAGGGTACCATTATCTTCTAAAAGGAAAATCCTGCAATAAGTTAGAAAACAGCATATAGTCATAGTATAAAAGTAAATGACATTTACAAATTAAACTATACATGCAGATTTCATGAACACAAATCGCAACTTGCTATTTGATTGTAAGATTCTCTATTCTAATTAAAGCAACCTCTAATCATAGTAAGCTAGGATGGGTAATATGATAGGGTGTCCTTGTGACCCTCAACCCTAGGCCCAAAGGCAGTGCACCTATGCCCCCCTTTGGCCTCATGTGGCCCATGCCATACATATGAGGTGGCATACCTAGTGAGGCATCCTTATAACCATTTCCCCTCAATCATGTCATCTTCTCCTACTCACATGATTCCATCCATCACCATGGTAGAGAGGATAAGGGTTTACCCCAATAGCGTGCCCTAAGTCTAACCCTCCTAAGCCCAAAGGCAGAGCACCTACGCCCCACTTTGGCCTCATGTGGACCCAGCCATACATATGAGGTGGCATGCTTAGGGGTGACCCCAACACCGTTCCCCCTACTGGTAAGCTCCTCATCCTCTGTCATGGCTGAGAAGCACTCAGATTATAAGAAGATATACACAAGTCTCAGGTAAAGCCAGTTAACTACAGAATATCCATAATCAGGTCTACATTCAGAATATATATAGACAATCTTATCAGCAGCATATGATTTGTCATAAATATGCAGGAGTAGATATATATAGTAATACTATGCTATGTTTGAGAATCGTAAACAGCAGTATATATAAATCTGAAGAATGCAGATATAAACAGTCACTATGTATATAGTTCATACCAAAAAAAGAACGTATAATCGCACAGCTGTGTGTCAATTGCAGAAGTAATCCAGTCTCTATCTTCTGATGGATCGCTGATTGATAAATAATTGATTGATTGAACGAATTCCTTTGATTGTATGATTTGAGGTATTGGTGAGTGATAGTGTAATGAAGGCTGGTTTGATATATTGGTGAATGATGATCGAATGTAAGCTGATTTGATAGAATGATTTGCTACTTGATTGTTGCTTGATTTGAATGATTGGAATGATGAATGATAAGTGATCATTGAATAATTGGAATGATCTCTTTATACTTCATTGGTAAAGGGTCACCACTTCTCATAAGACTTGGGTCACCACCCTTCAATAGAATTGGGTCATCACCCTTCATTGCTACCTTTTAACATTATATATTCTTTCCCCAATTGTTCTCTCTTCCTCCCCTCAAATGAGACCTCCTTCCCTGTATATCTTCCATTGTGGAGGAGAAGTCACACCCCTTCACAATCACCACCCTTCGTGATAGTCACAACCTTCCACAATCGCCACCCTTGGAAAGCATCACAACCTTTCACAATCATCACCCTTTGAAAGAGTCAAAACCTTTCACAAATCACCACTTTTCGAAAGGGTCACAATCTTTCACAATCACCACCCTTCGAAATAGACACAACCTTTCACAATCACAACCCTTTGAAAGGGTCACAACCTTTCACAATCACCACCCTTCAAAAGAGTCACAACCTTTCATGATTTCTACCCTCCGTTGGAAAAGTCACTTCCTTATTTACTTCCCATTCCTTCCTTCTTCCATTGACTCTCCCTTGATTTGCATGCTCCCTTCTTTCTTTTCTCCTCCCTCCCCCTCTCAAATGAGGCTCTCTTCTCCCTTTTATATCTCATGTTTGAGGGAGTCCCAACTTTTTGTTTTATGCCTTTTGACAATTCATTAACTTAGTTAAATTTTAATTATATTTAATTTTATATTTTAATTTAATGTTATTTTTATTCTTTGGTATTTTAATCTTATTATTATTATTATATATTATTAAATCCTATTTCAAAGTGGGGACATTACATTATTGTTCATGTTTTTAACATTGTCGGAGATGCGTCTCCCGGTAACCCTGCTATTTATAAGGTTTTTGTGAGTGCTTCAAGTTTGGGGGGAGCCCATAGACAGAAATTTTGATTTTTAAAAACTATTGAACTTTTTATTTTACTGCCATTGGGGATACCTAAAACTCCCAGAGATGGATGGGAAACTCCTTCGAATCCCTTGGACGTCTCGAGGACCTTCTGGAGTTCCCAAGACATCCCCAAACCAAGGGACAACCTGGAAACCTTCCCGACTCTTGAGCAGTGGTGGTGGGACAACAAGGGACATTTTCTCCAAGTACCCACATCCCAAAGACGTCATCCTGAAAATGTGGAGATTTTTGGGGGATGCATCCCTGTGGAACACTAAGATTCTTATTCCATAATCCTACTCTTAACAATATTGCTTTCTATTAATGTGATCTTTAGGTGTAGGAGTTATAGCTATTCATTGTTTTCTTAGGGCAAGAAATTGATGGGATAATTGCCCTTAACAACTAATTATGTATGCATGGACCCCATAAAAGTACACAACAAGGAGGATTCATTTGAAATGTATCGTACTTTGCATGTTTTACACACCTTAAAGATTTTACACCTTGCCACAGTTAGGAGGGTTCAAGGCATAATCTTGACTGGAGGATATGGGGAGCCAATGACCCCCATATAGAGAGTTTGAAGTCAAAGCTCCCAAGAAAAAGGTTTTGGCCCCTTATAGGTAGTTTTTTGGCCCATGTTTTTATATCCATTGTATTGTAATACTACTCAACAATTTCCTATATTGATCTGCCTAAAGTTTTAGTACTTTCCAAGTACTAGTGAGTGGAAAGGGTGGTTGTGTAAGTTACACTCAAATAAGCCTACACTACTACTCACAAGGGATCCCATGGGAGGTAATCACCAAGTTTTCTTATGTATCATGTAAATAGCTATCATGGACTTGCCTACACATAGCATAGACATCCAAATGCACCATAAACACTACAAATGCACTAACAGCATGCAAGAAACACTGAAAAAATGTTGAAACTCGCCTACTTAACTACATTCACCTCTCTTTAGTCATTCCCAACTACACTTGATTTCTTTGGGCTCTTGATTTAAGGGATTGAAGAATAGAAATTTCTGCAAACTTCTTCAAGTATGTTTTCCAAAATTAGCATTAGATTTCTGATTTTTTGTGCATTTCTTATAATGAGAGAATCCCAATTCAAGATCTTTTTCACATCCATTCCAATTGAACTAATGTATGGAAGCATTGTGTACCAAGACAAATCGTGGGAGAACTCATTCATAACTTTGGTGGGCTGAAGATGAGTGGAGGCATCAATTGCCTCAAATACCACCTTGCACGAATCTCCAACCATTATGTACAATTGTGCTCAAATGTTCAACCAAAGGTTAAGTGGGGTAGAAACATGCCCCCCTATATTTAATAGTGCAAAAAAGATTAAAAAAGAAAAGGACACAAGTAGCCATTTCCTCCATAATGAATTCCAATATACCACAAGAATCAAGGTATGGGTATAGAGATTGTGGGTTACTGTCATGGTCTGCAAATTCGAAGCTCATCCACTTCATCAAGCTACAGCTGTATGCCAAAAAGGAATTTACCAAAAAACACACCAAGTTTAAGCCTTCATTGGAAGGTACATTTTTGAACAAGGACAAGCATGAGATAAGAGTAAATTTTTGGTATTACATCCTTCTATTCAACATGGTAAGAATCCCATATTCGGGCAATTTGGTCATAGTCATGACAATTGCAGGGAAAGAGTACATGGGTTGCTCCAAACAGCAAATGGAAAATACGGAGTTAGTTATGGAAGAGCAGAATAAATTATGGTGCAAGTATGGATGCAACATATGGGTGGACAAATAGATGGAACTACAAACTCATCAACTTTCTAGTTGCCTAATGTGGTCAGCTGATGTTTTTTGTAATGTCCCCTTCCTAAAAAACCCTAAAAGCATAATTATAACAATTTAGTACTACAGTTACCCTTAACTAAGGTTTATCAACACATTTATTATGCTTAGATTCAATAATTAAGGAACCTTTAGCATCCATAATACATCTGATAACCATTATATTTAAGCCCCAATCCTTAGCTCTAACCTAATCCTCTACCCTACAAAGGATAGGAATAATCACTTTAGGGTGCTAGTAACTATCCTACACAAATAGTACCTCTGTATGATGTAACCCATGCCCAATCCATCGCACGTCTTATCTAATGCCTTTGTATGATGTAGCATGGTCCATTCCACCGCGGGACTTACCCATCTTGTGAGGTATCCGTCCTGCCTCTCCCTAACATTCCGACCTTCTTCAGGGCAATAGGAAAGATTAAAGATTAGGCTACCATACAACAATTCTCTATGTATTATGTATGTAACATTGTAAATGTCATATTCCATTTACCTATTTATATAGATTTATAATCTTAGACAAATTGTATAATTCCATCTTATAAATGTATATGTATATTCTTCTATTTACATTGAATTCACTAATAAATTGTTATGCTCTCATACTTCTATTTCTAATTTTCTATTATGTAATATAACTGTTATTCATACTCATAATTCCGCTTTAATTCTAAATTATTAATTGATATTAGTGCTTACATAATTCTGTGTTTATTATCTATTATAATTTAGCCCTTTTTTTCTTTAATTATTATCTTCTGAATCTATTATAGTAATTACTTAAATTATCAAATAAATGCCACATACCTGGCTGTATTCTGTTTGCTGTCTATAAACTAATTTTATTAAAGCTTGAGAGCCAAACTCTTTCGCTGCTCCTCTTACCTCCTTCCAGGAGTGCATGGGGAGATATTTAAATATCCTCCTTGACCGCTTCAAGGTGCATGTCCAATCAGTGGTGGCAACCTTCTAATGAAACGTTGTTTCCCTCTCTTGGTCGCTGCTGATGTCTTTTTAATGTGATCTTAATTTATTGGATATATACTAATTTTTGTATACATAACTTATTATATCCATTAATTAAATAATTATTATATAGATGTGTGAATAATGATAATATATATAAACAAGGAAAAATAACATCAATTAAATTTAGAATGTGAATTATTGAAGAGATAGTAAATTAGAATGTAAACTCAGATGGCAGAATACAAAGTAAAATAAAAATAGTAATATGACATTCTTGAAGTCCATCGGTGCTTCACACATAGTCAAGAGTGTAGCAAACTTAAAAAAAAAATGTTTGAGTAAAGTGGTTGTGTGTTTAATTTGTTTGATGGAGCAATCATTATGTGTTTAATTTGTTTGGTGGAGCAATCAGTTGGATAAACATCAAGCAAGCAATAGTTGCATTCTCAACTACAAAAGTCAAACACATGGTAACCAGTTATGCATGCAAGGAAGTCGTATGGTTATAGAGGTTGTGTTTAGATGTTTTCTTCTGACAAATAGCTGTAAGGGTATAGTGAGACAAATTAATGGGTGCGCAGATGGAAGTATGTACGTGCTCATCAACTTTCCAGTTGCTTCAAGTGATCAGCCGATGTTCTCAAAGTCCATTGATGCCTCGAACATAGTCAAAAATGTAAAGAAACTGAGTAAAATGTTGAAAGTTGTAATATAGGTTGTCATAAGGAGTGTAGTTCAAGTAGTGCAAGTTAATGCTACAATATACGAGTCCCAAGGAAACTACTTCGAGATAAACACCCATCATTTGTTTTGGACCCTTGTGCTCCACATTTCCTTGATCTTTTCTTAAAGGACATAGGCAAACTTGATTGGCTGTCCAGGAACATCACCAAAATGTATCTACAAACACCCTTGAGTACTCAACTTGACAAGATAGCACACTTAAGGGAAGGAGCTTGTGCAAGTAAGTACCACAAGGTTTGCGACTAACTTTATCACCATGCAAAGCATTTAGAGTTTGATAACAGCTCTCAAACAAATGTTTGTGAGAAAAACGCAAATGAATTCTGCTTATTCAAAGAAGGCCTTGACAACAGTTTTTGATGATGTCTTTGCAAAGAGCACTAATGAGATCATGAACGTAACATGAAGCTTCTATTTAAATTTAAACTCCTCCTTTAAATTCACATTTTCTAAATTGTAATTACTCCATATTCTTCAAGTTTTTAAGTATTATTTTTAAATGCAACTTTAGTTTTCTTGTATATGTTGGAGCCTTTAGTTGGGGTTTTGCACTTGGTGGGTGGAATGCAAAATTTAATGGGTTAGCTAAATAAAGCCATGGACAAGGCCAAGGAAGCCACCTAACAATACTACAAGGGAGATCATGGTTGAGGATAAGGAGGGTCCTAAGGAATCATTATCTTGAATTTCAAGGATAGAGCTAGCAAGGCAATCAACAAGAAAAAATAGGACCCCAACCATTTGTAGAATGTATGAAACAAAGAGAGAAATGTAAACTGTTGTAACTTAAATGAAATTGTACTTTCTGAAGATGATTCAATCATCATACGATTCATGTCATATTATTAGCTATTGTATTCACATGCCGATGTCATCATATGATTCATATCATATTATTAGCCATTGTATTCACGTGATGATGTCATCATACGATGTATACCAATTTAAAAGGAGGCACTTCCCCAACATTCTATAGGCTCATCTCATATATTGCGTGATTATGTTTTGCACAATATCCATATTTTTTAATTAACTTAAGTATTTTTTAATTCATTGAGTCTTTGCCAAATCATAAGTTTTGAAACCATGGATCACCCTATAAATACTTGCACATATATTAGGGTTAAGCACAAGTCCAAAATATCTTATTGTAATGTGAACAAATAAGTTCCGAAATATCTTATTGCAATATCATACTATGTACACAAATTTAAAAGGAGGCACTTCCCCAACAATCTATAGGCTCATCTCATATATTATGTAATTGTGTTTTGCAAAATATCCATATTTTTTAATGAACTTAAGTGTTTTTTAATTCATTGAGTCTTTGCCAAATCGTAAGTTTTGAAACCATGGATTACCCTATAAATACTTGCACATATATTAGGTTTAAGCAAAAGTCCAAAATATCTTATTGTAATGTGAACAAATAAGTTCATGCAATAAGTGAATGATGTTTTTGTTGGCCTTTTTCCCCAAAGGGTTTTACAAGGTAAATTACCTTGTTATGTTGTGAGTGCCATTATTTCTTTCTAATACATTTAGAAGATTATATTCATATTGCTTCTCTTGTATGGATTTCTCATGTACTGTTGTGATTGCCATTATTTCTTTCTCCCACATATAATATTTTGTCAAAATTGTTTCTCACGCATAGATTTTGTTGTGAGTCCACCATTATTTCTTTCTACTACATTTAAGACCATGTTAGTATTGTTTTCCCTGTGTAGGTTTATCCATATTATTTCAATTCATGTGGAATCAGTCATTTGAGAGCAAGGGCATATTGTCCAAATGATAATCCTTTTCTTGAGTGGAAGTTACATACAGGCAAATTTCAAGTGTAAAAACAGAATGGCTAGTAATTCAAGGATGGAGATACAGAAATTTAATGGCCAAAATTTTGGGTAATGAAAGTTTACAATGAAAGAAATCCTTGTGGATAGAGGTTCATGAGTTGTGTCCAAGAAGATGCTCTTGAATATCTCAAGGTAAGCCAACACTAAAAAGCTATAGGATGATAAAAAGTAACGTTGCGTCCCTCAATTGATGTTGAAATGGATGTAGAAGATAAATGTATTGCTTTCTCATGTTAATGTTCATGGGATAATCTTATGAATACATTAAAGCTTGCAGAGGTGGTCACTTTCTAGTTATCTGAAGAAATAAGGTGAAAATATATGGAGGAAAGCCTTATTTGTGAGAGGTGGTTCCCAAGGGAGAAATGAAAACAAGGGGGCAGACATTTGAAATGTAAATCTAAATTTCCAAAAGACTTGTGATGAAATGTTGGAACTACGGTAAAACTGGACATTTTAAAAAGCAATACAAATTTTAAAACTTATACTTATGTGATGGGGCTTGGATTTGAACAAAGCAATGCTGAACACTATGTATATTTCAAAAAGGTTGGTAAGTATTTTATTATTGTAATATTATATGTTAATGACATGTTGCTGATTGGAAACAATAAGGAAATAATCAAGAATATTCAATCTCAACTTTCTCGTGATCATCTTGGGAATCATCTTGAACACTCAATGATCATTGCTTGAGGACAAGCAATCTTGGGCGGGATGGACTGTAATGTCCCTTTTCTGAAGTAGGATTTAATAATAAACAATAATAAAATTAAAATATAAAAAAAAAAATAATGATAATATAATATAATTACAAGTTAACTAAGTTTAATGAAAGGTCAAGAGGCATGCCATGAAGAGTTATGACTCCCTCAAACATGAGATATAAAAGGGGGAAGAATTCATTTGAGAAAAGGATAAGGGGGAAGGGGGAAAAAGAGTGGAGCACAGGAATTAAGGAAAGATAAATGGAAGAAGGAATGGGAAGAAAATGAGGAAATGACTCTCTCAAAGGGGCAGAAATGATGATGGGTTGACTCTTTCGAAGGGTGAGAAATATGAAAGGTTGTGACTATTTTCATGAGTGATAATTATGAAAGATTGTGATCCTTGCAAAGGGCAAACATGATGCCGAGGTGTGACTCTCTCTCACATTAGAAGATATAAAGGGGACAAGGTTTCATTTGAGGAGTACATCCACGGGAGATCAACTTGGGGAATGATTTATTATTCTCAAAGGTGGCAATGAAGGGTGGTGACCCTTTCACCAATGAAGTATCGAAGAGATCATTCCAAATCATTCAAGGATCACTTATCAATCATCATTCCAACCAAGAAAATAATCAATCAACAAATCATTCTATCAGATCAGCATTCATTCAATCACCATTCTCCAATATATCAAACCAGCGTGTCATTACATTATCACTCACCAATAATCATACAATCAAAGGAATTCATTCAATCGATCTGGCTCTGGATATATTGGATAAAGCATTAAGCATATAGCAGAGAAATTAACTAAAACAGTGTGGTATGAGTTCTATATGCATACATATTGGGCACCGTGACTGTGTATTTATATTTCTGCCTATTTGTTATTATTATTAATATACTGCTGTCATAATTGATTATACATACTCTAATAGATACCAGTCTGATTTAATAACATTCTGCAGTTAATTGTGTTACTGTATTCCTCCATATTTTTTGAGCGTTTCTAGCCATGAGGGAAATGGATCTGCAAGAGGGGTACGGTGAAGTGGCATTCCTCTAGGTATGCCACCTCTGAGGGGACTAGATGGTTCTATGAGGCTAGGGAGGGTACTGCCCTTCGGCCTAGAGGAGACGGTTTCCAGGGCAACCTGTTGCAACCTCTTTTTCCTATCATGGTGCATTAAAATTTAATACAAGGAGACCAATCATAGATAGAAGGAGAGCGTTGGCAAGATGAGGGGATAACAGAAAGGGGACACCTCACCGGGTAGACCACCTCATCTGGATGGCATGGGCCACATGAGGCCATGAGGGATGGTATATCCGCTCTTGGGCCTAGGGTAGAGGGTCTGAGACACCCCATCGAAGTCACATTCTCCCATGCTCTCCTATGGTTGAGCCCTTCAAGACATTTAGAATGTTTAATGATTGAGTCGATAAATCTGCTACTGATTATGATAATCTGATTTACTGTTCTAATCCGATTTCCTGTTCTGATACAGATTCACTAATCTGACTATTGTTCTGATATGAACTCACTAATCTGTTTACAGGGATTATTGTTGTAAGAGATTTTCTAAACTGCTTGCAGGGCTTCAGTCAGGTGAAAGGTAATCTCGAAATCCACTAATTAAGGCATACCCAATTAGGGGACATTACAGATCTTAGTGCTTCAAACTTTATTTTGGATAAGGAAATTAAAATATTAAGTTTAAACAAAAAACTCTAGTTGAATCAAAGTAGACATGTCAAGACTATATTGAGAGATTAAGAATACAAGAATGCAAACCTATTAACATTCCTATTCTTATTGATTTTAAGTCATCTACAAGATAGTGTCCAAGGAGAAAAGAGGATATTGAGGACATGGGTCTAGTTCCTTACGCAAGTGTTTTTGGAGACTTTATATATACTATGGTCCATACCAAACTAGACATTGTCCATGTAGTGGGAGTTTGAGAAGATATCAGTCAAAACTAGGGAAGGGACATTGGACTACATCAAAGAGTCTTTAGATATTTTTTTGGCTTGTCAGATTGCATCGAATTATGCACTCCAATGGCAAAGAAGATCTAAGGTGAACATTATTAGACATAATAAGTTTCATTGATGTTGACAAGGCTGGAGATACTGATTACCAAAGATCTACAAGTGCTTGTGTGTTCAATTTCTTTGGTGGAGCAATCAGTTGGAAAAACAACAGGCGGGCAATTGTTGCACTCTCAACTGCAAATGCCAAAGTACATGCCAGCCAGTTGTGCATGCAAAGTAGTGTAGTTATAGGGCTCCTGTTCATATTTTTTTCTTACAAACAGCTGTAAGCATATATGGAGATAATCAAGTGCAATCTGTTTGGTAATTAAGCCTATTTATTAAGCTCAGATGAAGCATACTGATGTGCAATGTTATTTTGTTGGACATGGTTTAACACAAAAAAGGTGTTGCTGGAGAAGGCTGTTGACTCATTGATGAAGTTCATGAAAATTGGTAAGTTTTCTTGGTGCAAGAAACCAGTAGGCATAGCTACCCTTAGCAGCTAATTATGTACACATGACCCCCTATGCAAAGCATTCAACAACTGGAAGGGTACCCATACAAAGGTTCAAGGACAAAAGGACCAAGAAAAAAAACATTTAGGCCCTTATAGATGGTTTTTTGGTCCATGGCTTTATACCCATTCTCTTGTCCTTACTGATGTGACTATAAATACTCGCAAATGGATTAGGATTAAGCAAAAATACAAAATATCTTATTCTATTGTGGACAGTTGAATTAATATGGCAGATCTTTGTTTTTCTTAAGTTTTTACCCAATAGAGTTTCCTATCTCTTGTTATATTGTGAAAGTAAAGTTAATATTTTCTACTGCATTTAAGATTCTTATAGCATTTGCTTCTCCAGCATAGATTTAATACTTCACATAGAATTGTTAAAGACCAAGGCAAACAGAAACCAGTTTACAACATGAGCAACATTCTTTTGCACTAAAATAGTGGCTAATCCTAACAGCCAATCAAATTTCAAGGAGAAGACATGTACAGTAATACAGTTCTACAAAAATACACAAGAGTCACTTTGGTAATTTGACTTATTACCCAACAGATGCATCAATATCTATTCATCACTTCTTCATTCACTAGAGTTAGGATTGAGATTAGAAAAAATAGTAGACATGGGAGATAGAAAAGAAACCTCCAAGGAAATCTTTTTAGGATGCCCAAATGGGTTCCAACAATTCTTAGTGAGAAAATGTCACCTCAATTGTTGCTTGTGTTTCTTATGTTCATGCTGTAAGCTATCAAGATGATCCTGGATAATTTGATTGAGTCTGATCTTCCTTGTAAGCATAGGAAGATATATTAAGGATCAATAGACCTTGCCAACTCTCTTCACAATTCTACAAATGGCTTCCCAAATATATCCATGAACAAGGTGGAGATCTCCTCCAAATATACTCTAAATATTTCACAAACAAACCAAGGATTTAACTTATCTTTCTATTTGATCTATTCTGAAAGTTGAATGAATCATTTCAGAATGGGTTGAACATACAAGAAGGCTTCTAGAAATCTTGGAAATTTTGTTGGCAAGAAGTTATCATTTATAGTTATACCTCTGCTTGAGAAAACATTACTTTTTATAATTAAGATACTTTAACAATGCCTATGGTCTTGTGGAATGTCAGTCAATACATGACCTACAGTTACTCAAAATTGAATCCAAGATCTATAGCCTTCGTCACAAGGTTTGTGTTTGTTCAATTTCAGTGAAGAAAATTCAGCACAAATTCGTCATTGATAAAAATCAAGAAAAATTTGTAATTAAATTCAAATAATACAAAGGTAATATTAAAATATTATTAAAGTCTAATTATAAGTATATTAAATTTATAAGTATTTAAGTTTATATATATCATATTAAAACTAAAAATATTAAAATTTAATATAATATACTAAATATAAAAAATTAAACTATATAAACTTATATATACTATAATTAAAATACATTAAAAATAAAATCTAATATATTAATAAAATTAAAATTTATAAATATTAATGAAATTTTATATAATAATAAAATTATAAATAAAGTTAGGATGGGAGGAAAGTATGGAATCAGTTTATTCTGGAAGTGGGATCCCAGCATGTCCTCATCAGTTGATATCTTAAGGAGATCCTTAGAAGAGGTGGCCCTTCACTTCAGATCAGAACCTGATTCATAAAGGGCATGATAACTGCATTCAAGGAGAAGATATGGGGCCCCTATCAAATCTAATTTTTCATTTCAGCTTTTTACAGTTCAATGGAGCACAAGGAACCCTTCGTCCTGTACATATTTTTGCAGATGGAGACTTTTTTTTATACCAAAAAATGCAAAATCCTGATTTAATACTATCTTTTTAACAGATTTTCCTTCAAAAATTTATACATCTGTATTCCGTAATGAAAGATGTTTGTTGAATAGTCCAAAGGATATGAATATCAAATTGTCAGTACAGAGATGCAGAAGAGTTACCGTGCAACCAAGTGGCTTCGGACAGCCTTCAAAGAACATCAAGGTTTTTGGCGGGTTTCTTCCTGTTTGTCCAGCACTGTCATGCTCCTCCACAAATTTGTCCACGTGGAAGGACTCACAGTGACCCACTTTTGCTGCAGTGAGATTATCAACTGAGGGAACAATCTGTGCACCAGTGCACCGAGCTATACGCTCCAGAAGAGGCCTTTTAATATTCAACACCAAAGATATTTCTTTTGCCAACAGATAGTCTTGTGCTGGACGAGACACAGATTTCTCAACCAGCAGCACGTTAGGATGATGAGCTTCTACCTTTGCTACAGTCATCTTGAGATGTTCTTTTTCCTAAAGTAGGCGAGTTGTCACAACAGAATACAGATATAGATCCACATTTGTATCAAACAAACAAAATGAAAGGGAAGCTTAGTTTTACCTGTTGAATCAAGGTATCAAGTGATGACAGAACATTTGAAACCCGCTGATATTCAAGAGCACCTCCCAAAATTAGCAACCGGGGGTTCTTGTAACTTTTGGTCATCCGCCTATTTGCAATATTTTTCTTGCATACAACTCCCTTAATCACTTCACTGTCAAAAGGGTTATAGCCTGATAAATGTTGTGGCCAAAAAAAGAAAGTTGACACCCATGCCTGAAATATATCAGCTAAAGAGAGATATACAATAAGGGTGCAATTAAAAAAGAAAAGATTTGTTACTGACTTCTTCAGCCTATACAAAACTGTGGAGTGATAGCTACCTTTGATATGGATGACCGCAGGCAAGGCACTTAACCTTCACATATCCCCCTGGATCCATTCCTCCTCCTCCCTTACTAGTATCTGGCTTTACGAGACTTGCTGCTTGCCATGACAATGAGATAACTATTTCCAACCAGCTCTCCTTGTTGTTCTCTTCACCTACAGGAACATTTTCTGCTTTAAGAAGCTGTGCTACAAGAGCCCTAAAGTGTCCATCCAAGACCGCTCTCATAGCCTTCCTATGCTCCTCACTTACCCTATCCTTGCTCTTGTATTCACTGTCAGAAAAGCTGCCTGTGGAGTGGGGCAAAGCCCAACCACATCCATCATCATCATCATCATCAAATACACTAGTCTCTTTCTCATCCTCTTCATCTTCTGGCTCTGGAGGAATCCATAGAATCCCGTTGTTCTCAATATCCATTGGCTGTTCTGACTCAGGACTTGTTGACTCAAACATAGGTGATTCATCATTGCATTCATCACCATTGTCTGTGCTCTCTGATTCTTCTCCAGACCTTTCTTGCGTAACTGAAAATTGATTCTCTGTTCCCGGGGCCCCAATTTGAGATGAACCAGGCATCTTTTCCTCAATAAACTGCTCGCCAGATGTTTGAGTTTTGCTCAAGAAATCTTGGTCCATTGAAATTTTAAAACTCAGATCTAAAGAATTGGCTTTATTAAAACTGTATACAGAGGGACAATTTAAAGAACAACCCTGATAATTTTCTTCTACCTTCCTCAAAATGCGCCACTCGGGATCCTCAAACAGTTTAGTATATTCGTTATCCTCATCCTCACTCCTGCATAACATTGCTGATAAATATGCATTTCATGTGTTTTGGGTGCAACAAATTCTGAATGGTACAGATTTTTACAGTGAAAATTATTTTCTTATGTTTTTGGGTGCAACAAATTCTGACTGCTACGGATTTTTTCAGTGAAAATTATTTTCTTTTTTTTTTTCTTGCCAACTCTTAAGATAACAAGTCCATAGGCAATCTGCACGCAGACAAGAAAGCTTTAAAATAGAGAAGATTAATAGTTACCTGTTAGTGGGAATTCCAAAAGCACTGGAAGTAGGTCCTTCACTTTCCAGAGTGGAAACCAAATCGGTATTATCACTATTTCTTCCCTGATCCAATCCATTAGTTTCTACCAGATTGAGACGAGAGCTGTAAGTGATATGGTGATAAGGAACAGCTGAGTGGGGCATAATGGATCTGATGCTGCTACTATTAGTACTATTACTATTACCAGAGAATTCACTACTAGCCAAGCTTGAATAGGAGAGCGAAGGGCTGATCCCTGGAGACAGTAATTCCAAGCTATTACACTTTGCAGGTATAGTTTCCAGTTCCCATTGCTTGTAACAAAATATGCAAACCCTTATGCGCTCCCTGTCTTCCTGTTGATAATTTCGGCCCTCTGCAAAAGCTGCAGGGATTGTGATCACCGTGCACCTTCCACAGAAAACCCTACCACATACCCGACAATGGTGTCTTCTATTGAATATAGTAAATGGCAAGTCACACTCATAGCAGACCCTGCAGCTTTGATCGGGCATCCAGAAAACCCTTGATGTATCGGATGTCTCTGTTCTACGAGGAATCCATGATCGAAACTTATCAACTATGCAATGCAATTTGGCTTCCACAGTTCCCATCTACCATGACGCAGTGCTCTCATCGTGTTTTCATAGATTCCACATCAGTTTTGTTTTCGAACACTCTACAATTCTATACTTACAACAAAGTAAGAATTGCAGTTATTTTCCTATAACCCTGCCAACATCAAAGCGTACTGAATTTTTTGCCAAAGCTTTCTACAGTTTTGTCCATTCGAATCCCAAGTTCTACCTGTAATCACACGGCCCCTACCACTTAGGAACTGCAACCAAAAACATAAAAAACAAACTATTAGCCAACGGCTCAAATTCTGTACACAAATCAGTAAATTGTTCAACTTCCACCAAAAAACACTCCAATTTTGATTTAAAGCCTCTCCACTTCTATCAGTACAATAAACCCCAACTCCCGCCGCTTTCACACAACACAGTAGCTCCGTATCCCTAACGCAACATGTCGAAACTGTATTACCTACTGACGGCTTACATTCAGTACAAAGATCATAGCTTGTTCAATTTCCACACAATAATAGTCTAAGTTTGCCAAAAGATCCCCTATGAAACCTACCTATATAGAACATTAACAACTAAATTTCATAAATTTGTCCAGTTCACTATAAAATAGTCCAAATTTTCGTTGCAAACCGTTCACAACAATATCGACCTATAAACATACTCAAAATTTCAGAACCCTAACGTGCAAACATCAAAACTAGCGTATCGTCTCGCTAATTTATTCAATTCGCTATTGAAATTAAATATGGATAAGAACTTATGACCCACTCGCTAAATCAGTGCGCCACCGTGGCTGGAAGTCGGCAAGGCCTCAATCTCCGGTGAATTCTGCTAAAACCTCGCGGTTGCACAGTTGAAAGGAAGTTTCCGAACCCTGCATCGCCTAATTTTACCTGATGCAGGTGATAACAAAAACTCAAACGATAATAATAGAAGAAGCAATAATGATCCGAGATTCCAAAAGCGTTGCTACCTCATCAGTGCTCCATCTATCACCACCTACGTCGGTCAGATGAAGTTGAAAACCCAATGTAAATCTGTGTAAGAACGAAGTTCGAGGGGATCGAACCGGGCATCCGTGGGACCTCGAACGAATGAATGAAAATCTCGTATGACTGACAAGAATCTATATCTCCAACCAAATTTGGTATTTTTCTTTCGTTGCGGCCTAAATAATTTAAACAAAACTCCGAGTGGGATTTTTGGAAGATTTTTTTTTACGGGCGCCCAAGAGAGTGCCAACAAAGCGGCTTTGCTGGCAAGGAGCGTCCCAATTCCCGTGCATTGGGGAAATGATTGGTGGCTTAAAAGAGACGGTAAAGTACCCAAATCGTTTGCTGTCGTAATGACTTTCTGTTTCTATGGCGGGATGGTGCTTAACCTAGGATAACCAAACACGCGTCCATGTTATCTTCTGGGAAGAAATCTAAATTAAAGTAGATGTTGATTTCGATGGACTGGATTTTTATTTGTGACAGTTTAATTGGAGGATGACTTTTGATGTAGCTGCCGATATTTATGTAATTCAGTTTTTTGTTTTTTGTTTTTAAATTGACTGATTTAAGTAGCAGTAAAGCATCCAAATCATTTGTAATTGTGGGGAGCTTTTTTTTAATCCACTCAATACGCTCATAAAGATCTTATTTTTATAGTTTCAAATTACACTCAAGCTAAGTGAATCATGAAGAGAGATCTTTCTTCAAGGATTGTTCATTTAATCTCAATATTTAATGGTTGTATAAATGGCATGCATGGACGATAGGAAATCTTTTTAAAAAATTATAAAATGTGCATAGATATGTATTATGACAAGATCTCATAATGTGCTTGCATCACCCTCTATTTGAAAATATAGTCTTTACATTGTAATCTTATCTTTCTCTTTCGTAGGGAGAGTTATGTCATCATATGTCTTTGTAATAAGTATGTCTTGTAATAACATTAGTTAGTTTTTAAAATTGATTATGTTGGGATTTGAATTGGATAAGAGATTGGGTAAACTTTGTATCATTGGATTCATATTGTTTATAAACTAAAAAGATATTTTCTAAATCATATGTATTCCATTGAGATATATGATGGATAATTCTTTAAGTCCATGGAATTACGTCCATCTTAGTATGACCATTATACCAACCCACATTAGGAATAGCAGTGGTTTAAATTGAGAGTCTAATAATTGAGTTATTGTAATGTCCCAACTAATATTAAATGCAATTAAGACATTATTTAATACAAATATAATGCAAATTTTCAAGTTTCTTTATTTTTCTAATTTAATGTGAATATTTTTTTTTATAAATATTTCACTCGAATCTAGGGGAGAGGATCAGTAGTTGAACATGTTCCGATTGTTATGATAGAAGTTGTTGATTTAATATATATACTCGTTGATTTAATGTCCAATTTTTTTGACAACATTGCATCAATAATTATGACTTTAAAGTTGTTATTGTTGATGATGACTACCCAAAATTGAATCAAATGTACAAGCTTAGTTGTGAAAAGCAACCATCATGTGATGCTATCAGTTGCACAATTATTGGAGCCCCTTTTGCACAACTATTGGTCTCGCCTTATTTTTTAATTGTTTTAGACACCTTAGCAAAAAGCATGATGATGTGGCCCTGAAACCTTAGTTATAAGTAGGGGACTTACCAAGTAAGTTGTTGTAAGAAATTGGACTGATTTGAAATTTCCACATAGGATTTTGAGAAGCGCAAAGTTAAGGTGCACAACTACTAGGTCCCCTCCCTTGCACATTATTGTTGAATACCCAGAAAAAAGTTTCCCTTCATGGGTTATACATTAATAGCACAATTTTACATATCAACATTCAAGACTATTTTAAACTCTTATAAGTAGTTTTTTTAATTTTAAATACTTAAAACGTATTTGGAAAAATATTAATTCTTCATGATTTATGCATGCATTCGTAACCTTGATTCCAATTGGTCCACAATGGAAAGAAAGTACAAAACCTTTACTTATATTAAATGAGATACAAATACAATACCAAAATATTAGGCACAAACTCGAATACCTGTATGAAACCCTTGCGGGAGTCAATCGTCCATAAATATTTCAGAACCCTCATCTTTTGAAAAAGAAACCCTAGCACAGAATCTTGGTCGAGGACACTCAAAAGCGACAAATTTGCTTCAGGAAAAGAAACGCAAGAGACAACCCAGAGTGCGAGAGGTGCGCAAAAATCTTTTCGATAGGCCCTGGAAGGTGAGAAGTTGCAGTTCCCTGTGGAGGCAAGGTTTGAAACCGAAGATGCTACAACCGATCCAATGCTCCTCCGAGTGAAAATCAAAGCACTAGGAGTCGCAGAAGCTTCGAACGCCACCAGATTTCTGAGAACTATTTCTGTGAGAAAATCAAAGCGTTGAGGGTGGAAGCCGGATCGAGGCTCGCAGGGGCTGACGCAACTTCCACGACATCTACGTGGAGGAGTTTATCTCCTCCACTCGGTTTGCATATCCTTCTTCGCCCACTTGCTATTGCATTTCGTGTTTTCATTTATTCTGCTTTAAAAATATTTATTGCGATTAACTTCACCGACTTGCCCTCCCCGGCGCAGATCTAACCTTGGTTTCCAATGGAGTCGGAGTCAAACGGAGATATTAGTAATCCTAAACCCTCACCATAGACATTACCAACCCTAGCTAAGTCCTTCGCCGAGACCGTCGCCCAGACTACAGATGGAGTCCGCTCAATGGCACACTTCCTTAAGACTCCAGCAGGTGAAGGACCCAATCAAGACAGTAAGCTTCCTTGCAATTCCTCGGGCTCTTTCTGCATTTCTCAGAACTCTGAAATGTTGGATGAAATTATTTCAGAAAAAACATAGTTAAGTGACACTGCTATCTTTTTTGCCTGTGTTGATGCTCAAAAATGCCCACCTAGAAAATTCATAGACGACTGGTTTCATAATTTATGGAATCTTAAACTAGGGCTTAAAATTACATTCTGTAGACAAGTTCAGAGAGGTCTCTTTCTCATTTTCTTCAACACGCATGAAGCCCAGTTGGAAGCTCTTAAACGCTAGTACTGGACGGTTGGAAATACATCTTTTTGAGCCTTAGCCTGGTCTCCAGAGGCAGTTAATGAGGAAGTCCTTGTGCTATCCTCTCCCAGATGGGTCATCCTCAAGGATGTCCCCCCCTTTTTGTGGCATTTTCTTCCCCAAATAATGGCACCTTTTGGTAAAATCGTTAGGGTTGATGAAACTGCTAGATTGGTGCCCAACCTAGATGCAAGAATGCTTGTCTCAATCAAGCCCGGAATCAACATTCCACCATCTTTAAACCTAGATATTAACGGAGACACATTCATCTGCCCGATTGAAATACTTGGAGGATTAAATGCTTGTTTTCTCTTCAAAAAAGAAGGGCACATTCGCAAAAATTGCCCAATTATCAGTCATAGGAAGCAAATGCATAATTCTGGTGAAACTTTTGTAAACCCTAAAAATGTTAATAATACGCAACCTCCCCCTCCTATTATTGAGATCCCTAAAGACGTGTTGTCCACAGATCCCGATCCCTCTCCTATTGTTGCTAACCCTCTCGTGCCTGATCGCACACCCTTGGCCTCTGAGCCTCTCATCCCTATTTCCAGCCCCTCTCACAACCCCATCGACTCGCCCACTGATGGTTTCCAGCTTGTTACATCTAGGAAACGGAGGCGTAAACTTACCCCTCTCAAAGCCCTAAACCCTAGCCATTCCTCCTCCAGCCAGTTGGCCTCTTCTCCTAAATCCCTGGTCCCTGAGTAGTCCCTGTCAAATCTATGGTTAGAAATATGGTTAATAAGTTGGAAAACCCCAGCCGTGATGATGATGCTAGCATTAGCAATAACCCTGCAATGATCCTCAGATCTGAAACCCCCGTTCATTTGGTCTCCTCTTCACTTGCAGGACTTACTTCTGACACTAGCATCATTAATCCCTCGGCTTCAAATTCACTCAAAGAAATAGAGGACAATCATATAATAGAGGTCATATACGCCAATAAAGGTCTAGAAGAAATTAGATCTAGCACTATGCTCCCCGACTTTCTAGGCTCCTAGTTATCTGGGTCCGACATAGGAGGAAATGTCGATACTAGAGCGGAGCCTCCCGAAACCAGTGAAGATGATGAGGAATCTATGAAAGGACACTCCCTTATTAAAAAAAAAGGTAGGCCTATGGGCTCCAAAAACAAGAAGAAATCTGGCGATCAACAACGATCTCCCTACAAGCCCCCCATAAACCCTCTACCTTGATGAAATACATATCATGGAACATTCGTAGCCTTGAGTCACCTGACAGAAAATGTGTTATCAAAAGGTTTTTGGATTTGCACAAAAACTTAGATTTTCTGATGTTACAAGAACTTAAATATGTTGGGTTCTCCCTCGACGCATCACTTGACTTCATTTGGTAAGATGCAATCAAAATCTGTACCAACCAACTGAAAGGTAAAGGAGGGGTTGGGCTTCTTCTCGCCCCTAAATGGGCTATGCACCTCAAAGATAAAGGAAACTCTCCCTGTAATAGAGTAGCTTGGGCTACCTTAGAGATGAAGGGTTCTTGCTTTGGCATATGCTCCATGTATGCTTCTAACGATTATAAGGAATGAATATCCCTCTGAAATTGGTTAGCTTCCCTCCCAAATATTCCCTAGGTCATGTCTGGGGACTTTAATATGACTGAATCCTAGAATGACAAGGCTGTGGGTCTCCCATTTGAATGGAAAAACTTAGAAAAGCCTCATTGGGATAGATTCAAATAGCATCTGCAACTTTTTGACCCCTTGGAAGCCACTAAACCTGACAACCCTAACCTATGGCACACCTAGTGCAACTTTCAGCAAAGCACCAATCGGATCTACTCTAGGTTAGATAGGTTTTATGCTAATAAAGACTTCTTCTCCTTTTCCCCCAACCAGTTTGGGAATGTGATTGCAGTCCTACCAACTACCCTGTCTGACCACTTCCCCATCTTAGCCATTATCAACATCAGAAACTCCATCACCCCTTGCCACTCCCGCAATAAGAAATTCTTGCTTAATACCTCCTTGCTGCAAGATGAGGATGTCCTTATTGCCATCAAATTAATTAGACTCTTCAATCTACAACCGCATCTCCCCCAATCCCCCTTGAGTAGATGGCAGATGAACATTTCTTCCTGGCAGATTCTTCTCCAAACCATTGGCCAAAAGAAAGCCAAGGACTTCAGGTTCATAGAAAAAAATCTTACTCTGTGCCTTCACTCCCTTGAGCATGAAATTCAACTGCAGCCCTCTTCCCCTACCTTGGCTAGGCAGGTCTCTGAGGCTAGAGATATCCTCAGAAAGCACCAGCAGGTTAAGATCAGAGGTGCTTTCATCAGAGCCTGTAACCATTGGCTCCAGTTTGGTGATAAGGGCTCCAAAATATTCTTTAATCTGCTAAAACAAAAGCAAATCAGGGAAAAAATTGATAGAATATCTATAGACAATAAGGAACTCCTTGATATCTATGACATCAAAGAAACCTTTGAAGTATTTTACAAGACTCTGTTTACCTCTAAGGATAATGAGGCTTCGACAAATGCCCGCACCAGATGTAGGACCATTATCCCTAATAGAATCTCTGAGGACGAATCCAGCCTCCTCAAAGCTAAGCTAACTATGCACGAAATCAAGGATGCCATTAAGGCTCTTAAGGATAACAAAGCCCCAGGCCCTGATGGACTTCCTGCTAAATTCTACAAAACTAACATTGACTAGATTGCCGACAACCTTTATGATATCTATAATGAAGCCCTTGCCACAAGCACCCTGGGGGAATTCATAAATAGGGTTATCATTAAGCTTATCCTGAAAGAAGGGGAAAAAGCCCTGATTAAAAAGTAGAGGCCAATCACCCTCCTTAACGTCTCCTACAAGATCCTGGCCAAAACCTTAGCCTCTCGACTTGAGAAGATCCTCCCCAAGTTCATCTGTTCCACCCAAACAGGCTTCATCAAAGGCAGGTACATCCTGGAAAATCTTGTAATGAGTTGGGAATCCATGGAATGGGCCAGGACCTCCAACCAAGATGTCGCCATGATCCTTGTCGACTTTAAGAAAGCATATGACAGGGTGGAATGGAACTTCATCCTCATGATGCTCTTTGCCTTTGGCTTTCCTAGCGAATTTTGTGACTATGTTCGAATCCTCCTTAAAGATGCATCTACCCTACTTGAGATCAATGGGACCCTCTCCTAGTCGATTCCCCTCTCTAGATCGATCAGACAGGGCTGCCCCCTCGCCCCTGCTCTGTTTGTCATTGCTTCTGACACCCTGTATTATCTCCTTAGAGATGACACCCTATCCCCCCGTGTCCAAGGCATTACCCTGTCAAACGACTCTAAGCTGATCAACATCCAATTTGCTGATGATACCTCGTTCTTCCTGAAGCTCTCAACACACAATATTGATTCCCTCAATCAAAAACTTGACATTTTCGGTAAGGCCTCCGGAGCCCGGGTATCCAACACCAAATCCATTCTACTTGGTTGGAAAGAGAAACCTCCATACTGGCTTCAACAATTTGGCTATGCGTGGGGAGGACCCACTAAACTAGTCCGTTATCTTGGCATCCCCTTTTCTTTATCCCCCTCTCTTAAGGACATGTGGGGCTGGGTGAAGGGAAAGATAGATAGTAAACTCAACAAGTGGGACAATAGGGTTCTCTCCCTTGCTGCCAGGATTCAAGTCTGCCAAAAAATCCTTTCCTCATACAGTATCTACTACTCCTCGGTTTGGATGTTTAGCAACTACCAATTCCTTGAAATCCAAAAGGCTATTAGATGGTTCCTTTGGTTGGATGGGAAGGGTAAAAGGAAAGCCCACGCGATCAAATGGACCTGGTGCCACTTGGATAAAAAACTTGGTGGGCTAGGCCTTAAGGATCTTAGACTGCAAGGCATCTCCCTTGTAGCCAAATGGATATTCCACTCTTTGGAAGGGCAAGAACCATGGAAAATCCTCATTAGGAACAACATACAAAATGGTGTTCCCAAAACAACCAAAACTTGGAAAGCTCTCCCGCTCAGTGACCTAATTGCTGGCAGCTTTCCCATGTCTGTCCAAGGCACCTAGGTGTTCAAATCTATCTGGAAAGCCTAGGAGCATGTGCATGGTCTAATCAGCAACTCGAGCATCAACTCTGATAAGTCCCTACACGGTGAAAGGTTAATATGGTGGAACTTGCATCACAACTCCAAACCCCTTGCCCTAACCCAAGGTTGCTCAGCTAAGCATTGACATAATAAAGGAATCAAGTACATTATGGATATTCTTGAACATGATCACCTTATTAGATGGGAAGCCCTTAGCACTAAATATGACCTCCCTACATCTCATAAGAAGACATACAATATGATTAAAACTGCTTGCGTTCCCTTTAACCTCCCTAAGAACACCCATGTAGACGCCCAGAGGTACCTTTCATTCTTATGGAAGGATGGCTCTACCCTCCCTAAAATCAAAGCCAAATCTATCTACGCCCTGTTAAACAGTGATCCGTCAGTGATTGAGCACGTCAACAAACTATGGTATGTTAATCTTAGGCCACACACTTGGCGGCAATCTTTTGTGAAACTCTGGCGATCCCCCATTCCTCTAAGATTCAGTGCTTCAGATGGCAACTTATGTTGGACAGATTACCTATTAGGATATCGGCTGAATATGACCAGTGCTCTGTCTGCAAAAAACCTAAGACTGTGCGCCACATCTTCTTCAATTGCCCCTTTGCTAGAGATATTTGGCTTCTGTTTAGAATTTCTATTGCAGAATTTGTGTTTTCTCTTGATATAGTTACTGGTTTTATTCATGGACTGAGAAAGGATACTAATCTTGTTTGGCAAATCTTATCTTCGTATATTCTTTGGTTTATTTGGAAACTCATAAATGAGGAGAAGTTCTAAGGTATTACAAGGGAACGTACTAAGTTTTTTAAAAACTCACACATTACAAAATTGTTGTACAGGTCTATGTTGTGATGAACCTCGAGAGAAATAAGCTACTGCGATTCCTAAAAGATGGCAGGGCAATCATGTTTGTTTACGAGATGCAAGACGAGTACGAATGGGCTAGGATCGCAGAGAACCAGACCTCCTTCGATAAGGCAGTGTAGAAGCTGATAAAGGATCTACAGGACAGTAGGCCTCCTCCCTTCAACAGGATTGAGATGTGCTCCCAGATCCTTGCTAGAAAGAAGGTGGTCTGGATGGAAGGTGAACAAGGTTGGACCACATGGCTGGAGGATCAGGATGAGATCCTCCAATTCTGATTTATTCTGATATGGCCCCTCTTTTTGGATAGTTAGATAACTATATATTCCTCTGATTGGCGGTTGAGGCCCTACCCCCCGCTCCCTAGTTTTGTATAAACCCTCTGTCTATATTTTGAACTCTCGATTTATAATATAAAGAAAAATACCAAAATATTGCTATAACAATCAATATAGCATGTAAATACAGTGTGTAACTCTATACTAAATGAGTTAAAAGTACATTGTAGTACACTATAATTATAATAGAGAGAACACTCAAGTAACACCAAACTGAAAGTGCCACAATTAATTTGGACAACAATCATTGCAACTTGTTTAACTAACTAAAATTATTTTTCTACAACCATAAAGTTCACATGTGACCGCTAGGTGAGATTTCTCTTCTAGACCAAAGTGGTTTCATCCTTTGGCTTGCAAAATCAAAAGGATTCCCATCATTTAGTTCCCTACAAATATGAGGGTTTTCATCCTCAAATCTAACTATTTGAATATAGGTGCTTAGAACTATATTGATCAAGGTTTCAACGTATAAACTGATGCATATACCTACGATACTAATAATCTAAAAAGTTGATATCCTTTAGCATATTTGAACAACCTAGGGAAAAAAGCCACAATCATGTATCCATGACATCATATCCTTTATTCTAAGAATGTAGGGAAAATATTATCCTAAAAAACCCTTTAAAATGGTAACCAACTTTAACAATTACATTAATGATATATGGTCATTATCATTCTTCAATTTGCATGTATACATAAATCCATGCCCTTCATTTTGAACAATACTTTCTAGTAGGAGAATCATTTATAGAGATGTCTTGACATCCACCTAGCCTTTACTAATGCTCTCAATCATGTAGGTGGTAGGTAGGAGTGACAAAGAGAAAAGGTGGGGGAATTAGAGTTTAGGAGTTGGAGGTACCTCATGATTCTTACTACTTGTCAAGGATTAGAATGTTTAAGCATGAGAAATATCAATTGGGACAAGTCTAAAGCTCTAAGAAAGGAAGGAAGAAAAGTGGGGTTTGGGAGAGAGATATGTGGGTGAGATGTAATCTAACAACCCAAAAGAGCAATGGAAAGTAGATGGTAGAGGAAAGGCATGTAAGGATGAATAATTTTGAACATTTGATGAGGACCAAAGAAAGATCAAACTTAGGTGGAAGGCATACTGAGATAATCAACTTTGAAACTTTAAAAGTCTGCCAATCAAAAAACACTTAGAGATATGACTAAAAAACACCCCACAATTAGAATTTAAAGACCTTTGTAGCTTCTAAAATACTAAAAAGAATTTGGGGAATGATGATGAACCATACTTAGACCTTGTCTTAACTTGTTGAAGATGGGATGATTTTTGTTACACAAACACAACTTGATTGAAAAGGGGACATTACAAGTTAAGATATTTAAGCCTTAAGAACCACTCTCAATTTTATTGTGTATGTATGCTTACATTTAATAGTTGTAGAAAAAAAATTATTTTGTTTACGAGATGGATTGTTTGAGAATGGATACAAAAATGAGCTAAATCACACTATGACACCATGACAATGAGGGTCACAACTCATGAAAAAAATATTATGAAGGAAGTGGATGTTTCAATTATCTATAAGGGTCTTTATTAGTAGAAGGTTTTTAAGAAACTACCAACATCTAAAAATGCTTGATTTTGTTCAAAGAATAAAAACATTGGTCCATGTAGAAAGCATCATGAAAATTACTAATTCCCCTAAAGTGGTAGTTTCTTAATTATTGTGATGAATTAAAAGCCACAACATATGTGAATCATCAGTTTCTTCCTAATATGATATTTATAGAAATCAAAATGAATACTCTATTGTTTGTCATCTACTTTTGTGTTCTTCTAGTGCATGAGAGGAATGTTCTAGCATATGTATAAAAAAGAATCATGAAAATTACTAATTCCCTAAAGTGTTAGTTTCTTAATTATTATGATGAATTAAAAACCACAACATATGTGAATCATCAATTTCTTTGTAATATGATATTTATAGAATTCAAAATGAATACTCTATTGTTTCTCATTCCAAATCTACTTTTGTGTTCTTCTAGTGCATGAGAGGAATGTTCTAGCATATGTATAAAGGCATGAATCAACATGTTGGAGCCTCTATCTAGTTTTCTATTTTATGTCATGGTTGAATTTTTAAACCAGTCAATGAATGTGACATCCTAATGTGTAAAACATTTGGTGTCAATAACAAAAAAATTATTTGTGTCAAAAATATTCAACAACAATATTAGTGATCCTATAAATTGTAATGTATGCATAATTTAAGGTCCCTTAAAATAATCTAGCAAGGTAAAATTTTATTTATCTAAAAATAATAACATTATTTAAAAAAAAAATTGTCTATAGATTTGGAATTGTAAAGTCATCATGTGGTAAAAAATCAACCAAAGATGAGTTGTGATGGTGAGATATTAAAGTTTCAAAATATTGAAATAATTGATTTTTACGTTGAAAGTTTCCCAAAAAAGGTATAGCATCTTTTTAGCATTAAGAACTTTAAAATATTCAATTAAAAAAAATGGGAGGTCAATTGGATACCCAAATCAAAAGTTATGACTTTTGAAAGTCGTGCATATCTTTCAAAATTACACATAAAGAAAAAAAAAAAGATGTCAAAATTGCAAATTCAAAATAGTAACTATTTTTTAATATAAAATCATTTTGAAAAGAGGAATGTTAACATGATATGGTAGAGAAGAAAAATCAACATGATTTTTAATTTTTCTTTTTGTAATGATTCTTAAACTTGAGAATCAAATTCTAAGAAATATATAATAAGAGTTTGAATTTTATAGAGAAATAAGCATTGCAATGAATAATTCTATTGAAGGTTGAAATAATAAAATCTATAATTCTATTTGAGTATGCATATGTTGTATCAAATACTCTTTATAATAATATAATGAATGCATGATTGTCTCCTACATTATATTGCATGTTCTTTGATAGAAGAATTCAAGAAAGGAAAAAAAAAATCTACTAATTTTTTATTGTAATAATTTGTATATGTATATTAACTTGGTATCAAAGTATTTTTTTACAATTTGAGAATTATGGATAAGAGGTGCCTCATGTGGTTGTTACTAAATATTCAAAGGACAAAGAGTTGCTTCCTTGAAATCTATAAATTAATCTAGATTCTAGTAAAAAAAGAGAAGCTAGACATTCACAAATTGAAAACTAATTTTAAAGAAATTATATACACCAATATACATAAGATTGTATATTAATATACTTTAATGGCATATAATTTATTCTACTCGTAATATTGTCTTCTTCATTCTTCTATTCATATCACTCGTATATCACCTAGTCATGTATTATATTATATCATATATATTCCACACTTCTCTATTCTCGTGCATACATAATTCAATTCATTCTCTTATCTCCCATTTTCCCTTCTTTATATAGCCTCTTTATGCCTTTTCATAATGATGTTTTCATCCATCCACTCTGTGTGTGTGTGTAATGGTGTGGTTAAGGCTATTTAAGTGTTATATAATAAAAATGTGGGTCTAAAAAGACCCTATGTGTGGTACCACACAATTTCTTATATCGTACTAACATTCACTACTTGATAATATCACTCATAATACGTATGTTCATAAGTGTCAATCATGGTGGCCTTTCTATTTCTAGATCTTCATTTGTATGGGTGAAAATTTTCACTAGGCTTCTTTATTATTGTCACACATGTTTCCATTTTATTTATCTTTTCCCTTATTCTTTACTTCTGGGTTTTATGTTCTGTGACACCTACTTATTCTACTCCCTATCCTAATTTCAAATGGAAGTATATTTATCTTTACCTTGACCTTTTTTATGAATCTCAATTTAATTTCTCTTGTCCATGTAGGCATCATTTTTTTTACTTTGATTTTATCAATAAATTTGAGTTGATGTGACCTTGTCCTTGTAGGAATTGTCTTCTTTATCTTTATTTTTTACAATAAACCTTAATGGGTGGACTTGTTCGTTTAGGTATATTCTTAAGAAATTTATATTTTTCTTATTAATATCCTTCTTTATTTTTCCTTATCCACTATATGGTTCTAGTCTTCACTCTTAGTATTTTTTGACCTTACTATTTCTTTGTTTATGTGATGAATAGTTGTATGTGATATTACAACCATTCCTTGTGGTTTTCCCTTTATTCCTCTTCCTTCACATTCTTTTTCTTTTTTTCTACCTAATTTTTAACTCTTTTTCTAGGCATTCCCCTTGTGAAGATTAATTCTCACTATATTCAACAATTTATTATAGATTCTGCTTAGGTATTTGTATTCTTTATTTAGGTCCTTTTATTGCTTTTATTTTACCATGCCTTTATAGCTCCACTATTCTTTTAATCCTTCCACTTTTTCTTATTTTCTTTTCCATCTATGCATGTTATGGAAAGTGGGTCCCTTAATTGATTTATTTTTATGTTTAAGTAACATATTATGAATTTTGTACAAATTTATTTTTTAACTTATCGTAGATCCTCATCTTTCGTAATTCTTCTTGATTTAGATGTACAAAGAATGGAGACATAATCCCATAGTTTAATAAAATATGTGGACCCACTATTGGTAAGTCAAAGAATGGAGAGATAATCCCAAAGTTTAATAAAATATGTGGACCCACTATTGGTAAGTCACTCTTCTAATTTTAGTCTAGTAGTGCTCACAAGTTGCTAAATGAATCTTTAAATTAAAGTTTCATTATAAGTAGGTATCCTACCATAGTGTTTATAATCCTATTCATATATATTTTATCAAAATCTTTAGTATCTTACATGTATGGATTCTTGACTTAAGGGTATTCCACCATCCCACAACATCATGTAAAATGGCTTCAATAAAATGTTACTTATTCATTTTCTTTTAATACTCCTCAACATCCCAAATCTATCAAATGTAGATCATCTCTTATGGTCAAGCATTTCCTCTACTAAATTGTTTTAGCATCTTCTTTGTTAATAATTTACTTATCTAATTTTGTTTGTCTTTGGTGAGATATTGTATTAATGGTTGTGGTACTAATTTAAAAAAAAATCACATTATTACTTATTTTTTTCTCTTTATCTTAACTTGACAAATTGTCTCCTTGAGTGTTAAATCCCATGCATGTATGATAATTATGGCAAGATAACGTAGAAGAAACACAATGCAAGAGATGTTTATTAGCCAAGATGTCCTAATGTTTATTCTATAAATAAATAGAATAAAATCATGAGTTAGGGTAATATTTTGCAATACTCCTTATGGAAGAAGTCATTCCACTCTATAGATATCCAAGAGATCTCAAACACAACATCATACGCATTACCTATCTTACAATGAAATTCACCTCCTTTACATAAACCTCCTCCTCATATCATAATGGGGGGATAAACCACTAAACCCATGATACAGACCGCCTAATTAGTATATGGATGTGTTCCATATGCATTAATATAATATCATATCACTAGGTAGATAACATGTCATCCCTCCTTGACATATTTCCTCCCAAACATATGAATAAGCCAAATAGTAAGTGTAGCTAGGATATCAGGGGAAAGCATTGAAAGCATTAGATTAGGAAACCACAAAACCTAACAAGCTTATGAAATCACATCCTAATTAAATCAATAGAGCTATGAAGACAAGACAATCAAAATAAATGCAAACCATGACAAAATGTCTCCTCCATGATTCTCCATTGTTCTTCTTTCTCCTTCAAATTGGATGTGGATCTCACCTCCAATCACAAATGCAAGTGTAAAGCAAGTGGATTACAAGATGAAAATCACAACATAAGGTTACTCAAAGCATGGTTAGGAATGATCTAAAAAAAAGGAATCAATTTATAGATAAATTGATGAAAGCATCAAATTGGAATGAGAAATTTGAAAGAGGCAATTGAATTCTGAATTGGCATGACTATGACATGATTGAATGACAAATTGATATGTGAAAATAGTGACAAATTGAGATCAAATTGTGCTCATCAATTATGACATGATTGGGAGGGAAAATAGTTATTTTGTTATGACAAATTATCCTCAAAATTTTCTCATGAAATAATGACAAATTGAGCATGAAAATAGCCTTCAACTTATGACAAATTAGCCTAAAAAGGTGGAGACAAAAAAGAGGATAAATTAGTGGAAAAATTAGGAGAAAATTAGGTAAAAAGGAAATAGAAAATTAGGAAAATTAGGTGACATTAATTAGTAATTCTTTATTTATTAATTAACTCACAAAAGGGAAACGAATTAGCCAATTAAATAAATAATTTAACTGTGACATAGGAGACTTAAGATGAATGAATAAATTCATTAAACCTAAAGATAAATGTTAGAAAGGATTAAATGAATTAATCATGAACCCTAGAAGATAGAAGAGAGAGGAAACATGTTACAATTAGGTGATGAAATAATTAATGCAATGGATAAATGACATCGATCGTGATCAGAAGGATGAATGACAAGGGTTTGATATTGATACATCATTAATTGACAAAGAGATCAAATTTATAGAGGACAATTGATGAAGACTTGATAATAATATGGAACCAATATTGATTAATGAAGACCGATGACAAATTGGTCAAGAATGACAAAAAGATTGATTTGATAGATGATAACTGACGAGGATCAATGACTAATGGACCCAAATTTGATGAAAAATGATGATTGATTGAGATCGATGATGAATCGATCAAAGATTGATAAAAAGGTCACTTTGATGAAGGTCAAATGACAAAAGACTAATGACAAATCAATCAAAATTGAAAAGGATACTGATAATTGAGAATAGAAAAAGGGTTCAAAATGATCTGAAATGATTGATAATTGATTGAAAAATGATAAAGATCCAGAACAAAACCCTAATTAAATATCGATTAAGGGTTGATGATGTCTAATTGACATGATAAGGTTGATCACGACCAATGATTGTAATTCAAAAATGATATCGACAAGACCTAATTGAAATGCGAGAAAATTGGAATCGAATTAAAGAAAGTAAAAGAATGACACAATGTCATAAAGATAGAATGTGTGACATAGAAGAAATGTTAATAAGATGTGAAAACCCTAAAATAAGGTCACACGGACATGTTAAAGTATGACGTCACAAGCATTGACCAATTTTAGATGCCTACATTTTTCCCCTCTTTGAGGCAATGCGATTATGAGCGTTGTTTCAAAGAACATCTAAGAAAAATGTCCTAAACACTATCAAGGATATATATATGCCCCCTCGATGAATTGGTCAAGAAAATCCAGAAAATAGGTCAATTGATTGACAAGGATGACATGGATCCACTGGTTCAAACATACTAAAAAATCAGAGATCAAATACACAAGATACAAGAGTTACAAGGCAAAAAAGACTGTGACTAGTGCAACTTGCGAAGGGTGCATGTCCATCTAGACATGTGAAAAGGGTATAAAAGGAGATGGGAGGGGTGAAAAGGACCTTTTTTGACACTATAATTTGGAAATTTTAGTGCTCTAGAGAAAGGGAGACTGCAGTAGGATGGTGAATATTTCAATGGCAGATCACCTTGCAGAATGTGTACGCAGCTTGATGACTGGATGACACAGGATGAGTGCCTCAAAAACCCATATTTCAATTTTACTCGATTGTGTGCACTTCTAAGATATTGGGGGGGTGTTCTGGGAGGAAAAGGCAAAATTGCACTTGTGTAGGTGTGATTTGCGCCTATGTTGAGGAATTATGTGTCTGTGTTAATGACATAGGCACAATTATCCAATAAGCTAGGTGTTGGAAAAATTGCATGGGTCGAGGGCTAGACAAGGAAACTGACAGGGGTCCTAGGACAGAGAGGACCTAATTAGGATAGGATAGGATAGGACACAAATGAACTCAGTTTGGCACTCACAATGATAAAATGCAAACACTAGGAAGAAATTCTAAAACTGACAAATTGATGCCCCAATGTTAATGCAAATTCACCATTATCCATTGATAACCTGAGAGAATAGACCAGATTGCTTTGATCTATACCATATATTGAGGACTATAGATAGAGACACACTAGAAGCATTAGGATTGCATCACATTAATTATATGCCTGAGATTAGGGAAAACACAGGACTTCTCACTGCATTAGCAGAGCGGTGGCACTGAGAGACCTCATCATTCCATCTCCCTACCAGCAAGGCTATAGTGACTTTAGAGGATGTATGGCATATCCTTTGCATTCCTATTCATGGGGAGAGGGTGATTTATGATCCCTCGATAGGGATATATGCCTTATACATGCTATTCAAGTGTGATCCAAAGGATCCAGAGATTGTGGCATGAGAAATATGATGGGAGACCATGGTAGCAGAGTTTAGAGATGATATGCCATGATTGCAGTGGTTATAGCATGTCTATTAGCAATGAACAGGCGAGGACATGGTTTCCCTATTGGATAAGGAATAGTGCTCGAGCGGATGTGCACAAAGGGCATTGTGTATGCGTGGGGACCATGCATGCTCAAGATTTTATACTTTTAGTTGCATTAGATGGCTTATCAAGGCGTACAAACTCTTAGTTGTGGGGGGACATTGCTCAAGTATGGGCTTTCGATCAAACAAAAGTGTTCAGACCGATCAAAAACATACAAGTGATACTAGACCGACCTTGTGTATATTGCTACAAAGGTGCATTGAGTTAGGGTCCATTTATATATACATTATACTAGTGTCATGAGTTGGATAGACTTAGAAAGTTCATATGGAGACCTTATAGGGACTGCCTCGGATGGCCAAAGGATGAGGAGCATCTACCATACTTCAAACAGGAGAGATACTTGATAGGGAAATCAATGAACCACCAAAGAGTGATAGAGCTACATTTACCAGAGAGGGTCAAATGACAGTTTGGGGAGCAACAAGATGTACCCTTAGGGAGAACATATTTTGCTCAGTCAGTCAGGGAAGTCAGATAGCGGGGGAGAGTGATTCAGCCTCACATTGAATATGCAAATTTTGCACAGTTACAACCTAGACAGTGGGATTGGGGATCAGTTATCAGAGATTCAAACACGATAAAGGAGTATGATCAATGGTTTGCACAACATTGTCTAAAACCACTTACAGATTTAGATATTCATGTACCTAGGAGACAACAAGAGTTCTCAGGAGAGGAAGATGAGGATGAGGATTACAAGGATGAGGAGGATGATGATGGAGATGAGGAGGAGGAGGATGATGATGGTGATGAGGAGGAGGATGGTGATTATGAAGAGGATTATGATGAGGATGAGGAGGCCAAGAGTCCTATGCACTTGCAGATTGATCAAGGAGAGGATGATCCGTTGCAGGATATACCCATTAGGAATGACATAGATAAAATCGAGAATCTCCAAACATATAGGGCTACTATGAGCAGTCAACGAGATTACATTGCAAGGTTAGAGTGATAGATTGTTGACCTACGACTAGAGAGGGATCACTTGAGGATTGAGTGAGAGAAGTTCAAGACTAAGAGGGATTAGTTAGCAGTAGGCAAAGATAGATACATAGCTGAGAGAGATAGGTATACAACACAGATAGCTAGTCTAATAGATTCTTGAAACACAATGATATCCCAAGCTCAAAGATTAGAGGAGGCCATATAGGGGTACATTAGCTTTATCAGAGATGCCAGTCTACGAGAATTAGGTCAAATGCTAGTTGAGTTAGGAGAGTAGGTGAACTACTAGAGGACATTGTATGAGAGTGCAGTTACACTAGAGCAGAGAGCACCATCTTATCGATCACGGTCTAGGACAAAGAGAAAACCATGCTCTCAAAGGACACAGAGCAACAGGGGGGTGATTGGACCAGGGCGACCACCACAGTCATGACCGGGTATAGGAGGAGCTTCATCCTCAAGACAGGACATATATTAGGAGGACGAAGGGAGCACATAGTGACAGGGACATATTTTCTCATTATGATTTAGACATATTTTTGAGCTCATTATGTACTTATCCTATGGGCCATACTAGGACAAACAATTTGATTTTGTACTCTTACACTTTTGAGATATATATGATATGAAGCTATGTTATGATATGCATTTTTTTAATATGATATCATGTATGGATGCTTTATGTACATTGCATGTGATGTAATGAATGAAATATACACTTATGTTTTACTGATGATTTATGGGATGAAATGAATAATGATATTATGCAAATGATTTATTTTTTTGGTTTTTTATGCAATGCAATAAATGAGTATGATGTGCAAACGTACTAACAAATGAGGTGCAGGATGCAAAAAAATTTGGTGTACCAAAGCACTAGATCGAACTGACTACCAAGACTAGTGGAAGAAGTGTTAGTAAGTAAAAATTAGATGAAGAACAATTAGCGGTGAAGAAAAAATTTCTTTCACAAATGCACAAAAAGTAGGTGAGAACCTTTATTTAATATGGCAAAATAGATGTGACACATCATAGAAATGAAGGCCAAGGTGATATTGGAATCCCTTTGCATAAAACAAACATGTTGTAGACAAGGAATGAGTCAAAACATCCTAAGAGATGAAGTGTGTCAAAGGTCGAGGTATGTGCAATAGCCACGAAGTGGATGTGCCAACACAAACACCCAAGGCATACTTTCCCTAGAATGCTACGAAACACTACACAAACAAAAAAACAAAACAAAAGACCATGAGCCATCTCAGCCACTCTAAATCACTTAGTGACATTATTGAGTAACATAGGAACATGATCCAAGATAAATCAATAAAAGATAAGACTCACAAATTCAAACAAGTCAAATAACCATTTTAATCTTCATTGTAAAAGTGGATGATGTTGTTATAAAAGAATGATCATGTTGTCTAGTTTCAAGGAATCTAGTACCCCATTTAGGATAGGACACGGTCTAGTTTCAAGCATACCACACCATGTATAAGACCCATGATAATGTTGACAAAAGGACTGGTGATGATAATGTTGACTAGTTTGAAAGCTTGATTGATTGAAAAGTTCATCTACTGATGTGTGATTTCGTTAAGAGCAATGTTATTTGTTTTCTATTTGGCATCTACTCAAATGTATGTCTATGTACAAAAGGGATAATTTATTAGTGAAATGAAGTGAAAATGATTGTTTTTGGATTTTGATGTTTTACAATTTTTTATGGTTTTTGAACTTTTTGATTTTTTTTGTGCTTTTTTAGGATATTTTAGGATATTTTTTATTTTTTTCAGGATGTTTTACAATTTTTTTGGATTATTTTAGGTTATTTTTCAATTTTTTCTATTGTTTTTTTCAAGGCTTTATTTGATTTTTTAGGACTTTATTTGGTTTTTAGGGATTTTTTTAGGACCTTATGTAACTTTTAGGTTTTTTTTAATGATTTTACCCCCAGTGTCTAGCAAGGCAAGGAATGTGACGAGTGGATAAATAGGCTTGCTGAAATATTGGTGGATAGAGGGAAGATAGAGGCCACTTATTATGGAGACAAAGCAAATTCAATTTCCAAGGGCTATTGCACAATGGGATAAGGGACTAGATATGACAATGTAAAGCAATGTCATGGCATGAGGGACATGACAAGAGATTTTGAAACAATGTTTTGCATCTTATCTCCTTATGTTGGATCAAGATCAATAGATAGAAAATAGTGTATGCATAGAGATATGATATGGATAGGACAAGCAAGATAAAAAATGGATAAGGGATATGGATTGAAGGCTATGATAGGTTAAGGGATAGTGACTGAAGGTTGTGCAATAAGCCAAGAAATATGGATGAAATATTGTAATAAGCCAATGGATAAAGACCAAAAGTTATGATAGACTAAAATATACAAATAGGATGCATGATGTTCATGAAGATCCCTGACCTTGTCAAGATCAAAATTGGGAAAAGGGAATATGGACATGAGAGACGATAGGATAATGGAGGGTATGATAGGATAATGGAGGATAATAGGATATAATATGATAATAAAGGATGAACCCTAAGTATGGTATGCAAGAAGTTCATGAAAAATTATGCATGATGCCTGTTTGCCATGTTTTCATCATGGTACTTGCCCAAGGCGCTTGTTTGCCAAGTTTTCACTAGTGGAAGAATTATTTTTCTTTACTTTTTTTTTTCTTTTTTCTTTTCTTTTTTCTTTTTTTATTCACACAAGGTGCCTGTTTGTCACATTTTCACCAAGGTGACATTTTTTTTGCTTTTTTCATTTTTTAATTTTATTTTTGACATTTTTCATTCTTTTTTTTTGTATTGTTTGACTTTTTGGAGGAAAATGGACGCATTGTAGGGGATGGAAGAAGGACTTAAGCATCTTGTGTTAAGATAATATCCTTGAAAAATGGACCATTGCTATTAAAAGTATGCTTAAATATGTTGGTAGGAAATGGAAATGAGATGAGACTATGGTAAGGATTTATGCAGAAGATTGGACTAGAGGGATAAAAGGATGGAAAATATGAATTGGACAATGGATAGGGTATTGGAAGAATTGTGCTTGAGTGGATGGAAATGTTGGCACACACCTTGAGGGGTGGTGGACTAATGGATGAAAAGTTGATCTTAGATTTTGAGATTCAAATGGAGGAATAATGAGGTATTTTGGGACATAAGGACCCAAAATGGATGAAGAAAGTGATGGAGGAATATATTTGAAAGGTTTGGATGGAGGAATAGAAATTTTGGATGAAAATATGGATTTTTCTTTAGACTATTTTGATTTAAGGAGCTACTTAGGAATCCACATGGTTTTTTATTTTTCATGCTTTTGTAGTTCCTTGGAACACATTGCTTCTACGAGTGCCTTAGGGAACCCATATAGATTTTGAATTTTCATTATTTTGATCAGTGAGCCTTTGTGGCCTTTTAGACATTTGTTTTTCTTTGTTTTGACATGTTGATTAGATGGGACATGTTGATCCTTGAATACACATGGATTGTTGGAGTTATGACTTTTATGCTTGGCATCCAAATTGCTTGGAGAGGGAAATGAATGTATGGATGGATAGGAATGATATGAAGGTATTTTGGATAGATGAAATATGCTCAAGGATGTGTGTCTCTGCTCACCTTTAATAGGGGATGAAAGGATATAAGGACCTAAAATGGATGGAAGGGATGGAGGGCTAGGCATATATTTGGATTTAGGTTGAAGACTACCAATGCCTTGAGAGTGAGTTGTGTAGCCAAGATCATCACCATTAGGCTACCAATTGATTTGATAATGTGATGTAAATTCACTTTGAAATGAATACAATGTGGAAGTAGAGGAACCCAATTGACATGTAGGGGGTTCATGGACATCTTACAACAACATGTTAGAATCACGAGGGGGATCAAAATCATGAGGGGGATTAGGATCAATGGTAGGATCCTCATGAGATGGAATGAGAGAAATAATGGGATCATCAAAATAAATGAGATCTTGGAGTGTATATGGATGATTAAGACATGGAGATGGAGGAATGATAGCATCTTGGGATGGACATGAAGCTAAAAGGATACTCTAATCTTAACAAGGAAGAAGATAATTGGATTCCTCTTTAAAGGTGCTCTGCTCTTGACTTTCAATGGGATCGTTAGTAAGAACAAAAGGGATATCTTGACCTTTCTCAAGGAATGAAATGCCAATAGGACTTGAAAAGGTGTTGCATTCTTGGATAGAATGGACAAGAATAGATGGATCATCAAAGGAAATGAAATCTTGGTCAAATGTAGTATGCAATGAAAAAGTTTTAGGGTCTTGATCTTGATCCATTTCAAGACTTATTTCTTTGTTCTCTAAATTATCCTCTTGACATGGGGTTGGACTTTGGATATACATGGGGGATTCTGGCAGGGAATCAATGCACTGACATGAGAGAGATAGACTTTGTATGGGATTCTCTAAAGGAGAAGCATCTAGTGGCATTGGATCTTGCATTTTAAAATAGTACAAGGGATTTGTATAAAGACACATATTATCATGTATTTCTGTTGAAAACAACCTTTGGGAGGATATATTATTTGATGTATCATTTGGAAGCGATGGTGGAAATTTCTCTTGTGAAACTTCAATAGATGAAGGAATGGGAGGAGAAGCGGAGGCCACTTGAGGGTCATTTTCTTGATGGACGAATGAGCCATTGCTAGACATGGGTTGAATTTGTTGTTGATATTGCATAAGTGGTATTTTTGTCTCTTGTTCTAAAATAAGATTCGCGACTTGATTTATTTGAACTTGTTGTAGGACACCATTTTCTTGCTCACATACCAAGGCCAATTGTAGGTCTGTGTTAGTTATGAGAGATTGATGCCTAGGAATTGAGGTTAGTTCTCTTGTAATGTATGAGAAATATTTTAGAGGATTTCTTAAGATGATTGGTCCAAAAATTCCACAACGTCGGGATTGTTTAATGCCTCATTAACTTCAGATTCTGTGTATGATTCATCATCTGAATCTGCATCTTCTTAGAAATCTGGTAGTGATTGAACTCAAATATAACCAAAATCTGGATGAAAGAGGCTTTGGCCATTTGACAAAGGTCCTTGTTGGTAGTGACCTTGGCTTAACTGATTTGAACAAAAAATCGGTGACACATTCATTGGTGACATTGGTGAAACATTGCCACATCCTGGTTGCATTGACATAAAATTTGATTCAAAGTGTGGTGGTCCTAATTGAACGATTACATACTCTAGTATCATATATTTAGGTGGACCAACATTTGGATTAAAGTTTGGTTGTATGATATTGCCTTGTTGTTGGGTTGGATAGAATTGTGATTGTCTTGGATTAAAACCTTATTGCGTTGTGTTGTTCATTGGACCAATCATCAATTGATATGTCAAACTTTGTTACATCATAGGATCTTGGAATCTTGTTTCAACAAACATGTCACTATGCAATGTTTTTGAATTTTTTGAATTTAAGGATGCAATTAGATGCAAATATTGAAATGAAAAATGCAATCCTAAAGGATGACAATGCAACCTATGATTTTTGGTCTTTTTGAGTTTTTGGAATGATAATGAAATGCAACTAAATGCAATCTTAAGAGATGATTAATGCGACCTAGATGACAATGCAATCTATGTTTTTGGGTTTTTCAAGGTTTGGACAAACTCTTGGAATAAAAACGTAAAGACACAACCTTGGGAAATTGAAATGAAGTCAAGACCTTAGTTGACAAAAGGACAAAAGACAAAATGATGATAGAACAATTGATAATTTCTCACCTATATGCTTGGATACTAAGCTAGGTTTGACAAATGATTATGTTGATAAAAGGACAAATTTTAGACAAGGTCAAGACTCCCTAACGATGACTTAAGGTTTTATCTAAAGTTTTGATTTTTTGAAGTTTGACAAAACCTAATTTTGAGACTAAATGCAAGAAGGAAGTGATAATGACATTTCTTAAGGATATGATATGAATATGATCTCAAGATGAATTGTGACCTAGAGATATGAATTGAACTAAAGATATGATATGACCTAAAAATATGATGCAACCTTATGCTATGATATGGACCAAATTTATGATTATGATGCAATGGCTTGATCTAGGGTTACGATATGACCTAATGCTATGGTATGATGTGAACCAATTATATGATATGATATGACCTAAAGACCAAGGATATGAATACAAATGTTTGAAAATGTCAACCTAAGATAAGACCTAGGGTTTGTACTATGTAGTGATAAAACCTAATATAATAAGGCTATAAGCAAGGCAATACTTTGAGATATGCAAAATATGATCTAAGCCAAGACCCAGTTTAGGAATGATAATGATAATGCAACCAAGACTTTGGAAAATGATTATAAACCTAAGTGCAAGATAAATGACCAAAGTAATGGACCTAATATGAAAGGAGATGAATGTATATCCTAGGACCTAAGTTTGAACTATGCAAGTTCTAACCCTAAGTGGCATGAATTTTGAAACTAGGATATCCAATCTTTTATCGACAAGCCATGTTAATGAAACCTTTTTAATGTTGGATGAATACTTTGAAATATTTTGGACCAAGTTTGACATTGTTTTGGACTTTTTTTGGATACTTGTTTGCAATTTTGAATAATTTGTTTGAGAACTAAGGTTGATCATGATTGCTTTTGAACATTGTTTTGTTCATAAATGTTTGTTTGATATGTTGTTTATGTCCTTTGTTTATGATTCAAACATTTATGTTCAAGCATGAAGAAAAAAATGTTTGTTTGACTTTTGCATGAAATAAAAACATTCAAGCATAATCCTAAGGCTGGCTAGGACAATACTTGTTGAATACCCTTGCCTAGAATACCACATTCGATTGGATAGATAGAAGCTTGGTAGCACTTGATGAGTTGAGACATTGTCATATTTCTATCCTCATAACTCTTGAGCTTTTGTCATCTTTTGATTTGCATAGTAGTAGTGATGTATTGGAAGTTTACTATATGTAAATTCCATATGTTAGCCTGAACCTATTAAATCATGTTTTATCTTTCCCAATTTATTCCTGCAGCCATGCCATTTATTCCTGTAGCCATGTGATTTATTCTTGTTTCCATGTATATTATTTAGGGCAATATCATATGTGAAACTAATAGATGTCCTGATTAAATAAAATGCATATGTATGTTCTTGTATGCTATTTCTTTTGTAGTGCAGGGAATAAGTGATGTTGTGGTGGATGTTTGCCTATCACGTCAGTTGAAGGAAAGGATACTCAAGAAGATGATTAAAGATCGAACAACAGAAAAGATGAGAAGCATAAGGAACGACATAAGAGGAGAAATCAAGCAATACTACCAATGTCTAACTTAGGTGGACATTGAAGTTGTAAATACCACCATAGTATTTTATGACTGTGGTTCAGTTTAGATCCGCATTTCCTGTAGCATAACTCCAACCATCTCCTTTCTCGGTCAATTATCCACCTCTTCTTTTTGGCATGATTTGTGTTGTGTGTTGTAGATGATTTATTTTTAAATAATAAGCTCTTTATCTTCTCAGAGGTTAGATAAATAGAAAGAGAAAAATAGAGCAGAGGATTTTTCATAAGTATTTTTGAGTTTCTTTTCATATTGAATCATGTAATGATTTCCAAAGAAAGAATGAATAAGAATATGTTATTTTGAGCTTTTAGAGTTTTTTTTGGGAAGCCTGGTATCACTCATCCAAGGGGGCCCGCTTGGTGAGTGTTCCTGTGCATTTGTTAAGATTAGTTTCCTTTCCTTAGCTACTGTAGACATTCTAGCATTGATTGTTCCTGCAACCACTGGAAACAAATCCTCTGACTGTTCTTGCAGCCAAACCAAAACAGAGTAATTTTTGTTTATCAACATTGAATTTATCCAGTATTGCTTTTATGAATTTCTGCAGAGGTTTTCCTATAGTCTTTCTATAGTTTCAATTCTTGCTTATCTTTTCCGCATAATATTAGTTGTTGCAATAATGCAGAATAGTTGTCGCAGGAACTTAGTGCATATATAATGTAGACCCATTTCAAGTATTACGTCCCTGGGTTGACAATCAAATGAACACTAGCTATGGAAATAGTGACTTTACCAAATGAATGTCCAAACTTCGGGTTGAGACTTCAATTGGAGTTATTATTCTTATTGTTGGGTTGACCATTTTTGGCACTGTTGTTGGGGATGGTATCAAACTAAGAACCTATTATGGTTATTGTCTTTTCAGTTTTCAGTTAATTGTTTTTTTTGGCATACCTAATTGTTCAAAAAAATTTCATGAATCTGCATGCATAGGCGAAGAAGAGATGTTCTAGGTAGATTTCTGCCCAATCATCCTAATCATGCAGAAAATAATTCCTCAGATATAAATCCTTTTGTTGAACTTTATCAAACCTCAGAGAATTTGAACCATCCTGAATCTGAATTTCCATAAGGTAGTCTTCAGTTCCTTTTTGGACCTTAAGAAGAAGAATTTCATATAGTAACTCCCCCCACAAGTCCAATGCAAGGAAACCCACCTCCTGCTGGAAATAATCCACCACCACCACCTTTGGACCCAACGTTTGAGTTCCCCATATCTAATCAACATGATAATGCTAATCTCAAGAACATTCCAGCTTCTTCCCTCCCTAAATTATATGGATTGGTGATAGGGGATCCAGACACATTTCTATTTGAGTTTGATGTTCTCTTTAGGAGTTTTGACTATACTACAGATGCCCATAGACTCAAAATATTTCTTGCCACCTTGAAGGAATCCTCTTTAAGATGGCTTATGAGCTTGGGTAGTAGCACAATCAATACATGGGATGAAATGAAATGATTGTTTCTTGCAAAATATAAAGATTATTGTAGAGGCACTGGTCGTCATGGGGATGATATCTTTAGAATGACACAAAAAGAAGATGACAGTCTTGAAGATTATTTGGAGAGGTTTCTGTTTAGTTTCAAAAAATCCAAACATAGTACTCTAAATGAAGATTCCCTCAAGTTGATATTTTTGAGGGGAATCAGTGATGAATGCATTGATTCTTTGGATCTTATGGGAGGAGGTGACATTACACAATCCACATGGGCTGAAATAGAAATTTTTTGTAAGAAGTATTCTAGATCTACTTCTAAAAAGAACATGCATTTCAAGCCAAAAGCATCTGGTACTGGAGTTTCTAGAATGGAACTTAGCCATTTATTGAAGGAATTTAAGGAGGACATTATAAATAATATGGCTACTCAGTTGGATACACTTTCAGCTAAGAAGAAGCATGAAGAAGCTAATGCATTTCTTGTAGAATTTTGCCCTCATTGTAGACATCGAAAGAAGGATTGCAGATGTAAAATGGTTGCAAATGTTGAGGTTCCTGACTTCAAGCCAATACAAGGTGAGGATGAGCAAATTTTCTATGTTGCTCAAAGAAGGCCAAATTTCCAAAGACAAGGTATGCCTTCGGATCCACTTTCTTTTTCTGGTTATAGTGGAAATTCTTATGTACCAAATAACCAATGGCAATCACCATATGCTCAAAATTTTGGTAATTATCAAAACTGGTATGGTTCTCAAGGCCACGGGCAACATTTTGCTAATCAAATGCTACAGTGGTAGCAACCACAAGGGAATTGGTATCCACCTCAGGGCCAAGGAAGTCAGTTTCAAGGGAATTGGCAACCTACTCCTCAATGGAGGGGGAGTCGACCATGGACTGCCCAATCTTCTGGTTATCAACAACCTATTCAACAGCCACAACGACCTACAATAATGCCTCCCCCTGCTGCCACTGTTGTCCCACCTAAACCAACGCAGTTGCCCACTCAACCAATGTCAAATCCTAATATTAAATCTCAGCAACAACAACAAGCTTATTCAGTTGATCTTAATCAATACCCAACCTATTCTCTATCCCTAAGTGATATTCACCTCCGATCTGGGATAACTCTGCCTAATCCATCTCCTCCAGTTATCATCGAGGTACAAGAAGAACAAGAAATCTCTAATCCAATAGATACAATACCTCAGAAGTAGATATTACCGCCATTTCCCCAGAGATTGCAAGAAAAGGAAGTTCTCTTAGAACAAGAGCAAGGTTTTGATATTATAGATCAACTGAAACATGTTTGTGTCAAAATTCTATTGTTGCAAGCAATAAAAGATGTTCCTGTATATAGTAAGGCACTGAGAGAAGCATGTCTAAAGAAACCTACCAGGAAGAAGAAGGATCCACAAATAGTGCATGTTATGGGTCAACTGGCAAATATTATGTTCGGTAAGGTTGCAATTCCAAAATATTTTGATCCAGGTAGTCTTGTTGTAAGTATAGTCATTAATGGCAATCAGATTAGAAATGTTTTAATTGATTTAGGGGCAACCATTAATGTGATGACAAGAGAAGTAATGAAACAACTTGAAATCAATAGTCTAAGGCCTACACCCATAGTTCTATAGCTTGCTAATAGCTCTATAGTAAGACTTGATGGTATGATTGAAGATGTGGTGGTTATTTTGGATTCCTGGGAATACCCTACAAACTTTACGATTCTATCTCCAAAGGCAACACTGGAAGGATATCCGGTGATTTTGGGAAGACCTTGGCTTGCCACGGCTGATGCATATATTGGATGTAGATCAGGGGATATGACTATTTTAGATGGGAACTCTACAAAAACATTAGCTTTGTATTCTCCTGCACAACCCCAATTTGATCAAGAACAAGCCGTTTGGCCTATTTTGGGAGAAGAATATGAGGGATTTGACTCTATTAATCACCTTATGATGATTAATCGAGGGCCATTCGTGCAATTGCATGATGAAGACTCAATTCTTTATAAAATTTTGATAAATGAGTTGATACAAGAACAACAATTACAGGAGTTAGTACCAAATATTGTAGATTTAGACTTTCCTGTAGCCACTAATGTATTGCATACTCTGTTGCCGCAGGAAGTCTATACTTTTCATTTGTCTGATATGTCCCAAATTGATCTTACTATCAAGATAGAAGTTGATTTGAATAAATGTTTGAATATCAATAGAGATCTTTCAAATACCCAAAAGGGGGCCCTCGTGGACTTGTTGAAATGTCATAAAAATGCTTTTGCATGGGATTACAAGGATATGCATGGAATAGATCCAACCGTTTGCACCCACTGTATCTATATAAAAGAAGAATGTTGCCCACTCAAACAACCACAAAGAAGAATCAATCCTGCATTAAAAGAAATAGTTAAAGAAGAATTGCAGAAGTTGTTAAAGGCCGAGTTTATCTATCCTATCTCTGATAGCCAATGGGTATCACCTTTGGTAATAGTTCCTAAGAAAGGAGGAAAATGGAGGGTATGTGTTGATTATAGAGTCTTGAACTTAGCAACAAGAAAAGATAATTTTCTATTACCATTTGTGGATCATGTATTGGATTCTTTGGCTGGTAAAAGATATTTTTCATTTCTTGATAGATTTAGTGGTTACAATCAGATTCAGATAGCCCCAGAGGATCAAGAAAAGACAACATTTACTTGTCCTTGGGGCACATATGCATTTGTTCTTCCTTTTGGGTTGTGTAATGCTCCAGCCACTTTTCAAAGAGTAGTGATCAATATCTTTTTTGATATTTCTCAAGACATCATGACAATTTATATGGATAACTTTACAACTTATGGTTCTGAATTTGAACAAGCATTGGGGAACCTGAAAAAAGTTTTGCAGCAATGTGAGGACTATAGTTTTTCATTAAATAGTGAGAAATGCTTCATCATGATGCATGAAGGAATAGTCCTTGGTCATCATATCTCAATAAAAGGAATACAGGTGGACCCAACAAAGATTAAAGTCATTCAGCATATCAATGCCCCTATGAAGCAAAAAGATGTAAGAAGTTCCCTTGGTCATGCTGGATACTATAGAAGGTTTATCAAAGATTTCAAAAAAATTGCAAGTCCCTTATATTCGTTGCTTACCAAGGATATGGAATTTAAATGGATCTCTGCATGCAATGAAGCTTTCTTGAAGCTTAAGCATGCCTTAACCCAAGCACCAGTTATTAAAGGCCCAAATTGGTATTTACCATTTCAAATTCATACAGATGCATCTGATTATGCAATAGGGGCAGTATTAGGACAAAAGATTGACAACTTGAAAAGTGCAATATATTATATTAGCAAGAACTTACAGGGGCCTGAGTTGAATTACACAGTAACTGAAAAGGAAATGTTAGCCGCTATATATGCACTCAATAAATTCAGGCACTATATCACATGATATCCCATATTTTTGCATACAGATCATACCGCAATCAAATATCTCATGAATAAGCCTTCAATTATTGGTAGATTAGTTCGTTGGTTATTGTTGATGCAAGAATTTGGTATCACAGTTGTTGATAAACTAGGGAAGTCTAATATGGTTGCAGACTATCTTTCAAGACTTCAACTACAAGAAGATTCTACAGTAATAGATGATGCTTTTCTAGATGAACATTTATTCCTTATACAAGCTCACACTCCCTAGTATGCTGATATTGCCAACTATTTAGTTGCTGCTAAAATGCCAATTAATTTCTCTCCTAAGGAAATAAGGTCGTTAGTAGAAAAAAGTTTTAACTTCTCATGGATTGCTGATTGTTTGTTTTATACTGGGGGGTGAACTCACAATATTGGTTCCCACTTTTTGACCAACTTTGACACTTAGATGAATATTTTAAAAAAAACCTTCACTTTCTGACACCTATAACTTTTAAATCGTTAAGAATTTGAACATGATATAAACTACTGATTTTTAACATCTTGTTTGTAGATTCTAAATATATTTTTTGCAAATTTGTTTGAATAAAATTTTATTGATTTTTCCATCTCCCTCAAAAAGTAGTTTTTTATAGCAAACAACATTTTTTAAGAGTGATGTGTATCCCGAAATGCATAATTTTTTTTTAATAAATGATAAAAACTTAATTCTTTTGAATTTTGGTTTGTAACATCAATACCCAAGGAATGCACTTGGTTTGATAGTGATATGTTGAATATTTTTTATTTTATTAAGTTTTGAAGTTTGACTAATTATAATTTGGATATAGGTGTACATTTGAACACAGAACTTGTTATATATATATATATATATATATATATATATATATATATATATATATATATATATATATATATATATATATATATATATATATATATATATATATATATATATATATAATTCAATTTTTATTTTTTTTGTTAGAAAGAAAACACCAATACCTAGTGCATAGATATTTTTCAGAATTTTTTTGAATTATTTTACTATTTTTCCCAATGCATTGAACAAAGAAGTTCATGTTCGGTGAAAAACCTACATTCATAAGAAATAAAATAAAAATATATTTAAGGGCACACACTTGGTTTGATAGTGATATGTTGAATATTTTTTATTTTATTAAGTTTTGAAGTTCGACTAATTATAATTTGGATATAGGTGTACATTTGAACACATAGCTTGTTCTATATATATCAAAATTCAATTTTATTTTTTTTGTTAGAAAGAAAACACCAATACCTAGTGCATAGATATTTTTCAGAATTTTTTTGAATTATTTTACTATTTTTCCTAATGCATTGAACAAAGAAGTTCATGTTCGGTAAAAAACCTACATTCATAAGAAATAAAATAAAAATATATTAATGAAATTAAATATATTAAAAGTTATACTATTTGGAAAGCTTATAATAAGGACTAAATACTTTAAAAAAAAACTTTTAAATGAATTAATTTGACCCCCCAAAAGCTAATGTAAAATTGGTTTTTTATCAACATTTGATAGATGCAAATGAGACTCCATTGTAAGTATGATTTAGAAGTAGAGAGGTTCTGTCCAAGAAATTTTGATCTAAGAGACTTTGATTTAACTCTCTTGAATTAATTACTTCAAATGGGACCTCTTAAAGCTTAAATCATTATATTTTTTTTTAAAATTATGATTTCAGCAAAAATCAGGATGAACCAAAAAGTGGGAATCAACTTTGTGAGTTCACCCCGGGCCTGACCAAGACATGAGAAGATGTGTAAGGGAAGATACAATATATGATATCCTGCATGCATGTCATGATGAGCCATGTGGAGGACATTTTGCTGCCAAAAGAACAACACTCAAAATACTAAATACAGGATACTATTGGCCCACATTACACAAGGATGCAATACAGTATACAAGAAAATGTGACAGATGCTAGCGTATGGGAAGACCTACTAAATCTAATGAGATGCCATTATATCCACAAATAGTAGTTGCACCATTTGATAAATGGGGATTAGATTTTGTTGGCCCAATTGATCCACCTTCTAATGGCAAATCCTACATTTTAGTATGTACAGATTATGTAACAAAATGGGTGGAAGCTCGTGCCATGACACATGCAAGAGATAATAAGGTGGCTGAGTTTCTTTACAAGGAGATATTTACAAGATGGAGTACCAAGATAAATTGTATCATACTAGGACCCACAATTTACTTCAACATTGATTGCAACTTTGGTCAATGAATACAATATAAGGCACATAAAATCTACTCCATATCATCCACAAGCTAATGGATAGGTAGAGGTTACAAATAGGGATCTTGAGGCTATTCTTACCAAAACAGTATCTGTTCATAAAAAAGAGTAGTCTCATAGGCTTTTAGAAACGATTTGGGCATACATAACAACTTGGAAAACACCAATTGGTTTTACACCTTTTGAAATGGTTTATGGAACAGAATCAATGATGCCTTTTGAATTTGAGCATAAAACTTTGAGGACAGCTTTGCAATTAAATATGACACTATTTGAAGCACAAAAAGAACATATTCAACAATTGAATGCTTTGGATGAATGGAGGGAAATGGTCGTCTAGTAGACAAAATTGATCCAAAATTAGAGAGCAAAGTGGCATGATAAATATATCAAAGAGAAAAAGTTCAAGGCGGTGACTCGGCACTATTGTATGACTCCAGATATAAAGATACTATGGGAAAGCTGCAAACCAGATGGTTAGGACCATATGAGGTAGAATAAATTTTCAATAATGGAGCTGTTCATTTGACCATAATTGACCCCGTTCAGTTTAAGCTTTTAGTGAATGGTCACCGATTGCGTCTTTATCCTAAGCCAACCACTAAAGAAGAGTTCCTGCAACAATTTTCCCAAAAGGATGAAACACAGGTTCCTGCAGCAGCTGATCAAGTTCCTACTGCAATTGAGAAAAGTAATGAAGCTAAGGTTCCTGCAACCACTGTAGTGAACATGTTTGCCGCTTCATAATTCTTCTCGCATCATTTCATAAAAATATTTCCATGTCTTATGAAAATATTCTTCTCCATAAATAAAATTTTCATCCACTTCATCCCATCTCATTTTCTTATATATCATTTCATTCATTTTGCCTTCCTTTTCATACGACTGCAGTTATGTACATATTGTATTTTATTTTAATTACACATTTATGATTTCATTATGATTAATTCCTTCCTAAATCTGCGTACACTCCCCTAAATCTCGTCAACTTGTGTGGACACGTGCTAGGTTAAGTTGGGGGGGTGTTTTATGGTTTGGTTTCCAAAGTTAGTAACTATTCATCCTTTTTGGTACCTAGAATTGATTTCTTGCCATCATTGTTTTTAACAAGACATTCTTTAACGCAAGGAAGTAATAAATTCTGCTGCCAAATTTGGAGATATGTATGAAATTTTCAATCTTCAATTTTGTAGGATATTTTGGTTCTCCGTTTCTCAGCTGCAAAGTGTGCTATACTAACAGAGTAAGAAATGGGTGGAGATCCAATCTGCCATGAACCAATAGTCCATGATGTGTTGCTGCAGGATGTTCTTTGTGAGCATTATTTTAAACACCATGGCTGGATTGATTACTTTTTGAAAATCAAGGATTTTAATGAAGAACTTGTTGCAGAGTTTATGCAGAAGCTACGGTTAAAAGATTAAGGGTCATTGCTACGAAGTAGCAGATAGCTGAAGTTATAGGGTTGCCGCAGGAAGGAGAATTATTCCCAGAATCAAAAGATGTCAGGAGTGCCAGAGAAGAGTTTACACTTCTCGTAGATGGACCTATAACGGTGGACAAACAAGGAACTAGGAGGGTTTCCCTACCAGCAGAGTGGCCTCAGGTAGCTTTATATGTCATGAAATACATTACTTGTGAAGGGAGGTATTCAAATATACATTCACCACATTTTAAATTACTTAGTCATCTACGACATGGTCGAAGGGTGAATGTCCCTAATTTTCTATACCATCTCATTTCTACAAGTGCCAAATAAACATGAAAGAATGGAAATTGTTTTGTCAACCATCATTGTTTGATTAAATTGCTTGTAGAACGTTCTCTTAGAGATGTTTCATAGATGGAATGGGGGGTATTTGAGGACATATTGTAGTTTAGGGTTGAAGATGCTCCTGTTGCAGATGATCCACAAGTTGAAGAAGAAAATATTCTAGAACCCTCTTCTCCCATAGTTTTTGTAGAGAATGATTTTCTCATTGCCGAAGGAGCTGCAGTTATTATGGAAGAAGAGATGGTTGAGGAAAATGTGGAGCAACCCTCCACTTCTCTTCAAAGAGATTCACCATTTGCTAAGAGAAAAGGGAAGGAATTGGAAATAAATGAAATAGATGAAGAACCTATGGTTCAACCTCATGTAACTCAAATTTCTCCTGTAGCTAAGAGGCATAGGACAAAAAGAAAAAATCTTGCAGCAGAGCCATAGGTAGAAACCATTCTTGCAACCACTCCAAAGGTTTATGTGAGAAGAACTCATAGTAGGACCCAGAAAGCTCATCCAACAGGTGATCTGATAGAGGTTATTTCAGTGGAAATATTAGAAGAAGGGAGCCCTGTAGATGTGGAAACCTAGGAAGAAGGTGATGTAGATAGACTGTCAAATCTTGCTTATGTGGTAGAGCAACTTGAGGAACTTGTCGAAGAGATTCCATGACCTAAGGTAACACCTATTTGACCTCCATCATCCCTAAGCAGTTTATCTATTGCATTAACATTTTATAGACAATGGGAAATAAAGAGGGCTAGATTGCAAGGGGTTATTGATAAACAACAAAGAGAAATTAAAAAGAGGGATAACAAAATTGAAGAATTAGAGGCTAAGGTTGAAACAATCACTAGTATGGTCTCTGAATTGATGCAATGTAGGGCACCTCCAAGGGTTTATGCTCTGCATTTAAGGGAACGGTATTTAAATTTCAAATTGAACTGCATTGTCAGGGACCTTAGCCCCTCTTTAGAAACCCCTAAGGAATTTTATGATGCTTACCAGACTTCTCCAACAACTGTGAAAAATTTGTTATGTGAATTTTATTTACATAACTATGTTGTACCTTCAGATAGTGAGTGGAATACTTTGTTATATATTGGTGATATCCATATAAAAGCTTTAATTTCATGTATTCAAAATGAGATCACCATGGGGGCACAAGCCAGAGTATACAAAGATTTTAATTTGACTATCCATTACCATTGAGGAAGGAAGCAAAAGAGCCAAGAGTTCTTTATTTTGAATGGCAGAAATTACTGGTAAGGGATAATGTTAGAAAGCTAGTGCTTCCAATTAGGGAGGAAATATACCAGGCATATGAGCATTTAGTTCAAATTGATAGTACAACTGCAATAGATGGGTTAACTTAGTACTAGAATAACTTACCAGAATAATTGAAGAAGGGAGAACCTCATTCACTACCAAATTTTCAGGCAACTATGCAAAGAGCCCCCAAATATATACAACCAAGTGGAGAGAAGACCAATAACTGGTTACCACTGATCTTTCAACCTCCTATTCTTAAGTGGCCACTATTGGGATGTAAGACTACAAATAAGCCCTATGAAGCAGTTACAGAAGAATCAACCAGATGGTCTAGGCTGGAAAAGATGAATGGATTTTACAGGAATTTAGCTTCAGGAGGAACAAGTCAAGGAACCATTGGTGATCTAAGAATCAGTGCAAGAATCAGAAATTTTCCTCTTGCTGTAGGATCAACAAGCTCTTAAAGTTGGGGGGCATGATGAGTTGAGACATTGTCACATTTCTATCCTCATAACTCTTGAGATTTTTTCATCTTTTGATTTTCATAGTAGTAGTGATGTATTGGAAGTTTACTATATGTATTTCATATGTTAGCCTGAATCTATTAAATCATGTTTTATCTTTGCCAATTTATTCCTGTAGCCATGCCATTTATTCCTACAGCCATGTGATTTATTCCTATTGTCATGCGGATTATTTAGGGCAATATCATATGTGAAATTAATAGATGTCCTGATTAAATAAAATGCATATGTATGTTCTTGTATGCTATTTCTTTTTTAGTGCAGGGAATGAGTGATGTTGCAGTGGATGTTTGCCTATCACGCTAGCTGAAGGAAAGGATACTCAAGAAGATGACTAAAGATCGAACAACAGAAAAACTAAGAAGTGCAAGGAACAACATAAGAGGAGAAATCAAGCAATACTACTGATGTCTAACTTAGGTGGACATTGAAGTTGTGAATACTGCCACAGTATATTATGACTGTGGTTCAGTTTAGATCCGCATTTCCTGTAGCATAACTCTAGCCATCTCCTTTCTCGATCAATTATCCACCTCTTCTTTTTGGTGTGATTTGTGTTGTCTATTGTAGATGATTTATTTTTAAATAATAATCTCTTTATCTTCTCAAAGGTTAGATAGATAGAAAGAGAAAAACAAAGTAGAGGATTTTTCATAAGTGTTTTTGAGTTTCTTTTCATATTGAATCATGTAATGATTTCCAAAGAATGATGAATAAAAATATGTTATTCTGAGCTTTTAGAGTTGTTTTTGGGAAGCCTGGTATCACTCATCCAAGGGGGCCCACTTGGTGAGTGTTCCTGTGCATTTGTTAAGATTAGTTTCCTTTCCTTAGCTACAGTAGATGTTCTAGCATTGACTGTTCCTGCAACCACTAGAAACATATCCTTTGACTATTCCTGTAGCCAAACCAAAACAAAGTAATTTCTGTTTATCAACACTGAAGTTATCCAGTATTTCTTTTATGAATTTATGCAGAGGTTTTCCTGTAGCCTTTCTATAGTTTCAATTCTTGCTTATCTTTTCTACATAATGTTAGTCACTATAGTAATGCATAATAGTTGTCGCAGGAACTTAAGGCATATATAGTGCATACCCATTTCAAGTATTACATCCCAGGGTTGACAATCAAATGAACACTAGCTATGGAAATAGTGACTTTACCATATGAATGTCCAAACTTTGGGTTGAGACTTCAACTGGAGTTATTATTCTTATTGTTGGGTTGAACAACAGTGGTCCCCTCCATGGTACTCACTTCTTAGGTATACCAAGCTTAAAATTTCTAAGGACCTGAAGATCCCAAGAAATTTACTATCTCAAGTTGAAGGGTACATGAGGGGTTTCTTCAGCATGCACGTATCACAATACCTAAGTCAACAAGTAAAAGGTTTTTGGTGAACTACAACAATGGCTTCTTTAGTTTAGGAATCTTTTTCAGGTGGCCATACACATGACCTTTTTCTCTTATAAAAGAGGCCTCCCAACCCTTTTGAGTTTTTACGCACCATTAGGGTACTAAGGGAGATTGATGTCGATATGACACATTGACATGTGTCACCTATGAGTTTCCTTATAGATGAATTTTTTTATAGTGGCTTGGATGAGCTCAGTTTCATCTATTACCACTTGGGTCATTCTCCCCTCACTTGGCCTTATGGGCTTCTTGGGGAAATAGGCCCTCTACCTAAAAAAGAAAAAACGAGCATCACTGACACTTTTCTCGTGCACCCAAGACCATGAGGTTCAAGGGGAGAGGATATTGTGTGTCAATTGTGGGACCCCTCACACACACAAATGTGACCAAACACAAAAGATAAAAGTCCTTTTCAATACCCAAATCGAAATGTGATCTAACTACTAAAAATGCAGACAATCAGTTTCAATAGTTTGTCTTTGACATATGTCCTACATCAAATTGAATTAATAGTTTTATGTCTTTAGGTATTCTCCCAACCATTACCAAATTGCTACATAGAATATCAGTAACACAAAAAACTTGACATCTAAAAGTGAAATGAAACTGCCATGCTTTAAAGTCAAATTGAACAGTTATAACTCAGATTTTTCTTCTGCACGAGCGCAAAACATAGGAATAATTCAAGTGAACATGGGCACAAGATAGGCTTGCATAGGTAAAGAACAACCTTGCACAAGTGCAGAAGTTCAGTGCACCTACAAAACAAAGGAATTTGTTAGACAAAGAGTAAATCTTACAAAATTAAAGCCATAATGAGCATGTAAGCCCTAATTATGATGAAATATTGACCTAATTGACTTCCAAAATTGATTATGATTGCAATATATTGATTCAATTTCAAAGACCCATGATTAATTTATGCCTAAAAGATCCAATGCAACCCTTAAACTAGAAAATGTAGAAGTTTGTAGCTTATGAAAAATGAAATGCAGGACTTAGGAAACCTAAAACCCTAACAACCCTGATGTGAGAATTTGTTGTTGATTTACTGTCCTAATTAGCCTTAGATGAGTTCATTTACCTTTTAAACCCTAATTAGTGTAGTGTCATAAAATTACAACCCTAGCAATTATAACCACACTTGATGTCCTCACCTTGGCGACGACACCCTCCTTCCTGACCAAGACCCCTTTTGGCATTTTCACCCCTTCACCCTTCCTCCTTCAATACCTGTGGTTTCTTTAGACCCTATCTGAGATCCAAGATAGGGAGGGATAAGGGTGTGGATCCCATGTTCCACCCTCTTAGGGTGACCCCAAGATAGGTCCCCCCGATCCTATCTGCACTTTGGGATCCCAAATCTCCCTGATGTCAGCCTTTGGTGAGATGATTTAATTTTCTAAGGCATGTATAAAAAGGGAGTTGGTTTTCTTATTTGCATAAGCAGGAAGGAGATAAACAATAATAGGTGAAGATATACATCATCAAGCATTCAAGTCTTCTTCATTCATCCATTGGAGAAATATTTCAATATTCATTTCCAAGCATGTATGTGTGTTAGGGTTTTGTCACGTTACATGTCATTCCATGAAACATTTGTGATTACATTCAAGAAAAAAATCAATCATAATCAACAAGTCATAGATCTACAAGGTATACATTTTCATTGTTTACATTCAAGCATTTGCAATTACTTTCTTTCAAGGTTGATTCCTCAACCGAGGTTTGACTGAGGCAAACCCCTATCCACAACCCCTTTTCCTCTCTTTTCTATGTGTAGGTTGTAGGTGCGCAGCTATAATTGCAGTTTTGGGCTTCATTTGCAAAGACAAAACAACCCTTTTCATTTTGCAGATTTTGTGGAGGACCCTATACACTCCCGCCATGGTCCCGACGACTTTTCTCCAAATTTACAAGGCAGATCTGTATCATTCTAGTTATCTCAGATCTGAAGTTACATCGTGATCCCAAATTGGTAGCTCCTCATTTCACTCATTTTCTCTCTCTCTTTTCCACATAGTCAACAAGTCAGCTTTACTATTTACAAAAGAGGGCAAAACACACTTCAACCCTTGCAATGCACTTGGAATTCACATCCTTGTCTCCCTTGGATTTGGATCTAGTGGATTCAAGCCCCTCTTTTGAATGTAAAGTATCTCCAAGTGAAAATCATCCTAGTGACCTCCTTTCTCTCTCGTAGGTGGGAAGTCACTAGGGTTCAATTTTCCACTTTACAATTAGACTAATTGGAACCAAATTGTAAAAAAATTGAAAAGTTTGTGTTCAATTTTAGGTCCCGAATTGAAAGTGTGATGTTTTTTTAAAAACTGATTACATGAAAAATCAAATGTGAGGATTGTTTTTCATTGATCAAGACCTAATTAATGATATATGAGTTTATTTTAAGCCATTTTGATACTTATTCTATCCCTGCAAGCTCCACAAAGTGAGAAACTAAACAAATTTAGTCTTAATTACAAAGTGGCCTAGAACATTGCACATGCACATGTCTAGGAAACACAAGCATAGATCTACCCAACATAGGCACAAAAGACTTCAACATTAAAGCACAAAAGACTTCAACATAGGCACAAAATTCCCGATCTAGTCCAAAAAGGTATATTTTCTACAAATTTGGCCTACAAATCACTCAAAATGACTCAAAAGGCAATAAGTTAGTCAGTTTCACATTGGGTTCAACAGAAAATGTAACTAGGAAATTGGGGGAAGTCATCAAAAGCATTAGATTAGGCAACCACAAAAATTAACAAGCTTATCAAATCAATTCCTAATTCAATCAATAGAGCTATGAAGACAAGACAATCAAAATAAATGCAAACCATCACAAATGTCTCCTCCATAATTTTCCATTGTTCTTCTTTCTCCTTCAATCTGGATGTGAATCTCACCTATAAATTACAAATGCAATTGAAAATAAAGTGGATTACAAGATTAAAATCACAACATAAGGTTACTTGAAGCATGGTTAGGAATGATCGAAGAAAAGGGCTCAATTTATAGATAAATTAGTGCAAGCATCAAATTGGAATGAGAAATTTGAAAGAGGCCATTGAATTTTAAATTGTCATGACTGTGACATTATTGAATTCCAAATTTTATGACAAATTGCTATGTCAAAATAGTGACAAATTGAGAGAAATTTGTGCTCATCAATTATGACATGATTGGGAGGGAAAATAGCAATTTTGTTATGACAGGTTATCCTCAAAATTTTCTCATGAAACAATGACAAATTGAGCATAAAAATAGACTTCAACTTATGAAAAATTAGCCTCAAAAGGTGGAGACAACAAAGAGGAGAAATTTGTGGGAAAAATTAGGTGAAAAAGGATAGAAAATTAGGTAACATTAATTAGTAGGTTTTCAATTATTAATTAACTCACAAAAGGGAAACCAATTAGCCAATTGAATAAACAATTTAATTGTGACATAGGAGACTTAGGATGAATGAATAAATTCATTAAAACTAAAGAAAAAAGTTAGAAATGATTAAATGAATTTATCATAAAACCCTAGAAGATAGAAGAGAGAGGAAACAAGTTACAATTAGGTGATGACACAATTAATGCAATAAATAAATGATGTTAATCATGATCAAAATGATGAATGACAAGGGTTTGATATTGATGCATCATTGATTGACAAAGAGAAAAAAATGATAGAAGATAGTTTATGAAGACTTGATAATGATATGGAACCAATATTGATTGACAAATATTGAAGACAAATTGGTCAAGAATGACAAAGAGATTGATTCGATAGATGACAACTGACGAGGTCAATGACTAATAGAACCATATTTGATTAGAATTGATGATTGATTGATATTGATAATGAATCGATCAAATATTGACAAAAAGGCTGGTTTGATGAAGGTCAAATGACAAAAGAATGATGATGAATTAATTGAAATTGAAAAGGAGACTAGTAATTGATAATTGAAAAAGGATTCAAAATGATCCAAAAAGATTGATAATTGATTTAAAAATGATAAAGATCCAAGAAAAAACCGTAATTCGATACCGATTAAGGCTTTACGATGTCCAATTGACATGATAAGGTTGATCATGACCAATGATTACAATTTGAAAATGATATCAACAAGACCTAATTGAAATGCAAGAGAATTGGAATTGAATAGGAAAGAATGTAGAAGAATGACACAATGTCAATAAATGATAGATCAAATGTCTGACATAGAAGAAATGCTAATAAGATGTGAAAACCCTAAAATAAGGTCACGCGGACATGTTAAAGTATGATGCCACAACCATTGACCATTTTTAGATGCCTACAATAAGACCATTACAAGTTATTACAAATATTTTGTCATTTCCTATCATCCAACTATCCACAGGTGATCTTGATTATAACTAGATCCTATCCTTGAATCACACTTTATTGTTCTCATTTGATTTCATCCTTCATCATGGTTTGTTCTCATTTTTTTGTGAATGGTTATTGCTTTTTTATTCCATTATTTTTTTATGATTTCTTCTTCTATTCCATGTAGATACATAGTGATTGTCTTGTTGATTTCATATTTTATCATGCATTCATGATGGTTTCGTACATGATTCTTGCATGGGGGCTTGACTTAGTGAACTTGGGTTATAGCATGTGTGCTCATGACATACTAAAGAATCCCCTTATTTTCAAAAAATATTGCCCTAAACTCCTTTTTTATCACCCCCTCCCAATACACATCCCAAATTAAACCCCCCTTATTTTCACTAAATATTATATTTTTTCATAGCTGGAATTAAAACCCCCTATTTTCATCGATAGAAAATATATTGCACCATCATTTTTTGGATATTAAAACCCCCATTATGAATACACGTGATATAATATTGCTTAGCTAGTGATGCCCCCGTGGATGCCTAATATATAAATCTTTTTGGTTTATGGAAACTTATGTTATTCTTCACCCTTTATTATAACTTACTTTGTTGAATTAATAAGAGGAGCATACTTTTCACCCTTTTCCTCTATATATGAATCTTCTTTGTAGACACCTAAATCTATCCATACCTAGCCACACTTGACTTAAATTTATCCTAGCCATTAATTAAATATTTATTATTTATTTATTAATTTGCACATCACCTTTCCCACTTTATCCTATTTTTCAAATTAATTAAATAAATATTATTGATTTAAATAATCCTCTCATCTCACACTTCTCTAATAAGTAATTAAATACTTTTATTATTATTGAATTAATTTTTGATTCACATGAATAACTAAGACCTTGTCCAAATTCATTGAACCTAGACATTTTCCACACAAGTCAAACTAAATTTTCATCTCATCCATCTATTTCATACTACATCTCCAAATCTCAGTCATCCATATAAGGATTTTGCGCTAACTTATCCTCATGTGACATGTCATATGACTAAAAATTTGAGCCGCAATCTTATTCCTCATTCAATCATAGCCATCCACTAGCCCATCCATTGTGGCCCCTTGATTTTCCTTATGGACATTCTATAACTTAGATGTCTCTAACCCCATTTGCACATCTACTTCTTCCATAGATTTATGCTACTAAATTTTCAATCTAATATTTCATGTTAGAATATCTACATCATATCCACATTCTATCTATTTGATCATTTATCATTTGAATCCTATCAATATGTTGATAGTTTCATAAGCAACCACATTTCCAAATCAAAGGATCAAACCAAGGGGAGCTAAAATGCACTCTAATTAAAATCAATTTGAGGAGAAAGAAGGGTTTTGGGTGAAGGTAATGTGTTTATATTGCATTTATCTTATATGTTATTTACCTTTAGTATCGTCCTTCATCTTCCTTTGACAAGGTAAACTCATTCTATCCCTTATCCATATCTATCTCTTATCCCTCACCTATATATCCTCTTATCCAACATACATGCTTCCATCCCCCCCTCATCCATATGTTAATCCCTATCTTTGTACAACCCCTCCATCACCTCCACCCATAATCTAAATTTATCATCCTCTAATCCTCCAAGCCATAATCCTATCTCTTTGTATATTCATAATAATCCAAGCTATAATACCAATTATTCATTGAATCCTAATCCTCCAAGTTATTTTTTCATGAATTTATCTAAGGACTATTAGCAAAGGAGACTAAATCACCACACCTAAACAAAGCTGTATAATCTCCCCATGTCATGCCTCCACCTCCGTCCCCTCTAAATCAAGACAAATCATAATCCACTAAGATTTATAAATATTCTATCCCTCCATCTACCCAAGTTGAAGAATCCATCCAACACTCCTCCATCACATCATTCATACAGTTCCAAACATTCCAAGAGTTTTTTCCAAAGCATGCAATCACAAATACCAATTTAAGTCAACATCAAAGTATCCCATCCACGATATTGCATGATCCCCTTCCATGTCCATAAGAAAGTATACCTTCTACTCCATCAAATGATTCTATTCCAAATAAAGGATAATTGATTCCTCCCATTCCATCTCATGATCTCAAAATCAAGATCAATGAACCCTTTCCACCCCATCTATTGATCCCATTTTATTTCATGATCCCATCCATTCCACTCCATCTAATGATCCTCTTCTATCTCATGACCCCATACTTACCACTCCATCTAATTATCACCTTCCACATCAAGATCAAAGCATCCCTCCTAATCTCCCTCCTCATCAACATGAAGATATCCCTTCCATCCCATTTAATGTATCCATTACATCTCATAATAAAGATCAAAATATCTCTTCCACCCCATCCCATTATCCAACTCCTTCCACTCCATCTAATGACCCCTTCTGTATCATGATCCCTTCCATATCTCTCCATCTCATTATCCTAACCTAGATGTCACATGTGATCCCCTTCCTAATCAAGACTAAGTTATCACATGATACCATTACTAATCAAGAGAAAAGTATCCCTTCCACTACACCTCATGATCCCTCACCAAGTCAATATCAAATTGTACCTCCATCTCCATCTCAAGATCCCAATATTCCTTCTAATCCATGTCATGATCCTCTTCCTTCTCAAGAACAAATCACCTTGATCCAAGCAATTCATGAGTTCCAAACCTATCAAATGGATTCCTCCACTTCCATCCAATCTAGCTCACTCCATGATCCTATCATTCCTTCCACCTCATATGCCTCTCAAAATAAACTCACATATTTCTTCTAAAATAATAAGTATCCCATTGGTAAAAGGATTTATCAAAACATTCATATTAAGGGAAAGGGTTAAGCCTCCATAAATAAGGAATCTTAGAACCATTCCATATAAAAAAAAATCCATATTTTTTTATGTCCTTGGATACCGAGCTCATGCTCAATGTTAGAGATTAATATCTTATACCTTGTAAATTCATTGTAGGGGACTTATTTGTGCATGACTTAAGTTTACTTAGGTACTAGGGGTTGTTTCTAGAATTCTTGGTTGTCTAGATAAGACACATCATATGCTATCTTTATGACTATTATTTACTTTTAGTTAACTAGGAATTTAATATATTTGTGTCATACTGCTTCATACATTATTTTTTAAAATAAGGGATCTCATTATATATTTCATATTAAATCAATCATTTCATGCATCCTCACTATGCAAGTTATTCTTGTCATTCTCTCTCGGGGAAGTAATTTTTGACTTACAATCATTTTGTGGGTGTGAAGAAGTCACCATCAACTCTTACATGGTATTAGAGCCCTAGTACTATAGATTAATTCATAGATATGAGGGACATCATTTGGCTTGAAGAGTTTTTTGGGTACATTTTGGGGTTTCAAGGACCTCATGTTTGAAACTAATGTACCAAAGAAAGTTAGGTTTTTCTTTTGTTTCGTCAAATTCTATTATGCTTTTCTAGATATACAAGGGTTTCAAGTAGGGTTTCAAGTTGCAAGATATAAGAGGTAGCTAATTTTTAAAGTAGATTAGGACAAAGCAAACCTTTCCATTAGGTTGTAAGGATTTAAAACCTATACATCAACTATGAAATCGTCAAATTCTAAGACTTCTGTTTGAGGGAATCAATTTTTTTTTTGGTCTAAGGTAGCTGTTTGTACCAATCTATACTTGGTCATACTATATAGATCATACAATTGTTGAGAATTTTTTTTCCCCTCCCCTCTTTTGTGCAAAATATTCCTCTATATATTTGACATAAAAAAGTTTTATTTAGCTTTCATGCATGTGGTAGTCTAATCTCTTACATTAACATCTCTTATATAAAGTTTGTACCATCTCCTGCATTATATGATACTGGCGTATTAATTTTAATAAAAAATCATTTTTTAAATTATTAGTTGTCGCACGGTTTTTGTTTTGAAGCACATATCATTGTCCTCACACTTGCACAATTACATCGTGACTATTGGCATCCACAAAGGGGGCTGTGAAGCCAAAGTGGTGCAACCTTATGCCCACTACTACCACACAACTCCATCTCATTGCTTCACCATCAATGGGCGATGAATTCTTTTTTCCTTGCCATCCATGTTTGCCAAATGGGCAACTAGGGGTTAGCCCCCTGGGCCCTAAATTTTTTTTAGTTTTTTTTTTCAATTTTTACCAAGATTGGAAAATTGTTATAACTTTCACATTTGGAGTCAATTTTTCAAAAACAAGGTATCATCCAAAAGATGGTTCATTGTACTTTCTATTGGAGCATGTAATTTTTGTAGTTTCTATTGTTTAGCACTGCCATTTTTTTCTTATTGAAGTTAGATCTTCATTTTTGGTTCATGAGCTGATAAATTTTTCCATAGTCTCTAATTTTCACGATTCTTATAATTTTGGAAAGTAATTAAGGGGCTATATCTAACCATCTAAGAATTTTTTTTAGTTTTAGCCCTAGGTACATTTTAATTGAGTTCTTACTAAGTTCATATCTTGGAGAGTTACTTTGACATGTTGTCACTTGGGAAGGTGTCATTTTGATCTTTGCACTTCATTTAAAGTTTATATCATCTACCAATGAACTCTTACTTTAAATTACATTTTTTTGCTAATCAAGGGTTTTTCCAATTGTTTCTTCATAGCTTTTACCTATTTTATCCTTGCTTTTACCAAAATTTCATATGTTTCAGACTATATCCTGAACCATTCTTTTACTTAATTAATAATATATATAAAATGTGATGAATAAATATGTTATGTGGGTGATCCCACAATAGTGGGTTACACTTTTTAGCCAACTTTGACAATGAAATAAACATTTTGGAAAAAAAAATCACACTTAGACACCTATTACCGCTAAACTATAAGGAATTTGTAGATGATGTAAATTACTGACATTTTGTATACAATATATATTTTTAATTTTTTTTGGAATCAATTTGTATCCATTTTTCTATCTCCCTCGAAAACTAGTTTCTAAGAGTAAACAACATTTTTAAAGAGTGATCTTCACTTGGTAAGGCATAACATTTTTTTATAAAATATATATAAATGTGATTCCTTCAAATTTAGGTTTGTAACATCAATATCTAATAGTTGCAATCGATTTCATAACATTATGTTCAGTATTTCATATTTTATTAAGTTTTGAAGTCGAGTTAACTACAAATTTGACATAGGTTCATTTGGTAACAAGTAACTTGTTGTGTATGTATCGAAATTTAATTTATTTATTTTTGTTGGAGAGAGGACTTCAATACCACTTACGTAGATATTTTTTAAAATTATTTTTTCACTAGTTAACTATTTTTCCATAAGCATTAAACAAGGAAGTTGATGTTTGCTGAAAAACCTATGTTAAAATAAATAAAATTATAATAAACTCAATATATATTAAAATTATAATCATTGGAAAGATCACTTCGAGTACTACCATCATGCATTTGGGTTTTTCAAGATTGTTAAATTTGAGTCCTCAATTAGAGCTTTGAAGGCCAATAATCTACATAAATTAGGAGAGCTTGTGGGGGAGATGCAAATAGGTTCAATAAAACATATATTCTATAAAAAGGGGTTCAATCGGAGAGAGTCTTAAGTGGAGAGACTAAAAATACTTAATCACCTAAGAAGACTAAAAGGAGAGAGAGAGAGAGAGAGAGAGAGAGAGAGAGAGAGAGAGAGAGAGAGAGAGAGAGAGAGAGAGAGAGAGAGAGAGAGAGAGAGTCTTGAGGGGAGACACTAAAAAGACTTAATCACCTAAGAAGACTAAAAGGAGAGAGATTCTTAATGAGAGAGACTAAAAAGACCTAAAGAGAGTAGGAGAGTAAGAAAGAGAGAGAGATCCTAAAAATATTTAATCACCTAAGAAGACTAAAAGGAGAGAGAGAGAGAAAGAGAGATAGAGAGAGAGAGAGAGAGAGAGAGAGAGAGAGAGAGAGAGAGAGAGAGAGAGAGAGAGAGAGAGAGAGAGAGAGAGAGAGAGAGAGAGTCGTTTGTGTGAATTTAACCTCTAAATTTATGAAATTCAATTAAAAATTAAACTTGTAAATGTAAATGTAAATTTAAATTTTAAAATGCATAAACACTCAAATCTGAGAACATAAATAAAAAATAAAGGTTTAAGATGTCAGGTTCACAAAAATTTAATGGTGAAAAATTAGGGTTTCACCCAATGATGTAGTAAAACACCTAATTTTTGCTTAGGGACCATTACATTAAAGAGGTGTGAATTCATAGATCTAGCCTCAATCCAACAAAGATAGGGTTGAGAATTTTGATTATATTCTCCAGTTGGAGTTTAATTCCCTCTTTTTAAGTTGATTTGTGAAAATGTTGAAATTAGGGTAAATGTGTGTAAATTGAAGCAATTATGCATAAACGGTAAGCTATAGTCGTCAAACAGAGCCACGAACTTGGATATGAGCAATATGTGAATGTTCGGACATGTTCCCCAAAATTCAACTTGAATAGTCGGGATCAGAATGCCTACTACTCTAGTCCTCCAAACTTTTCATCGTCCAAAGGGGAACCTGTTTGCCTCTATGAATAATGTTGATCCTGAAAAATTACAGCTCCATACTTGTTCCTGCATATAGTAGAGAAGGGAAAATGGTTGGAAATAGGGGTTGTCTAAGTCCAACCTCGGTTTAGGAATTAACCTTGAATGAATAAATGCAAATACTAAAATACATAATGGAAAGAGATACCTCAGATATGTAATTGTTGATGATAATACTTTGCTTCTTGAATGTAATCACATATATATCAATTGTATGTAATGGCATGAACATGACAAAATCCTAATCGCACACACATGCTTGCATATGAATGATGTAATTTTTCTTTAGAATGGTTGAATGAAGAATATACAGCCTTGAAAATCTCTGAAAATACTTTCTAATGTTTCATGGATGCAAGGATGCTTGATTGCTTGTTGATAGAATGGATGGAGATATGAAATTAGGTTGAACAAATGTCTTTATATAGGGGTATCTAGGTCAATGACTGATTAGGCTAACCTCCAACAATCATGCAGAGCCACAAAGTTGAATTATTGTTGGAGAGATGCAACCCTTGCCTTATTCAAAATAGGGCCCAACTAAGAGGGACCAAGGTGAGGGCTCTTTGGTCCAAGGACAAGGGTGATAGAGCCCTAGTCCTTCTCAGTAAGGGACCATCATTAAGCCCCAAGGAGAAGGGTACCCCTCCATGAAATCAATTAGTTGGTGTACATGGCATTTGAATCGGAGAATAAGCACAAAATGGACTTGGATAAGAGATGAGGAGGAGACATGATAAAGTAGGGGCATAGACATGAGGTGTAAATTAGCTTGGTGATAATTTAAGATGCTACAATCATCTTTGCATACTGATGCTTATAAATGAATCATAAAATTAAATGATATAAAATAAAAAACTATTTTTTAATAATGAAAAATATAAATATCAATAAAAAAACATAGATTGGTAGAGTATGTCATACAAGGCAGGTAATGTAATGCCACATCAGTACTCACATAAATGGCTGATGGAGAAATTGTTGATATTATTTAAAATGTGCACATTGCACATTATGTCTCATGCTGAAATGGACAAAAAGAGATAATTAAAAAAAAAAAATTAAATTCCAATAAGAAAGTAAAGATTGGTAGTTTTTATTATATGAGGTATGTAAGGTAGTGACACATCAACACTCATATAAATGATTTTTTGAGCAATATTTGATATTATTATAATGTGCACACTATACATTATGTTTGATGTTGAACTGGACAAAAAAAATGTAATCCAAGTGCCACTTTCATAGAAGGGTTTCAAAATGACAAAAAGGTAGGTTCAAAAGATACACATTACATTTCTTTTCGTTGTCGTGAAGCCAAAGGATTATCTAGTCAATGAGTGGACCAATTTTTTTTTTCTTCATATGGTAAACTATAATAGAATTGTAACCACATGTAAAGCATACTACACCACTACTTGGATATACCTTCCATAAATTGTGAAGCTCATGATAAATGTAATTCCCATTCTTGAATCCACATCTTAAGTTCCACATCCAATATCCAGAACACAAAATGCCCATAACCATAATGCAAGAAGTATCTAATTCTCTGATTGTGTTTCCTAGGTGGAGCCTGTTGCCAATACAAATAGTTTTTCCTCATGGGTGGGATTAGATGCCCTAACTAATATATTTCCCTCCCATTGAGTGAGGCAATATGGAAAGCCAACTGAGGCAAGAATGAAAATAGAAAATCTCCATTGGTCTTGATTCACATCATAACCTATAATCATGTATAAAATGTCACCATCATCTCTAAACAAGGTCTCTACATCTCTAGGTTCATTCAAGTATTGAGGATCTATGTCTTTGTATTAGTAACAAAATAAAGGACACCATTAAAAAAAAGTGGAGTCCCTATAGGATTGAAAACATGAGCACTATCACAATCAAAACCCATGGGATGGTTTTGGAGAAGGCCAAAGCTAGATTAAAATATATCATTTGCCATTGTAGGCCCTTTGGGTCATCAAAACCTGACTAGGTTTCTATTGGTAGTCCATTCAACTAGAATGAAAGCTTGGGGAGCTCTGTTTGAGTCAAATTTCTTCATTGGTTTTAGAGGAGTGGCTGGTATGCATCTATAAAAACCCAAATATCTAAGCAAGAAGGCTATCATTTTTGCAATTTTGAAAAAGAAAAAGAAAGGGAAAGAGGGTTGCATTGAAAACAAAGGAGGGTAGCTTGAAAAAGATAGGTTGCACATATATAAAAGAAATAGATGAGGATGTTGTGTGTGGTGTATGAAATAGAGAATGGGAGGGTATTCTGATTCGAGGAGTGATAAGTAGAATATGCCAAACTTGAAATAATAATAATAATAATAATAATAATAATAATAATAATAATAATAATAATAATAATAATAATAATAATAATAATAATAATAAAAATATAGCAAATGTCACGGCTCGCAACCTCTACGATCTGAGGGAAAGTCCAAGAGTTTCTCACAAAATCCAAAGGTTTGGGTAACATTTTAAAAAGTTGTTTGCATTTTTAACTATGATTGTCACTCCACCCTATGCCCTAGGCTCTCCAATGATCTTCCACCTCAAAGCAAAATGCAAAGCCAAATTTAACCCTAACTTTCAAATGTGACTTGTAGCCTAAGAAATCATTTGTTTTTGCAATCTTCTTTGAAGTTGTGTTTTACCTCCTTTGAAGTTGTGCATTCTCTTGTATTGAGAATTGAGAACACCTCTACAAGTTGCCCAACAACCTCAATCACTAGGCACAAAAAAAATTTAGGTCAATATTTGAGGTAAAAAATATGTAGTTTTAACATACGCACATATAAAACAAGGAAGAAATATTGAAATAGAAGTGAATTGGGATTGGATGTTGAAAGCCAATCTAATCACTAGTTAATCTGAAAAGCCTCCACTACAATTCCCAATAAAAACTAATAAACTTTGTCCAATCCATTAATATACTCATGCTAGTAAAACCAATAGCACATACTAGTGAAAACAAGAACATGTGTTAAGAACATTAGTTGGATCTCCATTCACAAAGACCTTCCTACCATCTTTGGTTCTATTCTTTATTTGAAAATTGCTGTGTTAGAGCTTGATATTGATGATAATGTGATTTCTTTCTTTGTTACACAATTAATTATCTCACAAATAGAAAGAATGGTGTATTTCAAAATTTAATTATTCTGTTCTCTGCTGGGACTTTGCCCCTTTGCAGGAATATTCCTTTTCTAATTGCAAATCTATCCAATCTTGTGTAGGGTAGAAAATCATATCAACAAGCATATCACCATGACTTGGTGGGACCACCCTCTAATTCATCTCTCTGAAATGAAGACAAGCTCAGTCAAGTCAGCCTCCAATACATCCGCAATTGTTCATGAGAGAAGACAAAACATGACATCCTATCATGATTTAAATATGGTGAAGTTCTTTGCTATTGTGTCTTTAGTATATGTTTTCTTATTTGAACTTTGCTGGCTGCAACTGTGATATTTATATTTAATATACAATCATTATCAGCTTTGCTCAATTAGATAAGGAAGGCACGAAAGTTTATAGATTCTTTTTTCTTCTTGAGCAACATAGTCAAACCATACGCTTTTGATATTATAATTTATAGTAACATCCACATAAAAAAGAAATGGTCTTTGTTTATTTAAATGAAACGGGAATGCTAATAAATGCCACGATTACCAACAATGATCAACCACTGACACATACCCATTGCATTATTTTCTCTTTGATTGCCTCTTTGGATTAAAGAAAGTTTATCAGTTCGCCTGTTGAAGAAAATAATTGCGGAACATGTATCCGTAGGAAAGAAGTTTATCAAAATCCGGCAGCCATTTCTTAACACAATTAAGATTGCGGAAGCGCTCAAACCAAACATGGAGGAAAGGAGTGCTGTGAGGATCTATCAATTTTACTCCTCCAATTTCTTCACAAACTTGAATCCAAATAGCTAGGCAGCCCAACACAATATCAACATACCCAACTGATTCCCCTCCAAAGAATGGCCTCTCCTTTAGAGCTTCTTCCAAAACTAACATGTTTGCCATTGTCTCTTTTATGCTCTTCTCCTGCTTCTCCCCTTGTGTTCTGTGTATATCTCTAAGATTAGGAGAAAACTGCACTTAAAAACCCATTCATTAGCAATCACAGGTCTAAATTTTGATAAAAATATTTATCTAAGCAAAGTAGACATGGACAACCTTTGAAATGCATGGGACCAATCTGAACTAAATGAGCTTAAAAATCATCTAATGTGAGTATATCTCTTTTATGCTCTTCTCCTGCTTCTCCCCTTGTGTTCTATATATATCTCTAAAACTAAGATAAAACTGCACTCAAAACCCATTCATTAGCAATCACAGGTCTAATTTCCATAGCAATTATCATTTAAACAAGGTAAATAGTAGAAACCCTTTGAAATGCATGGGACCAATTTAACCTAAATGAGCTTAAAAATCATCTAATGTGAGTAGAGAAGCCAAAAAGAAAATTTTAAGCACACCCACCTTATCATCAATGAATGCAGCCCAAAAGAGAGCAACGACTCGTTCATATGGGTGTTTGGGTAGGAGGGGAACAACAGGCCATGTCTCGTCTATGTATTGAAGGATTATGAGGGACTCAGAGATTGCTTTTCCATTATGAATAAGCACTGGAATCTTCTTGTGAACTGGATTAGATTGCAAGAGTAGTTGGCTTTTGTTGATCAAATCTTCCTCATAAAGGGTATGATTGATGCCCTTGAGATCGAGTGCTATTTGTACTCTGACAGAAAATGGACTTGCCCACAATCCCAAAACCTTTACTTCTTCTTCCATGTTGGAGAATCCCTGGTTGGGTTTTCTCTGGACCAGTAGCCTTATGAAATATCTTGACGACCCCTCCCTTTAAAGTCGATGACTTCCGCCTTTGGATTCTCCACATATAAACACACAAGAGATGAACTTAGAAAGTTCTCGATGCTCTATGTTCGGTTACCTCCAACAATAGTTGAAAATTCTAGTTTGAACCGCCCATGGTAGAGATAAACTTATGGTCAACACTAACCCTAAAGAATATTCCCTTCACAAGTTACAATTGTTCATGGTTAGAATTAGAACAAGTAGAACAAAGAATATGCGTATTAGTAAGGTAAAAGGGAAGGGTCCATTTATTCATTTACTGGATTTTTTTAATTAAAACTTACTGAAAATTATTTAGTAGGTCAATAGTGGCTCATTGATATATCGAGTAGTTGGGAAAAAAGTTAGTCAAATCTCATAGTGTTCATTGTAACTACTTAGAAGCCAAAACAATAGCTAGAAGCACTTAAGTCACATACAAAGACAACAATTTTTTTTTTTGAAAACTTGACATACCATTTAGGAGTTTAGGGTTCACCAAGTTAGCTATAATGGCTGATGGTACCCTTCTTCGAGTAGGGTTTAATTTAATACAATTTTATAACGATAACCGATGTAATTTTGTGTGAAGTTGAATTTATTTTTATGATTATCATTATTGTTTGTTTTACATTTGACAATATCTTATTTATTTTAATTCATATTTTTATATTTTAATTACTTATTATGCTTACATTATTATCTCCATGCTTAAGACATTCATTCGCTACATGAAAATTATTTTTTCACTATTTTAAATCAATCATGTGGTGTGAAATCAATTTCACACTACAAAAAATTAAGTCTAGAATTCTAAAATTTTAATAGTTTTTACCAACTCCTATTAATTTCTTTCTTGTTATGAGTTCACTTGGCACCCATTTTGCATGATTTAGTACTATGTAGTGGTATTTAAATATTTGCTTTCATTTATCATGAAGAATTATCAATCAATTAGTTAAAATCTTATAAATAAAAAAGAATCATTCTAGGTATCTTTAAATTTGGAGTTAAACGAAACTTAAATCTACCTCATCATTATAGTACAATTGCATGACTTAAGAGTGTTATCTTCTCTCATTTTAATGACCATACAAGTTTATGTAATAAGAAGGTTGACCAAAGAGAATTGCTAATTGCTAAATCTTTTGGCTATTTCTTTATTGATGTGAGTTGAAATGACACACATTATGTAGTGATATGTAGTGGTTTTTAAAGACTCGATATTAATTTATCATTAAGAACTAATGATTAATAATTAAATTAAATCCCACTCATTAAAGAGGAGAATCATTCTAGAAATATTTCAATTTGAAGCACTAAAAGGAACCTAAAAAATTGCATCATTATTCTAGTATGAATGCATTATTATAGAGTACTAGTTTCGCTTATATAATGGATATAAAAGACATTCTAATCAAGGAGTTAGTATGTGAGAACATCATACTGAGAATTCAACTATCTCCTTAAGGTTGATTTGAGAGTTGCATTTATTTTGTGTAGAATAGGTTGATGATATAGTAGCTTTTTTTTTAATGCTCAAAATTGTATTTACACATTAGTTTTCGTATAGTTTGCATATATGTTTTTCCCTCTCTATTGTTTCATTAATATGATGTGGTTTACCACATGTTTTTATAAGATTCAAAGAACCATTGGTTTTAATAGTGCTACCATATATATTTACCTTGTATTCAACAATATCATCATACCATAGTCTTAGTGATTTTCTTTTTCTTGGGACCTTAGTGGTATGTCTATCCTCTATTACAATTTTAATGTGAAGAGAACCATTGCACCTATACCCGTGATTTTCTTTTCCTCTAGGAAATTAAACTTAGCAATGCTAGACTTGAGTGTGTCTAGGACTCAGTTTGGAAAGAAGATCATTTCATTCAGTCTAAATTCATCATTTAACATGGAAAATATTCTTACATAGTTTTTTGTGGAATAATATATCATTAATGGTATTCCTTTAGGTTTTCCTTCATTTATGAACACCCCAAGTGATCCCAAAGACAATATTCTCCTTTGGAAAAGGATGTGCTCTAGCCTACCGGCTACTAATTGGGTCCCTCTTGATGTTTTAAATATGCTAGAACATTATAGTTCAATTAAAACTAGATAATCTTGGAAAGACTCTCAATAAGAATTCAACTCTTGGTTACTCTACCAAATATCCTTGGGGATCTTTAACCCTCTTCATGGAGTGATTCATATTCACTTTATCGTAGTTCACTTGATCCAACCATCTAACCACTTTCTCATTGTTGAAGATTTTGATAAATATCTTCTATGATGACTAAAGAGAGAAGCTCGTAACTTAATAGTGCTCCTATAGAATTATTCTAATCTATATGGTAGTGTATTAGAGAAGAATTCTACCATATATGCACATGAGAGTTTTACAAAAGGGCTATGTAGGAACTCTTATTTTCAAAGGACTTATTTAAATTTGATTGTTAAAGGTAAGAGTGAGTGCTCTTTTTTCAAATAGAATCCTATAAAAATTCTTAATAGCTCATATAGGACATGAGATTATCACAATCTATACTATTAGCTTGAGTATTTCAAGATTTGATTGTGTATACATTTTTCTCTATCAACATTTTAGATCACAATCCATGACCCATCATCAAGATAAGATTTTTCTTGTTATTTGGACTTGTGACATAATCCGCTTCCATGAAGGGCAACAATTAAAGACATGAAATTTTAACAATCCATATTATTTGCTTGAGAATTCTTGGATTTGACTATATTTTTCTCCATCAATATTTGACACACTCTATGATCCATCATCACGATGAAGTAATTTTTTACCACTAGCTATTTGGATTTGTGATATAATTCCCTCCTATAAAGGGAATAATTAAAGAAATGAAATTTATATGGTTTATATTATTATCTTGAGTATTTTTGGATTTGACCGTGTATACCTTTTCTCCGTCAACATTTCAAATTACACTCCATGATCCATCATCAAGAATGAAATAATAATTTTTTTCTAATTGTTTAAATTTGTGATATAAATTTATCCTATAAAGAACATATATCAAAGACATAACTTAAAAAAAATGATTCAATAGTTTTTGTTTCCTAAATAACAATACTTAAAACCCTAACTACTATCCATAATTTATTCGTGCATCGAATTCGGATTTTCATGACTAAACACCTAACTACTATCCTCCCCTAGAACCCCACTCACTCAAAGCACATCATAACACCAACTACTAGTTTGTAATAAACTTTATTTCCTCCAACTGCAGTCCATCTTATACCCATATTGGTACAAACAAGAACATGTGTTAAGCACATTGCTTTATCTCCATTCAGAAAGACCTTTCTACCATCTTTGGTTCTAACCTTCACTAGAAAATTGCTATGTTAGAGCTTCACAATGATGATAATGTGATGTCTTTCTTTGTTAGACAATTAATTATCTCACAAATATAAAGAATGGTGTATTCCAATGTTTAATACTCTTGTTGTCAGCTGGGACTTTGCCCATTGAAAGAACATCCTTTTTCTAACAGCAAATTTATGCATTCTTGTGCAGGGTACCACTCTCTAGGGAAGAACGCAATAAGTAGAAAATCACATCTACAGGCTTATAACCATAGGGCATCACCATCACTTGTGGGACTGCCCTCTAATTCATCTCTCTGAAATGAAGGCAAGCTCAGTCAAGCCAACAATTATTCATCAGAGAAGACAAAAAGATGACATCCTATTATGATTTAAAAATGGAGTCCTTTCCCATTACGTCTTTAGTATATGTTCTCTTATTTGAACTTTGCTGGCTGCAACTGTGATATTTATATTTAATATACAATCATTATCAGCTTTGCTCATTAAAAAATGAATGGCACGAAAATTCCGAAGTTTTTTCCTTTGAGAAACATACTTAGACCAATAAGCTTTTGACACCCGAATAGAAAAACCAGGTCTTTGTTTATTTAAATAGAACGTGAATGCTAATCAATGCAACAATTTTGACAATGATCACCTCCTGACACAGACAAATTGTACTGTTTTCTCTTTGACTGCCTGTTTGGATGAAGAAACTTTATCAGTTCGCCTATTGTTGAAGAAAATAATTGCGAACCATGTATGCGTAGGAAAGAAGTTTATCAAAATCCGGCAGCCATTTCTTAACACAATCAAGATTGCGGAAGCGTTGAACCCAAGCATAGAGGAAAGGAGTGTTGTGAGGATCTATCAGTTTTACACCACCAATCTCTTCACAAACTTGAATCCAAACAGCTCGGCAGCCCAACACAATATCAACATACCCAACTGATTCCCCTCCAAAGAATGGCCTCCCCTTCAGAGCTTCTTCCAAAACCAACATGTTTGCTACTGTCTCTTTTATGCACTTCTCCTGCTTCTCCCCTTGTGTTCTACATATATCTCTAAAACTAAGAGAAAACTGCACTCAAAACCCATTCATTAGCAATCACAGGTCTAAGTTTAACCCTTTGAAATGCATGGGACCAATTTAACCTAAATGAGCTTAAAAATCATCTAATGTGAGGAGAGAAGACAAAATGAAAATTTTAAGCACACCCACCTTATCATCAGTGAATGCAGCCCAAAAGAGAGCAACGGCTCGTTCATATGGGTGTTTGGGCAGGAGGGGAACAGCAGGCCATGTCTCGTCTATGTATTGGAGGATTATGAGAGACTCAGAGATTGCTTTTCCATTGTGAATAAGCGCTGGAATCTTCTTGTGAACTGGATTAGATTGCAGGAGCAGTTGGCTTTTGTTGATCAGATCTTGCTCATAAAGGGTATAATTGATGCCCTTGAGATCTAGTGCTATTTGTACTCTGACAGAATAAGGACTTGCCCATGCTCCTAAAACCTTTAATTCTTCTTCCATGTTGAAGAATTTCTCGATGGGTTTTCTTCTGAACCAGCAGCGTTATAGAGTATGTAGACGAGTCTTTCTAATCCATCTATATAGAGCTTGAACATAGAAAATTCTCAAAGCCCGATGTTCCGTTACTTCCAAGAAACATCGAGGAGTCTACTTAGAGCTGCCCGCCATGGAGATAACCTCGATGGCCAAACCCACAAATGTGACAATTGTTGAGGTGTAGAACAAGGAAAATAAATAATTATGGTAAAATGTGTACCCCATATTAAATTTTATTTAATTATGTGTTTTATTTAAAACAATGATTGAATATGATTATTTATAAATGAATATGTAATTTTGTGTCAAGTTGAGTTCATTTCTTTAAATTACAAGGGGTAAAAATGTAATCTTGTGTCGAGTTGAGTTTATTTTTTTAAATTAAAAGAAGGGTAAAAATTTATTCAATCAAAGAAAGAGATACAAAAGAGAAGGGCCACAAACCCAACATAGAAAAAATTACACCACCTTGTCAACATTCACTAAAGAATGATTATTATCAATGTTTGTTTTATATCTACTTTCATACATTTGGCTTTGTCTTATCTATTTTCATACACATTTTTCTAATTTAGCTACTTATTATGCTTATAACTAGTCCCCATGCTCAAGACATTCATTTCTCATATCAAAATTAGCTTTTCACTATCTTGCATCAATCATGTGGTGTGAGATCAATCTAGCATTGTGCAGAAGCAACCCTTCAACTTCCAACTTTTGAATTCAATTTTTCAACTCTACTCATTTCTTGCTTGATACGAGTCAAATTGACATACATTTTGCATGATTTAATTTTATGAAAGGTATTTGAAAATGTACATTCATTAGAATTATCAATCAATAATTTAAAGTCTTGTAAATTAAAAAGGAGAATCATTCTAGGCATACTTCAATTTTTAGATCTATAATGAATCTAAATCTACATCATCATTATAACCCAATTGTATGATTAAAAAGTGTTGTCTTCTTTGTATTTAAATATAAGTTACTCTAATAAATGGGTTGACCAAGGAGAATGTAAGAAAATTAAATTGAAAATTTGCCAACTTCCATCCATTTCTTTCTTGATGTGAATTGACTTGGCACATATTATGTATTATTTAATCACATTTAGTGGTGTATAAAGACACTCAACATACATTCATTTATCATCAAGCATTATTGATCAATCATTTAAAATCCTACACATTAAATAGGAGAATCATATTCTAAAAATATTTTAATTGGAATCATTAATAAGTACCTAAATTTGCACCATCATTCTAGAACTAATACATTAGTGAAGAGTGATTCCTTCACTTATTTAATGAATAAAAAATTGGTCTAATCAATGTAATTTACCTAGGATAACATCACATTTACGATCCAAAAATACCCTCAAGTTATTTTTGAATATAATCCATCCTTTCAATAGTTATAACTAAGCATTTGGTGAATCAAGAAGAAAAAGTGTGTGATTTCCTATATCAAAACCATGGATTGGAAAATAAATCCAAACCCACGGACAAGATTTAGAGCTATGGATTTGAAATTCAAATATATTAAAGACTATAGGGATTTCAATGTGAGGTTCAAATAAGGAATATTCTTCTCAAGTCTCTAGATAAGAAGATTCCAACACAACACTTTATTTATTCATCCAAATTGGTCATAAAGCTAACTATCAAAGACCTCTTTACATTTAATTTTCTAAATTGACAGTAGTTGATTAGTTATCAATTCCCAACTAATTATTATATTAATTAATATTTTTTGATTTGTTCTGACTTGGATGCATTTCATTTAATTAGCCTAGATAAGTTTAGGAAAAGGTATCTTTCCTTTACCTTTTTGGTGAACTTAACAATTCTTAAACCACATAGGGTTTGACCTTAGGGCCACATTTTCATTTATTTTAGGATATTTTAGATTTAATATAATTTTAATTTATTATTCATTTAAATAGAGTTTTATTCCTATTCACTACTCTATTGCTATATCTTTCCATGCAAGGTTTGTATGTCTTTTTCTATCTTATGTATTTATGGATACTTTTTAGGGTTTTACTTAATTTATAAATTTTTCTTATAATTTGATTAGAAATGGAGTGTAAACTATTTATGTGTTGATTACCTTCTTCCATAAGGGTTTTGGGATTTTATCTTCAAATACTTTGATTAACATTTGGATATAAGTAGCAATTTACCTCTTTTAACTCATTCATTAAACTCTAGGATATTTTATCATTACATAACTCTTTAGGAGTCTTTCTCCACATCTCATTTAGATGCATCTCATTTAGATGCATATATTCCATATTCAATCTATTCTTATATTTTATAACACATGATACATCCATCTGTGATATACTCATAATTCTCTTTGCTTGGGATGTGAATGTGTTTTCTATAAAGATGTTGGTTTAACAAGTGGATTAGTGCAGGATCATGGGGGGCCAAAACGTGGCGATGTGAAAAAAATAGCCTTTTCCACTCGCCTAAAAATGCGAAAATCCATGTTGACTCTTTGCTTGGCTTAGGTGTCAGTACACCTTGGCATGGTAAACACCTAGGAAAATCGGATATCCGATTTTTATAGGTAATTTTAAATTAAAAAATAAATTATATATTATATAATATGTATTATATAATATATATAATATTATATTACATTAACTATAAAAATCAAGATTTTATCGGATATCTGATATCTTTGAGACAATAAAAGAGGACCGTGACAACCCATGGGCTATTTTTTACCCACGAGCCACACGAATACTAGCAAATCTGATATTCAGTTGGACTTGATATTCGATTTTGTGACCCAAATTTGCAAAAAAATCCAATACAAGGTAGGATTTTAATTGTTTTTCATCATTTTCATTCAAATTTTTGTATATTTTTTAATGTTTATTTGTTTTTTCATTCAAAATATCTTTTTTTTCATGAAAAATAGGTTTTTTAAAATCAAATACAACATTGTTCAAATTTGTTAACTAAATATAATTGTTTACATTCAATTAGGTTAAAAAAGGGGGATAACAGTGAAAACATTGATCAACCACAACCACAACAACCAAACCCCCCTCAATTCAAGATTTAATTGCATAAAATTTGAACTAATTGAGGGGGATTGCAGATGTCTATTGTAGGATCCCTCACTTGAACCCAATGTTTGATCCCCTCATGTCCATCATAAAGAGTATAGAAACTATCACTAAGGAGTACAATGTCGCTCTTTTGTGGTGAGATTCTATAAGCGAACAATATGCAGATGGCTTGTCCTATAAGGAGATCAAGGATCTCAAGATATCCAAAGCCACTATCACCGCATTGTTTGTGAATCCCCGCACTGGTCAACCCGTAGACCCCCCCCAAAAAAACTTTCTATTAAATGGTGCACAAATGATGATAGTGTGAATTTTTTTTGGGATCATTGGTGGATGGTTTTTGATAAACCACCCAACAACAATCTTGATGTCCCCTTCTACTTCATCAAAAATTGTATGCTGAGCTTATTTTAGGAAAACATGTGAACTACTTTGACACCCAACCTTTCGAGGGTGTGGGTTTAGGTATGCATTGAAATAGACCTGGGATAGTCAGAGTAGTCTAGGGCCCATATGTCCCCCCTCCTCCTGTTGATCCCCCACCTCCAGTGTAGCATCCATATATCATCTATGAGGTGGCGTCATGGACCATATCAACTATTCAGTCTTTGAGTAGCCTTTTGGTTTCTCAGGCTGGGGTAGTAGCCCAACCTTCTTTTGATGGTAGCGGTGCATCCAATGGCGCTGGCCTGTCTTCCTCAGCTCTGCACATTTGTGTGCCCCATAGTTGTGTCATGTGTGGGAACCTATGCTTGGGTCCAGTTGGACAACCTGTTGATCCTCTTGCGCACACTACAGATTATGAGGTGCATAAGATGCACGATGCACTAGATGTTATGATAGGGACTAGAGGATACCCTGGAGAGTCCTCACATGCTAGAGGCGAGGAGGTATCTTCATCATACATTGATGATGTAGTGGTAAGATTTGTATCTTCACAGTTCATTCTATATTTTAAATCAATAGTTATAATTAAGATAATATTAAGTACTAACTTTTTATTTACATGGTCTATTTAATAGTTGATGATGGAGGAGGAGTTGACATAGATCCAGGAGGGCACCTTGATGGCCATTTCATTTGGCCTTGATAGCTTTACGGTACATATATTATTGCACCTAGTCATTTGTATTTTATTGTACATACATGCTCATCATTTATATTGGTATTAATTAGATTATGTAGTAGCTTGCATGTATATCTTATTTTACTCTAGTAGTGCACAAGTAGCACGAGTGCGGGGCTGTGCAATTCGGGATCTGGTAGTGCACCTGGAGACAAGGGAAAGGTAATTGAATGCAAATATGATTGAATGAGTAGTTTAAATAACTTATAATAATTATACACGTCTAGACATAGATTGATAGTTTCACATACTTGTGTATATGTACAGAAAATTCTTGGCTTCACATCCTTGTTGACTACACCCACTATACCTGAAGATGAAGAAGAAGAGGAAGAAGAGATGCCTCAGGTACATTTGTTTATTTTATTTTGTGTTTAGTAGATATAATTCATTATTATCAGTGACAATTATATGCGAACTTGTATCAATGTCATGTTTGTGAACATATGTAGGTTGTGTATGAAAATATTGAAAACATACCTCCTCTACTGAAGACATACATCAAGATTCCTCCAAAGCCGAAGAGAAAATGTGGAGATGAGGTAAACAAGAATAGTTCAATTAAAATTCATTTTTATGTTAACTTTTCGAATGTGTTATATAATATAACTAATCTTAGGGTATGTGCAAGATCATGGTGTGCCAAAGCAAGCCCTTAAGTGGCAATGAAATTTTCTGTATATGTACAGAAGAAGAGGAAGAAGAGATGCCTCAGGTACACATGTTTATTTTATTTTGTGTTTAGTAGATATAATTCGTTATTATCAGTGACAATTATATGTGAACTTGTACCAATGTCATGTTTGTGAACATATGTAGGTTGTGTATGAAAATATTGAAAACATACCTCCTCTACTAAAGACATACATCAAGATTCCTCCAAAGCCGAAGAGAAAATGTGGAGATGAGGTAAACAAGAATAGCTCAATTATAGTTCATTTTTATGTTAACTTTTCAAATGTGTTATATAATATAACTAATCTTAGGGTATGTGCAGGATCATGGTGTGCCAAAACATGCCCTTAAGTGGCAATGAAATTTCAGAAAATCAGAGTTATGCAACTTGACATGAAAAATTGAATAAGTTGTGAACATTATTTTTAAAATATGTAGGAAGAGAATATATATAAAATTGAATGTAGTTTCTAAGCTACTAGTTGTTTTTTGGAAAAAAAAATCCTATTTGATGAAAATTTCAAATTTCAATGCAGTGGAACTAACATTTCAGGAAAAAAACAAGTAGACGTATGTCTGACCACCCTAATCACAATCAAATCATAATTTTTTTTTATAATATTTATAATATAAGTATTAGACTCATGTCCAGATGTGACACACATTTTTTTAAAATTTTTTATAAAGTAAATAATTATTTATGAATTTTTTACTACAACTTTTCAGAAATTCAGAAAATCCTATGTTTGACCACCTTAACTTGGTCAAAACCTTATGAATTTTAAATTTTTTTTTTTCCCTATAGTAGACGAAGCATAGGATGTGATGCATGTTTCGGATTCAAAAAATGTTGTACCGTTTGAAAGTTATGAGTGTTTTTCAATCAATATATCAATCAGGACTATTGTCAGAATTCAATTTGAAAATAAATAATAATTATTTATTAAAGTCAAAATAAGACAAGCCTTATATTGTTGGAAAGCTGGGAATGTCCTTAAAAAACCCTTTTCATTTTATCAATTTTGGCTACAAAAAAAGTCGTCAGCCACTAGTGTAAAGTTTGGAAAATCAAGGAATACTGAAAAACACGTTTTTTCAGTTGACTTTCTAGGCTTGTCACTTCCAAGCCAAATACCAAAGCATTCCCGAGCTGAAATTTGAAATTTGAAAATTTGACTACAAAAATCGGATATCCGATTTTAATCAGTAAATTCTCTAACTAGATTTTCCCATAATTAATCTAATGTTTATTAATATATTAATTTATAAATAAATTAGTATATGATATTAGGGAGAGGTAGAGGGAGAGGGGGGAATGGGGGGAGAGGGAGAGAGAGGAAGGGAGGGGGGAGGGATAGAGAGAGCTTAGCGGAGAGAGAGAGATGGGGAGGGGGAAGGGATAGATGGGTAGGGGGAAGGGAGAGAGAGAGATAGAGAGAGAGGGAGGGAGTGGAGGGAAGGGAGAGAGAGAGAGAGGGAGGGGGGAGGGATAGAGAGAGCTTACGGGAGAGAGAGAGATGGGGAGGGGGAAGGGATAGATGGGTAGGGGGAAGGGAGAGAGAGAGATGGAGAGAGAGGGAGGGAGGGGAGGGAAGGGAGAGAGAGAGAGAGAGAGAGAGAGAGAGAGAGAGAGAGAGAGAGAGAGAGAGAGAGAGAGAGAGAGAGAGAGAGAGAGAGAGAGAGAGAGAGAGAGAGATGGGGAGGGGGAAGGGAGAGAGAGAGATAGATGGAGGGATTAGGGGAGGGGGATAGAGAGAGATTAGGGGAGAGAGAGAGGAGAGGGAGAGAGAGATTGGGGGGAGAGAGAGAGATTAGGGGAGAGGGGGAGAGAGAGAGATTAAGACACCATAGGACCCAAAGCGACCCAATGTGGTGTCATAACGGGTCGTATGGCATAATAAGAGGTCATAAGGGTTCATGGGACACCATATGACCCCTAAGGACAACATATGACCCCTTATGACACCATATAGTGTCATTAGGGGTCATATGGTGTCCATAGGCATCATATGGTGTCCTAGGACACCATATGACCCCTTAAGACACCAAATTGTGTTGTTATGGGTCATATGTTGTCCTAAGGGGCCGTAAGACACCATACGACCCAAAGCGACCCAATATGGTGTCATTAGGGGTCATATGGTGTCCTAAGGGGTCATATGATGTCTTAAAGGGGTTATATGACATAATATGACCCACTAGGACACAATATGACCCATAACGACCAAATATGGTATCTTAAGGGGTCATATGGTGTCCTAAGGGGTCGTAGGACACCATATGACCCCTATGGACACCATAGGACATGGTGTCGTAAGGGTTCGTATGGTGTCATAAGGGGTAAGGTGTCCTATGGTGTCCATAGGGGTCATATGGTGTTGTAAGGGGTCATATGGTGTCCTAAGGGGTCGTAGGACACAATATGATCCCTTAGGACATAATATGACCCAAAGCGACCCAATATGGTGTCATAACGGGTCGTATGGTGTCCCAAGACACCATATGACCCCTATGGACACCATAGGACCCCTTAAGACACCAAATTGTGTCATTAGGGGTCATATGGTGTCCCATGAACCCTTATGACCTCTTAGGACACCATATGACCCCTAATGATACCATATGACCCAAAGTGACCCAATATGGTGTCATTAGGGGTCATATGGTGTCCCAAGACACCATATGACCCCTATGGACACCATATGACCCCTAACGACACCATAGGACCCCTTAAGACACCAAATCATGTCGTTAGGGATCATATGGTGTCCTAAGGGGTTGTAGGACACAATATGACCCCTTAGGACACAATATGACCCAAAGCAACCCAATATAGTGTCATTAGGGGTCATATGGTGTCCTAAGAGGTCATAAGGGTTCATGGGACACCATATGACCCCTTAGGACACCATATGACCCCTAACAACATGATGTGGTGTCTTAGGGGGTCCTATGGTGTCGTTAGGGGTCATATGGTGTCCATAGGGGTCATATGGTGTCTTGGGACACCATATAACCCCTAATGACACCATATTGGGTCTCTTTGGGTCATATTCTATCTTACGACCCCTTAGGAAACAATATGACCCAAAGTGACCCAATATGACCCTCTCCCCTCTCTCCCCCCCCTCTCTCTCTCTCTCCCTCTCCCCTAATCTCTCTCTCTCTCTCTCTCTCTAAAATATGACTAATAAAATCCGATATCAGATTTCTACCATCGCCATTAATGTGGCAGTTTAGTAAATAAAAGGTGGCAATAGGAAAATTTTTGGGGACCACAAATTTATACATTAAAATCGGATATCTGATTTTTGTACAAAAAAAAGGAAAAAAAAGCCTTGTGGGCCATTTTGTGGATTCCAACAACCCACAGTCTACATATTTTATTTTTTGTCAAGGATCACAGGTTTTTAGATAGGTAGAGACAAGTTTGTGCTTTTGGGAGATTCTTAAAGTGAAAACTTACATTGTCAATCACGTAGGAGCATATGTGTGGAGGGAAACGGGGAGTAGTAGTTGTCGGAAGTCTAAATGCAAAAGAAAACTTTCAAATGACCAAATTGAAGTGTATAGAGAAAGAGATAGAGAATGACATAGGAGGAGAAGACAAGGTATGTTAAATATTGCTCATGTTACTTCAAGTGAAGAGGAAATTGAGTTTGAAAAAGATCCACAAGTTATTGAAAATGAAAATGTAGATTTTGAAAGTGAAAATATTGAAAATTTTGAATATGTTGAAAGTGATAATGAAAATGCTCAACATGTGGAAAATTTTGACATAGGAGGTGAAAATGTGGAAAAATTTAACATTAAAGGTGGAATTGCTCAACCAAGTGAACCATATGTAACACCTAATTACTTTAGAAATGAAGACCCTCTCATGGATGAAAGACAAATTCCAAATCCAAGACCTTCAAGAACCCCAAAATGGTTATTTGAAATCAATGAGAACATTCTTGCGGATCTTGAAGGCAAGAGGTCAACAAGAACCATTCGGTTGTGGGCTACACAACTTTTCAACCAAAATTTTAGCAATAAGACATTGATCGAGCAATGCCAACTCTTTGTTCAATTGCTAAAGATGATAAAGATGAGACCATTGCTAAACAAATTGAAGATTCATATGAACAAGAAGATGGAGAGAAATTCTATTATTGCAAAAAATCTATTTGATGCTCTCAATTCTACTGGAAAGAATACCAAAGAAAGAGATAAGAGAGCCGCTCGAAGAGTGATTTGAACCTCCTTAGTAAGCCATCAATTGAGAAAGGCTCATCAAATGAGACAAACTTGTGTTGATTTTAACATAAACCATAAAACTTTGGATAGAGCACTTGCATGAAGACAAAGACTTGATGACCCACTTCAACAAGATACATAGGCATTTGGTGGGAGGCTTCCACGTGTTGATAGAAAGTTGAATGACAACATGAAGGAGGAGATTCAATGATTTTGGCACTCTAATTCTAGAGTGTCACCCAATGTAAAGGATGTTTTGAAATTAAGAATTGGCAACCGAGACCACTCACCGCATCCCAAACATTTCTTGGAACCAAGCTTAACAATGTTGTACAATTTTTTTTGTGAATTACATCCAACTTTGCAAATATGACAAAGGGCCTTTGAATTTTTGAAACCATTTTATTGTGTTCCTCTTAAGATTTGAAATCTTGTTGTTGCAAGTACCATGTGGAGTTTTCAATGTACCATGAACTTTTATGTCATATTCGTTCTACGATGCATACTAATGAGTTGTTGCACGAGTGTGGTGCAATGCTATTTCTGAGATCATCAAGAGACTTGCAAGATCTATTTTTATGCCCTAGAGATGATGGCTGCTATTTCTATAGAAATGATTGTTTGAATGAGAAGTGCTCAGAATGTGGTGGGTTGTCAAAGTTTGTTTCAAGTTTTCATGAGGGCAGCGAGCACAAGTTTGGAAAGAATTATGTTGAGAAAAAAAGATACGAGATAGTGAAATATACTTTGAAGAGTGGAGGTGAAGGTTCTAGTTGCGAATTAGTCTCAAGAGAAGTGAGTATTGCTAATTTTATTTTGGATTTTAAGGAAAATATTTTCTACAAGTATGCAAGGCACACCCATAGGTCTCAGTGGTTGGATCAACAGTTCAGGATATGTAAGAACTCTTTCCCGATTGGCACTATTGTATCGGTGGTTGATTTTGCAGAGAACTATACATTTCAACCACATAATGAGGTACAGTCTCAGTACTACAATTCAGTCCAGATTGCTATTTTTGTTCACATTACATATAGACATGCTCCTGATAGTACAAAAGAGGACAGGAAGATAATCAAGGAGTATCATTTTTATATGAGTGATGATAGATCACAATCCTTCGAGTATGTGCAACATTCTTTTGAGAATTTTTTTGAGTTCTTGCATGAGAAAGATATTGCAATTGACCGACATATAATATGGTCAGATAACTATACGGGTCAATTCAAGAATGCTCGTATGTTTTATTGGTTGAGTAGAATGCATGTAGAGATGTGTATACCTCATATTTGATGTTTTTGTGAGGCAGGGCATGGTAAGGGAGAGCATGATGAAGCAGGTGCATGTTTGAAGAGAGCTCTAGTTAAGGAGAAATTGAGGATTTCAGGTGCAAATTTATCTGATGCATGTTCTATTATTGATTGGTGTAGTTCAACATTGTCGCATGGAGGTACTCTCGATTCAGCAATGAGCAGATTCTTTTGGTTGGTTGAGGAGGGAACAGTGGGAGATAGATTGGATTGTCAAACAATTAAAGATTCTTCAAAGATGCATTCATTTCTCAGCTTAGATGCAAGTACATGGACCATTTGGACATGAGTGTTGGCTTGTTTTTGTCAGAGTTGTGTTCGGTGTGATTGGGATCAGTGCGAGTCAAGTGAGTGGGTTGATACATGGGTTTCCCACTATCTAACTCCTTTATCTCAAACAATATCCTTGTCAAATGATGACATGGAAATTTCACTTGAGTATGATCGTATATCAGATCTTGTACAACTAGGACATGTTTTTGCTGTTGTCGCACCGCAAGGGAATGAAGAGAGATCAGAATATTTGTTGGTATGATTTGTACAGGGAAAACAAAAGCTAACACAACCAGTGATAGATGATGACGGGTTCACATATCCTACAGGTTCAGTTGTTGTTGTGGGAACTTGGTTGCAAACATACATGATTAGAAAGAATGGCATACTTGCATTTGAAGACTAAGTGAGACACAAAACCATTATAATGTATTCACACCTTATTATAGCTACAAATGTGAAGTTGTTGAAGCATCAAGCAAAACTGAAGACCAAAGAGCTATGGACAGTGACTACTACTAATCATGAAGCAATACTGGATACTCTTAAGCAAAGAGATGACCCTTCAGGCACACTTGAGTAGTAGGTCTTTAATGGTGCCTTATTTTTTTTATCATGCATTTCATTTCAAACAATGATCATTAAACCTTAATGATCAAGTTTGTTACGTGTATATTAAGGATGTGTTGAAAATGCAGGTCTATTGATGAATGTTTTTTTTTGGCGACACGGTTTTTGCATGCACATAGTGGGTACACTCAATATAATCAGAAGGGACATATTTTTGCAACATGACTTATTATCATGCATTTGATGAGCTTTACAATTTTTGTTATTAGAGAACACTATTTGACAATTTTTGATGATATAATTATCATAAAACCTTTATGCTCATGCAGGTCTTTTTTGATGATATACAATAGTATCACATTATGTTTTTTGCGTCAACATAGTGGGTTCTGTTGATATAATTCGAAGGGACATATTTTTGTGGTATATAATCCAAACTTTTCATTTATTATCATGCATTTCAGTTGAAGTGATTATCATGGAGCCTTTATGTTCATCCATGCATTTTATGTGCAGACTAACAATTCTTAAAAATACAGGTTCATGCTAGATCATTCGCCATTGACAAGACCCTCTCTTGGTGATGGTACATATTCCTTTGTGCATTAATGAGATAAAATTTTGTGCATAAACATTAAGTCAAGTGAATGTATTGCTATTTAGAAATGACCATATCTACCATCGTCTTCAACCATGCAGAGAAATGCAGTGAGAAAGGCTTTAATCAACATGTGTCGTTCTTCAAAGTTATGCTTGTATACTTTGCATAGAAACTGGTAAGTTTCGTAATTATACAATTTTGTGCATCTTAAAAATGTTTCAAATGATCTATTTATAATTTTCCAAACTAATTTGTATTAAGTGTTATAATTTGTTTCTTGTAGCACATTCATTCCGCATAAAAAGGTTACTTATTTTGGGCTTCATTTATATGTAGGCATTGCTATACGTAAGCTTTTCTCATAGGACATGAGGATGTCTGATGCAGATGAAGTGGGATGTTGTATTTTTATATGGATTTGAATTGATCTAACATTGTTATGATGATATACAATGTCCATGAGCAAATTGGTTTAGTTATATTGATGATAATGTCCATGTATTTGTACATGAGTACATTGGTGTAGTTGTATTGATAATGAAAAAAAAATCATGTTTGCATATCCCTTCATGGATGTCACATGCAAGTGTAATAGTAATTATGTGTATACAATACATGGAAATATTGATGATCATTATGTGTCTATAGTGTAATGCTTGTTTATATATAATTTTAGCACTTAGGGCGCTCAAGGGACGATGCTAGTAGGGTATGACCTCGAGCGTTCGATTGACTGGGGGGGAAAAATAGGAGCATGCATAGGGTAATAATGCCTGACCAAACATGTCGGAGCTGATGGTTCATCATTGCAATAAACTGAATGAGAAATTGGCCACGCGACAACATTTGATTGAGTGAGACTAACAATTTTTTTGCCAACCGAAAAATTGCTTCCCTAATAAAACCGTAGGGAAACTTGAAAAACCGAGATAGGATTTTGTAGGGACCCCTCTCTTGGCCCCATAGGTTCAAATGGATCATTCACAGGTGCCACAGATTCTGAGTTAGGGCCCGTCAAAGTTTGACAATTTTGAGCACTTAGGGTGCTCAAGGGACGACGCCGGTAGGATATGACCCCGAGCATTCGACCGAGTGGGGGGGGAAAATAGGAGCATGTATAGGGTAATAATGCCTAACTAGACATGTTAGAGCTGACGGTTCATCATCGTGATGAGCAGAATGAGAAACTGGCCACGCGACAACATTCGATTGAGTGAGACTGACGATTTTTTTGCCAACCGAAAAATTGCTGCCCTAATAAAACCGTAGGGAAAATTGAAAAAATGAGATAGGCTTTTGTAGGTATCCCTTGTGTGGCCCCGTAGGTTCAAATAGATTATTTGCAAGTACCACAGATTCTGAGTTAGGGCTCGTCAAAGTTTGACAATTTTTAGCACTTAGGGCGCTCAAGGGACGATGTTGGTAGGGTATGACCCCAAGCGTTCAACCGAGTAGGGGGGAAAAATAGGAGCATGCATAGGGTAATAATACCTAACTGGACATGTTGGAGCTAACATTTAGTCATCGCAATGAGCAGAACGAGAAATTGACCACGCGACAACATTCAATTGAGTGAGACTGATGATTTTTTCGCCAACCGAAAAATTGCTGCCCTAATAAAACCGTAGGGAAAATTGAAAAACCGAGATAGGCTTTTGTAGGGACCCCACTCTTGGCCTTGTAGGTTCAAACTGATCATTCATAGGTGCCATGGATTTTGAGTTAGGGCCCGTCAAATTTTGACAATTTTGAGCACTTAAGGCGCTCAAGGGACGACGTCGGTAGGGTATGACCCCGAGTGTTCGACCGAGTGGGGAGGAAAAATAGGAGCATGCATAGGGTAATAATGTATAACTAGACATGTTAGAGCCGATGGTTCATCATCATGATGAGCTGAACAAGAAATTGGCCACGTGACAACATTCAATTGAGTGAGACTGACGATTTTTTTGCCAATCGAAAAATTGCTGCCCTAATAAAACCATATGGAAACTTGAAAAACTAAGATAGGCTTTTTTAGGGACCCCTCTCATGGCCTCATAGGTTTAAATGGATCATTTGCAGGTGCCACGAATTCCAAGTTAGGGCCTGTCAAAGTTTGACAATTTTGAGCACTTAGGGTGCTCAATGGATGATGGGTAGGGTATGACCCCGAGCGTTCGACTGAGTGGGGGGGGAAAAATAGGAGCATGCATAGAGTAATAATGCCTAAATGGACATGTCAGAGCCGATGGTTTGTCATCGCGACGAGCTGAATGAGAAATTGGCCATGCGACAACATTCGATTGAGTGAGACTGATGATTTTTTTGCCAATCAAAAAATTGCTTCCCTAATAAAACTGTAGGGCAAATTGAAAAACCGAGATAGGATTTTGTAGGGACACCTCTCGTGGCCCCGTAGGTTCAAACAGATAATTCCCAAGTACCACAAATTCTGAGTTAGGACCTGTCAAATTTTGACAATTTTGAGCACTTAGGGCGCTCAAGGGACGACGCTGGTAGGGTATGACCTCGAGCGTTCGACCGAGTGGGGGGGAAAAATAGGAGCATGCATAGGGTAATAATGACTAACTGGACATGTCGGAGCCGATGCTTCATCATCGCGACGAGCTGAACGAGAAATTGGCCACGCGACAACATTCGATTGAGTGAGACTGACAATTTTTTCACCAACTGAAAAATTGCTGCCCTAATAAAACCCCGAGCGTTCGACCGTGGTGGGGGGCAAAATAGGACCATGCATAGGGTAATAATGAATTGTATCAAGTATTTTTCATTAAATGAATTGTATTGTATTGTTTATTAAATGAATTGTATTGTTCATTGAATGAACTGTATTGTATTGTTGATTAAATGAATCATGTTGTTCATTAAATGAATTATATTATTCATTATACAAACAACACTTATGATGAAATGAAATGAATTGTATTGCTCATTATATAACCATTAATTATTGGAATGAAGATTAAAGATTTCCATGATAACACCATGCATAGATGAGCAACAATTTATATGATCGAATATCAACTTCTATATATATAAAAATGTCAAATGATTACAAATGTATGTCCATACACAAATATGGCATAAACACCAACTCAAAGAAAATGTATGTCTAAATATGTGAATGTATGTCCATATGCAAAATATACATGCCAACTAGACATGTAAGCATCCCAAAACTATCTATAACATCCTAAGCTACTGATGGATCATCAAAATCGATCCTCTTCACTGCATTGCTCAGCTCTGAGGGATCTTGCACAAGAAAAACAAACCACGATTAATATTAGCTATATTATATAATTCACATTCGAAAAGTTAACATAAAAATGAACTATAATTGAACTATTCATGTTTACCTCATCTCCACATTTTATCTTTAGCTTTGCAGGATTCTTGATGTATGTCTTTGGTAGAGGAGGTATGTTTTGAATATTTTCATACACAACCTACATATGTTCAGAAACATGACATTGATACCAGTTAGCATATAATTGTCATTGATAATAACAAATTATATCTACTAATCAAAAAAAAAAACACACACACATCTACTTGAGGCATCTCTTCTTCTTCTTCTTCTTCAGGTATACTGGGTGTAGTCATCAAGGATGTGAAGCCAATAATTCTCTCTATATATACACAAGTATATGAAACTATCAATCTATGTCTTGACATGTATAATCACTATAAGTTATTTAAACTATTCATTCAATCATATTTGCATTCAATTACCTTTCCCTTATCTCCAACTGCACTACCAGATCCTAAATCACACTGCCCCGCACTCATGTTGCTTGTGCGCTACAAGACTAAAATAAGATATACATGCAAGTTACTACATAATCTAATTAATACCAATATAAATGATGAGAATGTATGTACAATAACATACAAATGACTAGGTGCAATAATATATGTATTGTCAAGCTATCGAGGCCAAATGAAATGGCTGACAAGGTGCCCTCCTGAATCTGTCTCAACTCCTCCTCGACCATCAACTGTTAAATAGACCATGTAAATACAAATTAGTACTTAATATTATCTAGATTATAAATATTTTATTAAAATATAACATGAACTGTGAAAATACAAATCTTACCACTACATCATCAATGTATGATGATGGTGCCTCCTCGCCTCTAGCATGTGAGGACTCCCCAGGGTATCCTCTAGTCTGTGTAATAATATCCGGTGCATCATGCATCTCATGCACCTCATAATCTGTACTGTCCATAGGAGGATCAATGGGCTATCCAACTGGACCCAAGCATACGTGCCCACACATGACACAACTATGGGGCACACATATGTGTGGAGCCGAGGATGACATGTCAATGCCATCGGATGCACCACTACCATCAAGAGTAGGCTGAGCTACTGGCCCAACCCAAGAAACCAAAAGGCTACTCAAAGAGTGAATAACCGATATGGTCCGCGAAGCCGCCTCACAAATGATATCAGGATGCTGCACTGTAGGTGGGGGATCAATAGGAGGAGGGGGGACATATGGGCCCTGGACTACTCTGACTGCCCCAGGTCTATTTTGGGGCATACCTAAACCTACACCCTGGAAAGGTTGGATGTCAAAGTAGTTTACATGTTTGCGTAAAACAAACTCAACATACAATTTTTTTACAAAATAGAAGGGGATATCAAGATTGTTGTTGGGTGGTTTGTTGAAAACCATCCACCAATGATCCCAAAATTTTTTCACAGTCCCATCATTTGTGCACCATTTAATAGAAAGTTTTGTTTTTTTGGGATCTACGGGTTGACCAATGCGAGGATTGACAAACAATGAGGCAATATCGGCTTTGGATATCTCGAGATCCTTGATATCCTTATTCAACAAGCCATCTGCATATTTTTCCCTCATAGAATCTCGCCACAAAAGGGAGCATTGTGCTCCTCAGTCATTGTTTCCATACTCTTTATGATCGATGTGAGAGGATAAAACATTGGGTTTAGACAAGGGATCCTATGATATACTTCTGCAATCCCCCTCAATTCATTCAAATTTTGTGCAATCAAATCCTGAATTGAGGGGGGGTTTGGCAAATGAGGGTTTGGTTGTTGCAGTTGTGGTTGATTAGTGTTTTCATTCTTATCCCCCATTTTTAACCTAATTTAATGTAAACAATTAAATTTAGTTAGCAAATTTAAACAATTAGGTATTTGATTTTAAAAAACCTAGTTTTCATGAAAAAAACCATATTTTCAATGAAAAATCAAATAAACATTAACAAAAAATACAAAAAATGAATGAAAATGATTGAAAACGATAAAATTCTTACCTTTCAATCTAATTTTTAGCAATTTTTTGCCAAAACACCGGATATCGGATTTTGATAAAATCACATAGCTCGTGAGTTAAAAATGACTCACGGACTGTCACTATTGAAATATATCTGTCTCAAAAAATTGAATATCCGATAAAATCGAATATTATAATATAATATAATAATATATTATATAATATATATAATATATTATTATATTATATAATACGTATTGTATTATATTATATAATATAAAATATAATATAATATTGTATTATATAATATAATATAATATAATATAATATAATATAATATAATATAATATAATACTGTATTATATAATATAATATAATATAATATAATATAATATAATATAATATAATATAATATAATATAATATAATATAATATAATATAATATATTATATTATATAATATATATAATATAATATGTATTATATAATATATTATTATATTATATTATAATATAATATAATAATATATTATATAATATATTATTATATTATAATATAATATTATATAATATATATAATATAATATAATATTATATAATATATAGAATATAATATATTATTACATTATATATATTATATAATATAATAATATATTATATATTATATAATATGTAATATATAATATATTTTTTAAATTAAAATTACAAATAAAAATCGAATATCTAATTTGCATAGGTAATTACCAAGCCAAGGTGTATTGACACCCAAGCCAAGCAAAAAGTCAACATGGATTTTTTGCATTTTTAGGCGAGTGAAGAAGGAAATTTTTTTCACATCGCCACTTTTTGGCCCCCCTTGATCTTGCACTAACCCCTTAATCGTGCTTTGTTTTTTCTTGTGTAGGATCCTTTAGAGCCGAGCAGTGCGGTAAAGAGGATCGATTTTGATGATCCATCAGTAGCTTAGGATGTTATAGATAGTTTTGGGATGCTTACATGTCTAGTTGGCATGTATATTTTGTATATGAACATACGTTCACGTTTATAGACATACATTTTGTTTGAGTTGGCGTTTATGCCATATTTGTGTATGGACATACACTTGTAATCATTTGACATTTTCATATATACAGAAGTTGATATTTGATCATATAAATTATTGCTCATGTGTGCATGGTGTTATCATTTTAAACTTTAATCTTCAATCCAATAATTAACAATGGTTAAAAATGGTTACTTAATGAACAATACAATTCATTTCATTTCATTGTAAGTGTTGTTTGTATAATCTTCAGATTATATATAATTCATTTCATCTAAATCATAAATGTTAAATTTGGTTGCCTTTGGCAACTTCACCAAATTTAATGACCTCCTTACTCATTAGGCCTCCATGAGGTCAAATTTGGAAGACAAGTGTTTTGATGGATTCACAATGTAAATAAGGTGAAATATAATCATTTTTTATGTAAAAAGGTCATCTAGACCAATAGTTGTTATGTCTAGTCATAGGTTACTCATATTGGCAAAATTGCTCAAGATTGTTTTGCTCGTCATGATCTCGTTTTGCTTGTCGTGATCTTGTTCTTCTCGTCATGATCATGAACCATCAGTTCTGACATGTACAGTTGTGAATTCTTACCCTATGCATGCTCCTATTCCCCCCCCTCCCCCACTCGGTCGAATGCTCGGGGTCATACCCTACCAGTGTCGTCCCTTGAGCACCCTAAGTGCTTAAAAATGTCAAATTTTGATGGGTCCTAACTCAGAATCCATGGCACCTACGAATGATCCATTTGAACCTACAGGGCCACAAGAGGGGTCCCTACAAAATCCTATCTCAGTTTTTCAATATTCTCTATGGTTTTATTAGGGTAGCATTTTTTTTCAATTGGCAAAAAAAATTGTCAGTCTCATTCAATCAAATGTTGTCACGTGACCAATTTATCATTTTGTTTGTCGTGATCACGAACCATCAGTTTTGACATGTCTAGTGAGGTATTCTTACCCTATGCATGCTCCTATTCCCCCTCCTCCCACTTTGTCGAATGCTCAGGGTCATACCCTACCAACGTTGTCCCTTGAGCATCCTAAGTGCTAAAAAATGTCAAACTTTGTCAAGCCCTAACTCGAATCTGTGGCACCTGCGAATGATCTGTTTGAACCTATGGGGCCATGAGAGGGGTCCCTACAAAATTATATCTCGGTTTTTATTAGGGAAACATTTTTTTAGTTGGCAAAAAAATCGTTAGTCTCATTCAATCAAATGTTGTTGCATGGCCAATTTCTTGTTCTGCACGTCGTGATTAGCAACCGTTAGTTTTGACATGTTTAGTTAGGAATTCTTACCCTATGAATGCTACTTCCCCCCCCACAACTCAGTCGAACGCTCAGGGTCATACCCTATTGGCGTCGTCCCTTGAGCACCCTAAGTGCTAAAAATTGACAAACTTTGATGGGCCTTAACTCAGAATTCGTGGCACCTGTGAATGATCCATTTGAACCTACGGGGCCACGAGAGGGGTCCTCATAAAATCCTATCTTTATTTTTCAAGATTCCCTTCGGTTTTATTAGGGCAGTATTTTTCTAGTTGGCAAAAAAATCATCAGTCTCATTCAATCAAATGTTGTTGCGTGGCCAATTTCTTGTTCTTCTCGTCGTGATCACAAACCGTTGGTTCTGACATGTCCAGTTAAGAATTCTTACCCTATTCATGCTCCTATTTCCCTCCCCCCCCTACTCGGTCAAACGTTTAGGGTCTTACCCTACCAACGTTGTCCCTTGAGCACCCTAAAGTGCTAAAAAATGTCAAAATTTGGCGGGCCCTAACTCAAAATCCGTGGCACCTATGAATGATCTGTTTGAACCTATGGGGCCATGAGAGGGGTCCCTACAAAGGCCTATCTTGGTTTTTCAAGATTCCTTATGGTTTTATTAGGGTAGCATTTTTTCAGTTGGCAAAAAAATCGTCAGTCTCATTCAATGAAAAAATATAGATAAACAAGCATTACACTGTAGACACATAATGATCATCAATATTTCCATGTATTGTATACAGATAATTATCATTACACTTGCATGTGACATCCATGAACAAATATTCAAACATGATTTTTCATCATTATCAATACAACTACACCAATGTACTCATGTACAAATACATTGTATATCATTAATATAACTAAACCAGTTTGCTCATGGACATCATATATCATCATAACAAATTTACATCAATTCACATCCATATACAAATACAACATCCCACTTAATCGGCATCAAACATCCTCATGTCCTAAGAGAAAAGCTTATGTAGAGCAATGGCTGCATATAAATGAAGACCAAAATAAGCAACCTTTTTATGCATAATGAATGTGTTACAAGAAACAAATTATAACACTTAATACAAATTATTTTGTCAAATTATAAATTGATCATTTGAAACATTTTTAAGACGTACAAGATTGTATAATTACAAAACTTACCAGTTTCTTTGCACAGTCTACAAGCATAACTTTGAAGAAAGACACATGTTGATTAAGGCCCTTCTCACTGCATTTCTCTGCATGGCTGAAGACGATGGTAGATATTGTCATTTCTAAATGGCAATACATTCACTTGACATAGTGTGTGAAAGTGTACAAAATTTAATCATATTGACAAAGTGAGGGACTTAGTGTTTACACACAAAATTTAATCTCATTAATGCACACAAAGCATACGGTGTTGTGTTTGGCTGTAAAGTTTTGTAGTTATTGAAAAGAAAACTAACAAAGTAGCTAAATATTGATAACCCCAAGGAATATGTACCATCACATAGAGTAAACTAGTCAACGACGAATGATCTAGCATGAACCTGTAGTTTTAAGAATTGTTAGTCTACACATAAAATGCATGCATGAACATAAAGGCTTTATGATAATCACTTCAACTAAAATGCATGATAATAAATGAAAAGGTGGGATTACATACCATAAAAATACATCCCTTCAAATTATATTGAGAGAACCCACTATGTTGACACAAAAATCATAATGCGATTGTGTTGTATATCATCGAGAAGACCTGCATGAGCATAAAGGTTTTGCGATAATTATATCATCAAAATTGTCAAATAGTGTTGTTTATTATTAAAAATTGTAATTCTCATCAAATTCATGATAATAAGCCATGTTGCAGAATACCTCCCTTCGAATTATATGGAGTGTACCCACTATGTGCATGCAAAAACCGTGTTGCAAAAAAATGTTCATAAATAGACTTGCATTTTGAACACATCCTTAATATACACATAACAAACTTGAACATTAAGGTTTTATGATCATTGTTTGAAATGAAATGCATGATAAAAAAAATAAGGCACCATTAAAGACCTATTACTTAAGTATGCCTAAAGGGTCATCTCTTTGTTGAAGAGTATCCAGTATTGCTTCATGATCAGTAGTAGTCACTATCCATAGGTCTTTGGTCTTCGGTTTTGCTTGATGCTTCAACAACTTGACATTTGTAGCTATAATAAGGTGCCAATACATGAGAATGGTATTGTGTCTCTCATAGTCTTCAATTGCAAGCATGCCATTCTTTCTAATCATGTATGTTCCCAACCAAGTTCCCACAACAACAATTGAACTTGTAGGATATGTGAACCCATCACCATCTGTCACTGGTTGTGTTAGATTTTGTTTTCCCTGTACACATCATGCCAACCAATATTCTGATCTCTCTTCATTCGCTTGCAGTGCAACAACTGCAAAAACATGTCCTGGTTGTACAAGATCTAATAGACGGTCATACTCAAGTGAACTTTCCATGTCATCGTTTGACAAGGATATTGTTTGAGATAAAGGAGTTAGATATTGTGGAACCTACGTATCAACCCACTCACTTGACTCACACTGATCCCAATCACACCGAACACAACTTTGACAAAAAAAAGCCAACGCTCATGTCCAAATGGTCCATGTACTTGAATCTGAGCCAAGGAATGAATGCATGTTTGAAGATTCTTTAATTGTTTGACAATCCAATCTATCTCCCACTGTGCCCTCCTCAACCAACCAAATTAATTTGGTCACTATTGAATCAAGAGTACCTCCATGTGACAATGTTGAACTACACCAATCAACAATAGAACGTGCATCAGAGAAATTTGCACCTGAAATCCTCAATTGCTCCTTAACTAGAGCTCTCTTCAAACAACACTTGCTCCATCATGCTCCCCCTTCCCATGCCTTGCCTAAAAAAAAACACCAAAGATGAGGTATACGCCTCTCTACATGCATTCTACTCAACCAATAAAACATATGGGCATTCTTGAATTGACCATATTCGAAGGAGTGTGATTTATCATCACTCATATAAAAATGACACTCCATGATTATCTTCCTATTCTCTTTTGTACTATCAAGAGCATGTCTATATGTAATGTGAACAAAAATAGCAATCTAGATCAAATTGTAGTACTAAGAGTGTACCTCATTCCATAGTTGCAATGTATAGTTCTCCGCAAAATCAACCACCGATGCAATAGTGCCAATCAGGAAAGAGTTCTTACACATCCTAAATTGTTGATCCAACCACTGAGACCAATGGGTGTGCCTTGCATACTTGTAGAAAATATTTTCCTTAGAATCCAAAATAAAATCAACAATACTTACTTCTCTTGAGACTAATTCACATCTAGAACCTTCACCGGCACTCTTCAAAGTATATTTCACTATCTCATATCTTTTTTTCTCAACATAATTCTTTCCAAACTCGTGTTCACTGCCCTCATGAAAACATGAAACAAACTTTGACAACTCACCACATTGTGAGCACTTCTCATTCAAAACAATCATTTCTATAGAAATAGCAACCATCGTCTCTAGGGCATAAAAATAGATCTTGCAAGTCTCTTAATGATCTCAAAAATAGCATTGTACCACACTCCTGCAACATCTCATTAGTATACATCGTAGAACAAATATGGCATAAAAGTTCATGGTACATTGAAAACTCTGCATGGTACTTGCAACAACAAGTATTACAAATCTTTAGGTACATAATAAAATGGCTTCAAAGATTCAAAGGCCCTTTTTGATATTTGCAAAGTTGGATGCACTTCACAAATTTTTTTGTACAACATTGTTTGGCTTGATTCCAAGAATGTTTGGGATGCGGTGTGCGGTCTCGGTTACCAATTCTTAATTTCAAAACATCCTTTATATTGGGTCATACTCTAGAATTAGAGTGCCAAAATTGTTGAATATCCTCCTTAACATTGTCAATCAACTTTCTATCAACATGTGGAAGCCTCCCACCAAAAGCCCATGTATCATGTTGAAGTGGATCGTCAAGTCTTTGTCTTCGTTCAAGTGCTTTATCAAAAGGTACCTTGTCTTCTCCTCCTATGACCTTCTCTATCTCTTTCTCTATACACTTCAATTTGGTCATTTTAAAGATTTCTTTTGTGTTTAGACTTTCGACGACTACTACTCCCCATTTACCTCCACAAAGATGCTCCTAAATGATTGCCAATGTAAGATTTGACTTTAAGAATCTCTCAAAAGCACAATTTTTTCTCAACCTATCTGAAAACCCGTGATTGTCGAGAAAAACCAGAATGTGAAGAATGTGGGCCATTGGAATCCACAAAATGGCCCACCAGATATCTGATTTTAATGCATAGATTTGGGGTCACAAAAATAATTCCTGTTGCCGCCTTTTTTTTTTTACTGTTGCCACATTAATGGCAGTGGTAGAAATCATATATCTGATTTTAGTACTCATATTTTAGAGAGAGAGATGATTAGGGGAGGGGGAGAGAGAGATTAGGGGAGAGAGGGGGGGAGGGGGTAAGGGGAGAGAGAGAGAGAGAGAGGGGGGGGGGGGGGGGGGGGGGAGGGAGATTAGGGGAGAGGGAGAGAGAGAGATTGGGGGAAAGGGGGAGAGAAAGAAAGATTAGGGGAGTGGGGGAGAGAGAGAGACTAGGGGAGAGGGAGAGAGAGAGAGAGATTAGGGGAGAGTGGTCATATGACCCCTTAGGACCCATAACGATCCAATGTGGTGTCATAAGGGGTCATATTGTGTCCTAAGGGGTCATATGGTGTCTTACGGGGTCATATGACACAATATGACCCCTTAGGATACAATATGACTCATAACAACATAATTTGGTGTTGTAAGGGGTCATATGTTGTCTTAAGGGGACATAAGACCCAATATGACCCCTTAGGACACCATAGGACTCATAACAACCCAATATGGTGTCATAAGGGGTCATATGTTGTCCTTAGAGGTCATATGGTATCCCATGACACCTTAGGACACCATATGACCCCTAATGACACCATATGGTGTCATAATGGGTCATAGTGTGTCATAAGGTGGCAAGATGAACCATTATTACAATATAAAAAGTAGTGCCAATATTGCTTACAAATATTTGACACCTAAGGGGTCATATGGTGTCCTAAGGGGTCATATGACACAATATGACCCCTTAGGACATAATATGACCCAAAATAACATAATTTGGTGTCGTAAGGAGTCATATGGTGTCCTAAGAGGTCATAGGACACAATATGACCCCTTAGGACACCATAGGACCTATAACGACCCAATATGATGTCATAAGGGCTCATATGGCATCCCATGACCCCTTAGGACACCATGTAATCCCTAACAACACCATATGGTGTCATAAGGGGTCATATTGTGTCCTAAGGGGTCATATGGTGTCTTAAGGGATACAATATGACCCATAATGACACAATTTGGTGTCGTAAGGGGTCATATGGTTTCCTAAGGGGTCATAGGACATAATATGACCCCTTAGGACACCATAGGACCCATAACGACCCAATATGGTGTCATAAGGGGTCATATGTTGTCCTTAGGGGTCATATGGTATCCCATGACCCCTTAGGACACCATATGACCCCTAACAGCACCATATGGTTGCATAAGGGGTCATATGAACCATAACAACATCGTATAGTGTGTAAAGGATCATATTGTGTCCTAAGGGGTCATATGGTGTCTTAAGGGTCATATAACACAATATGACCCCTTAGGACAAAATATGACCCATAGAAACACAATTTGGTGTCGTAAGGGGTCATAGGACACAATATGACTCCTTAGGACACCATAGGACCCATAACGACCCAATATGGTGTCATAAGGGGTCATATGTTGTGGGTCATATGGTGTCCCATGACCCCTTAGGACACCATATGACCCCTAACGACACCATATGACCCCTAACCACACCATATGGTGTCATAAGGGGTCATATGACCCATAATGATACCATATGGTGTCATAAGGGGTCATATGACCTATAACGACACTGCATAGTATCGTAAAGGGTCATATTGTGTCCTAAGGGTTCATATGGCATCTTAAGGGGTCATATGACACAATATGACCCCTTAGGACACAATATGACCCATAACGACACAATTTGGCATTGTAAGGGGTCATAGGACACAATATGACCCCTTAAGACACCATAGGACACATAACAACTCAATATGGTGTCATAAGGGTTCATATTTTGTCCTTAGGGGTCATATGGTATCTCATGACCCCTTAGGACACCATATGAATCCTAACGACACCATATGGTGTCATAGTGGGTCATAGTGTGCCATAAGGTGGCAAGATGAACCATTATTACAATATAAAAATTAGTGTCAATATTGCTTACAAAAATTTGACACCTAAGGGGTCATAGGACACAATATGACCCCTTCCCCCTCCCTCTCTCTCTCTCTCTATCTCTCTCTCTCTCTCTCTCTCTCTCTCTCTCCTCCCCTCCATCTCTCTCCCCCCTCCCCCTCCCCTAATATCTCTCTCTCTCCCTTCCACCCCCCCTCTCTCTCTCTCTATATATATATATTCCCCCCCCCCTCTCTCTCTCTCTCTCTCTCTCTCTCTCTCCATGTCCCCTAATCTCTCTATCTCTCTCGCTTCCCCCCTCTCTCTCCCCTAATCTCTCTCTCTCCCCCACTCCCTCCTCTCCCTCTCCCTAATATCATATACTAATATATTTATAAACTAATATATTGTATGTTAATATATTTATAAATTAATATATTAATAAACAATAGATTAATTATGTGCAAATTTAGTTATTGAGTTTACTTATTAAAATCAAATATCCAATTTTTGTTGTACAAATTTAAAATTTAAAATTTTAGCTCGATTTTGCTTTGGGATTTTGCTTGGAAATGACAAGCTTAGAAAGTCAACTGAAAAAACGTGTTTTTTCAGTATTCCTTGATTTTCCAAACTTTACACTGGTGGCTAACGACTTTTTTTATAGCAAAAAATGATAAAACGAAAAGGGGTTTTTAAGTACGTTTTCATCTTTCCAACAATACAAGGCTTGTCTTATTTCAAATTTAATAAATAATAATTATTTATTTTCTAATTGAATTCTAACAAAAGTCTTGATTGATAGACCGATTGAAAAATACTCATAACTCTGAAACGGTATAACATTTTTTGAATCCAAAAAATTCATCACATCCTATGCTTTGTCTACTATAGGGAAAAAATTTAAAAAATTGAATTTCATAAGGTTTTGACCAAGTTAAGGTGGTCAGACGTAGGAATTTCTGAATTTCTGAAAAGTTGTAGTAAAAATTCATAAATAATTATTTACTTTATAAAAAAATAAAAATAAATACGTGTCACATCCGGACATGAGTCTAATACTTATATTATAAATATTATATAAAAATAATATGATTTGATTGTGATTAGGGTGGTCAGACATATGCCTACTTCTTGTCTTTTTCCTGAAATTTTAGTACCACCTCATTTAAATTTGAAATTTTCATCAAATAGGATTTTTTTTTCTTCCAAAAAACAAGTAGTAGCTTAGAAACTACATTCAATTTTCTATATATTCTCTTCTTACATATTTAAAAGTAATGTTCACAACTTGTTCAAATTTTCATTTCAAGTTGCATAACTCTGATTTTTTGAAATTTCATTGCCACTTAAGGGCCTGTTTTGGCACACCATGATCCTTCACATACCCATGTGTCATATTTTCCCAAATTTAATTGAATTATTTAGTACTTATATTATTATATTAGGGATGATTATATCATTTACCCATATATTGTATTATGATGCTAGACCTAGTGACAATGATAATAACTCCGATATCACTTGTTAGGAAATAATGCATCAATGCCTAACTCATTTAATTTGTTTCCTTTATAAATTGTTATAGAAAAGGATCCATACAAGCTTATTGAATAACCATATTCAAATATAAAATAGAAAAGCAACAAGATAACACAAGATATACCTTGCGAAAAACTGAGCCTGCAAAAGTATCCATTCTCTTATTATTCAATAAAGGAACCATATATGCATTTACAAAGTTACAAAGAACACTTCTAAAATATTAGCCTCTACCATACATCCTTCATGTGTCCGAGAATGAATCCACACATCTCATGCCATTATTCACACATGCATTCATTAGAAAGACTCAATAATGACAACCAACTCACCTAGTCAACCTTAACAACTAAACATGTGCTTGCTTATATAGAATCAAGTTCACACAAATACAACTAATGATAAAGTAAAACCATGTGACTCAAAACCATGAACTTTTAAAATATTATTGACTCCAAATTTAATATTGGGTACTAAGTTTTCTCTTTACTAATATTCTGCAATATTATTTTTCATACATTTTTTGAATGTGAGACCTACATTAAATATATTTCCCAATGTTACATACAACACGTAAATTAGCCCCAAGAATATTAACTCATAGGATGCATGTCCATCCAGGTTCCCCTAGGTGCACTACATACATAATAATAAAATAAACATTATAAATTTTATGCAATGTGTACAACACCTTATACCAACAATTAGTGCTATTGTTGTGGCTTGCTAAGATTTTATTTTGTAGGGGTCCACTATTTTATTGACCTAAGGAAATCAAGATATAGTTCTCTCTTATCCTTTGTACTTTGTGTTTAGTAGAGAGGCTCTAATATAAATGTTATCTTAGAAAATTAGAAAAAATATTTACATAAGTGCTCTTGTGAATACTTCCTTTTCTATAACCTTATAATATATGTGTGAGTTATTTTTATTTTATGTTACTAAATGATAGTGATATTTTGTGTTGTCTTCCATAACTAATTTATTATTTGTGGTCCCTATAATTCTTTGTAACATTTTGTGAATAGGCCAATTATTTTATGTATGTTTCTCTAGAGGGAGTGGTTGAGGGTCTTCCTAACAATATGTTACCTTCTAGGATTTATTCAAATATACTTCCTTTTAAATTTAGGCTTCTAAAGGATAGGGTGCTTCCTCATTGGAATGACAAGAATCATCATAGGAGCATCCACTAGAAGTATATTAAAGAACAACAAGTTGTCATTTCTCCATCACTACCACCTTTTTCCATAGCTCCCATGAGAACTATCAGTTTGTTCTCATGAACTTGGTTGTGTTGAACACATCCAGATGTTGCGGGGGGGGGGGGGGGGGTGGTGAATCAACATTAACTTTAAAATTAAATATAAATTTGTAAATTAAACATTAAATTTGATCTATCAAAAAGAGATATGGAACAAAGCATGCACCACACAAGAACATCAATATTTTTTATGTGGAAAACCCAATGAGGGAAAAAACATATGAGTGCTATCTCACAATATAATATGAATAAGTTACAATGTTTGTTTAAGGATCACTACCTAAGGAAGTGTTGGTTACCCAAAATGCACATAGTGGGGTTTACACTGCAACAGAGGCAAAAACCAAGTCAATTCTTTAGATTTATAAGGAGAGAAGCCAACTCCAACTATCAAAATATCTAAGGACTTGGACCAACATATGACAAGGATTTCTACTAATCCTTATACACTTTGGGCTCTGCAAAACTTGGGAGGGTGATCCCTTAACTTACCTACCATCTTTGCACCACCCTCATAGATGGAATTAAAACAATGAAGAAGATCTCATTCCTAAGATGGGCTCAACGAAGAGGGAGAATGCCAAAGAGTGGCTAGCTCTTAGTGATCATCGACCTACTTTGGAGCATGAGATATTTTCAACAAGCAACAAAATATACAAAAATTAAAAGATATTATGATATTAGTAGTTCATAGCAAGTTGTTGATGAGTTATGAGTAAAGAAATTTTACTAGAAACAACTACAAGCCACGACTAGTGTCTTATTTATTGGGTGACTGAAATTGAAAAACGTAAGATGAAAACATAATAGAACCTTTATCTAATAGATGAAGACCTAAAGATAACACTGCCTTGCAATATATCTCATCTATCTGTCCCAACCCAAAATACTTATTAGAATCCATGTATAAGCCCCACCAGTCTGCAAGTTCTATTTAAGCAGTTTAACTGACCCCTTAGATCAGAGCATAAAACAAAAATTACATACATCATAACATTGCAACGAACAAAAAAACCCTTGATCTCACTCATTGATGCAGAGGTCTTGTGCCTAGCTCTCCAATTCACCCTTACTCACCCCAACTCCTCTACTCACCCTTCTACTCAAGCTCCTCCAAGGTAACTTGTTAGGGTACACTCCTTAGACCTCCAAGGCCTAAAATCTACTATATTTCCTCCTAGGTATAGCCTCTTGAGGTTTCTTGTTGGTTTTGACCCAAGTCTCTGATTTTGAGATGGTCTCCTACTAGGTTCCCAAAGCTCCAACTAGGCTCCAAAGACCTCCACCAAGGATCTTCACTCTAAAAGTGTGTTCAAAGGTTATGGTACTATTGTGTAGGTATTTTAAAGGTCATTTTATGCATTGACAAGGTCTGCACCTTCCTCCCAAGCCCTAGGATTTCAACTTGCTTCTATCGGCTGCTATTAGGCATATTTGACTAGCCCTTCTTGGATTGTTTTTTGGTATTTTTCCACAAACTTTCCTAACAACCCCCAAATATTTTTTATATATTTAGATACCCATTTGGAAGTTAAACAAGATCAAAAATTTTCCCATCTAGGTTTGTCTTACAACTAGGGTAACTGAAAAAAGAGCTATTTTTAAGGGGTTTAGGGCTTCAAGGCAGTTTTGGAAGATGTGCTCCAAACTCTTCACCAGTCAAAATCACCAACCCCAAAAATATTGGATTATTTTGGTACACCCATAGAAATTTCCAAAACACTATGGATTTTTGGGGTATCACTTCTCCATGGCACTGAAAATGAGCAATCTCTGCTGCCCCCACACACTAGCTATAAGCTTGTGTGTTATTCATCTCACCCATTCTCCTCCTTGTGGCCTGCAAAAAACACAAAATGACTACTCTAAAAATATTTAAAGAGCCTACCCAAGCCATCCAATTGATTGTAACTCATGCCATTCATGGATGCTAAGGTAAAATGCATTTTTACAATCAAAACCCCAAATTTCAAGGGTTTGTGAGCAATTTTTACAAAAACAGTGATAACTTTTGATCCAAAGCACTTCAGGCCTTCATATTATACTTGTTGGAAAGGTAAACAAATTTATAACTTCCTATTCTACTATGATCACCGTACCATACCGTACAGGTCATACAAAATAAAAAATTCAAAGCACAAACAGTCCAAATGTGAGAAAAAGCATAGGAAACCCTTGGCAAATGAATTGAATGCAAACCAAAAATTGATTAACCTATTATTGGAGATGATTAGAAGGTTTTATACACAAATTTAATTTGGTTCCAACCAACTTCAATGCCATTTCCTTCATGGGCAACTTTTGCCTAAAAAATGCAAAAATTGTCATGACCAATTTTTGAATACTTTTACCTATGAGTGCAAAAGCACACTCCAAGGCTCTCAAGGCCTGAAAAATCACTCAAATGGCATCCCAAAATGGATTTAAACCATTTCCAAACATTCTAGCAAGTTTCCAGGCATCCACCTGGTACAAACCAAAAATTGACATTTTGACAATATTTTAGGATAATGACAATTTTGGATCTTGAGCACAACAAAAGTGTGGACAACCAAACTATGGCTTCAAAAAGCATCATAGGATTTCTTCCACCTTATTAAAACATAAAATAACTTGATATCACACAAAAACTCTAAAATGCAAGACAAGACAACTTTGAGCTAGGTGCTCTGCACCATACTCCCCTGGGGCAAGGAACTCAAGTCCCTTGAGTTATCAGGTCTACTAGTTGCACTCCATGATGAATTATGTCAGATTATAACATCCACATAGCCTCTAAATCAGGTAGACCTTCCCACTTCACAAGATAATGTTTGTAGATTCCCTTTCTTGTCTTCTTGATCACCTTGGTATCCAAGATGCTTTCCAACTGAATTGGTTGACTAACTGGTAAATTCTTCACCCAATCCTCTTCAAATTTTAATGTGGTATCCATCTAAGAGGTCTTAGATTCTCCTTTATAGGGATACAAGTCACAAATATTGAAAATAGGAGATATGGCCAAAGAAGGAGGTAGTTCAACCTCATAGGCATTTTGGCCAAACTTATGCACAATCTTGAGTGGTCCAATCTTCTTCATCATCAACTTGGTTGGAAGTCATTTTGGAAGTCTTTCCTTTCTGAGATAAGCCAAAACTAAGTCTCCAACCTTAAATTGCAAGTTCCTCCTTGATTGATTAGCTTGTTCCTTATATTTTTCTGATTTTTGTTGCAAGGACTGCCGTACTTTGTCATGAATTTCCTTAATACCTTCAGCAAAAAAATCTCCTTGAGCACTCTTGTGGGTCATTGTACTAATATCACTAAGTTCTAAGAAACCTCTAGGATGCATTCCATAAACAATTTCAAAAGGACTTTTGCCTGTACTCCAGTTGACTGAATCATTGTATGCATACTCTGCTTGGCTGATCACCAAGTCCCAAGTCTGACCATGCTGCTTAGTGAGACACCTTAGGAGATTACCTAAGGACCTATTGACCACCTCAGTCTGACCATCTGATTGTGGATGGTAGGTAGATGAAAATGAGAGTCTAGTACCCAACTTCTTCCATAAGGTTCTCCAAAAGTGACTCAAAAACTTAACATCCCTATCACTCACAATGCTAACTGGAAGTCCATGGATTCTTACTATTTCTTTGAAGAAAAGACCTGCAATATAGGTGGCATCATTGGTACTCTTACAAGGGATGAAGTGAGCCATTTTTCTAAACCTATCTACCACCACATAAACACTATCGAATCCTCTTGGTGTTCTTGGTAAACCCAACACAAAGTCCATGCTCAAACATTCCCAAGGCCTTTGGGGTATGACTAAGGGCTGATATAAACCTGCATTACTTGCTGATCCTTTTTCTCTCTGACATATGGCACATTTTTCAACAAATCTCCTTACTTCTGATTGCAACTTGGGCCAATAGTAGAACCGACTAACCTGCTCCATTGTTTTGTCATTGCCAAAATGACCTCCTAGACCCCCTTGATGTTTTTCTTAAATGATGTTTTGTCTCATAGAGAATTGGGGTATACAAAGGAGATGTCCTTTAAACAACAAACCTTCCTGTATCATATACTCTACGTAGGAAACATGAGAAGTGTTAGAAAAATCAGAACATGTAGCATATATATCAACAAAATCTTTGTCTTCTTTGTAGAGGTCTCTCAACTCCTCCAACCCCACACTGTGCAATTTAACCTTTTGTATGGTCATGACTCTCCTACTAAGTGCATCAGAAAATTTATTGGAGGTTCCCTTCTTAAGCTTTATAGTGAAGGTATAAGATTGTAGGTATTCTACCCACTTAAGGTGCTTCTGATTCAACTTCTCTTGTCCATTGAGAAAACTAAGGGCATGGTTGTCAGTATAGACCACAAACTCTTTGGGAAGCAAGTAATGACACCACTTCTTCAAGGCTTGCACCATGGCATACAACTCCAAGTCATACACAGAGTAATTTTGTTTTGCTTCATTCAACTTTTCAGAGAAAAAGGCTATGGGAAGACCCTCTTGACTCAAAATAGCCCCTATTGGTCTTTGACTAGCATCACACTCAACTGTAAATAACTGATTGAAATCAAGTAACCTAAGGGTAGGTAACTTAGCTATCTTCTTTTTCAACAACTCAAATCCCTTTTGGGCCTCCTCTGTCCACCTAAACTGACACTTGACTCCCGCTTTGATAGTATTGAGCACATGAGCACACACATGACTAAAGTTTCTTACAAACTTTCTATAAAAGGATGCTAACCCATGAAAGCTCCTAACATCACTGATATTATTAGGTGTAGGACAACTAAGGATTTCCTCAACCTTACTAGGATCCATTTTTAGACAACCTTGTGAAATGACAAAACCAAGATATACAAGTTCAGTCTTGAGAAACTCACACTTTTCAAGGTTGATTTTGAGTTGTGCCTTTTTTAGCTTCTTCAAGACCATCTCCACATCCTTGAGATGTTCTTCTTTGGACCTACTAAATATTAGAATATCATCAAGATATACAATCACAAATTTACCTATGAACTTAGCCAAGACTTCATTCATGAGCCTTTGAAAGGTGCTAGGTGCATTGGTAAAGCCAAATGGCATGACCAACCACTCATAGAGGCTAACATTGGTCCTAAAGGCTATTTTCCATTCATCCCCCGGTCTGATTCTTATCTGATGATAACCTGATTTTAAATCCACCTTTGTGAAGTAGCTTGCACCCCCAAGATTGTCGAACAGGTCTTCTATCCTTGGCATAGGGAATCGGTACCTTATAGTGATCTTATTGATTGCTCTGGAATTTGTACACATTCTCCATTTTCCCCCTTTATTGGGTGCTAAGATAGTAGGTACAACACATGGAATCAAACTCTTTTTGATGAATCCTTTGTCCAAGAGCTCCTGCACTTGTTTGGCAATTTCTTCATTTTGACTAGGTGTCATTTTGTAGACAGCCTTGTCAGGAAAACTTGCCCCTGGAATCAGGTCTATTTGGTGATTTACATCCCTCATTGGTGGCAAAGAATTAGGTAGATCTTCTCCTATTACTTTTACATATTGTTTGAGTATACCCTTCACCTCTTGTGGCACTTCTTCCATTGGATCTGCCTTACCTTCTTCACTAGGTTTGAGCACAATAGCATATCCTTGATCTCCTTCTTGTTTCATCACCTTAAGAAACTCTTTCCCACTCATCATCATCACACTTGATCCCACTTGTGTTTCCTCTTTTGGATCAGGTAATGGATCCATTTGATACCTCTTACCATTCTTGATAATGATATAGCTATTCTTTTCTCCATCATGTTGAGCCTTTACATCAAATTGCCATGGACATCCCAACAGAAAATGGCAAGCATCCATAGGCAATATATCACATAAAATCTTGTCCTTATACTCACCAATCTCATAGTCTACCCATTCTTTCTCATCAACTAAGACATGTTGGCCTCGGTTGAGCCATGACACCTTGTAGGGAGTGAGATGTGGCAGCCTCTTTAACTTGAGTTTATCCACCATTTCAGTTGAAACTATATTCTCAGTTGAACTTGAGTCTACAATCACCTTGCAAATCTTTCCTTGAGACTTACAAGTTGTTCTAAACAAACTCTTCCTTTGTGGTGGCTCTTGAGCTTGAGGAATCTTCAACAAAGACCTCCTTAGCATTAGACTTTCACCATCTATCATTGGGCCTTCCTTGCTGAGAGGGGAAGACACACTTTGATTGTCTTCATCCTGTGCTAATTGTGTTCTTCTCTCACCCATGTATGAGTGTGAAGAGCTGGTTGCTTTCTCCGAACACCTTCCCATTGTGTGGCCAACTTGATTACAATTGTAACATCTACCAGTGAAAACTGAATTTCCTCTTCCTGAGCTTCCAAATCTGCCCCTAGAATTGTTTCTTCCTTTGAAGGATCCTCTAAATGGCCCCCTTGAAGAGTCTCTACCACCTTCTTGCCTGGAGTTTTCTTCATTCCTTGATGTTTGCTGTCCTCTACTAAAAGTGCCCCTTCCTCTAAAGAATCTGCCTAAACTTTTGATTTTGTTCACTCCTCTTGATTTTGTCTTCTGCCCTTAATGCTAACTAAAAACACTTATGAATAGTATCAGGAGTAAGGATACTGATTTCATCTTGTATATTTTGTCTCAATCCATTCATGTGTCTAGCCAATTTCTCCACCTCATTATCATGCTTCTTAGCTCTAAGGCTTAGCTTACGGAATTCCTCTATGTAAGCATTGACATCTAGCTCCCTTTGTTTTAGATTTTGCAGTCTCTTATGAATTTGAACTTCATAATCTTCTGGAAGGAATTGTGCCTTAAGTGTGATCTTCATACGCTCCCATGAAGTTATCTTCTTTTTGCCTTCTTGTATCCTTTCTTCTTACATCATATTCCACCAAACCAATGCTGATCCTCTCATTCTTGATTTGGCCACATTAACTCTTTTCTCTTCTGCTACCTCTTTGTAATCAAAATGATTATTGAGAGCTTCTATCCAATCTAGCAACTCTTCTCCATTGAGGTTTCCTCCATATGTGGGTAATCCATCCAGATTGTACTTAGAATTGGATTTGACTGCATCTAGGAATAACTTTTGGTCTTGAGGCATAGCTACTACTACTAGTTCCTCTCCATCTTCCACTTCTTCATCAGTCTCATCACCCCATTCTATCTTAACCTTTCCCTTCTCCTTCTTTGCCTCTCTAGTTCCTCTGCTTCCTTCTATATCCTTCAATCCTTCTATCATCTCTGCCACCATCTGCTGGATGGCTTCTGGAGTCATTGCCTTTGGAGGCATTGAACTTGCTTCTAACTCTTCACAATCTGACATACACCAAATCTTTCAAATAATGGCTTTGATACCACTCCGATGCAGAGGTCTTGTGCCTAGCTCTCCAATTCACCCTTACTCACCCCAACTCCTCTACTCACCCTTCTACTCAAGCTCCTCCAAGGTAACTTGTTAGGGTACAATCCTTAGACTTCCAAGGCCTAAAATCTACTGGCTTGCCTCCTAGTTATAGCCTCTTGAGGTTTCTTGTTGGTTTTGACCCAAATCTCTGATTTTGAGATGGTCTCCTACTAGGTTCCCAAAGCTCCAACTAGGCTCCAAAGACCTCCACCAAGGATCTTCACTCTAAAAGCATGTTCAAAGGTTATGGTACTGTTGTGAAGGTATTTTCAATGTCATTTTATGCATTGAAAAGGTCTTCACCTTCCTCCCAAGCCCTAGGATTTCAACGTGCTTCTACCGACTGCTATTAGGCATATTTGACTAGCCCTTCTTGGACTATTTTTTGGTATTTTTACAATCAAAACCCCAAATTTCAAGGGTTTGTGAGCAATTTTTACAAAAATAGTGATAAATTTTGATCCAAAACACTTCAGACCTTCATATTATACTTGTTGGAAAGCTAAAACAAATTTATAACTTCCTATTCTACTATGAGCACCATACCATACCATACCATACAGGTCATACAAAATAAAAAATTCAAAGCACAAACAGTCCAAATGTGAGAAAAAGCATAGGAAACCTTTGGCAAATGAATTGAATGCAAACCAAAAGTTGATTAAACTATTATTGGAGATGATTAGAAGGTTTAATACACCACTTTAAGTTGGTTCCAACGAACTTTCAATTCCATTTCCTTCATAGGCAACTTTTGCCTAAAAAATGCAAAAAATGTCATGACCAATTTTTGAATACTTTTACCTATGAGTGCAAAAACACACTTCAAGGCTCTCAAGGCCTGAAAAATAACTCAAATGGAATCCCACAATGGATTTAAACCATTTCTAAAAATTCTAGCAAGTTTCCAGGCATCCACTTGGTACAAACCAAAAATTGACATTTTGACAATGTTTCAGGATAATGACAATTTTGGATCCTGAACACAACAAAAATGTGGACAACCAAACTATGGATTCAAAAAGCATCATAGGATTTATTCCACCTTATTACAACATAAAATAACTTGAAATCACACAAAAACTCTAAAATGGAAGAAAAGAGAAGTTTGAGCTAGGTGCTTTGCACCACTCATTCAAAGCATAACAAAGTTACACACTGGAGAAAATGGATTTGAAGTATGTTTTCTTTAATTTAATAAGCTATTTTTTGTTACAAATCATCTTAAATATAAATCCTTCAAGAACCTACAATAAACTATGACACAAGACCAATTTTATTTCCTCTATAAATTGCTATTACAACCTACTCATTTCACCTAGACTTACTATACATGACCAAGGATTTGGACCCAAACCTTGTGACCAAATTTCTTGACCCCTATCTGATGGCCCTGAATTCCCTTTTATAGAAACAAGGTAGAAAAGAAGCTTTAGGCCAGAGTAGACACCTATCACAAGATCATAAGACCACTTGTGATTCTATTACAAAAATTTTCCTCACAGTCTCCCAAAAGATCATCCACACTAGCATTCATGATGAAGTAGAACCAAATATCCTAGCTACATTTTGGTAGAAACAAAACTTTTTGAACCATGCCATTATCATTGCTGATGCTTCCAGATGGACCGTGAGATGCATTATTTTGTTCTATAGAGCATTTTTCTTTGAGAAGGGAAATTAGGTCCTGACAAGAAGTAAAGTCACCCCTAAACTAGAGGAGGCATGCCAAGGATCAGAGAAAATGGAAAGAGGAGCTCATAGAGGAACACAAAGTGAAGGGAAGGCATTGCAACTTCCATGCCACTGTAGAAATGGTTGGAGATGCTGCCTTGATACTAGTACATTTGGGGTTAAATTTTGATAGTAATTCGTCGGATTTTTTACTGCATTTCATCGGACAACCGACCAAAATCATCGTCGAAAACTTGTCGTCGGATGTTCCGACATTACTCTGGGATGTCAAAATTTTGACAGAAACTAGGACACGTCTAACAGTGAATGTGATCGCCATTCCAACAAGCCAATGTCGTCAGGCATATAACACACCCGTCATAATGCTGACGACATCTTTGCCACCCACTCGATGAGTCAATGTCGTCGTGCATATAGCATGCTTGTCAGATGTGGTACTCTTTACCGTTGGAATTCTGACAGTATCTCTGCCACCCATTCGATGAGCCAACTCTATTGCACATATAGCACGCCCGTCGGATATGTATGGTTGTCGTCAGAATTTCAACAATGTTCAAATTATTTAAGAAAAAGGAGTTTTGGTCATGACCTTCAGTGCAACACCTCCTCTAATAGTTTTGCGACCATCTACTCCCACTTTTGCACTCATTCCTTACCTCTACACAATCTCCCCTCCTAAAGATATCTCTATCCTTTTGCTACACCACCGCACAACATCCTCTTCATGAAATTTTACCTTCTTTGTGTTTGTGAACCCTTCTTGAACAAAGTTATGCCCCATTACCAATACCAACTTCATCAACTCCTCAAGTCCCCCCGTAAGAATGTTGGTGCCTTCACACTATCCTTCTCTCCTCTTGTTGTACGGATCCTCTCTTTTTGTGTTGGCCTCTTCCATTATCACATCCAACCTAGCCATCATCTTTGCATTCTTGGCCATCAATTGTGTCTCATGATTTCTCTTTGCCCTTGCTCTCCATTGAGCCATATTCTTTGTGTCTTGTCCTGTACCCATCTATTCATGATGGCAATCAAGCCCTTCCTTGCACCTACCCAACAACCATTGTGCTAGAAGATACACCATCAATTGCCTTACACTTGACTATCTCAAATCAATTGTTTTACCTAACTATCCCAAATCAGAAATTTTGCCAATCCATCTCAATTCAACAATTCTACCAATCTTCCTCGATTTAGCAATTCTACTAGACTACCTCAACTCAACAATTTTGCCAATGCCTTCTCTGTGACCTCTCACACACATGCCAAATTGCCTCCCATTGATATTTTTGTCAGTGCCTCCTACTCGAGCAAAAGAACATTTTTGTGCATAAAAATACACCATGACATAACTATAGACCCATTAGTTCAAGATATGAATGATAATGAATCAAACAGTTTCTTATATAAACAAGCTAGGAACAATCTTGCATATTTAATTGCTAACTTCCCAAGACTATAAATATAGATCAATCATAAACAATCCTAAAAGATATACACAACATCAAAGTTACTATGAGTTGGTAATAAGGACTGGGTTAGTGAATATTCTACTCCCAGTATGAATTTTAAGGCATCATTTATTTCATAAAGTCATTCTTAAACATAAATATCACCAATTTATTAATGCATATGAGATATTGTTATGATATTTAAAGATGCTAATAAACAAACTAGATTCAATAAAAAGTATAGGACTTCCCACCTTTAATCCAAGATACTCTTCTTATTAGGTTCAATGATTACTAAAATAGATCCCATCCTTAGATAAGCTCTAGAGAGCTCAATCATTAACCATTGCAAAACATAGGTACTATCATATAAATGCAAGCTTATACACCAATGTGTACTGATAAGCATACTATATAATCCCGTAGGCAACACAATCTAACAACTATGCAAGAGGATTTTATAATAACATTCTATTAACAAACCACATAGTAACAATCATTTAACTCCCCTTTTGATGGCTAACATACCATATGATATCTAACCTAATGTTTATTCAATTTATAATAAACCACAAGAATCATTACCTACTCAAGAATTTTCATATTCATAACAATTATCGATCCTTGAAAGATCTCATATCTAATATGAGTCAATCAATATTCAAATCTTTGATTCTTAAGTTATGTAATGCACTAATTTACTTAATTTTTCTTAAATCCAATGATCATAATTTCATGTGATTTGCACCAAGGGTTGTCATGAAACATTAAAATAAGTATAGTTTATGGTGATTTGGATAATATAAGCATTATTGACACTATGCACCCAAGATTATGTTAATTTGTTTATACAAAAAGTATACTACTATATTCTGTATGCTAGAAATGTGGTATCAACTTGCAAGAGGAGAAAAAAATTCAAACACACACATTAAACATTGCATTAGAGGTTACAAATACAACTAAAGCAAGTTAAATGAATCTAAACTCTTTAAAATCATTCCATGTTCCTCTATCTCCAAGGATCTTCAAGATTCAAGGTGGCTCTTAGCTTGGAAGAGCACTTGATTCCTTTAAGATGACAACCTAAAGAATGACATTTAAATGATTCTAAGATCTAAATGGAATGCAACCAAGATCCTAGTGATGATTTAGATATGAAACTAGATGATGATAGGATGCAAGATATTGATATGAAGCTTAAACTAGTATGAAAATAATACTAAGATGAAGCTAGCATGATATGAGATTAACATGATATATCTAAGATTATAATGCTATCAAAATGATCTAAAATGCTATTCTATCAAAGAGAGATAATATGCTTAATGTTATGAGACTATAATTTTGATGCACAAAGACTTGATTGTGAAAATGAAGAATGAGAGCTCTATTTATTGGGGAAAAAGGGCAATGGATGGTCAAGATTGGATAATTTTAACAATGGCTAGGATTGAAAGTTAATCAATCCATGTTCACAATTCTCACCAATGAAATGGTGACAATTTTCAACAAGAGGTTGCTTGAGATGATATGAAAGAAGCACTAAATTCTTGAGAAGGCATGAAGGTTGCCCGAGGAGGTAAGCGTTAAGATTAGATTAGGGTTATCCAATGGATAAAGCTTTTACCCAAGGGGTAAACTCTTGTGCAAGGGTTAAAGGGATAACCAAGGTTAAAGTCATGAATGCTTGATGAGACCCTTGGGTTAGATGAGGGTTGAGTTAGAGAGAAAGTCTCTAATCTTGCAAGAAGGTTTAGTTAACCATTAATGGTTATGTAAGAGCCTTAAATGGTTTGGAAGACTTTGAGGGTTAACTTGTTGAGGACATAAAGCCTTTAATGGTTTTCAAAGACTCTGGAGGCTTTAAGAAATGACTTCTCTTTGCTTAGGATGTGACAATATTTAGGAGATGGATTAGGCTAAATTAGAATTGATTAGAAGAATCTAGAAGGGGGTTTAGGAGGCAAGTGGGAGATGTAGGAAAATGCAAATGGATGGAGGAGAATTTTAATTAAAATAAATTACTTTATTTCAACAAAAACAGAAGCAACTTGCATAAATACAATCAGGGGGATTTAAATAAATAAATTATATTTATTTATTTGCAAGGATCAATTTAATTAAATATAAATTTAATTAAAAAGGGAGAAAGTGGGATTAATTAAATAAAGTGATTTATTTAATCAAAGGCTAGAAAAGGCTTAGGTGAACTTAATTAAATAAATTGAGTAATTCATTTAATCAAATAGATGAATGTAAAGAAATTAATTAAATAAAATATAATTAATAGGAGGAAAGAAGTTAAAATAAATATTAAATATTCATTTAGGAAAGTGGTCAGATTTATACGTCTACATATTCAACATACTATATCTATCTATATTTTTTCTTTATGACTATAATTTCATATATAAAAATAGCAATTATATAGTATACTTTAAATCGCCTCAATACTATGAGAATAAAGCATCCTACTCCATTATTCTTTCTAATATTGATATTAAAACTCTCTATATGAGTATTTATAAAACAATTGCTTTACTCAATTGATATGCATTAAAAGAAATGAAAGTAGATAAGACAGTATCATTTGATAAACAATGAATTCTATAATAAAGGTTGCAAAAGGATGCCCTTGGTGGTCATACATCTAATTCACCATTTTTAAGCTATTTATAACCGACAATCATAAACAATGTGCCAAGGCCAATAAAGTCGACTAGGGGATGGAGGAAAAGGTACAAATCTGAACAGTAATTTTAAATGAAATGGTTTCCTAAATAACTAGATTACATCTAATTTCTCTCTAAGAAATTATGAGAAACAATCTGAATATCATTAACACTCATAAAGGGATCCACACACTGGTATGCATGCAAAATATGATAACAAGGATAACAAGTGTGAACTGTTTGACAATATTCCTCAAGCTAATGTGATCGTTGGTCATGCATAAAATGAATTTATTGAAAAGGCTTTAGAACTTTCAAGAAAATAGATTTTCCAATAACCATAATATAGAATGAAGCATGATGATTCACATAAAAGGCATAGATCTAAGTTATATACTCTTATTAGTTCTAAGAATTATAGTTTAAGATGGGCAATGACCAGTATCAAAGACATGGAAAAGAACTAAATTCATGGAGCAGTTATAACATCATCAAGGATGGCCATACTTATCTCATTCGAACTGAGATCACTCTTTATCTTACTCTGGATCTGTTCTCTCTCCCCTCACGTCCTTGCATTATTATTTAATTCCTTTCTTCCCATGTTAACGGATCAACTCCACTGATCTGTAAAGTATTCTTCCCATCTTGCTGCCAAAATAATAATGAACCCCACACCTTCTCCCAAAATCATTGTTGAGCCCCCCTACAATCCTCCCCCCTATTCACGTGATATCGTTGCCCTTTTATTTCCCTCCTTCGCTTCTAATATTGGCTTCTTATCTCTCTTATCGTCTTAGAGGATTCTAAGAGACTCAGCTAGCAAATACCAACACAATGCACCCATACAAACATATTAAAGTTTTTTGAAGTCCATTCAACCATCACTATGTGTTGACTCAATGCATAAGCTCATCCTTTCTACATGAGTCTAAATGTCTTGAAATGGAATATCAAAAATATGGTAATTAGATTTGTATCTTTCTTGAATTGGTTAATTCTCAATTCCAATGACTTAATGCTTAAGATCATTCCATTGACAAATATATTATTTCTATGTCACATCTAGTTATCAAAGAGACACAAACAATGAAAGTTTGTAGATAGAAATAATATGCCCCTTGGCAATTTGAACATAGGTTTCCTTTATAAAAATCTCAATGACTTAAATAATTAAGACCATCCTACTTTAAAAATATGTTAATTCTATGTTAAATGCATCTGGGTTTTTTTCAATATTACAATCCAATGCATCAATATATGCACATGTAGAGCAGAAAATAAGAGATTATTTTAAGGTCCACACCCAACCATTGCTATGTATTAACTTAATGCATAAGCTCACCATTTATACATGAGCCCAAATTCCTTGGAATGGAACATCACATATATAATAGCTAGATGCTCTTTTTTTGAATTGGTCAATTCTCCTTGCAAAGTGTTCAACTTAGATGCCATGACTGAGGGACCAATATCATCTCTTATGATCTAATTTACCCAAAAATTGCGATTAGCCTTGTCCTTTGGATTATGTTGCACCCTCATTCAACATTTTAACATTTGTAGATGTAAATATGTAGCATACCTTTATGTTTGTTTGAAGAAAATTATTTATACAAGCATTGAGTTTCTCTAATTAAAACAAAGCTACACACTATAACTATTTTAGGATAAAACCAATGGACAATCTTTCTATAATCAGATTTTACAAGAGTTAATCTAATTTACTAGAATTTTGGGTACAAGGAAGGATTTTATCAATTGTTTAGAATATCTTCACTAAGGCCGTCTTTCTATTTCTAGCACATATTAGTGTCTAATTTTATCTTAAGCTTTTGCACCAAACCATTAAATTTATTTGCCTCAATGTTCTTTCATTCCTTGTGGCCAAAGCAATTTTAGATTCTCAAGAAAATAAAAAAATCCAAGCTTTATTTAAGGGATATAGAATAGCTGTTCCATTTGCACTCATTGAGGAAGACTTGTCTTGGGTCAAAGATAGTAAAGACACAACCACATAATCATTGCATCAACTTTTTATCTTACCAAAAAATAAACACCACAAGAAGATCCTCTAAAGAAATAGGACTAATTCACAAATGATGCCTTGCTTGTCTTGGGGGATTGAGAAAAATGGCCTGGTTGATTTACCCTTAATTGCACATGCCATAGATGATAAGGCTTAAGAGAATTCCAATCTTGGAAAGGATCATAGAGCATGTCAACTTCAAAAGATGAGAAACACGCTTAGATGTATTTATCAATTGTGATATACTTTATAATTCATCAAATATATTAATATGTTGTGTTCTCTAGCATTGTAGATAGATTAGGTTTGCACAAAATGTCCTGGATGATTTACCTCCAACTACACAATCCATAGATGATATAAATCTTGAGAGAACTTCTTGGAAAGGATTGTGGAGCATGTGAGCTTCAAGTATAAGGAACATTAATGACACTCATCATGTTATTACATCTTTCAATGTTCTGATTAATTAGAAAAATAGGTTTTTAGGACCTGAAACCTTTAACATAGGGGATTAAGAATTGTCATCATAGAGAGTCTAGAACATAAAAACCTCTTACAAAATGACTGGCAAAAAATCCAATAAATAGAAAAGACAACAAAAGAAAGAAATAGCAAAACAACAAAAACTAGGAAAACACTGCACAATTAAAGAGTCTTCAGAAGGTCCTCCGCCTTAATCACCAGCTAGTCATAGGAGGCTGCAACAACTTTGAGTTCATCAAGGTCCTTATTAGGCTTCTTCTCCTTCTTTTTACCTCTAGTTCTTGTTATGGGTCCTTGAACATCTCCCATACCTTCAATGTCAGGGTCAATATCCAGGGTATCCTTCTCCTCAACCAATTTGCTGATGAGAGTTTTAGTATTGCCAACAGAGACCTTTAGGATGTTTAAGCTTTGCTCTGCCATACTTTTGAGACATTCCTTAATTTTGCTGACTTTACTGACAATTCCCAAAATAGTTTGATCCATAGCATTAGCATTTTCTTTCCTCTCCAGCAGGTCTTTCTCAATTTGCTCAAATATGGGGTTGAAGGAGTCTCTTATATTTTCAGCTTGAGCAACAATATTTGTCAAATCCTCCATATAATCTGCCATAGTCTTCCCTTCCCCAGTGTTGATAGTTTCCAAAATCTAGATTCTATGGCTACGCTTCTTGTTGTAATCCATAACTTTCTTGTAATTGGTGATTAACCATTCCATGGTGTCCATAAAACCTTTCATATCGTCAGGAGGTGGGTTCAAGGAGAGATCAATCTTATTGGAGTTGTCTTGTTCCTTATTTGGAGTGTCACCAACAGTAACTTTGTCATCAGCCCTATGAACTTCTCCAGTGTCACTTCCTCCAAGTTCTGGTCAGCTTCCAGAATCTTTTTCTGCTTATGATCCTCTAGCTCCTTCACATTCTCATCTTTCAATGTTAACTTCACCAACAACTTTTTTTATTTATCATTTCATAATTATTATTAATGTTCATTCAACTTTTGAATATTTTAAAAGGGACATGCAATTAGTATTCTGACTTCTAGTTCATACTAATCCCTTTGTTGTAAGGAATTTTATCCTTGCAAACACTATCCATATTAGTATTAATCAAGACCTATCATAGTCATGTCTTGAGTCCAATTGGGTGATGTTCCACCAAGCTATTGGAGTTGAGTATATATGAAATTCTTTGGTTCAAGTCAGTCAAGGAGAGGTAGAGGCCTAATCTCACCCTTATGCCTACCTACGTATGTGATCAAAGACACTTGGGGTCATCCCTTATCAAAATGTCAGACCTCCTAATGCTGTCTTTGGTTGAATCAAGGATTGGAGTCACCAAAATTGTCTTATCTTGTTATTATTGAATACTGCCCTATCATGAAGAGTTGAGTATTACCCCTATCTTTACATCACTAAGGAATCAATTTTGGGACCAACCCATCTGGGAACTACATCATGATACCTCAAAAACATAATACACATACCAAGCCATAGTAGTTAAGGACAAATATAGTAAATCTTGGAGCAACTAAGAATTTGTTTGGCCTTCAAAGCTAGAGCAGTCTTCAAGGGAGATAATGAGGTTCATATAATTTGATCATTGTCTTTCACAGTCCCAAGTAATGAATAAGAGTACTATTGTATTCAAGAAATCATTAGCAAGAAAAGATAAAATGGTGTCATGAGAAGATTTTGATAATGGAAGAAGAAATATTCTCAAACCTTCATAATGACAAATACAATCATAAGCCTTTCACCAGTGAAGAGCAATCCCACACAAAAACTAAGCCCCTTCACAAGGCATGATTATGACATATTGATAGGAACACTTCATATAAAGAGTGCCCAAAGAGAAGACTTGATGATAGCAATAGTGATAGCATAATCCATTGTCCATTTTGAGTACAATGATACAAATATACATAGTGAGAAACATCGAACATAGTAAGCCATAGGAAGATAAAGGTTCATAGTCCTAGGTCTAGACATGTTTGACTAGAGGCAGATTAGAAATTATTTGCTAGTATTAGAGTAGAGGTTACAATAATTTAAGGGCATAAACAACTCAAAATGAAATAGTATTAGAGCAACATCAAATACAAATCTTGAAGGCTTCAAATATAGTGACAAGATCAAAGAAATAAGTGTTTTTTAATCCACCATCAAAAGACTAGTGATTGACCATCAAAAGATTAGTGATCGACCATCAAAAGACTATTTTGTGGCTCTAGTACCAAGGAATTTTCTAGTAAAACAATCTTGACAGTGGTTCCTACTATGAAAGTATGGTTTCTTTAACAACACCAAGCTCGGTGATTGGTGTACAAGCAAAGGTAGGCTAGTGGCTTTTACTAGCAATGATTGATAGCATATAGGACAACATCAATCATTGGATTCAATAGGTAGCAATCAAGAATCACTATTATATACAAGAAATAAACTTATCAGCAAGAGCTAGATTCAATAGGTAGCAATCATAAATGTCATCAACAACACAATGATGTTTGTCATTGAAGAGAATCATTATAAGGATCAATTATAGAACTAGAGATCAACAATCACATTGGATGGAAATGAAATGAATCATCAAACACAAGAAATAACTAATGACCACTATTTGTAGACAAACATAAGACAATGATTTAGGTTATTTCAACATAAGAGAAAACATAGTTTGCTACAAGGTATTTAGAATAGTAATGAGGTGCCAAAGCCATTTGGAACAATCAATTGAGAGCAATCCCTCATTGGTATCATTGAAGATTATAATCAAAAGGACTATTAAGGTCATGTGAGTATAGAGAACAAATCAAATACAATGCGATAGAATGCAGTGGCATAGAAAATGATAAGGAAAATTAAAAAATACTAAAGAAAATGTCAACTAATAAAAAAACATACAAGGATGAGGCATATTCACAAATTTTTCACTCGCGCCATGGCCAATATCAGCACTAGAAGAAACTCATAGTGTTAGTGTACATACAAGATAATATGGGAGTTCATTATACCCAACAACTTGTGGTGTTGTTGTTTGTACTGGCTCTGTTAGACCTTGCAATTAAGATTCAATATACATTTTTCAATAAGATTAACTGTGCAACATAATTAAATATTGAAAATTGTGTTATCTTATTGATATTCACTTTGTTTCAAGAATAGTTTAATATTCTCTACTTAACAGGGCCAACCACGTGAAGGTGGAAGCTCATTCCCCCCCCCCCCTTAACATCACTCTAAATTCCCCGTTAATATCTAACATTCATTCATTCATTCTACCATTAATAAAATATAACATTCATTCATTAATATCATATAACATTTATTAACACAAAACATTCATTAACACACAACATTCATCAATATTCATTAACACATATCATTCATAACCATTCATTAGCACATAATTACATTCATTAACACATAAAAAATTAGTCATTATCAAATAAGGTAGATTACAATAATTTCTTTTTTTGTTTTTTCTTTGAAGCTATGTAAAGAATAAGTGGAACATCATTTTCTTCATCATTTCCCCCCTCTTCAGTTGTTCTTCCCTCTACTCATGATCTCGATGTATGCCTAGTCCTTTACTGAGGATGAGGACATTGAAGCGAAGGGGAGTCCTCTGCAATAACAAATAAATGGGTTAAATTCAAAACATTTATTATTATTGTTACAGGTATTTCATTAATTTAAAGAACATAACTATGGCACTCTTTACTTGATGGGGCCACATCATCTTCCACATCATTTTGTCTAGCCTCAACCTCAACATGCTGAACACCCTCTATATCCTCTGGAGTTGAAATACTAAAGGTTACATTAATGCTGAACACCAATTGCAATTAAATTTGTTTAAAGGAATAATAATGGTCCTCTTTACCTGATTGGGAAACATCACGTTCTTGATGTTGTGTACCTAGATCATGCTCCACCTGGTCACCACCGACTACATGCTCTAAAATATTAACAAAAAAGGTTGCATTAATTACTACACTAATTACAATTTAAGATGTTTAATTGTATTAATAATTACATAAATAAATTTGAATAACAAATGAATACCTCCACTACTAGGATGCACATCCAGACCTTCATGTGCAGGTCATGTTTCATGATTAGCAGGCTGCATTCCAATGTCATGCACATTGTTATCATTGCTTGCTTATTAAAAACAAATATAGTCACTTTATGTTGGAACTCAACATCAATTAGATTATTGGTAAAGTATTCAATTTGAAACGATTTTCATTTAGCTTATTTACCTGTGTGATAGATGCACCAGAATCTTGTGTTTTCCCACTCAACTTGTAGTCGTTCAGCCTTGATGGTAGGCAATTATCTTGTCATCTTCTATGGGCGCTCTATTGAATTCAGAGCCCTGTATTTTTACTTGGTATCGTGAATTTTGCTTGCATTGTTTGATTAAAAAAAAATTGTTTGCAATTTATAAATATTTTGATGCGATATTTCATTTTCTGATACTTACAATTCATGCGGCAAGTTTCATATAACCACCAAAGCCGAGTTTGTCTTGCCCGTTCTTTTCTTGTCTTGCCCTGGTTTCCTTTGACGTGTCACTCAGTCTATGAAAAGTTTGAAATATGTTAGATTATATAAATATAAAGAGTAATTATTACATAATTACATTCTTAATAGTATCACATACCTTCTTTTGGCGTCTGCTGGTGTATTACCTTTTTTCCTTTCAATTCTCTCCTTGGCATCCAAAATCAGGTCCATCCACTCCCTCTCTGGAATCATGGGGGGATGCTCGTACTTTACATTCTTCTCTAAATGTGTCCTATATTGGTCCCTCACATACTTTAGATATGTGCCAGCTTTTTCAAGGAGATTGGTTTTGTCGAATGTGTCATTTCCAAACAACTCAACCATACGGTTTGTCAATTCATCTTTTAACCTTTTTTCTTGGTCATTCCACCTTTTAAAGAAAAAACAAACCTGTTAGATTCATAAATGAACTGAAGCTACCTTTATTATAGTTCAATAAATGGATCAAAGGAAAACTATTCTAGCAATGATATGAAATCAAAATACTGGATTAGGGTTAGTTCACATATGATGTTCCACCTTTTACGTATAGTGGGCCCAAATATCTACAATGCAATGCCATTAAGATTTTTATAAAAAGTATCATTTCTTGCAAAAAATTTATGGGATCATTAGTCCAAAATGAGTGATCAGTAAGTAAATTACAATTAGACTATATATAATAATAATTTTAAAGTACCTGGAACCTTCTGTATCTTTAAGGGAATCAATTCTTTGTCGCTCACCACCAATGTGGCCTGCAACAATCCCTTACTAGCAATATGGGAAGATCCAGGAAATGATGGTATGTTATCAGCAGTAGTTGCCTCTAGCACATCCTCATGTGCATCTCTTGCTATAGAAAATGAATCCACTATGAAATGCCCCCAAGAAAGAATGCTTCAAGGGAAATAAACACACAACAAAATATAAAGAAAAAGAGGGATCTACCAACAGTGGGTGGGCCAACATGATGTGCACTAGAGGATGTCTGCATGCTACATGTTGTCGACATTGCAGTCGGTAATATAGGTGAGGCTAACCTCTGATGAGGTGACATTTGCACAGGAACATTGACAACACCTAAAGAATAATACATTAAATATATGAAAACTGCAAGAATTGTAAACAAGGATGAACCTTTATTTTGAACATTGACAATATCAAGTATGATGTGTTTTGGGTACTCAAAGTGATAATCCAAGCAAGTTTCAATCTACTTGTTCGATCATGACAGTCACAATGAATGGTAGTTTGGGTTCCTTATTGTATGAGTAAGTGCAGATTATGAGTACTTGTGCTGTTGAAGTAGACATTAATGAGATGAGAACAGTGAAAGAACACTCTTGGAGGATAGGGGTAAGTATATGTTAAGGTATGATGGTTGAAATAATTGGTATTTTCACAATGTTAAGGCTAACATGGAGTTAATTGAACATGTAACTTGCCTTGTTGGAAGTTGATATTATGAGGAAGGTTGTAGATTCTTAATGGAGTTTGCATCTGTGAACATGTAAAAGAAGACTGAATTTGTGTCTTAGACTGTAAAACCAATGGAATGAAGAGTTTGTTGAATTTGTGAGTGACTGTCACAAAAAGGACAACAGGTTGAAACCTTTTCATTTTGTAGGATCAACTTGATTATTAGGAATAGTGTTGGAGTTTAATGTTAGGGGAATGTTTGGGTGAGTTTATGTCTTTTCCAAGAATAGTTGAAGGGTTATAAATAGTGAATAGATCAATGAAGTAAGACTATTCCATTGGTGTTTTTTAATCTTTGTGAACAGTGTGAAGACAACAGAGGGTCGAGATGTTTCTTAGGATGGATGGTAGGGTTGAGAATTGTGTTTTTTTCATCGAAAAGAAGTCCATTTATGTGTCCTTGGGAACCACTAGTTTGGTGTGTGACAAATGAGCATTGGGAGATGTGTCTTTAAACCATTAGTGGTCCTAATTAGAATTAGTACCATATCAAAGTCATTGTGAGAGTTGGAGCGATTCAAAGAGTGAAAGTCCTCAAGATGGATTTGGGAAAGATGAGTATGCCAGTAGGATCATAGTAGGACAATTACATTAGGGGTAGACAACAATCTCATTATTACTGTTGTCTTGGCACATAGTGGAGTCAAATGTTAGAGCAAGTGCAAGTGGCAATTTCCTTTGAGTCAGATAAATAGTGAAGGTCTTATGATTAAGGGGTTGATCAAAGTCAAGGATCTAGAAAAAGGATGTGTTGGAGGTTTTGAGAACAAGTGAATGGATGTGTAAGGGGGTTTGTTGCCCTAAGGTATGAATGATCAATCATGAAGAGCATCAATTAGATCCCTCTACATCAACTACATAATAAATATATGAGCAATAACACTAGCATTAAAAAAGCAAGTTCACAAGTCCAAAGAAGGAGTAGTTTTAATGTATAGAAAATTGTCATCACGTGAACTACCTGCAATACCCTAATCATGGCCACCAGGTTGATGAGGATGCATAAATTTCTATAAAAACAACACGTACATATTTTAGTTAATGACATAAAAGAGTATAAAATATAAACCATTATTGAACTTTTGTTATAATTAAAGCTTTCATTACTACTTACTTACAAGTTTTCTATTGTTTGCATCAATATTTGCACCCTCTCTTGTATCTCATCAGTCTGAGGCTCCACGGATGCCAAAGCAACAATCTCTCTACTAATTTTTTTAATAGACTTTTTTTTTATCAATTATATAGGGTTTGTGGAATTTGTGATGTCATCATCACTTAATCCTGTTGAGTCCACATCCCTAGAGAGGTTCTCAGGTACCACAACTCCCTTTCCTTTTCCTCAAACATCTATCTGTGACAAGAATATCATTAACACTATCAAAATTACTCCAAATCACTCAAGAAAGGAACATGATAATGTAATAATTTTCTTTTATCTAATTTGTACAATTACAATGAGGTTTACCTGCTCGATAGAAGTGTCGTGACCTACATCCTTGTTTATGCTATGTGATGGATCCATGTCGCCCCATGAAAGAAAAAATATAAAAAACGTTAGTGAAATGAAACCAATAGACTTAGCGAAAAAACTCAATAATAAAATGGTATATTGGAGTCATTAATTAGAGGTTGTCTAATTTAAACGGTATATAGTACGTACCACCCCCATGATAGTAAATTTGTTTGTATCTATACAATTCAAATTGTAATCGATTAATAGCTCTTCCCCTACATTTATTAATTTGATTGCACATACGAATACATGATTTCCCTTGCGTGCCTCAAATATGCAATTGGGTTGCTTATTAGTTGACCCAGGCTATGTACTATATATAAAACCTGCAATATTCCTTGTTGCTTTTGGCTTTCCATCAATGTATACAACCACTCATTTACTTTGATCATTATCTTTCTGTTGTATATAATTTGTTGACAGTGCATACCTACGCATACTTTTTTTATATCAAATAATCTGCATTCAATTTTTGTAATTGTAACAAGGTCCAACAAACTCCATGAATTCAACAACTTTGTTGTAACAAACCTTTATGTCATCCATGGAAAATAGGCCCAAACCATGTAACAATGACAGTTCTATGCGATATATCCTATCATTAAGACAAAAATAAGTGTTTATTGGAGGAAGTTCCTTGGGTACCCATTGTTTCTATAGATGTTTGTACCTCAAGGGCACCTCGATATCGCCTTTGGTCTCATCATCATAAGAACATGAACCCCCTTGAGCAAGGAAAAATTCCATGTGTTTATTGAATTTTCTTCTAATCTTTTGACCTCTAGTTGATCTCCCTATTCTAGACCTACTACATGTCTCACTTTCATTTTCTATTCTTGCATTTCCCTCGCTCGAGGAAGACACATTTGACAAATACCTATTTGGTGGTACTTGCACTCCATCAAATGAGAGAGTTAGTTGGTAATGAGAGATTGTTGGTATTTTGGATATGTTGATATGGTTTTTTCATTGATGTCAACACTTATCAACTTTAGCCAAATTGGTTATTTTCAATGACAAGCAAGTGACTTTTGCACAGTCACTAGTATTTGATTTACTGATAGGTTATATTGTTCACCGACACTTGGAATCACTTGGAGACTACTTGGTTATGTTGAAAACATCATTTGGGCACTTTATTTTGGTGATCTGTTCATTGGCTTATTCAAGTTTGCATATTTGTTGTTACCGGCAAATAGGTCCAGGATATGCACTGACAAGTATATCTATTCCAGATCAGCATGACACATTATGGAGATGATTTATTATTATTATAAATACATTGAGTTGACATCATGCATCAGATATTGATTTATTTGTAATTGATTTTATTGTAATATCTTTTAGTGAGCTGACCTACTCAATTGGTCTTAGATTATGGTATAAATGTAAGACCTCATTTGTGAGATTGATAGGCGATTAGAAAAAGGGTTGTAATAAGGTATATGTGAATATAAGCAGAGCTATACATGTAGACATCATTCAAGATTGAAGGAAGGTTTGAAGAAGGAATATTAGAGCTAAATCAGTACTAAATCCAACATATGGAGATGCTATTTTAAGCAGTACATTATCATTGGAATTAATCATCCTATTGTAGTCAGTGTGATTCACATTTTGTGATTGAGCAGTGAGCTCTAGGTGCTTGGCCTTTCTACATGTGCAAACCCCCTATTGTACACACATACTATCTGCAATAGTATCATCTGATTGTGGGTAAGGTTTCCACTATGGTTTTTCCCCTTATAGGGTTTCCATGTACAAATATTGGTATTATGTGTTGTGGATGTTATTGTCTTTCTGTTTCATGCATTAATGTTTACCGGTACTGCAATTAATTGATAAAACTGTCTATCGACATAAAGTTTGGTTTACCGGTATTAAGCATTAAGTTTTGGTTAAGTTAATTTTGGTTTGAATTTATTTGACAACTAATTCACCCCCCTCTTTGTTGTCTCCAGAACCTAACAATTGGTATCAGAGCCTAGTCCTCTTTTTTTAGAAGTTTAATAGCTTGAGGAGATCCAATGTCTTCTAACTATTTCAGGAAGGATAATCCTAAACTTGATGGAACCAGCTACGATATATGGAAGATTAGGATGGAGACACATCTAGATTGCATTAGAAAAGACATATGGGAGGTTACAAAGAATGGTTACACTACTGCTACTCCCAACTAGCCTAATCCACCAACCTTAGGAAAAGATGAGGAAAATGATTGCAAAGCAAGAGAAGCAATTTTGAGCACATTGTCAGATCAACAATTCATGGGATTATCAGATAGGTCTATTGCTAAAGCTATTTGGGATAGATTGAAAACATTGAATGAAGGTGATACTAGAGTCAAAATTGCAAAACTTGAATCCTTCCGGGTCAAGTATGAAAATCTAAAAATGGAAGAGGATGAAAGAATTTCTGCTTTTATGGAAAGAGTAAATGAAAGTGTTTTGGGTATACAATGTTGTGGAGGATCCTTAAGTGAAGTTGAAATTGTTTCAAAAGTTTTAAGAGCATTTCCATTGGCATATATAATGAAAGTAACTGCTATAAATGAATTGAGAACAATGCCTAATACATCACTAACTAGAGATACTTTGGTTGGAAAACTTTCGACTTTTGAAATTGAGGAATTTGGTCTTGTTGCTACTATAAAGATAGATTTAGCCTTCAAAGCATCAACATCATTTGACAAATCTGATTGGAAAGCCTTTTATGCAAGAGAACTTGAAGAAAGCAGGAGAGAAAATGAAGAACTTGAAGAACTTGGAGCACTATTTGCAAGGAAAATTCCTAAAGGTCCTATTGGAAATAAGTATGAAGGTAAAGGACCATTTAAATGTTTTAACTGCAATAAGATTGGTCATATGGCATCTAGGTGTCCTGATAGACATGCAAGATTAAAAGAAGAAGCTAGAAGAACATACAAGCCTAACCCTGAATATCAGAGATATAGATTTAAGAAAAATAGAGACAAATCTTGTTATCTTGCTGATGAAGGAGTCACTGATGATTCTGATGAGGATCCGGTAGATAATGGATGGGTTTTTGTTGCTATAACAAAAGATCAACTGGCACCTACTGTTCAACTGGTAGAAAAGGCCCTGGCAGCTAGAATTGAAGATAAGGATGAATGAATCACTGATTCAGGATGTTCACATAGCATGACTTGTGATAAAAGAAAATTCTTAACCTTTCAGGAATACAATGGAGGTCTAGTAAGATTTGGAGATGATAAAGCTTGTTTGATCAAAGGAAAAGGAACTATATCTCTTGATGGTAAGCACAATACTAATAATGTTTACTATGTTGAAGGTTTAAAAAATAATCTTTTGAGTGTTGGTCAGTTAATCAAAAAATTATTTCAGTTACAATTCAAGAATGGTAAATGCAAAATCATGAACAAAACTGGTTTGGAAATTGCAACCGGTAATCAGACTAAAGGTAATATCTTTCATTTGAACAATAGTGAAAAGACATGCTTGATTGCACATATTGATGAAAGTTGGTTATTGCATAAGAGACCCCATCATGTAAATTTTGATTGCATTGTGAAAATCAGTACAACTAAGGTAGTAACAGATTTACCTAAGATTGTCAAACCTTAGAATCCGGTATGTAAGGAATGTCAATTTGGAAAGCAAGTTAGAGCATATTTTAAGAGTATTCTAGAGAAATCCAATAATGCTCTTGAATTAAGTCATATTGATTTATGTGGTCCATCAAGAACTAGAAGCTTACTAGGAGATAGATATTTTATGCTAATCATTGATGACTATTCTAGAAAGTGTTGGGTTACTTTTCTTAGAGAGAAATTAGAAGCACTTGGGAAATTCAAGCTATTCAAGGTGATGGTAGAGAATGAAACCAGTAAGAAAATTAAATGTTTGAGATCAGATCAAGGAGGTGAATTCATATATAAAGAATTCAATATATTCTGTGAAGTGAATGGAATCAAAAGACAGTTGTTAGCACCCCAGACACCCTAGCAGAATGGAGTTGTAGAGAGGAAAAACATAACCATTTTGGATGCAACTAGAAGTATGTTATCTGAAGCAAATCTACCACATGTATACTGGAGAGAAGCAGTGAGTACAACTATTTACACATTCAACAAAGTTCACATCAAAGGTGAAATTGGTAAGACCCCTCATGAATTATGGTTTGGTATTACTCCTACTCTTAAATATTTCAGAATATTTGGAAGTAAATGCTATATTAGAAGAGATGAGTATATTGGCAAATTTGATCATAGAAGTGATGAAGGAATATTTCTTGGTTATTCATCTTAAAGAAAATCATATAGATGTTTTAACAAGAGATGGTAGAAAATTGTTGAGAGCACAAATGTGAAGATTGATGAATAATTTAGAGGAAATTCAAGGTACATAGACTCTGAACCGGCAACAAAGATACTGACAAATGAACCTACATTGAATACACCGGTATAGAATGAAGATCTAGTTACACCGGCATCATCTAAAATTTCCACAGTAACTGAGGAACAACAACAAACAAAGACACCCCGATATGTAAGATTGAACCACTCTGAAGATCAGACAATTGGAAACAAGTATCAAGGAGTCATGACTAGAGGAAGAGTGGAAAATGAAGAGGTATGTCTTATTTCTCTAATTGAACCAGCATTAGTTAATGAGGCATGTGAAGATAAACACTGAATTAAAGCTATGGAAGAAGAATTAGAACAAATTGAAAAGAATAACACATGGATATTAGTTCCCCGACCTAAAGACAAAAATGTGATTGGAACAAAATGGGTATTCAGAAACAAACTTAATGAAGATGGTAAAGTAATCAGAAATAAAGCAAGACTAGTGTGTAAGGGATATTCACAGAAAGAAGGAATTGATTATAATGAAACCTTTGCACCGGTAGCTAGAATTGAGACAGTCAGATTATTTTTGGCTTTTGCAGCACACAAGAACTACAAAGTATATTAGATGGGTATTAAATGTGCATTTTTGAATGGAGATCTTGAAGAAGAAGTTTATATTGAACAACTTGATGGATTTTATTTGACAGATGACAAAGATATGGTTTGCAGGTTAAGGAAAGCTTTGTATGGGTTGAAGCAAGCTCCAAGAGATTGGTATGCTAGATTGGATAAGTATCTTTTAAAGATTGGGTTTTCTAAAGGTAATGCTGACAGTAACTTATATTACAAAGTGACTAATGATGACATCTTGGTTATATAAGTTTTTTTTGATGATATAATCTTTGGAGGAGAAGATGGATTATGTAAAGACTTTTCTAATGAAATGCAACAAGAATTTGAAATGTGTATGATTGGAGAGATAAAATTCTTTTTAGGATTGCAAATTTCACATACTGATAAAGGTATATTCTTGAGTCAATCTAAGTACTTGAAGGAGTTACTAAAGAAATTTGGTATGGAGAACTCTAAATCGGTAAGCACACCTATGACTACAACTGATAAATTATCACTAAGGGATGAATCAACACCTGTTAATCTGACTAGGTACAAGTCTATGATAGGAGGTTTACTGTATTTGACATAAACAAGACCTGATATTATGAATGCAGTATGTATTGTTTCAATATTTTAGAGTAATCCTAAAGAAAATCATGAATCAACAGTAAAAAGGATTTTCCGGTACTTACAAGGCACTACAAATCTTGGCTTATGGTATCCTAGAGATTAAAACTTTGAATTATGTGCATACACACATGCAAATTGGGCAAGAGATGTAGATGACAAAAAAAGGACCACCGGTGGAGCATTTTTTCTTGGTAGCAGATTAATTTCTTGGTTAAGTAAGAAACAAAGTTGTACATCTTTATCAACAGTAGAATCAGAATATGTTGCAGTAGCAACTAATTGCACACAGGACATAAAGGTAAAATGCAAGGAACCTATAACTATCTATTGTGATAATACAACAACAATTGATATATCTAAGAATCTGGTACTACATTCTAAAACTCAACATATTTCGATCAAGTTGAATTTTCTAAAAGAGAAAGTTGAAGAAAAAGAAGTGAAATTGGTTTATGTGAATACTAAAGAGCAGATTGTAGATATTTTCACTAAGCCTTTGCCTAAGGAGACTTTTGAATATCTCAGAGATGAACTTGAGGTTATACCCCCACCGGTAGAGACTTAGAAAGTTGATGTTCGTCATCAACCGGCAAAATTAACAGAGAAATCTTTTATTCCGGCTTTGATGAGGAGAACTACTTCTCAGGGGGAGTAGTTGATATTTTGTAATGAGTTGGTATTTTGTATTTGAACTGGGTTTTTGTATTGCTTTGGCATTTGATGTCAAAGGGGGAGAGATTGATATGGAAAAACACATGGAAAACAGATATTATTTCGAGGGGGAGAGACTTTATCCCTTGAGGAGAGATTATTACTTTTGGGAGAGATATTATGTATTTTGATTTCTGGTTATGATCTCTTTGGGAGATTGTTGGTTTTTAATTTTTGTCATTTTTGTTTTGGCACTTTGATGGTTTTTCCATCTTGTGTTGCCATCAATGCGAAAGGGGGATATTGTTGGTATTTTGGATATGTTGATATGGTTTGTCATTGATGTCAACACTTATCAACTCTGGCCAAATTGGTTATGTTCACCGACAAGCAAGTGACTTATGCACAATCACTAGTATTTGGTTTACTGGCAGGTTATATTGTTCACCGACACTTGGAATCACTTGGAGACTACTTGGTTATGTTGAAAACATCATTTGGACACTTTGTTTTGGTAAATTGTTCATTGGCTTATTCGATTTTGCATATTTGCTGTTACCAGCAAATAGGTCCAGGATATGCACTGACAGGTATATCTATTCTAGATCAACACGACACGTTATGGAGATGATTTATTATTATTATAAATACATTGAGCTGACATCATGCATCGTATATTGATTTATTTGTAATTGATTTTATTGTAATATCTTTTAGTGAGCCGACCTACTCAATTGGTCTTAGGTTATGGTATAAATGTAAGATCTCATTTGTGAGATTGATAGGTGATTAGAAAAAGGGTTGTAATAAGCTATATGCAAATATAAGCAGAGCTATACACACATACATCATTCAAGATTGAAGGAAGGTTTGAAGAAGGCATATCAGAGCTAAATTGATACTGAATCCAACATATGGTGATGCTATTTTAAGTAATACATTATCATTGGATTTAATCATCCAATTGTAGTTGGTGTGACTCTCATTTTGTGATTGAGCAGTGAGCTCTAGGCACTTGGCCTTTCTGCATGTGCAGACCCCCTATTGTACACACATACTATCTGCAGTAGTATCATTTGATTGTGGGTAAGGTTTCCTGCCATGGTTTTTCCCCTTACAGGGTTTCCACATACAAATATTAGTGTTATGTGTTGTGGATGTTATTGTCTTTCTGTTTCATGCATTAATCTTTATCGGTACTGCAATTAACTAATAAAACTGTCTACCGACATAACATTTGGTTTACTAGTATTAAGCATTAAGTTTTAGTTAGGTTAATTTTGGTTTGAATCTATTTGACAACTGATTCACCCCCCCTCTCAGTTGTCTCCGGGACCTAACAGAGAGATATTTTGCAAATGAGGGTAATGTTGATGAAGAAGTTGACCCTAAAGTTGATGTTGAGATTAAAATTTTAATAAGTTCAATTGGGGCCTCAAGTGTTGATAACTATATTAGATTTGCTGCTAATGTTGAGGTTTGAAAAATTGAGGAAGTTTGTTTTCCAAGTAATTTAAAAAAAATAAACTGTTTCTATAGGGTGTATTGACTTATACCTGCCGATCCATGAGACTGTGCAGGATCCTCGTCAAAGGGGTTCAAGTCCCTGCACATGTAATTCAATAATCTTATGTTAGCTAAAAATTACATAGTACACAACATGAACAACATGAACTTTGTAGACAAGAAGAGTATTAAAAAATAAATATACTGTCATCATAATCATTGTAAATTTTGTAATTCCTTACCTTTACTTTTATGTAGACTATGCAAGATCCCCAACTAAAGGGTTGATGATGTCTGTAGTCAATTACCTATTTCCACCAAGGGTGACAACATCACATATAATATATACATGAAATCAACACCATCAATTGAACATCATAAGCATTACATTTGTAAGTTGATAACCAATAAATACATATGTATCATAAACATCATAAGCATCACATATGTATCATCATATATGTAATTGAGCATCATAAGCATCACATGTATCATAAATAAACACAAAGTTCAAAAAATGTCCAATGTATCATCATAAACATGTAATCCATCACATATGTATTTTAAATCAACATCCATCACATAGCTCATAAACAGTCTAAATTCCATAAATAAACACAAAGTTTAAAAAATGTCACATAAATAGTCACTCTCCCTATCTCCATCTCCTCAAGGTGTCATGGTTCTACTATTAGGACCTGCTAGAGGTGGAACATGAATTAAAAAAATTAAAAGGCACATCATGAATTAATTATGTAGTGGCATTAGAATTCAAAACATAATGAATTAATTATGTAGCCATATAAGTCAAAGAAATTTCTATCAAGAAATCAATATTAAATAGATAATATACTAATCGCATACCTCATACATTTCATTCATGTCATTGATCTTCTTCTTCATCCAGCTCATCATCATGACCATCATGATCAGCATCGCCATGATGATGATGATGATGATGATCATAATTATCATCATCATCACCACCACCACCACCACCACCACCACCACCACCACCACCACCACCACCACCATCACCATCACCATCACCATCACCATCACCATCACCATCACCATTACCATCACCATAATCATCATAATCATCATCAACTTCTTCTTATTCATCATCATCGAGTAACTATCGATCGTGATCATCGTCTACATCATCTTCTACTTCTTTGGTATCTTCTTCTTCCATCACATTATACCTTATCAAATTGCCATTAGTTTTATATCCAAAGTCATACTATATATTCTAGTCAGTTAGTATTACCGAATCATGCAGTCGGTACACACAGAGAAGTCGGTATGAACAGTCTAGTCAGTTATAGAAGAAAGCAGTCACAGAACACAGTATTCACCGAGCTATTTACTGAGTAATGTTTCATGGCTACCAAGCAGTAAAGTTAACTCACCAAGTTGATATTCACCGAGTGAAATGTTTTACTAGATACATTGAACCTGGTCATGCACATGAAAACGTGTTACAAGATCGAGGCACATCTAACCATTTTACATTGGAAATTGCACTAGGAGATTGTGTATGATTACAAGGTCAATCTGACCAATGAAATATTTTGTTTAGTTATTCATTCAAAGAATCTTTTTGTAAGATCGAAGCAATGAATTAGATCACCATTGTAAGAGAACTATTTATACAACATGATTTTAGGGTTAGAAAAAAGACAGATGTGAGATATGTGTGTGTATGCATGAAGGAAGACTATTACAGAGACACAGAGAGGTCACCGAGAAGGTTATCAGTGAATAGTCGAAGAACAGAGTAAATAGAAGGGTTTATTGAGTTACAATATGGGTTACCGAGGTATGCTACAAGCTAGGTAATCTTATTCTGAGCACATAGAATCTGCTATAGCATTTCAAATGTAAAGTTGCAGATATTTGTAATGATTTTATTGTAAAATTGTGAAGTTGTAAGAGAAACCTTTAACAGGGTAAAAGACTCTAACCAAGTCTATAAATTGTAAATCCTCTAACCCGGTGCAGTATTTATATAGTGTTGTAAAATCCTTTAGTAAGGTAGATCTAACAGATCTTGATACTCCTAACAGGGTAAGCTATCAGAAATAGCTAAATGTAGCTCTAACTGAGCAATCTTTATTATTGCAGTAGTGAAGTTGTGGGTGCCATCCCCACCACAGTTTTTCTCTCTAACCAAGAGTTTCTGCGTAACCAAAATATATGTGTTATGGAGTGAATCATGTATGATTGTTATCTATTTGTTTTTTTACTTTATTTTATGTTACTGCACTATTCTGTTTATGCATAACAGTAAGGTTATTATTGGAGAAAAGTTTTGGAGTACTGATTCACCCCTCCCCTCTCAGTACATTAGGTTTCCATATTGGGCCTAACACAACTTCTTCTTCTTCATCATCATCGAGTAACTATCGATCGTGATCATCATCTACATCATCTTCTACTTCTTTGGTATCTTCTTCTTCCATCACATTATACTTTATCGGCCTTCCTCTTGGATCATGTCTAACAACAAATGACCAACCCTATTTATGTGGAACCTCTGAGTAAAATACCTCTCACATTGGCTTGGAAGAACATAGGGCTCATCCCCAACTGGTCCAAATGACCTTGTATTAACCATTGTAAATCCATTATCATGTTCAATAACTGTTCTATCAGGATCATTTTTATTCAGTCGTAGCCTGTACCATTTGACGATGAACAAAACTAATTTGAAGGAGTTAAAGTCACACTCAACTATATCATCCAAAATACCATAGTATTGATTTTGAGACTCTTGAGGATGTATGTCATTTCTTGATGAAATATTTGTCACCTCAAAGACTACAGTTATCCCAGAATCACAAGTTTTCTTCGTGTCATCCAACTTTTTGATGCAAAATTTATGACCATTGCAACACATAGCGTTGTGGTGTTTGACCTACAATATGTTAAACATGCAAAAATTAATACATCGTGAGTTGATAAACATATGGGTGATTAATAAATTTATACGTACCTATTTATCTCTTAAACCATATGTTAAATCAATTTCCCTTTGTGTAACATTGGAATCTCCATTACGATGAGATTCTTTAACCAATGAAGCCACACCTTCCCATGTTATTATGCAACCAAAATGTTGACAACGTTCAATCCATACCATCATCCAATCAAGATTGTTTGCAATATATAAATGTAATGCATCCCACTCTTGACCAACTCTACAAAAAATAAATAGATGACTTACAACCGATTTATTTTAAAGATTAAGAAATAATTAACTACAGTAACATCTTTTAATTACCTCTCACTTTCCTCAATCTACCTTTCCCCATCAAGTACTCCCCTTTGAATCTGTTAATGGAGTTGGGATCCCAAATGCGATCCACGTGGATCTTTGCTGCAAACTTAGGAAGATATTAAAAAATGTACACCATAGTCTAGTATACCATATATGCCTCCACCATAGAACGCTCAAGATGTTCTCTTTGTCAAACCAAAGCCTTCAAAAATTTCAAGTGCCTCTTAACCATCCACATTGATCTAGTGTGTACAGGTCTACACAATTCAATCTCCTCAACTTGGTATATGAAGTAGTGTTCTTGTGCATTGAAAAAAGCTGAAGGTAGACACTTTTACATTTCACACATTAGATGAGGAATTTTTCTCTTCCAATATTTTATATCTTCTTTATGGATTTCTTTACATGACAACCACCTACAAGATATTGAAGACACAAAAATATATATTACATAACAAGTAAAACAAATCACAAATATAATATCTATACAACGAATTGAACAAATATCACTACTTACCTCATGTATTTTTCAAGATCCTATATGACTTGCTTGACATTATCGTTGAAGTGGTCTGGGAGAGATAGAGGTAGAACGTACTACAACAATTTTAAAATTATCTGCTCATTCTTTTCTAACATAATACAATAAAAAGTACATGCATAGTATATAAATATATAGTAAATACACAAGAACATGAATTACCTTAATGAAGGTATGCCAATCATGCGTTTTCGTCCTTGACCCAATTTCACTTTTCTTTGATATGAGATTGTTTATGTTCATAGCACATCCTATGGGAAACCAAATTTTTTCGTATGACTTGTTTTATAGCATTGCTTTGTTGGTTCGTTAGTAACCAAGGAAGGTCGCTTATAATGATCTGGTCTCCATGGCTATTTGATTGAATGACATTTTTCATTGCATGATTGGATTCCTGAATGTCACTACAAATTTTGATAATTTTTTCTTTGTCACGCCTTCCATCCAATATTTTCCATTATGTCTCTATTATATTCTTTCCAATATGCATAGTATCAAACAAATACACAATTTGTAACTGCTCATAGTAGGGAAACCTACTAAATTATCGGGGATAAATTTTTAGTCCCTTAGGAATGTGGTCATTAATTCCTTGACGACCTTCACGATCATCAATCACATTATCAGTAAACAAAACACGATAGAAAAGATGTTTTATGACATAAACCATTAGATGGAATGGCATTACCTTGACAATTAATTCTATTATATTCCAACTTCCACAGGTGAGGTGTCATTCTTCGTGGCTTTGATGTATTCTCTTCTTTCCCATTGAAAATATGTTTTTTAGTATTTTGATACTTATAATTTTTGTGGAGAGAGTGCCTATACTCATCAAACACCCGCTTTCCTAAACTTTTTGAATGGTGAGATTTCATCTTTGGACCACAAATTGGACATGCAAATTTTCCCTTTGTTTGAAGACCTAAAAGATAATGTATAATTGGATTAAATATGTTAATTTTTTTAATTATAATTATCATGCACAACTTGAACACTATAACATACCACAAAAATGTGTTAGCCTTGGGGCATCATGTATTGTCCATACAAGCATCACATGGAATTGAAATTGTCTTTGTCCTATTGGTCTAGAGACATCATACATAGTGACACCATTCCATAACTCCAACAACTTGTCGATAAGAGGTTCAATATATACATTCATTTCTTTAACTTGGTACTTACCTAATTGAATAAACAAAAACATTACATAAATATTATGACCATTTTATTACAATATTTATAATTAAATGTAGATGACTATTAAATGATAAAATACCTAGAACAATCATTGCCAACATTATGTGCTCCCTCTTTATTGGCATCCATGGAGGAATGTTATTGTTGATAACAAAAATAGGCCACACCGTGTAAACAGATCTCAGCTCTCCAAATGGATTGACATTGTTCGTTGCCAATGAAAGATCGAGATTATGAGGTTCTTCTTTAAAGTGTGGCCACTTTTCCTCCATAAATGTTGAACCATCCACAGGCATTCAAATAATGTCATCTCGACTTCTATTGTGTGCATGGTAATCTATAAATTGTCAGTCTCAAGACTTCTCCTATTGGGTCAACACTCATTGATGGCCACAAGGCCAAATCAATGTATCTAGGCTTCAAACACTTTACTCTAGGCTTGGAGGACCCTACACAAGGTCTATGAATTTTACCATTATAAATTTTACCATTATAATTATTTTTTAATGGATGGGGATCTATATTATCATTTCCAAAATAGTGTTATTCATATTCACAAAAAGAAAGGTAAGTGGAAAGAGTCACATCCCAAAGTCCAAACAAGAAAATAGCTCAAAACAAAAAAATAATTATAACAAGACAACTAAGAGGAGGAGGTTAGCCCTAGTCATTTGTTTTTCTCTTTATCTACAATTTCTTGTTTTGCATATGTCACTTGAAACTACACTTCTATGACCCTATTAGAGACAATAGGAATAATTTTGTAAAATTAGCAGTAGCACTATCTTTTCACCCAACTATAGTGAAAGTCCCAAATCATCTTTGGTGGTTCCTTAGTGGGAATACAAATATGTCTCATGTAGCATAGGTGCTCATTTTCTATGTGAAAATCAAGAACCTACCACCTAATTGTGAATTTTGTGTATATGTCAAAGAATTCAAGATCTCTAATGTTAAGTTAAGGTCATTCTAATGTTTGATGCTTGCAAGAACCAAGTGGAATACTTGTGTTCCTTTTCCTCTAGTGGTAGGACCTTTGCAATGACATGTGAACCTCTATCAATGATTTGCTTTGCTTCTCTCTACTCAAATGGATCTACAAGTAATGATGTAAAAATATGTGTCCAACTCTTGTGAATATGCTAAGCCAACCTTCTTCCTAGAGCAAGTCAAAATTATGCATGGGCTCTTTTTAGTCCTGCACTACTTACATATGTTCTTTTGGGTCTTCTTATCAATCTTCTTTTATGATTGTTTCTATGAAAATACATCCTTACTCTATGGCTTGAATACAAACCCATTGCCTTGGCACCCACAAAAGGGCCTTTCTTGCCTTTGGGGCTAAGTTTATCTTCAACCAATATTTTGACATTTAAAGATGTCATTTTCATCTAGATGCACTGATGACGGATGCTAGACATTATAATTTGTAAAGAACCAATGCTTCTTAGAGTTCTTGATTCCAAGTTTTGAACACAATGTGTGTTAAGTATTGATGTAGTCAAATACAAATTTTCTCTCACAGTTGCCACAAAATTTACTTTTCTTCATTTGTATCTTTTGGAAAAATCTTCCTTGATGATCTCCATGAAACCACCCAAACTGAAATTCACCTCCATCACTAAATCAAGTGGATTTCCTTCAACTCCTCCATGGCTAGCAAGCTAGCAATCCAAAATTGTTGAACTGGAATTCTAATTTAAGTAGGGCAGACATAATTTTCTCTAATCTAAGAAATTATAAAGAAATACATCTCCAATTTAGAAATATAATCATCAACAACATCTACATCAATTTTCCCATCAAATGTAGGGATGTCACAACTTACCTAGGCTCTGAAGGGAGTCCAATTTTCAAATAAACTTTCCAATGGGGCCCACTACTTATTTTTGTTACTTCAGAGCATCAACACAAATTGGTTCATCATCCTTGATCTTTTTTTTCCTCAAGCCACCTAGATCAACAACTTGAAGGAACTCAAGGAGTTAGTAGCTAGCTCTTCAATATCATTGAATCTCGTATTTAATTCAAATATCCAATATCTAATTGCATTTGATGGTACATGCAAGAGCAACTAGGTTGTGATAACACTTATCTAAATTAGTCTAGTAATTTGGGGAGCAATACACTAGTTGAGAAATTTATTGTACCAAAAGTAAAAATTGAACAAAATAAAATGTAAAATTGATAATTATAATATAGCTAAACAAAATGATCTTTATTTTAATTGAGTGTGTTTACAAAATGGGTAAACTTTGTAGTAGAGATGAATGCCTTCTATTCTTGTTACATGATTCAAATTCAGCCACTATATAGCTTTCAAAAAAGGGAAAACTTACTAAAAGTAGTATATTAGGGATCTTTGTGGAACCAAAGAATCATCACACCTAGTACTAACTAGTGTCCTCAGAAGTTGAAATGAGCATTCAAATAAGGACAAACTTAATGGAAAACTGAAAATGTTTGTTGGAAAATTATTTTATTTGGCACCCCCATTTGTCAAGGCCATAACTCTTGTCTATGACAGCCATTAAGATGACTTGAGATGTTTTCTACATTGCAACACCACTTCCACAATAAGCTATCTCTAGAATAGATCTACTAATGATTATGGATCATTTTGGCTAGAAAGAATTAAAAGAAAATCCAAATTAGCATGAAACCAATAGATAATGTCTATAGAATGATCAATAGATCTCTGGCTGAGACAAATGGTGAATCCTACGATAAGTAGAGACCCTCTCCATTGAAATATGGATATTCTTAGTAATTGATTGAATCTCTTGAGCTTGGTGAATAAGACACTAGTGGCTCAAAAGTGAGAATAGGGTCAAGTGAATTCCTTCTCCAATGGATAATTTAATTTTAACGTTTGATGGCACATCTAAGAGGGCTGTTAATTGCATTTTAAGCTCAATATAAGCAGAGCTATATATATAGACATCAGGTATATGCAAATATAACCAGAGCTATACATGTAGACATCATTCAAGATTGAAGGAAGGTTTGAAGAAGGCATATTAGAGATAAACCGATACTGAATCTAGGATATGAAGATTCTATCTAAGCAGTACATTATCATTGGATCTAACCATCCAATTGTAGTCAGTGTGACTCCCATTTTGTAATTGAGCAGTGAGCTCTAGGAAGTTGGCCTTTCTGCATGTGTAGACTCCATATTGTACACACATACTTTCTGCAGTAGTATCATCTGATTGTGGGTAAGGTTTCCCACCGTGGTTTTTCCCCTTACAGGGTTTCCACATACAAATAACTATGTTATGTGTTGCGTATGTTATTTGTCTTTCTATTTCATGCATTAAACTTTACCGGTACTATAATTAATTGTTAAATTGTCTACCGACATTAAATTTTAGTTTACCAGCATTAAGCATTAAGTTTGGCTAAGTTATTTTTGGTTTGTATTTATTGGACAACTGATTCAACCCCCCCCCTCTTAGTTACCTCTAGGACCTAACAATTTATTCAAGATGAAATTAACAATCTCCATGCACATCAATCCTCTCCACAATACCTCTATCTCTCTTGGTTAATCTTGGCCGATGCCCACACACCTCCACATCCTTGGTCGATACTTCTTATATTGTATCTTCTCCAATTTTATACCCTTTCATATTTTGAATTACAATAATTCCTCTAATGGTTCATTTAACCTTCGATGCCTTTTTTAGTTGCTTTCTGTCTTCACATTTAATGTCTCTCCCTAGCGTTTCAATTTTTTAGATAGTTATTTATTTGATCAAACACATGGCAATTATATTTATGGCAGAGTTTCAAAAGCCTTTACGCTTTGATGGATATCATAGCATCTTTTCTATTCTTATTTCTTGCATAGCTTGTCTCTATATTATGGCACACACCATCTCTATAGCCTTCCAAAGTAATTTTATGTTTGTTAATTTCCCCTTTTACTAAACTCTATAAACTACGATCTTGTATTTATTTTTAATCGATTCTTTCCTACATTGTTTGATCTGCCATCTTGTTAGAAATCTCCTCTGTATTATGCTTTGATGGATGTCGCATCTTGTTACAAACCTCAAATTTTGGCATTGGCAGAAAGGATATTAGCAAAGGTTGTGGAATATGGCTTTTACATCTACCAATTTTCATTCCATCTTGTGCATATGGATTTTACACTTAGTTGGGACACTTGCCGACCTCCTCCATCAAGTGTGCCCTCTTCTCCTCTTCCCTCTTACAAATTCATGATCACCACAACCCGATCTCCTCCAACAATATCTATATCCACTCTTCCCCTCTTTCATTTATTTCAATCCACTATATTAGTGGAGGCATCTATTAAGGTGGGTGTATTCGAGGAAGCCATGACAGGTGGATGTAGCTAGATTGAGAAAATTGGGCACTAGGGTTTGTATATTCATGATAGAAGCTTAAGGCATAAAAAGATTTAATTTAAAATAAAAATTCACATGCAAAATTCATATAAGTAGATCCTAACCTTTTAGGAGATTGCACACAGGGTTGCCAGAGGTCGAAGCCAAGCTTGCGCGAGATTGAATGAATTGCGGTGTTTTTTTTTAAAGTAATGCCCTTGGTCGTTAGAATTTTGATGAACGTGGACACTTTTTTTCAAAAAAAATAAATTTCATTAGTAATGCCTTCTCCATCAAAACCAAATATGAAATTATCATCGGAATTCTGATGATTTCAGGCATTTTTTCAAAAAAAAATCAAATTTGGTCACAATATATCTTCTTCGTCGAAAACCTCCATCAAAATTTTAGGTCAAATGTATTAGTGTGATCCCAACCTTGTTATGCTCCTTTTCCTCTATAAGGCTCCTCCTAGAACCATTTGCCAATAAGTGATAGAGGACAGACATAGCATGAGTCATGTAGGGCTTGTTTTGATAAGAAACAAATTTCAAGCCTCCATTGACCATCCTCCCTACTTTCAAGACTCTATTGACTATAAGCATACTCACACACAAAATAATTCCATCTGGTATCACAGAGCTCGCTGTAACTCCTAGCACGATACTACTCAAAAATCATTATCATCATTTCAAAAGCTTCTAAGAAGATAATGAAATTTTTGTTCTTTCTACCAACTAAAGACACCACCTAGCTGCATTGATAATGAAGAATACATTTCTTAGTGGTGCTTTTGCATGGAAAAATCATCATTTCAATGTTTTCTACTCATGCTACCAACAAATGGACTCAAGAAATCACATCCATCAAATCCAGGAAACTGTCAGATTCAAACTATTGATTTGTTGCCTTCTGACAAAGCTCACCTTACATGAACAATTTTGTTCTTGATCACTTGATTTCTTGACTACAAAATTTTTGCTTCAGAATCCTTGTAATGTCCACACTTGAGTAGAATCTTATTCCATTTTGATAGACTTGATTAGACATTTATTTTATATGATGGATATGATAGATTTGCCTGGATTCATGTGATGCATAGATGTATTTTGGCTTTTATATGTGGTCATTGATGATCATTGATAGATATTGTATGCTTCACGACTTCTGATAATATTGATTTTGCTCATGCTTCTTTGCGACCTTATGTGATTAGATATCATGATGATGCTCTCATTGCTACATGTATTTATGCCATGTTGATGTTAATATTGATAGATTTCAATAATTATTGCTTATGATGAGATGGGCATACTAACCCCAATTTTAATTTATGTAAGATAGATTGCTCATTGCATGACTATTGCTTGACTATATGCATGGAGGAATCAATGTCACATCACCCATTGCGAGCGGGATGTGCCATTGTGACATTCCTCCACTTATCTGTTATGTACATATATATGCACTTATATTTCTTTGTGGTTGTAGGGTTCTAGGTACTAAGGCATTCATTCCTCTTGGGCAATTGGGTACGAGCTCCCCTGGCTTGACAGGTGTGAGCATGCTTCTTCGCAATGGAAATATGTGGTTTAAAGATGTCATTGGTTCCCTTTCTGCACTCTAGGTCTATGTTTGACGTCGAGTCCTTGTTATCGGCCTTGGTAAGTTCATTGTGTTGTCATCGTCATCATGATTTGTGAGTATGTGGCATGGTTAGTTGATCATTCAGTTATTTTGTTTAAGTTCCTTGAGTAGTGATTGATTTATTATTTAAATTATTTAAACTACGACATTTGATTGACTGTGTTTGAGTGGTTACTTGATACTAGTTATGGCCTTGTTAATAATTTTGTTATTCTAAAAGTTATTAAGATTTTATGATTTTTAATTATTTACTATTTTCGCGTTTAAAATTTGGTTAATGCTCATGTTGAGATTTTGATATTTTATTTGGCCATTTACGTTTTAAGCCGGTTTAATTTATTGAATATTTGTTGACTTTCACGTTCTTGACTTTATTATCATTTAATGATTTTAATATTTAATTAGTTTGTTTGATTTTTAAATCACGTATATATATATATATATATATATATATATATATATATATATATATATATATATATATATATATATATATATATATATATATATATATATATATATATATATATATATATATATATATATATATATATATATATATATATATATATATAATTTGAATGATTAAAAAGAGATAAGTTATAATATTTTATTTACTATGCCTTGTTATGATTTTAATATCCAATCTTTTATTTTGAAAGTTGTTTAAAAAAAAAACTCAATGAGAGAATAGATTTTAAAAAAAATCCCATAAAATGAGATATGATAATTTCAATTTTTTTTTTTTTTACTCTATTTTCTCTTGACAAAAGAGCTAGGGTTTTCTTTTTGGGAGAATCTTTTTCTACACATGTTTTTTTGGAGATTCTTGGTGGTTTTTGGTGGAGGATTGTTGGAGAATTTGAGGAGATTGAAGAGTTGTTGAAGTCTTGTTGTTGGTGGATTGTTGCTGCCCAACTTCTCTTCTCACCATTTGTCTCCAATAAGAAGTAGAGTTTTGTATTCCCTTGTTTTTTTTTCTCTTTTCTTTCATGAGTTGAAAATGAAATTTAGAGAGGAAATCTTTGTTTCCCCCTCTTTGATGTTCAATTTTGGTTGCATTCAAATGAGTTTTAGATTTGCAATATGACATTGTGATTTCAAAATGCAGTTGGAGAAGAAACAAAAAGAGAAAGAAAACCCCCATTTTGAGTTTCAGCTATGAGTTGAGAGGGAGAAAACAAGAAATCTTGGTTTTAGAGAAAACTAATTTTGTTGTAGAAATCTTGCTGGTGATTTCTTGTTTGAGGAATTTTTTGGTTTGGGGCCGTCTTCTTTTTCTGGGTCTGCTGTTAAGAGCTTCCCCCCATTCTTCTTTGCCTATTTTTTATTTTGGCAGTAAGACCGTTTAATGTAAAATGGTTTTAAAACAAACAAAATTTGAAAGCAAAAAAAAAAATAAACAAAAAAAAAGTTAAAAAAGAAAAAGAAAACATATATATATATATATATATATATTAAGTAATAGATTTTAATTAGATTAAGGCATTTGAATATTACAATAATAATACAATGTCAATAAACTAGATGATGTTTGAGTGATATTAATATTAGTATTATTGTAATACGATGTCATATCGACGACTCTATTGTTATTATTGTTGTTATGTAACTTTGGCAATATTAAATGATATTGCATATACATATCAACTTATACACGTGAGTATGCCATTGTATTTGTGGATTGTCCATTACGTCAACTTTTTCCAATTAAGAGTCTCTTTAGTTTATGCTTTGCATCCGGAGGCCGTTTGTTCCATTTTATTTAAAACCAATGGTTAATGTGAGTTTCTATTTTTTTTACTTGCATACCATGAGAGTTACTTGCCCATTTTGCCATGCCCTCGTGATGATTTTTCCATGAGGAGGAAATAACCATACTACTGATTTTGTGGTAGCGAATGTGAAGACCTCGTGATATTGATATGTTTTAGTGCAGTGGTATCACGAGTTAGTCATATTCATTTGGCTAAGAGGCTCATTCTTTCACATGTGTTGTTGTTCAATCTTTGGGTACGTGTATCTTTTGGTTTGGCCTTGTTGGCATTGTGTCTGATTGTTTTACTTGTGTAAGAGCTTCTTGTTTCATTGGTTTCTGGATCCATGTAGAGGGAGTGGGCTCCTTTACAACATCTGGGGGTAACGAGAGATGGACTTTCATGAGGTTCCTTATAAGGATGCATGAAGTGTAGACCTCTCGAGTGCAAGAGAGTTTACCATATTTTAATTGAGTGATAAATAATTAATGAATGGGTATGGGTAGCTAGATAATTTAAAAAGACAACAACTTATCAGTGCCTCATGACTTAGTCCCAGGGAGGATGTTTTAGGCTAACCATGGGAAGAATGTGGAGACAGTAAGCTAATCTCCCTTGGTTTCTCTCTCAAGGTTGAGATGGCTTTGAATGCCATAGGCTAGTGCCTTGTTCTTGGTTGGCGTGTGATGACACTCCCTCATACATGTGAGTCCTTTTCTTACTTTTGTATTCTTGTTATGATGTTTTATCAGCCTCTAGAAATCTCTTGTTTCCTTCCTAACTGTTTGGTGTATAGTTGTATGTGTGGAAGTTGTTTGGTGTTAGTCCCTTTGGTAAAGCATCAACCTTGGTTTAGTGTACGAGTTGGGACCTAGCAACATCTCCTAGCTCAGGGGGTGGTTCCTTATAGGTTCAACATTGTTGGGTGGTTGGAGCTTTTTGCCATTGGGTTTTTTCCCTCTTCCTTGGTGTTGTCTTCGTATGTGGACTTGGAGCTTTCTTCATGTTGACCTTGATCCCTTGGATTATATTCATGTATTGATCACCTTATGATAGATAAACATAAATCATGTATTAATTTAAGAATGTTGTATAAGAAGTGAGTGATACTCACGATTGTATCACTATGTAAAAACAACCAACAATGTATCCATGATTTACTTTAGATTGTACATTCAAATGGAAATAAATAACATAAGTTAATCAAATGTAAGTAGAAAGAAAGAGGAAAATGATATACTCTTGCTAGTAATATCTTACCATTTGTTAGTCATGTATATTTCCTTAAATTGGATTCATAGAACATGATTGAATTCGTCATGCTTAGTATGTGGGATGGATTAGTTAGTTGTAATTTAATGTATTTTTTCAATGAAATAAATCAGAAATACAATTATTCATGTGGTAATTAAGTGTTAGAAAGTAGATGTGTAGATGTGATGGAAAAAGATGTTATTACTTTCTTCATGTTATGTCTTTAGCAATGTAAATGAATTAATGCTTGTACCTTCAATACCTTCATGTGAATATGGATGTAAGTTGAATAGATGTTAGCATACATTTATGAGATCAATGTTATGGAGAATGGCATTAAATGAAAAACTTAAACTATCCATGTCAAAGCATACGAAACACAAGATCATTGAAGATTTACTTGGATTCTTGAATCTAGAATAACACTAAGGCTGAAATATAAATGAAATTTAGTACATAGACTTCATTAAGAGCTAAATGAGAATACATATATTTGTGTTATGGCTGCCATAAAACTAATGTCGCATAATTAGAAATATGAACATGTAAGTTGCATACATAGGTTAATGAGCATGCTTACGGGTTGATGTATTGAGTAGTGGACAACAATAGTAGCATATCATGTGAAGTGTATGATATAGGCCAATATGCATACATGCCTTTGTATTTGTGTTCCATGTTAAGGATAAATCGGTAGGACAATAGAAGTGAACTAATATGATAATGGTAAACTAAATATATCAATCATAAATGGTGTAAGTCTAGTAGTGATGTCAATACCCTATGGAAACAATAAAACCATGTAAACCATTAAACCTTGTAAACCTGACTTCACTTGTGTTAGTAAAGTAATGTATGAACATTGGTTAAACACTTAACACTAAATCAAGACTAGTGTACCAAACTTTAACTTATTGTCTAGTTTGAGTTAAATATAAACCTTATTAGTAAACAAAAAAACAAAATATTCCACTCTTTTGGACCTAGTTGTAGCAAGTTTCTCTGGAGTTTGTTGGTGGGCACTACACATTGGTATCAAAGCATAACTTACGAGTTCTGAGTTTTACACTAGGTATTCTGGTTATGCATGAGCCCATTATGCTAGTTAGATGTTAGCCTAAGTTTAACCAACAACTTTAAACTTGTTGTTATTTGTTGTAACTCCTAGTTCAGTGGCTTATAGTCTTTCCTTGTAATTGTCTAGTTAAGATTTCTGCTAGGTGTAGAGGGCATGGATTGGGTCATGGATGTGGCTCTTGTGGTCACATGGGGGCTTGTGAGAGTCCTCACCCCGATATTTTAGAGAGGTCACATCATAGTGAGCCGCGCCAGGAGTGGCCTAGTGGCAATGTGATACCACAGTTGGTTGCAGTGTTATAGGAGCTTCTTGGCCACTTAGGGTCAAGGTAGGATGAGGATAGATAGGGTGAGGCTAGGAAGGAGGAGTCTCACCCATCAGAGCAATAGGAGAGAGAGCGCTTGTGCTCCCCTCCTAGGAGGAGAGTTGAGGTTGATCAGGAGGAGGTAGCAGCTAGCCACATGAGGAATTTACTAAGAGCTAGACCCCCCACTTTTGATGGTTTAGGTATAGGGATGGAGGCCGAGACATGGTCATTGGATATGAGTCGATATTTTTCTATGCATTCATAGAGTAGAAACACCAAGGCTAGGAGTGCCATCATGAACCTGTGTGACTTTACATCCACTTGGTGGCTTACAAAGGAGAGGAAGCTAGGGATAGACATTACCATAGTCACTTGGGAGTTATTCCTAGAATTATTCGGAGATAGATTTTTATTAGAGCACTGGAGGCAGCGTAAGGCAGATGAGTTTCATAATTTGAGGCAGGGAAGGATTACAGTTGATGAGTATGAGTGGAAATTCTTTGAGCTCAGACAATACATAGAGATAGTGGTAGAAGAGACTATGCTTGTACAACACTTTGTGCGGGGTCTAAGGGATTATATTTGTAGAGAGGTATGCACGCACGAACCTAAGACTTTACAGGCTACCATAGAGAAGGCAAGGATTGCTGAGGAGAATCACTCCTCGAATGCAGGGGGTACTATAAGAGGATAGGTAGCTAGTTCCCCAATCACAGGTACATGTACCAGAGGTTCTTAGCAGTAGTCTTCAGATGTAGCCGGAAGCCACCCCCACTCTTTCTATAGTAGCTAGTAGTTTAAGAGGAAACAAACATAGGGTTAGAGTTTTGTGAGAGGGGCTATATTTCTAGCTGATAGGAGCCACAACCATCATCAACATTATAGGAGACCCACTCCTATATAGCTAGCCTAGAGTTCAAAGTCTTCCTCTAGTAGTGGCAGTGTCCAGCATTCGAGTGCTACTTCTTGGAGTAGAGTTTAGGAAAAGAGAGGATATTTTGCTTGTGGGAAACAAGGTCATATAGTAGTTCATTATCCTTAGTGCACATCTTAGACATCAAGTCAACAGAGGGAAGCTCCAATAGAGCCTACTGTTGGAGATTCAGGTAGGATTCACAGGGTTTTCACGGTGGTTGATAACCATCAGGCCGAGCACCAGGCCAGAGTGGTTGAGACATCATATATGATAGGTGTTATCCCTTGCTCTGTTTTATTTGATTCAGGAGCTTCAGACTCTTTTATCACCCCTTTTTTAGTTGAGAGATGCGGGCTTGATATGACAAAGTATGATGATAGGTGGTAGGTAGAGCTAGCTATGGGGTCCAAGGTAGCGATGGATTCCCTTGTGCTTAGTTGCATGTCCTCTACTCTTGGGAGACCTTCATACCTCAGTGAATTTGTGTATTATGCCCTTGGGATCTTATGATGTAGTTCTTGGTATGGATTGGTTGGGATCAAATCAGGCACAAATAGATTGTAGGAGTAAGAGGGTGCAGTGTGTAGATGATGGTGGGAAGAGTGTGGAGATTGTAGGCATTCAAAGAACTATTTCTCTTCACATGATTTCTGCCATGCAGATGAAGAGGTGTGCACGAAAGGGTTGTCTATTATTTGGAGCTAGGTTGAGGGATGTAGATGAGGAGGTTAGTATAGAGGAGTTGTTACAGTAGCATCCTATCCTTCAAGAGTTTTCTTAGGTCTTCCCTAGTGAGATTCCAGGTATGCCCCCTTAGTGAGATATAGACTTCAGGATTGATTTATCTCTAGGGCCCCTTATAAGATGACCACCCAGGAGTTGAGAGAGTTAAGAGTATAGCTTGAGGAGTTGTTGGAGAAGGGGTTTATCCATCCTAGCATATCCCCATGGGTTGCACCAATATTGTTTGTGAAGAAGAAGGATGACTCTCTCAGATTGTGCATTGACTATAGACAGCTGAATAATGTTAAATTCTATGAGAAGCAAGAATCGAGCCATGATCTGATGTCGGTCATAGATCACATGCAACTCCAAGCAATGGATGATCAAAGATCAAAATAGTTGAATGAAGATAAATCTGATATGAGAGAAAAATAGAGATAAAGAAGAGAATTTAGAGAAGACTCTCACCGAGCTATCACTTAACTTGTGAAGGTGAGAGTATATTGCTTATTATATAGAAAAATAATAGCATATACAACCAAGAGGTGCATTAACTCCCACCTCCATAAAAAGTGGGAGGTTTTACCTACTACCCCATAAAAGGTGGGAGGTTTTTACCTACTTGGTAAATGTCAAAACATGTGGCATAACCTCCTTACATGAAAACAAAAAAGGAGTTATAAGAGGTGGCACATAAGGCCAAAAGAGGGTGAGAAACCCAACTACCCCATAACCCACTTAGGAAATGACAAAATAGTGGTTATGAGAGGTGGCACAACAAGCCAAAAGAGGGTGTGTAACTCAACTACCCATGTGAGGTGGAGAGTTACACATGTAGCTAATGTATTCCGCCACGTGTCCTCATATTAACCACACCTAATAGCCTAAGAAAGCTTAATAATATATGTGTAGGAAAAATAAATACCCCCTAACATAAGGAAAATAAAAAACCTACACTAACACCCCCCCTTAAGTGTAGCTTAGGTGGGTGAAAAGATGGGTCCCAGCAAATGAGGCCATGTTAGGTACCCATGTACATAAATATCCCCCCCAAAAGAAAAAGCCCCCCCATAAGAGGAATAGACCCCCCTAAATAGAGAGAGACAGAATGAAGGACTAAGAAGCCCCTCCTGAAGTAGACACCTTTTGCATCCCAAGCAAAGATCGCAAATGAAGGAACTTGCTTTCGGTGAAAGGTTTGGTGAAGATGTCTGCAGTTTGCTCCAATGTAGAACAATACTTAAGATCAATGATGCCTTCTCGAATCAGCTCTCAAATGTAGTGCATATGTATCTCAATGTGTTTCATCCTCTGATGATGAACTGGATTTCTTGAGATCTGTATAGCACTCTGATTATCACAAAAGATGATGGTAGGCTTTCTAACTGGAATACCAAACTTAGTAAGAATATTTTGAAGCCAAATAGTCTCACTGGTGGCATTGACTGCCCCTCGATACTCGGCCTCTGTCGATGAAAGAGAAATTATAGACTGCTTCTTGCTCGACCAACAAACTGGACCAGAACCAAGTGAGAAGCAATACCCAGAAGTAGACTTGCGATCCTGAGAATCACCTGCCCAATCTAAATCCGTATATCCTACCAAGTCAATATCCACACCTACTACATATTGAATTCCATAATTGTGAGTACCCTGAATGTAGTGGAGGATCCGCTTGCTGCTTTCCAATGCAACTCATGTGGCTCCTACATGAATCTAGAGACCAAGCCCACAACATAAGAAATGTCGGGTCTCGTATGAGTCAAATAAATGAGGCTTCCAACAAGCTATCGATATAAAGTGCCATCAACCAAGGGTGAAGAGCACTTAGCCTCAAGTTTGACCCCTGACAAAAATGGAGTAGGTGCAGGCTTAGAATCAGCCATGTGAAATCTGGAGAGCATATCAAGTGCATACTTGGGTTGTCCAAGGAAGATTCCTGAAGATGATTGAGTGATCTCAATTCCCAAGAAGTAATGCAGAAGACCCAAGTCTGACATCAAAAATCTATCATGTAGAGCAATTTTCACTGCTTTGATGGTGGATGAGTGACTCCCTGTGAGTAACAAGTCATCAACATAGAGAACCAGAAATGTGAGAGTTTCATCCTATTGTAGAATGTATACGTTTAGATCAGAATGACACTGATTGAAACCAACTGTCAGAAGGAATGAGTCCATCTTGGCATACCAAGCTCGAGGAGCCTGTTTGAGGCCATAGAGAGACTTTCAAAGTTGACACACAATTGAAGGATCCTGAACAAACCCCTGTGGTTGCTCCATGTAGATTTCCTCCTGAAGGTCACCATGAAGAAATGCACTCTTCACATCCATCTGATGAACTTCCCAACAATGGGCTGCAGCTATAGCAAGAACAAGTCGGATGGAATTCATCTTAGCAATTGGAGCAAAAGTCTCAGAGTAATCAACCCCTGGAACTTCGGAAAAACCTTTTGCTACCAAGCGAGCCTTATACTTATCAACTGACCCATTCACTATAAATTTTGTTTGATAGATCCACTTGCATCGAACAAGTTTCCTTCCCTTAGGAAGAGGAACTAAATCCCATGTGTGATTCCTTTCCAAGGAATTGAACTCTTATTGCATTGCAACATCCCACTCAGGAACACCTGAAGCTTCTCGAAAGGACTATGGATCAGAAGCTGAAGCAATGAAGAGATGTGGAGCTTGCTGAAATTGTGACCTTGTTCTTCTAGTATCTAATGGATCACCAAGCCAATCTCCTACTGACTCAAATGTTTGTCGAGCCCAAAGAGGCACTGAGGCTAGAGAGTTTGGGGGAGAATCATCAACCTCTGAATGATGACTATGAGAGGAATGTGAATCCTCATCATCACTGTCACCATCTGAAGTAGAGGAAGAAGACTCCTCATCAAGATTAGGAGGATTAAGATCCTTTGAAGAACTGTCATCATAATGCAATTTCTCCAATGTGATAGTGGATGGAGAAGTGGTATGAGAAGAACTAGAAGAACTCTCCTCAAAATGAACACTCCTCTCAATGACCAACTCATGAGTAGTGGGATGGAGAAGCCTATACCCTTTGACATCATCTCGATATCCAACAAATATGCAAGGCTTACTCTACGGATCCATAGCCTTGCATTTTTTAGCTTGAATGTGGGCCCATGCAAGAGAACCAAACACTCTAAAGTGTTTAACTGTCGATTTTCGACCAGTCCAAGCTTGAAAGGGAGTTACCCCCTTCACAACTTTATGAGGAACTCAGTTCTAGATGTAACATGCACAGTTGATGGCCTTTGCCCAATACTGAGGTGCCAAAGACTTGGAGTGAATCATACAATTAGCCATCTCCTTCAAGGACCTATTCTTTCGTTCTGCTACACGATTTTGTTGAGGACTGTATGGAACTGTGTGCTGCATGTTGATACCTTCTGAAGCACAAAACTATTCAAACTGATTATTAACATATTCACCCCCATTATCTGTACACAGAATCTTGATGAATTTCCTAGATTGTTTCTCTGCAAAATCTTTGAAATCTAGAAAATTTTCAAAGACTTCAGACTTTTGTTTGAGAAAGTAAACCCATGTATATCTGGAAAAGTCGTCAATAAATGTCAAGACATATCTAGCCTTGCTGAAAGATGGTTGTGGAAATGGTCCTGCCAAGTCACTATGTACCAACTCCAATAGTTGTGTAGCTCTCCAAGCTTTACCTTTATCATACTTCTCCTCTAGATTCTTACCAAGAATGCACCCCTGGCAAACTCCATCAGAAAATCGAATAGAAGGCAACCCTAAAACCATTTCTTGTTGACTGAGTTGTTGCAAGTAACGGTAGTTCAAGTGGCCAAACCGTTGATGCCACAAACAACTCACCTCATCTGCATGAGTGAGTAAAACTGTCGAAGGAGAGTTAGGAACAAAGTGAGAAAACTGATATAATCTAGAATGATGATCTACTTTTCCCACGGCAACTGTAGACCCATTATGTATTTTGCTGATTACCACTGCATCTGGTGTGAACTCAACTCGCTTGCTAGAACCAGTGTGAGTGATCTGATAAACAGATAGGAGATTAGTTGATAAAGATGGAACACAAAGGACATCTTGAAATGTTCCTTCACCCACATCAACAGACCCTCTCCCATGCACTTCAACAGGAGTGTCATCACCCATTAGGATGGAAGGCATAGAACATGGCTCTAAAGATGTGAAATCATCTTCTGAAGAAGCCATGTGGTGTGAAGCACCTGAGTCAATTATCCAAGAATTTGGTTGTGAAGCAATAGAAACTAGGGCCTTACCCTTTCCTTTCCCCTTACTCTGATCTATGTCCTTAGAAGATCCTTCTGATGAACTCTATTTGACTGAATCAAGAACCTTGATATTATTCTTTTCAAGAAGATTTGAAAGGTGATCAATTTGTTTCTTTAAACACTTATGTTCATCATGACCGAGCCTCTTACAATAAGAACACTTGACCTTCTCCTTCTTAGGTTGTTCACCTTTTGATGAAGAGGTCTCATTGTCTGCTTTTGAAGTAGCAGATTTTTGATTTTTTTTCTTCTCTCCTTGGTTCTTTTGTTTCTTATCTTGCTTACTAGACCCTTTTTGTTCTTTCGTGCCTTGATTTACAACTAAGGCATGTGACTTAGAGGGCTTTATTGTACCCATTTGAACCAATTTGTCCTGCTCCCTAGTGAGTTCTACAGCAAAATCATCTAAAGAAGGCATTTTGAATGTGGTACCTAGGGCACATTTGGTAGCATAGAATGTAGAAACAAACACTGAATAGTTAGGACCAAGCTTAGAAAGAATACTCAAGATCAATTGCTTATCATTTTCTTAGTTCCACATTGTTCCAACTGCAATCTTATAGACTTAAGTTTAGTGAAGAAGTCTTGTATAGTATCAAAATTGGTTGGATTCAACCCTATGAGTTCATTCTCCAATTGATGACCTCTTAGTTCGTCCTGCTTACCAAAGAGGTTTTCCAAAGTAGTCCATACTGCATTTGGTGTAGTAGCAGATTCAATGTGAAAAAGAAGGTCAGGAGAGACTGACATGCACAATGTACCAAAAGCTTCATCACATTTATTAAACCATTTAATCTTTTCTGCAACATCTTGAGGTTCAGTTTCAAGTCCCATAGTAACACGATGATATCCATGTCTTTTCAGATATATTATCATCTTAGATTTCCATTCAAAGTAATTATATGGTGTTAAAAGTGGAACTGTAGATGCATCCATGATAACAAAAAAGAAGATTGCAAAGAGTCAAGAAGAGTGCAAGAAAGAAGACATAAGAGACACCCCCCCTTTCCACTAGTCTTTGAAATCACCCCCCCCCAAATATTACAAGGTTGGCACTTTATAATTAGTGCATTTACAAGGCTTTTATCAGATTACAATGCTTTCTAAGGCTTTAATGGCCAAAATAGAAAGTTTAAATACATATAAATTTAACACAAAATCTGAAAAAATTAGCCTTATAGCTGCTCAATGTATCTTAATACCTTTCCAACAACTATTCGTTTTTGTAAAATAGAGTTGTGAGAAGAAAGATATGATCTATAGAAGGAAAAAAAAATATGCAGTTGATTTAACCTGTAATATCTAACAAATAAGGGTAGAATATTTCAATAAGACCTGTAATTATGAAGAGTGCTCATTTCCACCTTTCCGTCAAGTACTCATTTGCAAAAAACTGACACCCGAGGCAAAAGTTATGCAATTTTTAAGAAAGGTTGCTGAATTTCCCTGATAGAAAAACGGCTTAAGCCTTGTTGAAACTTGATTTCTGCAAAAAATATTAATTTTATAAAAAAACCCTCCAAAACCCAGAAGTTTTTCGATGCTACAAACAAAACCCAGAAATCTATTTTTTTGAAAATGAACGGAGGTTAGAACACTAGGGCCGAAATGAAAATAGCTCTAGTAAAATATTTCACTCTGATTTTTTTACTGTGTTCTCCAAACTCTGAATTTGGTGAAATAAAAGTCACTTATGATTTTCACAAGCCTTCTAGACACTCTGGAAATGCTAAAGAAGCCTCCAATATTACCAAAAATGCTGCAATCACCTAGATCTCAAAGAACACATATATAAAACCAGATTTAACTAGAAGCTTATTTTCCTTTAAACCGTTCTGATTCTCCAGGTCACACGAAAATGCAGGAGAAGAGCATACTTGGTTTTTAAGAAAAATATTAGGTATCTAACAATCTCAAATCTCTCAAATAAATCAGAAAAGCAATGAGCTATACCAGACAACATGACTCTGATACCATGTTAAATTTTGTGAGAAGCAAGAATCGAGCGAGGATCTGATGTCGATGATAGATCACATGCAACTCTAAGCAACGGATGATCGAAGATCAAAATAGCTGAATGAAGATAAATCTGATATGAGAGAAAAATAGAGATGAAGAAGAGAATTTAGAGAAGACTCTCACCGAGCTATCACTTAACTTGTGAAGGTGAGAGTATATTGCTTATTATATAGAAAAATAATAGCATATACAACCAAGAGGTGCATTAACTCCCACCTCCATAAAAAGTGGGAGGTTTTACCTACTACACTATAAAAGGTGGGAGGTTTTTACCTACTTGGTAAATGTCAAAACATGTGGCATAACCTCCTTACATGAAAACAAAAAAGGAGTTATAAGAGGTGGCACATAAGGCCAAAAGAGGGTGAGAAACCCAACTACCCCATAACCCACTTAGGAAATGACAAAATAGTGGTTATGAGAGGTGGCACAACAAGCCAAAAGAGGGTGTGTAACTCAACTACCCATGTGAGATGGAGAGTTACACATGTAGCTAATGTATTCCGCCACGTGTCCTCATATTAACCACACCTAATAACCTAAGCAAGCTTAATAATATATGTGTAGGAAAAATAAATACCCCCTAACATAAGGAAAATAAAAAACCTACACTAACAAATAAGGTGATAGTGAAGAACCAATACCCCTTGCCTCAGATAGAAGATTTATTTGATCATATTAAGGATGCAAAAATCTTTTCCAAAATTGACCTTAAGTCCGGATATCACTAGTTGAGGATCCATGAGGTAGATATACACCGTACAACATTTTGTACTAGATATGGACACTATGAGTTTACAGTTGTTCTATTCAGTTTTATGAATGCACCATCAATCTTCATGAGTTTGATGAATGGTACGTTCAGGACCTATTTGGACAAATTTGTACTTGTCTTCCTAGATGATATTTTGATTTATTCCAGATGAGTGGAGGAGCATGGGGATCATGTTAGACAGGTCTTGCAGTGCCTTAGGGAGAATCAACTATACACCAATTTGGCGAAGTGTGAGTTTTTTCAAATAGAGGTGAGATACTTAGGCCATGTTATTTTAGGAGAGGGAAGCGTAATTGATCCCTCAAAGATTTAGGCGATAGTAGATTGGCTAGCACCCACTAATGTGGGAAAAGTGCACAATTTTATGGGATTGGCTGGTTATTACTGTAGATTTGTGCAGGATTTTTCATGGATTGCTCACCCCATTACTTCCCTTCAGAGGAAAGGGAATAAGTTTATCTAGTTAGATCATTGTGAGACAACCTTTAGGACTCTTAAGAAGAAGTTGAATAGTGCACCGATACTTGCAGTTCCAGATCCATTAGGTGACTTTGTGGTTTAACTGATGCTTCATTGGAGGAATTAGGAGCAGTGTTGATACAAAATGGAAAAGTGATATCTTATGAGTCATAGAAACTCAAGTATCATGAGTTGAAATACCCCACTCACAATATTCAGTTAGCGATAGTAGTGCATGAATTGGTTTGAGTTGCACTTAGATCACTATAGTTTACAATACATATTCATGCAACCGAATCTAAATGCGAGGCAAAGACATTGGATGGAGTTCTTGTGTGAGTATGAATTCGAGGTGAAGTTCATATAGGGTAAGGAAAATGTAGTGGTAGATGCACTGAGCCATAGGAGACATGATATATCAGCAGTGACTTTGGAGGTGGATTTGAGGAGTCACATACTTAGAGAATTACCCGCGGATGCACAGTACCAAGAGGTTAGTTTAGAGAGTATCAGATAGAGCTTTGGAGAGAAGGTACTCAGGTTATTTAGTGGATACAAATGTTATTATGAGGTACATGGGACACATTTATGCTCCACCATCCGTTGGACTTCAAAAATTGATCATGACAGAGGCCCATCGTGCACCTAACTGGGCACATCCTGGTGTCAAGAGGATGCACGTAGACTTGAGACAACTCTATTTCTGGGCAGGTATGAGGAGAGATATAGAAGATTTTGTTGCATGTTTCCTTGAGTGTCAGTGGGTTAAGGTAGAGCATCAACATCTGGCAGGATTATTACAGTCTCGTACAGTTCCAGAGTTGAAATGGGACATTATTTCCATGGATTTTGTAGTTAGATTTCCCATTTCCTCTCATAGACATGATTCCATTATGGTCATCATTGATTGGTTGACCAAGGTTGCACATTTTTCACCAATTAGAACCTCATACACAACATCCACAGGTGCACAAATTTTTGTCAGAGACATAGTCGGGCTACATGGTATTCTACGTAAGATCATATCAGATAGGGATCCTGTTTTCACTTCAAAATTTTGGATAACATTATGACATGATATGGGGAATTAGTTGAATTGTAGTACAACATATCACCTAAAGACAAATGGTAAGATAGAGCAGGTGAACTAGGTTTTAGAGGATATGTTGAGGATGTATGTTACGGATCAACAATCCAGATGGGAGGATTACCTATACTTAGTGGAGTTTGCTTATAATAATGGATACCATAGCTCCATCGGCATGTCTCCCTACCAGGATCTATATGGGAGACCATGTCATACTCCACTCGGTTGGGATAGATTAGAGGACACGGTGCATTTTGGTTTAGAGATGTTATAGGATATGGATGAGCATGTTGCTCATATTAGAGAGCATATGTTAGTTGCACAGGATAGAACAAATATGTAGATGCTCACAGGATAGATAGGCAGTTCTCAGTTGGTGATAGGGTTATCTTGCTAGCCATCCATGAAAGAGCCCGATTCGATATGGAAAAGGATCTAAGTTGGCACCTTGATTTGTATGACCATTTGAGATCTTGGAGAGGATTGGTCCTGTAGCTTATCGCCTTGCATTTTTGCCTAGCTTGTCTTGCATCCATGGTGTATTTCATGTATTAGTTTTGAGATTATACCATCCTGACATATCTCATGTTCTTGATTGGAATGCCTTACAGGTCAAGGACGAGCAACTTTCTTTAAAGCTCATGTGCATTCTTCACTACAGAGAGATGTCTTTTAGAGGATGAGGGATAGAGAAGGTAAGGGTCCAGTGGGACCCAAATGATGAGACATCGGCCATTTGGGAGGATGTAGGCTGGATGAGAGAGTTGCACCCCTACTTGTTCTCAGGCTTCCAAGAGTAAGCCTAGGCAAAGGGGGGGAGGATGTAATTCCCACACTTGAGAAAACTCTTATTCCATTTTGATAGACTCGATTAGACATTTATTTTGTGTGATGGATATGATAGACTTACTTGGATTCATGTGATGCATAGATGTATTTTGGCTTTTATATGTGCTCATTGATAGATATTAGATGCTTTGTGACTTCAGATAATATTGATTTTGCTCATGCTTCATTGCGACCTTATGTGATTAGATATCATGATAATGCTCTCATTGCTACATGTATTTATGTCATGTTGATGCTTAGATGGATATATTTGATTGATTATTGCTTATGACAAGATGGACATACTAACCCCAGTTTTAATTTATGTAAGATACATTTCTCATTGTATGACTATTGCTTGACTGTATGCATGGGGGAATCAACTTCACATAACTCATTGTGAGCGGGATGTGCCATTGTGACATTCCTCCACTTATTTGTTATGTACATATATATATGCACGTGTATTACTTTGTGGCTGCAAGGTTGAAGGTACTAAGGAGTTCATTCCTCTCGGGCAACTGAGTGCGAGCGTGTATCTTCCCAATGGCAATATGTGGTTCAAAGATGTCGTTGGTTCCCTTCCCAGACTTTAGGTCTAGGTTTGATGTTGAGTCCTTGTTATGAGCCTTAGCAAGTTTGTCGTGTTGTCATCGTTATCATGATTTGTGAGTATGTGGCATGGTTAGTTGATCATTCAATTATTTTGTTTAAGTTCCTTGAGTAGTGATTGATTTATTATTTAAATTATGTAAATTATGACATTCAATTGACTGTGTTTGAGTGGTTACTTGATACTAGTTATGGCCTTGTTAATAATTTTGTTATTCTAAAAGTTATGAAGATTTAACGATTTTTAATTATTTACTATTTTCGCGTTTAAAATTTGGTTAATGCTCCTATTGAGATTTCGAGATTTTATTTGGTCATTTATGTTTTAAGTTGGTTTAATTTATTGAATATTTGTTGACTTTCGCGTTATTGACTTTATTGTCATTTAATGATTTTAATATTTAATTATTTATTTGACTTGATCATTTTAACTATATTATTGATTTAAAATCGGGTTCGATTTCTATTCGGTTAATATGAAGAAGTCGATTATTTAATGGAATTAGTTTGTTTGATTTTTAAATCACGTATATATATATATATATATATATATATATAAACGTAATTTGAATTATTAAAAAGAGATAAGTTATAATATTTTATTTACTATGCCTTGTTATGTTTTAATATCCAATGTTTTATTTTGAAAGTTGTTTATAAAAAAAAAACAATGAGAGAATAGATTTTTTTAAAAATCCCATAAAATGAGATATGACAATTTCAATATTTTATTTTTTTACTCTATTTTCTCTTGACAAAAGAGATAGGGTTTTCTTTTTGGGAGATTCTTTCTCTACCCATGTTTTTTTGGAGTTTCTTGGTGGTTTTTGGAGGAGGATTATTGGAGAATTTGAGGAGATTTTAATTTTGGTTGCATTCAAATGAGTTTTAGATTTGCAATATGACATTGTGATTTCAAAATGTAGTTGGAGAAGAAACAAAAAGAGAAAGAAAAACCCCCCATTTTGAGTTTCATCTATGAGTTGAGAGGGAGAAAACAATAAATCTTGGTTTTAGAGCAAACTAGTTTTGTTGTAGAAATCTTGTTGGTGATTTCTTGTTTGAGGAAATTTTTTGGTTTGGGGCTGCTGTCTTCTTTTTCTGGATCTACTGTTAAGAACTTCCCCCCTCCCCCCTCAATCTTGTTTCCCTGCTGTTATTTTGGCATTAAGACCATTTAATGTAAAATGGTTTTAAAACAAAGAAAAATTTGAAAGCAAAAAAAAATAATAAAGAAAAAAAAATTCAAAAGTTTTTTAAAAATAAATAAATTTATATCCAAAAATTTCATGCCCACGAAGTGGACTGGTGATGCCAGCACCTCCCACCATGTAGTGGGGGGTGCTGGGTAGCACCACCCACCACATGGTGGGTGCATTCAAATATTAGAATAATAATGCAATATCAATAAACCAAATGATGTTTGAGTGATATTAATATTAGTATTATTTTAATACGATGTCACATCGACAACTTTATTGTTATTATTGTTGTTATGTAATTTTGGCAATATTAAATGATATTGGATATACATATAAATTTATACACGTGGGTATGTCATTGTATTTGTGGATTCTCCATTAAGTCAATTTTTCCCAATTAAGAGTCTCTTTAGTTTATGCTTTGCATTCGGAGGCCGTTTGTTCCATTTGATTTAAAACCAATGGTTAATGTGAGTTTTTTTTTTAACTTGCATATCATGAGAGTTACTTTCTCATTTTGACAATGCCCTTGTGATGATTTTCCCATGAGGAGGAAATAACCATACTGCTGATTTTGTGGTAGCGATTGTGAAGACCTCATGATGTTGATATGTTTTAGTGCAATGGTATCATGAGTTAGTCATATTTGTTTGTCTAAGAGGCTCGCTCTTTCACATATGTTGTTGTTCATTCTTTGGGTACATGTATGTTATGGTTTGGCCTTATTGGCGTTATGTCCGACTGTTTTACTTGTGTAAGAGCCTCTTATTTTATTGGTTTCTGGATCCATGTAGAGGGAGTGGGCTCCTTTACGACATCTAGGGGTCATGAGAGATGTAATTTCATGAGGTTCCTTGTAAGGATGCGTGAAGTCTAGACCTCTCGGGCATAAGGGAGTTTACCATATTTTAATCAAGTGATAACTAATTAATGAATGGGTATGGGTAGTTAGATAATTGAAAAAGATAATAACTTATTAGTGCCTCATGACTCAGTCCTAGGGATGATGTTTTAGGTTGGCATGAGAAGACCATGGAGATGGTAAGCTAATCTCCTTTGGTTTCTCTCTCAAGGTCGAGATGGCTCTACATGCCATAGGCTAGTACCTTATTATTGGTTGGCGTGCGATGACACTCTCTCATACATGTGAGTCCTTTGCTTACTTTTGTATTCTTGTTATGATGTTTTATCAGCCTCTAGAAATCTCTTGTTTCCCTCTTGACTATTTGGTGTATGGTTGTATGTGTGGAAGTTGTTTGGTGTTAGTCCCATTGATAAAGCGTCAACCTTGGTTTAGTGTGTGAGTTGGGACCTAGTGACATCTCCTAGCTCGGGGGGTGGTTCCTTGTAGGTTCCACATTGGTCAGGTGGTTGGAGCTTTTTGCCGTTGGGGTTTTTCCCTCTTCCTTGGTGTTGTCTTCGGACGTGGACTTGGATCTTTCTTCATGTTGACCTTGATCCCTTGGAGCAGATTCATGTAATGATCACCTTATGATAGAGAAAATTAAATCATGTATTAATTTAAGAATGTTGTATAAGAAGTGAGTGATACTCATGATTGTATCACTATGTAAAAACAACCAACAGTGTATCCATGATTTACTTTAGATTGTACATTCAAATGGAAATAATAATATAAGTTAATCAAATGTAAGTAGAAAAAAAGAGGAAAATGATATACTCTTACTAGTAATATCTTACCATTTGTTAGTCATGTATATTTCCTTAAATTGGATTCATAGAACATGAATGAATTAGTCATGCTTAGTATGTGGGATGGATTAGTTAGTTGTAATTTAATGTATTTTTTCAATGAGATAAATCAGCAATACAATTACATGTGGTAATTAAATGTTAGAAAGTGGATGTGTAGATGTGATGGAAATGGATGTTATTACTTTCTTCATGTTATATCTTTAGCAATGTAAATGAATTAATACTTGTACCTTCAATACCTTCATGTGAATATGGATGTAAGTTAAGTAGATGTTAGCATACATTTATGAGATCAATGTTATGAACAATGACATTAAATGAAAAAACTTAAACTATCAATGATAAAGCAAGGGAAACACAAGATCATTGAAGATGTAGTTGGATTATTGAAACTAGAATAACACTAAGGCTGAAAACTAAAATGATGTTAGTATTTGATTGAACCGGTAAATGATTGACTAGTGAATGTGATGAAGAGATTGAGATTCATGTTTGATGATTTTTTATGTTGTCATTGATGGCAACAATGTTTTTGTATTCATCTAAGTCTTAGAAGCCAACTGGTAAGACTTAACCATTACAAAAGACAGTTTAATAGAGGACTGACAAATAGGACTTCAACCTGTAAATAGTGAACAGAGCTGCATTTCGACAACCGGTACAGGCAATTCTTGAAGAGATGGATGATGTGGTTTGAAAGAAATAATGGAGACATGTATTTGAAGTTATGTTCATGACCGCATAGGTATAATCAACCAGACAAGCGAGATTTGATGTATAGAGAAGGCATTCTGATGAACACTCAACCGGTAGTGATAAAACTCACTTAAATCGGTTAACCGACCCATGATTTGTTTTGTTTTTTATTTCTTATGTTGGTGGCCGACATAATTAAAGCATGTAATTTAAGATTGTCTAGATTCATTGAACCTAGGAAATTTTTCCAAGGTTGTAGCTGACTAGGAGATGTTAATTAAAGGTGTGATGTGGTATCAAGTAGGTATGTGTGCATGTAAGCGTGTGAGCTCATTAGCGAAGGATGTGAATTTGACTGTGCAATGATTAGTGAGGCTTTGTATTGATGTGTTGTTTAAGTTTTGAGAATCTAAAGTGGATCTTATAAGACATAGAGGTGTTACATGAAGATCATTTGATTGTTGCTTTCATAACAGTTTGCAACAGTATATTCCCCTAATCGGGTAGGTCCTAACAAGCCTTAATTTGTAAATCCCCTTACATGGTAGCTCTTTTTCAGAATCTTAAATCCTGTTGCGAGGTTGATCATAACAGGTCAAAGCTTCTAACAGGGCTCATCATCTAAATCCATTAACCAGGTGACTCCTAACTAGGTATGCTCCTAATAGGGCATACTTGTATGACCTTAACTGGTCAAGATTTCTATTTTGCAGATAGTGAATCTTGTGGGTATTAACTCCCACTGTGGTTTTTCCTTTTTGGGTTTTTTCACATATAAATCTCTTGTGTTATGTGGAATTTGTTTTATTGAGCATTAGCTTATGTGGTGATATTCCTTTTATGCTTGTTAAGTTTTAAGCTGTTTAAGTCGGTGATCAGATTTATATTGTTTTTGCTTAAGGATTAACCACTTGGGAAGGATCCCTAAGGAAGACATGGGGGAAGGAATGAGCTATAGAGATGTCTAAAAGACTTTCAGAAACTGAGGAAGCCCTAGAAACATTGAGAGGCAAGTATAAAGATTCACTTGCTAAGAGAAAAGAGGTAACTGAACAACTGCTGGAAGTTTCTAAAAGAATCTCTTCTGATGAAGCAAACATAGATGCATTGGTTGATGAAGTGGAGAAACTGAATGATGAGAAGGCTAACTTGAGGAGAGAGATAGAAGCCCTAACCATTAGAATGAGTCAAGTGTTACTACTTATTATAGTTACCATTAGTTTTATATCCAAAGTCATTCTATATACTCTAGTCGGTTACTACTACCGAAACATTCAGTCAGTATGCATAGAACCGTCAGTTATAGAAGAAAGTAGTCACAAAGCCCAGTATTCACCGAGCTGTCTATCGAGTAACATTCCATGTCTACCAAGTAGAAATAATGATACACTGAGTGAAATGTGTTACCAGATTCATTGAATCTAGACACACATGGGAAAATGTGTTACAAGATCGAGGAACATAGAACCATTATCACATTGGAAATTGCACTTAAAGATTGTGTATGACTTTGAGGTCATCTAACCAATGAAATATTTTGTATAGTTATTCATTCGATAAATCATGTTTGTAAGATCGAAGCAATGAACTTGATCACCGACATAAGAGATCTATTTATACAGCATGGATTGAGATAAGATAGACATACATAGAGGTGTATGAAGCAAGACATGTGTGATACATAAGAAAGCACTAAGTGTTATGATTGTTATAGAGACACAAAGGTCACCGAGAAGAATTTCAGAGAACAGTCAAAGAATAGAGTAAATAGAAGGGTTTACTGAGTTATTCTATGGGTTACTGAGGTATGCTATAAGCAAGGTAATCTCATTTTGAGCACATAGAATCTGCTATAACATTATAGATGTAAAGTTGTAGATATTTGTAAGGATTTTATTGTAATATTTTGAAGTTGTAAGAAACCTTTAATAGGGTAAAAAGACTCTAACAAAGTCTATAAATTGTAAAGCCTTTAACCAAGTGCAACATTTAGTTTAAGTGTTGTAAAATCCTTTATCAAGGTAGATCTAACGATCTTGATACTCCTAACAGGGTAAGCTATCAGAAATAGATGAACATGTAGCTCTAACCGAGCAACCTTTATTATTGTAGTAGTGAAGTTGTGGGTGCCATCCCCACCGCAGTTTTTCTCTCTAACCAAGAGTTTCTGCGTAACCAAAATATATGTGTTATGGATTGAATCATGTATGATTGTTATTTATTTGTTTTAGCTTTATGTTATGTTACAATAGTTTGTGGTTTATGCATAACAGTAAAGATGTTGTTGATAAAAGGATTTGAAGTACTGATTCACCCCTCCCCTCTCAGTACATTAGCTTTCCATATTGGGCCTAACAATTGGTATCAGAGCTTGAATTTTTGAAAAAGGTTTAACAACCTAAAGAGAAAGATCTTATCAATGGAAGGCTATAAACAATCTCAAAGAATTGTGTATCTGCAAGAAGAGTTGGATCATGCTAATCAAGTGATTGCAGACATGCAAAGACAAATGCAAAAATCATTGAAAAGTTAGAAGGAGATTATCTGATGATTTGCAGGACTCTCAAGAGTTAGTGGAACAAATTGAAATATCATCTAAGAATAGTATATCTAAAGAGATTGAAGAGATGATTGAAGAACTAAAGGAGAAGAACAAAGCACCGACTGATCAACTAAAAGCAATGAAAAGAGGACATGAACATTTCAGCACACAAATGATTGAGAATCTTGATGCATTAAGGACAGGTGAGGATAAAGTAAGAGATCTGGAAAGAGAAAAACAACAGCTTGAAGTATTAGTATTTGAAAAGAATGATGAAATCACAAGGTTGACTGGGATTCAACAAAATCTGTTAAATCAATTGGGCTATGCACATCATGAAGCAAATCTGAAAGATGATGAGAATCAAGCATTGAAACTTGAAGTATCAAGGTTGACCAATGAACTTGAAACAGAAAAGAAATCTAAGGAAACACTGAAAAAGAGTTATGAAGCATCAAAGATGTTGGATGGGCAACTGAATACAAGAAGACCCAACAAAGAAGTAGGACTCGGTTACAAAGGAAAAGACTCTACCGAGAAGGGAATTCATATAACTGAGAGAGGACAATCATCAAAGCAAGCTGGAAATAAGAAGAATATCAAAGGAAAGAAGCCTATTTGCAACTACTGTGGAAAACAAGGTCACACTGCTAACATGTGTCAAATTAGAAAAGGTAAGCAATCGAATGTCACTAGGTCTAATGGTTATTGTCACAATTGCAACAAATATGGTCACACATCTAACCAATGTAGGACAAAGTCTACTAGCAATTATAAGAAGGCAAAATTCAAAGGGTTTTGTAAAAACTGCAATAGATATGGACATAGTACCGAGGAGTGTTGGTTTAAGCAGAAAAACTATATGTGGTCTACACACCGAGCAAATACTAGAGACTATCGAACTCACATAGATCCTTACTGACAATATTCTGCAGTACCATGGGATTACAATACAAGGATATGGTGTGAATGTTGTGGAAGATATGGACATATAAGTGCCAACTGCTTTATAAGGTTTAGAATGAGCAACCAAAGGTCATGGAAAAATCCTTGTATGGCATGTTTTGATTGTCACAAAGTTGGACACTTGGCTAGAGATTGCAGAGATCAACCTAGAGGAGACATTGAGGAAATAAAAGGCAAATTACAAATGATTTGGAAAAAGAAGGAAATTGTGTCAAATAAAGAAAGCACCTTACCTACCGAGCTAGGTGCACCTATTCCAAATTAATCGGTAAAGGTATGAAGGGACTGCATTATCTCAAAGGTTAAATCTTAACAGTTCCTATTTCATTTTGTACTTAATTGAAAATATGCATAATTTAAAATGCATTAGAAAATTTGAAATTTTATCAAAGTCTTTTGGAAGCCTGTCAAGTCGGTAAATGCAGGAAGTCTGGCTACTCGGTTAAAGCATAAAAAGGGAAGTAGTGGTACTGAATGCATTTAATGTTTTCTGACCTAACTGTATGAAGCCCGATAAGGTATAATGAATACTTAAAGCTATTGCATAGTCATTTTTCACTCACCAAGTTTTCAAGAAAGCAGAGCAAAGTGAATCAAAGGCGATCAAACCTCCTCTGAAGCAAATTCAAAGGTATTTACATCAATCACAATGCATTATCAAGATAGTTTACTAATCATATCCAGTTGTTATTGTTTGCTAAATAGAAAGTGTCTGTCATTTGAAAGTCTTCAAACCCTAAGGATCTTTTGTTACTATTTATCTAAAATCTGCAATGGCGCCTAAGATCCAGAATCCTATTGTTGTTGAGAACATCGAAAAGCCCTAACTGAAATACTCTTTAACTCCCAAAATTGCATCTAAACCGGATGATAAAACTGCATTTTCACTCATTCTAGATAGAGTTTTATTAGTCGAGGATGTGAGATTCTTTACTAAATGTTGAGTTGAAGAACTAGGTCATGTTGAGATCAAAGACACATATGATGAATTGTGTACCGACAGTAAAATGGATAGCAAATATGAACACATCAAAATCAAGGGATTGACTGAAGCCCTAACCTATCCCTGTGTCTTCAAACCCCAATGGGTCAAGTTTGTTCTAAGAAGAGTTCATGATGACTTCATGTGGCTAGAAGAGCAACCATTTAAGATCACCAAGGAAACCATTCATTTGATCACTGGTTACCCTATTTATGATCATGCCCGAGCTTAGAAAATGATATCAAAGAAGGAATTGATCAGTTTAACCAGAGTAGAATCTGATTGCAGGGGACTGAAATTGAACAACATCACTGATGCAGAGCTAAAGTTTTCCATTAGAGTAATAGGTTATTGTTTCTTCTAATCAGCAAGGGAAAACAATGTACTCTATGCAGCAGTCGACTTAGCATATAAAATTGTGAAGAAAGGCATGAAAATTGATTTATGTGAGGTATTGATGAAAAACCTGTTTGAGAATCTGAATACCATAAGGAAGCCAAAGAAGAACAATTCGGCTAATACACTAAAATTTGAATCACTTCTGGTATGCATGTTTTTCTATTTTGAAAAATTCTTTCCATCAGTCAGTAAAGTTGTTTGGGAACTACACCGACCAATCACCCATCAAATCAATGACTTCATCAAGAAGCTATGTGATAATTTTAATGATATTATGGATGATTATTTCAGCAAGTTTCAGGAGAAGATGCATAACAGATATAGGATTCCACCCAAGTTAGTGGAAAAATACAAGGATGACATATGTTTTGAAGTGGACACTGATTACTGCTATGTTAATGTTGTGGAACCGAGAACTCAATCTTTTCCACCTATGGGTTATGAGATTGATTTTGACATCACACAATAGCAGATAGATGCTTTTCTTACATTACCAAGGCATGCTACCGAGCTGAGGTATGGAACATATGAAGAAGTGAAGGAAAAAGTAAAAATGAGCATTGTAGTACCCAAAGCTACAAGGAAGGTGTTGGCATTATGTGAATCGATATGAGAATCGGTATGTGGACATAATGACATTGTATGTTGTCATTGATGTCAATACATTGAAGAGGTGAGTATTGGCATATGTAAGAACCGGTATAACAATGTGAACTAGTATTTGTACCAAAGTGAAGCAGTGTGCTTGTTCAAGGTGAACCGGCATAAGGTTATGGGAATCGACACATGGAAGCAGTGCATGACTACCGTTTGGTGGTCTCAACTTTAGGGTTTCCAGTTGGAGTGCTTCAAGGTGACTTTATGTGATGAAGTTAGCATGATAACGAAGAACAGATAGTGTTGTCATGTAAGCCTTGTGTGCATGAAGGATCTTGCATAAAGAAGAGTGTTCCTATCTACCTTGGGAATGTGTGAAGTCTGTAAACGATGATAACGTGTGATGGGTTATCAGCCACCATGAAATCAGTGGAAAATGAATGATGGAGAATGTCTTGAGATTGGATCAAGACTGTTGCATTCAATACAATATGATCAATGGTCAGGATTGAACTGTTTGAATTCCTTAACCTAACAGGTCTAGGGTTTAGGGTTTATGCTACCGACCTATTTGTTGTTCTATAAGGTCGATGTTGTGATACCTTCAGAGGTTATTGGAAAAAGTTCTTGCAGCGTCGTAAATTGTACGCACTTGCTAGGGTGGTACAATTTCACACCTAGTTTAGCACCCGCCTTGGCGCATTTTGAATTTTGCATTGCATTTCCCCTTTAGCACTTAATTAATTAAATTAATTAGGTCTAAGGTCCTATTTTATCATCTCCCATATCATAAAGCTGGGCCCTTTCATTAAAGTGTGCCCCTTTCATTTTATTCTTCCAATACATCATTTACTCAAAACCCTACTTAGGTCCTATTTTGAACTTGGGGGCTTGATTTCGGGGGTCAAAACATCTTGAAATCACCTGTAACTTCGGGATTCTCTCTAAAATCATCATATCTGACGGCCCTGAAAATTTGGTGAAAAGTTATCGGGACCATGGCGCCCGTGCAACATGGTCCAGGACATTTTTCCTGAAATTTTGGGAGCACGATCCAATCATAAAATAAAGCTTAACCCCAAGAAATTGGTGGGACATTCAATCTCTAGGTCGGCCAAAATATGAATTTACAACCTAGGGTTTCATACATAAAAGCTCTCTTTCCTCATTGGAAAGGATCCCAATTTTTGGCTTTGAAGGACCTTCTATGCAGCAAAAGAGCAGATTTTTGAAGACTTCAACAACATTCAACATTCCTCTATCAAGCACTTATCAAATTCATTCATCCACTTAGGGCTTGGAAGACATTGAAGAACAATAGGAAATTACCGACTGAAGATTGGCTTGTACTCCTCCCTTGAGGGTTGGGTATGATTTCATGTTGTTTTCATGTCTTTGCATAAGCTTCAATATATCCTTTATTCATGCTTTAGATCACTTTGCATCTTGATTTAGAGCATTTACATTATCATTTACAAGCAATTAGGGTTTACCTTCTAGGTTGCTCTAGTTTGCTTTCTTGCATCTAAGGACCTTGCACACACACTAGGTCTGCACACACAATACATTTTACAATACAACTTGGCTATTCGTGGAGGTGGAAATCACCGAAGCGGGGGTTTGACTAAGGCAAAACCCTATATAGCCGCCCAAACACCTTTTCAGATATAAGTGTAGGTTTCGGGACTCGGACGACGCCGCAGGTTGCAGATCCGGGAGAAGCAGACTGAGACCGACCTTCCCACCAAATTTCAGAGAAAAAGACCAGGACAGGGGCGTGGGGCGCCCTGGTCCTGCCAGGACAGGGGCGCTGGGCGCCCTGGTCCCTACTGGGCACCCTGGTCCCTGGGACAGGGGTGCTGGGCGCCCTGGTCCGACAGCATTTTCAGCATTTTTGACAGCTTTTTCCAAAGTGTAAAAACAACATTTCCGGAGTAGTTTTAGGGGTAGAATCAGGACAGTGGCGCCCGCGCCCCTGTCCCGAACATTTTCAGTCAGATTTTAACTCCGGGTACGCATTTTCATTCTTGTCTTATCCTTGTGTTTACAGCTTTCCATCATTTAAGTTCAATTCTGCAATCTTGTCATACTTGCATTTTGAGGTTAGGGATTGAACTTGCATCATTTTATCTTTCAATTTCAACAAGGGAATAGAAATCCTAATAGATATCCCGTGGCTCTCTCTTTCACAAAAAGAAGTAGCCAATTGTGCGATATCTCTAGGCTCTTTCGTATTCCATAATGTGTGTCAAAAGGTAGGATTAGGGCATGTTAACCTAGTCTCGCTTTTTCCCCTACACATTTTGGTGAACCCGACGTGAATCTATCATTGCTTCCTCTTGCATTGCATTTGTTAGATCTAGATCTAGATTTAGTGTGTTTTCATTTCATTTTCATTAAAAAGAAAAAGAAAAAAAAGTGTGTTTCTTTGCATTGTGTGTTTAAATTTTATGCAATTTCAAAATGTTAGATTTTTATTTGCAAGATGATCATATTTGTGATGATTATGAGTTAGATGAAGCTTTAGATGAATTTTTGAAACCTAAATATACCAAACCTTCATTTTACCAAAAACTCATAAACCTTGTTACTATGCCATTTAGATGTGATGAGAAAGATAAGTCAAATGGTTCCTCTCAAGGGTACATTCCTATCAACTCTTCCACTGAATCTAGTAACATGGTTGTGTTCAATAATCCCCTCTATGAGGAAATATCTCCTTTTGAATTAAAAGATAAACCTTTTAATAGATATGATCATGCTTTGTGGGATGATGCCCTTGATGCCTTTGTGTCTCCTAAAAAATGCTCCCTTCATGAGGATCCTTGTGTGCAAGAAGATGACATTATCCCTACATTTCCTAGTGATGGCCTTTCCTTTTCCAACAAAATTACCACTAGAGATGATGAATTAATGATAAATGCTTACCCTTCTCCTAAAGTTTGTCTTACCCATAAGCATCCCTTAGAGAAAGAAGATGAAATAATAAGCAATTTCCTTAATTCTCTCTCCCCTAAAGATCATATTGAACATATTTTGAGGAAAGAGGATGAGTTTAACACATTTATTGATGCTTTCCCTCCTAAGGATGAAGAATTAATAAACAATGTTATCTCCTCTCCCGAAATTGACAATACTTTAAACATTCCTTTCAACAACCTCACTATTTGGGATGAACCATTAGAAGAAGGTATAGATTATTCTCTACCCCTAGCCAAAGGGGATGAAATCAAGATTGGAAACTCCCTTGATAGTTTCTCCCCTTCCTTGAATCTCAATTATTCTCCCTCTCCTCAACTTGGTTCTACTCATAAGGATACCCTAGTTCAAAGCAAGATGGTTAACATCTCTTTCAAAGATCTCCCTCTCAAAAGTGAGACTTTAGAGAGTAATGTTGATCCTTCTCCTAGAGAGTTTATTCCCCATGTAGATCCTTTGATGATAGAGGATGATATGACCTTTCCTCTTCCTACTAGAACATCAATGCTTACCCCTTGTCTCTCTCCTAAAATTGATTTAATCCGTGATAAGATTTTAGTGCAAGAGAAGACTATCAATAATTCTTCTAACACTTTTGTTCATTCCTCTAAACCATCCTCAATCAATTTGATACATGTGAATGAAACACCTAACAAACCTCTCTTCACTGTCCAAGGTGCTTGTCCTTCTCAAAATTCTCAACCTTTAAATAAGCCTATCTTAGTGGTTCAAGGTGGTTATGCTAATGATTCTTTTTGCACTCCTAAGAAACCCATTATTACTGTGCAAGGAGGTTATTCTTCTAAGAGCCCTTATGAGTATGCTAAGCAACTAACTAGAGAGAGTTATCATGTGGTTGCTCATACCTATAACACAAGAAACAATAGGCAACCTAGTCCTCCTCCAGTTATCCCCACTTCACTTCCTCCTTCCCAACCTATTCTTCCTCAAGCGCCTCGTATTTCACAAATGCTTAGTAAGGACTATGATCTCATAGAACAACTTAAAGCTACCCCTGCTAAGATATCCCTTTGGGATTTGATCAAAACTTCTTCTGCTCATCATGGAATGTTACAAGATGCCTTGAAAGATTTGAATGTTCCTCCACCTAATATATCTAGTAATATAGTGTCTTTGGTTAACTTTGTGATGAATCCTAAAGCTCAAATTGTGTTTACCCAAGATGAGTTGCCTACTAGTGAAATTCAACAACAATATGATCCCCTGATGATTGTGGTTATCATAAATGACACTGCTATAAGATGAACACTGGTAGATAATGGCTCTGGCCTTAATGTGTGTAGCATTAATCTATTGCATAAGATGAATGTGGATACATCCCTTATTGAGCCTGACTCTCATCCCATTCGAGGCTTTGATAATGTGGCTAAGTCTTCATTAGGTATTATCACCTTACCCGTCACAGTGGGACCTGTTACTTTGCCTACTCCTATCCATGTTATGTCAGGAAATTTAACATACAACTTGTTATTAGGGAGACCTTGGATTCACAGTATGCAAGCTGTCCCCTCTACATTGCATAGACAAGTTAAATTCATTTATAACAATAAGACATATACCTTGATAGGTGATACTAATCTTCAAGCTTGTTTGCAAACATCTACTTCCAAAGGGAGTTTTTCTAAATCTTCCTCTTCTAATGATGACTCTTTAAACAAGATACCTATGGATAAATCATCACCCTCTAATAATCAAAATTCTTTGGATGAGCCTAAAGCTCCTGAAGAAGATCCTTCTGGACTTGAGTCTACACATGAAAAGGCTTTTGATCTTGAGAAGGTTCTCGCGGAAGACGATTGGGGATCTCTTGATTTTATTCCCACCTTTGTAGGTGAATATAGGGTTCCTCCTAGAGATCTTAAAGGTAAAAAGAAGGAAGAAACTAGAGATCAATCAGTCTTACCTGAATCTATGAGCAATAATTTTATGGCTGCTTCTCAAACTTCTTCTCCTCACACCTCTAATTATGAAGAGTTTGATTCTTTGTCTTATGAAAAACCACCTTCTCTTCCTGAAATGGCTGATCGTTATGGTCGTGGTTTTTGCATTTTTGCTAAGCATGGGTATCATGGAAATGGTTGTGGCACTCATGAACAAGGGATAAAAGTTCCTCTAGAGACTAATTTTCACAATTATGCCTTTGGACTTGGCTATAATCCCTGCAAACGCACTAAAGCATCTAAAAGACCATCTCTCAATGTGAATGCTATATTTAGTAGTGATGATGATCTCACTTCAACTAAATCATCTTCTACTTCTATCAACTCTCATTCCCCCCATAAGGAAATCTTGGCAATGAAGAAATCTCTTTATGAATCCCCTCAAATTTCTAAATCCACTTATGAATCTTTATCTCCTATTCATCATAAAGTCCTTTCCTCCAGGGATAAGGCTCTAATAAATTACACTCATCCCTCTTCTAAGAGTTCTTGTGACTTTTCTTCTTCAATTTTATACATGTTTTTGATCTCACTTATAGTTGAGCATTTAGCATGTCATATTCAAATACCTCATTCAATCTATCATGTCTTTAAATAACATTAATGGCTATTATGTTGCTCATCATTATGTGACATTGGTAGCTCATTTACTGGGGGCTCATTGTCATTCATGATGGTACAATGTCAAGTGCAATCATATTTTTTTGAAGCAACATAATAGCCTAATTTTCTTGTTCCTATGGGGACAAGAGTGATTTCATATATCTCTTCTTTTGCTTATGTCCAAATCTCTCCCTAGAAGATTGTGTAAGTCCTTCTCATTGAGGCAATGATCTTTCCTTATTTTTATCTAAGGACCCACTTTTTCCTATTTTGTGGATGGTGTGAACTTTATTACTTGATGTTATTCCTTGTATGCATTTGTTGTTGTTTGTTCAAGGATTCTCTCTTACAAGAGGTGTAAGTCCTTGACTACAACCTCTTTTGCACTTGGTAAAATACATCTATAATGAATTCACTCTCCTAATTGCGTTAAAGGGAGCGTCATCCTTCATTAAGAATCACTTTCACCTCGCAAAAGAAGGAAGTATTGCATTCTTATTCTCTTCTTTGTCTTATTCTAGAAGATGTTATATTTGTCTAACTCATGGATCACCAATGTGTGTATTCATGCCTTTTTTTCCTTTCTTTTTCTTCTCTTTGCATTTTGTTTCCATATACATCCTTCATCTTGTGTTAGAGAACTCTCAAATCCTCACACTCTTTGTTGTGTTGAAATTGAGATTTAGTCCTCTTTCTTACCAAATGATTCTCCATTAGTTTTTGATCTCATATCAAATCTTTTTGTGAGCATTTGTCATCAATATTCTTTAACAATTCGAAGAGGTAAACATGATACCCTGTTTCAACTCACTAAAATTAGCAAGCCGAAACAGGGGGGGGCATATAGCTACCCTTGAATTTTCATCACCTTCCTTAGTAAGCATTAGGTGATTTTGTGATCTAACATGTGTTTTGTAGGGTGTGGTTCCTAACTGTGTACTGCAGATACTGCCCGGGGCTTCGTTCGACAGACTTATGGATATATCCTTTTTCAAATAATGTTTACTTTTCTGTACTTTAGCTTGCATATGCACGTAGTGTTCATATGACCGCTAAAGTGGGGGCTAAATGTAGCGTCGTAAATTGTACGCACTTGCTAGGGTGGTACAATTTCACACCTAGTTTAGCACCCACCTTGGCGCATTTTGCATTTTGCATTGCATTTCCCCTTTAGCACTTAATTAATTAAATTAATTAGGTCTAAGGTCCTATTTTATCATCTCCCATATCATAAAGCTGGGCCCTTTCATTAAAGTGTGCCCCTTTCATTTTATTCTTCCAATACATCATTTACTCAAAACCCTAATTAGGTCCTATTTTGAACTTGGGGGCTTGATTTCGGGGGTCAAAACATCTCGAAATCACCTGTAACTTCAGGATTCTCTCTAAAATCATCATATCTGACGGCCCTGAAAATTTGGTGAAAAGTTGTCGGGACCATGGCGCCCGTGCAACATGGTCCCGGACATTTTTCCCGAAATTTTGGGAGCACGATCCAATCATAAAATAAAGCTTAACCCCAAGAAATTGGCGGGACATTCAATCTCTAGGTCGGCCAAAATACGAATTTACAACCTAGGGTTTCATACATAAAAGCTCTCTTTCCTCATTGGAAAGGATCCCGATTTTTGGCTTTGAAGGACCTTCTATGCAGAGAAAGAGCAGATTTTTGAAGACTTCAACAACATTCAACATTCCTCTATCAAGCACTTATCAAATTCATTCATCCACTTAGGGCTTGGAAGACATTGAAGAACAATAGGAAATTACCGACTGAAGATTGGCTTGTACTCCTCCCTTGAGGGTTGGGTATGATTTCATGTTGTTTTCATGTCTTTGCATAAGCTTCAATATATCCTTTATTCATGCTTTAGATCACTTTGCATCTTGATTTAGAGCATTTACATTATCATTTACAAGAAATTAGGGTTTACTTTCTAGGTTGCTCTAGTTTGCTTTCTTGCATCGAAGGACCTTGCACACACACTAGGTCTGCACACACAATACATTTTACAATACAACTTGGCTATTTGTGGAGGTGGAAATCACCGAAGCAGGGGTTTGACTAAGGCAAAACCCTATATAGCCGCCCAAACACCTTTTCAGATATAAGTGTAGGTTTCGGGACTCGGATGACGCCGCAGGTTGCAGATCCGGGAGAAGCAGACTGAGACCGACCTTCCCACCAAATTTCAGAGAAAAAGACCAGGACAGGGGCGCTAGGCGCCCTGGTCCCTACTGGGCGCCCTGGTCCCTGGGACAGGGGCGTTGGGCGCCCTGGTCCGATAGCATTTTCAGCATTTTTGACAGCTTTTTCCAAAGTGTAAAAACAGCAGTTTTCAGAGCAGTTTCAGGGGCAGAATCAGGACAGTGGCGCCCGCGCCCCCATCCTGAACATTTTCAGTCAGATTTTAACTCCGGGTATGCATTTTCATTCTTGTCTTATCCTTGTGTTTACAGCTTTCCATCATTTAAGTTCAATTCTGCAATCTTGTCATACTTGCATTTTGAGGTTAGGGATTGAACTTGCATCATTTTATCTTTCAATTTCAACAAGGGAATAGAAATCCTAATAGATATCCCGTGGCTCTCTCTTTCACAAAAAGAAGTAGCCAATTGTGCGATATCTCTAGGCTCTTTCGTATTCCGTAATGTGTGTCAAAAGGTAGGATTAGGGCATGTTAACCTAGTCTCGCTTTTTCCCCTACACAGTTCTATGTGTGAATCTAAGAGAAGAGATACATGATTCTTACCAGACCAGAGGAGAGAAGTTATATTTTCAGTGTAAGTGCAGAAGGTGAAGAGAAGCTTAAGTGGATTTGCATTGGCATTGAGTGCTATTATCAGGTCATTGATATACCTATTGATCTTTAACCACTTCAATAGTTGTGAAATCCCCTAATAGGGTAGCCTTAACTGGCCTGTTGAAAATCCTCTAATAGGGTAACTCAAAGCTACTAAGTCATTGATATCCTTTAGCTATTGAGTTCTTGAAATCCTCTAACAAGGTACCCTTAATAGGGTTTAACCCTTAATCGGGTATTGTAACCATCCCTTAACCAGGTGATCCCTAACAGGATCAGTTCCTAACTAAAACCTATTGTATCTGTCTTTAACCAGACAAGGCTCCTAATAGAGTAGACTTCCAAAGAGTTCAAAAACAAGCTTGTGGGTATTCATCCCCACTGTGTTTTTTCCCAGTTGGGTTTCCATGTGAAAAATATGTGTGTCATGTGTGATGCTTTCTTCATGTGATGTTATGATTGTTTTCTGATTGAGTGGTGATGCATGTTGATCTTGCTGTAATATGTACATCTTTGATGGTAGATTGCCTGTTCATGCATTAGGGTAAAATGGGAATGAAGAGTTAGATTATATGAGAAGATAAGTGTCAACTGGTCTTTGCTTGTCTCAGTTACACTGGGTTTTGCTGGTTGAACTCTATTGAAGGACTGGTGCTGCTGTTTGTCTATTAGTGCATAAGTGTTAGTTGACAAACCAGTTTAAGGTTGTGTTTTTTCTTGTACTAATTCAACCCCCCCTCTTAGTACCGGTTTGGTACTATTTGTTCATCATTAATTTATCAGAGGGCAACAAAAATGATCAAGGCATTAACAGAGAAATTTGGAGAAGGTTCTTCCTCTGCACCTATCAAGGGCACTATAGCCATTACCGAAGAGAAATCTGAAGCCCAAGAGGCAGCTATAACACTGAGCACCAAATTGCCTAAAGGGAAAGTTTTAAAAAGAAAGAAGCAGGATACATCCAAATTATCATTGACTCCTCCAGCAAAGCGACCTAACACAAGAGCATCTGCAGCATCATCAAGTAAGAAACCAAAGAATGTTGTTGCACCCAAGGTAACAAAAACTTACAAGAAAACTACTCGGAGACTCATTTTGACTAAAGAGTCTAGTGATACTGAATCTAAAGATAAAGCAAATTTCAGATTGTGAAGAGTACAAAGGTAAATGTACATAGTGTTGAAAATTTTTGTGCTAATTTGAAGCAATATGGTGGATTTGGATCATTTAGATATGTAAAATATGAATCTAGATCTGATGATGAAAAGAGACAAATAGAAGAAGTTGTCATCTACACACTATTGAAATTCCAATTGGTCCCATTGGAAGTATGTAAATCTCTTCCAAATGAATTATATTTGCATATTGACAATAGGTGGAAGTATGCAATGGACTTAGAGAAATAGATGAGAGAAAGAAGTCTAGTACATCTTTTCCCAGACATGTCGATAGATGAAATCATCGAACATCTGAAAAAATGCCACACAAAATTCCTAGTCAAGCAAAGAGCCTTGAAATTGATGAATGGCCTTTACTTGGATGTAGAGAATGAGACCAAAGAAAAATGGCAGGAAATATTTTGAATCAAGAATGCTGGTGAGCAAGCTGAAGTTGAAATAGTTGATGTCACCAAGAAAGATCCTGATATCACCGAGCAAGACCCCATTGACACCATAAAAGTAGATGAAGATATCATGGATACCAAGGCACCTGAACAGGAAATGATAGAAGGGAATGCTTAAGCCCAACTTGTATCCAGTGAATCAGTTTTGGAACAAGTCCAACCCTATCCTTTGGTCAATCAGCCTATCTCAACCGAGGTCCCTTAGGATATGGAACAAGGCACCGAAGGTCACAAGTCAACAACAGGAGAAGGTACTTCTCAAGAACAGAACTCTCAAGCTCCCTCTAGCATTGAAAATGTTACAAACGAGACACCAAGCTTAGAGACACCAAAGGCAATGACAGAGGCTAAAGAAACCGACCAAAGTGTTGCCTCTACCGAGCAACCTACCGAGGGTCAAGAAGCCTCACAAGCCATTGTTTTAGTCCAACTGATGAAAGGTAAAGAAAAGAAAATGAAAAAGCATAGTTTCAAATTAGATTTGTCAAAACCAATAGTGTTGCCCAATGTTGATATATCCAAATTAAAGGGGAAAGAACTCATTGAATTCGGTGAACTATGCAAAGCCAAAGCTGAACAGGAGAAGCAAATGGCTATTCAAAAGAAAAGTAAAGTACTTCAGAAGGTGAAAGCACTCTTAACCGATATGATACCTGAAGCAACCGTGACAAAAGATGCCGCCATCCACATTCAACTGGATGAACTCCTAACCAAGATAGAGACATCTGGAGTAGATGTATCTAAATATTTGAGCAAGTTAAAGGACAAGGAGCTCACTGCTAAAATGATTGAAGAGGTACAAAAAGCTATTGCTATTGGCAAAGTTAAACTTGTCAAATTTATTGCTGAGTTGACACCTCAACTCAAGCACATTCTTTATTTATTTCAGAAACTCTGTACATTTTCTTTATTCATTAAAGATATCAAGAATAAAACTGAAGTGATTGAGAAAGAGATTACCGATCTCTCAAATAAGTTGACCACTGAGCCAAATTCCATTCAGAATTTTTATACGAAGTTACAAAAGCTCATGGCTCAACAATTGGAACTCAAGAATGAAGAGCACAAGATAAGGATGGATATAATGATACTTCAAACATTATTCATTCCTCATCCTTCCTCCATCCAAGAATAGATCAACAAAGCTACCTCCCTATCCACTCAACAAGAGGGAAGCACCTTAGATGGACTCATTTCACTGTTAGTTGACATTACAACTCAGAATTCACTCATGGACAGTGTTAAGGATGCCCTCTCTGCTGCTATCACCGATGCCCAAACAAAGTACAAATCCATTTTTGACAAGTTGCCACCACCAAATGGTAACTAAGTTTTGATGTTTGTCAAAAAGGGGGAGTGAGTATCGTATCAAAGTATACAGGGGAATGTAGTATATAGGGGGAGTATACCGAGCAGAACCGAGCATATGCATAGTTAATTTTGACAAGAAGAGCAGTGAGCTGACCAGTACACCGAGCAGTGATCATCAAATAGAACCAAGTACAAAATATTAATCACCGAGCATGCAAACTCAGAGTTTTGTACAATATATTGATAAGGGGAGTATATCTGAATATACTATTTCATTGACAAAAGTATATGCTGTCAGTTTTGTCAAAATTTTGTAAGTATATAGATATTTGAGTTATGACTTTGAAAGTAGTTTTGTCAAACATCTCAACTAATCTCAAAAGGAGAGATTGTTACTACTTATTATAGTTGTCATTATTTTTATATCCAAAGTCATTCTATATACTCTAGTCAGTTACTACTACGGAAACATTCAGTCGGTATGCATAGAACAGTCGGTTATAGAAGAAAGTAGTCACAGAGCCTAGTATTCACCGAGCTGTCTACCGAGTAACATTCCATGTCTACCAAGCAGAAATAATGATACACCAAGTTGATATACACCAAGTGAAACGTGTTACTAGATTTATTGAATCTAGACACACATGGGAAAACATGTTACAAGATTGAGGAACATAGAACCGTTATCACATTGGAAATTGCACTTAAAGATTGTGTATGACTTTGAGGTCATCTAACCAATGAAATATTTTGTATAGTTATTCATTTGATAAATCATGTTTGTAAGATCGAAGCAATGAACCCGATCAACGACATAAGAGATCTATTTATACAATATGGATTGAGATCAGATAGACATACATAGAGGTGTATGAAGCAAGACATGTGTGATACATAAGAAAGCACTATGTGTTATGAATGTTACAGAGACACAAAGGTCACCGAGAAGGATTTCAAAGAATAGTCAAAGAATAGAGTAAACAAAAGGGTTTACCGAGTTATTCTATGGGTTACCGAGGTATGCTATAAGCAAGGTAATCTCATTTTGAGCACATAGAATCTGCTATAACATTACAGATGTAAAGTTGCAAATATTTGTAAAGATTTTATTATAATATTTTGAAGTTGTAAGAAACCTTTAACAGGGTAAAAAGACTCTAACAAAGTCTATAAATTGTAAAGCCTTTAACTAGGTGCAGCATTTAGTTTAAGTGTTGTAAAATCCTTTAGCAAGGTAGATCTAACGATCTTGCTACTCCTAACATGGTAAGCTATTAGAAATAGCTGAACATGTAGCTCTAATTGAGCAACCTTTATTATTGCAGTAGTGAAGTTGTGGGTGCCATCCCCACCACAGTTTTTCTCTCTAACCAAGAGTTTCTGCGTAACCAAAATATATGTGTTATGGAGTTAATCATGTATGATTGTTATTTATTTGTTTTAGCTTTATGTTATGTTACATCAGTTTGTGGTTTATGCATAATAGTAAAGATATTGTTGATAAAAGGATTTGAAGTACTGATTCACCCCTCCCCTCTCAATACATTAGCTTTCCATATTGGGCCTAACATCAAGAACTTGAAGCAAGGAGGACAACATAAGACAATATCAAAGAGAAAGAACAAATCTTTCAGTTGAATTAGGAAGTTGGTAATATGTATGCTCATTGGCATGAGAAGAAAGATGAAAAACAAGAATTAAAGGCACAAATTGATATGGCAATGTCTCTTAGAGAGACTCTAATGGAGCAGAATGAAGATCTTACTAAAGAACTTGCTTATGCTAATGAAAAACTTACTAAGTTCAACAAAAGATCTACCATGCTTGATGAACAAATTTAGTCACAACTTAGGATGAAAGGTGACACAACTGGATTGGGTTATACAAAATTTGAGAAAGGTGAGTCTTCTGGTACTAAGGACAACATGGAAGAAGGTAAATCTGCACCTAAGATTCAAAAATTCACTTGTAAAAAATCCTATAAGCCTGTTTGTTTCAACTGTCATAAACTAGGACATACTGCTAATGTTTGCAGAAGAAGATCTAATGCTGATAATGGTTACAAACCTAATGCATATAAAGGATATGTGCCTAGAAAATTTAATGGATATGGTTGCACATGCAACATGTATGGGCATAGATCTATTAAATGTAGACATGGAACAAATAATCCAACACCTCACATGAATCAGAGATCTAGTGGTGATTAGAGAAGGAACTTTAATGACTGGAGAAACCCTACTTTGAAGAGACCATATGTTAACCGATCTAGTCCCCATGAGATGGAAAAGAGGATGAATGTACTTTGCACAATCTGTCATAACTATGGACATGTAGCTATGAACTATAGAAGGAGGACTGGTAGAGGCAATGCAAGACCTTGGAGAGCATCTGGTATGGCTTGTTATCATTGTCACCAACCAGGACACATTGTTAAGTTTTGCAGAGTAAAGAAGAATCAACCAGTAAATTAATCTACTGACTAGAAAGGGAAGAAGATAGTTGATGTTGAGGAAACTAGAGCTGAGATGAATAGAATCTGGAAGAAGAAGAGTGATGATAAACCATCTGAGGAGTCAAATTCTTCACCTAGTGTGGAGAACCCTTCACCGGTAAACTGAGTTGTTTTTACAACTTAGGGAGATCTTATTGTCAGATCTTTGGAAGAACCCCTAGATCAAGTGCGGTAAGTATGATTTGTATATTCTGATACATTTTGATGTTATGAAGAGTTTTTTGATAATAACTGTAAGAATGATGTATCTTTGGCAAGTGGTAGTATGTATTAGTATGTTAAAAGAAGTTTTAAGTTTTATCGGTAATGACATTTAATGCAGTAGATAATGGGAAAATAAAAAGAACTTTTTGAATGTTATATGTCAAATTGCATACTTGTGAGCACACAAAGAGCATAATAGAGCAATGCATATCTTGAGTTTGGAGCATCTAACCTTTTTGACAGAGTTTCGAAGAGATTTGGTGTGATTTGCGATCAACAATTGGTGAGAAATCTTTGTTGGTGTTTGGAACTGTAGTGTGAAAGCATTGAAAGGTATTTATCTTGTTATCTGTTTATTTGTCCGAATCATTGAGAATGGACACCCCACACTTGGTAGATATTACCGTTAGACCTCAACTTGAATTTAAGAGGCACCCATTTAAGTCTGAGGAAAATGATCCCGCTGAAGTCCTATCCAGAGTTCCTTATGGTGTCTTACATGTTGAAGAAATTAGATTATTTTATCACTGCAAATTGGAAGATTTGAGTATGGTTGCTATTTTTTATTAGTTTAGAGAATTATGTGATAAGAATGGTATTTTCAAGGAACTGTTCAAAAGGGTTATCGAGAAAGGGTTTCACCATATATCAAGATATCAAAGTAATCCTAAAGAAAATCATGAATGTTGTGTAAAGAGGATATTTCGGTATTTGCAAGGAACAAGAGAATATGGTTTATGGTATTCTAAAAATGATGATTTCACTTTATGTGCATATATTGACTCAGATTGGGCAGGAGATACTAATGATAGGAAGAGCACTTCTGGTGGAGCTTTCTTTCTTGGAAAGAAACTAGTTTTGTGGATCAACAAAAAATAGTCATGCATTTCTTTATCTACTATAGAAGCTGAGTATGTTGCAGTAGCAACTAATTGCACTCAAGTCTTGTGGATGAAGAAAATGTTGAAGGATATCAGGGTAAATTGTAGTGAACCGGTAGTTATCTACTATGATAACTCTGTAGCTATTGACCTGTCTAAAAATATGGTATTTCACTCTAAGACTAAGCATATATCAATAAAGTATAACTTTTTGAAGGACAAGGTAGAAGCAAAGGAAGTCAAATTGGTTTATGTGAACACTAAAGAACAGATTGCAGATATATTCACTAAACCACTATCTAAGGAATCATTTGAGTGTCTGTTGGAGAGAAAATGAAATTATTTGAAGATGCAGCTTATGTAGGTGTTGAGAAAGACTACAAGAAGAAGAGGACATAACACTTAATGACTAAAATTGATAAAGGGAAAGTTGCTCTCACTATCAATAAGGTCTATTTAAAGGAAGCACTTGAAATCAAAGGTAAAATCCTCTCAACCATTTCTAAATTTTCATTGTTTTGTGCTGATTTGAAGAAGAAGAAGGAGGAAGCTGAGAAAAAACTTGAAGTTCTTAGTGAGTCATCTAAGGCCCTTAATGACTCTGCTATAAATTTTGTAAGATCGGTTGTAGAACTTCAGCATAATGAATAGGTGAAAAGGACAAGATCACTATAGGAATTACATACAAAGTGGATATCAAAGGTGGAAATCTTGTAGAGAGCCTATAAATAATCTGAAGCTATCCTTGCAACATCGAAGATGAGCACCATAGATGCCATGGAGGAGCTTGTTGGATAAATAAAGACACATGTGGAGATAACCAACACTATTTTGGAGACATGGCATAATGTTTTGAAACAATTAAAATCACATTTCAGTGATGTTTTTTCTTAGATTGTATTGTAAAAACATTTTGCACTCTTATATCTATATATATGCTATGCGATTTTGATGCAAATTTTGGTATAAATGTATTTACTTTCTTTATTTGGCATTGTTGTCAAAGGGGGAGTAATAGTTGAGTCAGTCAAAACTTTGTATGTAAAGTAAAGGGGTAGTAGTATCAGTTTTTTTTGTAGTAGCTAAGGGGGAGTATTTGTCATGAAGTCAATTTTTGTATTGCACACTTAGTTGACAAAATTTTTCCTAAGTATTTCCATCAATGCTAAAGGGGGAGAATGTTGGCATTTGACTGAATCAGGAAATGATTGATTAGTGAAGTGATGAAGAGATTGAGATTTATGTTTGATGACTAAGTTTTGTGTTATCATTGATGGCAACAATGTTTTTGTAGTCATCTAAGTCTTGGAAGCCAACTAATATGGCTTAACTAGTACAAAAGATAGTTTAACAGAGGACTGACAAATAGGACTTCAACTGGTAAACAATGAACAGAGTTGCATTCGGACAACTGGAACAGATAATTCTTGAAGAGTTGGATGATGCGGTTTTAAAGAAATGATGGAGATAGGTATTTGAAGTTATGTTGATGACTGCATAGGGAGAATCAACTAGACAAGTGAGATTTGATGTACAAAGCAGGCATTCTAATGAAGACTGAACTGGTAGTGATAAAACTCACTTAAATTGGTTAACCGACACATGATTTGTTTTGTTTTTGATTTCTTGTGTCGATGGCTAACATAAGTAAATCATGTAATGTAAGATTTTCTAGATTCATTAAACCTAGGAAATTGTTCCAAGGTTGTAGCCGACTAAGAGATGCTTATTAAAGGTGTGATGAGGTATCAAGTAGGTATGTATGTATGTGTGTATGTAAGCATGCAAGATCATTAGCGAAGGATGTGAATTTGACAATGTGGTGATTAGTGAGGCTCTGTATTGATGTGTTGTTGAAGTTTTGAGGATCCAAAGCAGATCTTATCAGACACAGAGGTGTTACATGAAGATCATTTGACTATTGTTTTCCTAACAGTTTGTAGCAGTAAAATCACCTAAATGGGTAGGTCCTAATAGGCCTTAATTTGTAAATACCCTAATAGGGTATCTCTACATCAGAGTCTTAAACCCTCTTGCAACCTCTTACCAGGTTGATCCTAACATATCAAAGCTCCTAATAAGACTCATCTAAATCCCTTAACCAGGTGACTCCTAATAGGGCATACTTGTAAGACCTTAACTAGTCAAGATTTTTACTCTACAGATAGTGAATCTTGTGGGTATTAACTCCCACTGTGGTTTTTCCCTTTTGGGTTTTCCACGTATAAATCTCTTGTTTTATGTACAATTTGTTTTATTGGGCATTAGCTTATGTGGTGATATTCCTCTTATGCTTTTTAAGTTTTAAGTTGTTGAAGTCAGTGATCAGATTCATATTGTTTTTGCTTGCACTGATTCAACCCCCTCTCTCAGTGCCTTATAAGTTTATCAAATGAAACTTAGTACATAGACATCATTAAGAGCTAAATGGGAATACATATAATTGTGTTATGGGTGCCATAAAAATAACATCACATAACTAGTAATATGAACATGTAAGTTGCATGCGCAGGTTAGTGAGCATGCTTGCGAGTTGATGCATTGAGTAGTGGACAATAATAGTAGCATGTCATGTGAAGTGTATGATATAGGCCAATATGCATACATGCATTTGTAGTTGTGTTCCATGGTAAGGATAAATCATTAGGATTATAGAAGTGAACTAATATGATAATGATAAACTAAATGTATCGATCATAAATCATAAATGGCACAAGTCTAGTAGTGACGTCAATATCCTAGGGAAATGATGAAACCTTGTAAACTATTAAACCTTGTAAACATGACTTCACTTGTGTTAGTAAACTAATGTAAGAATATTGGTTAAACACTTAACGCTAAATCAAGACTAGTGTGCCAAACTTTAACTTAATATCTAGTTTGAGTTAGATATAAACCTTATTAGTAAACAAAAAAAAAATTTATTCCTCTTTTGGACATAATTGTAGTAAGTTTCCCTGCGGTTTGTTGGTTGGCGCTACAATCCCCATTTGGATATTGAGTCCTTATCTTTTGAAAGTTTCTTGGAGATAGTTTCTTGATTTTCTGCCTTACTATGAGAATCCCTGATAGTACGCATCCTATGATCTTATTAACAGGTCCTTGATCACTTCGTTTCTAGCTCACAAATCATCCTTATCCTCTAATCCCTCTGAAGATCTCAACTTCTCATTGTGGTGGCAATGAAAACTTGTTGAGATTGTCACCTCTAGAACTGCCAGCTTTGTCCATTATTCATGACTCGACCCAACAAGCAACCTCTAGAATGGGTTTCTTGGAAATCAGTCGACATCCACATGTCTCAACTTGTCTTTGTTTATTCCATGTCGATAGGCTTATTTCCTCCTACCTTTATTTTCTTGCGTGAGTGATAACAAACAATCTTAATTACCTCTACTTTGAAATGTGCTCTATTTCCACTACAGATTTTGTCTCGCATGGCACATCGTGCGATCACTATCGGTCAGTATTGATATTGATCCTCCAACATGGTGAATGGGCCCATCAAAAAGTCTAACAAAGCATAGCCAAATCACCTTCTAAATCCATTATGTCAGCAGCCCCACTATTGGACCTCTTTAGCCTACCTAGGACATATGGCATCATCTCGTGATGTCATGGTCCTTAACTTCCCCACATATTCCTTCGTAGGACTACAAGGGCCGTCTGATCTTCTCATTCATTATGTGCTGGTTATGATGTTCTCTCAATACTTTCCGTTATCCTTCGAGCATCTTTCTGCTTAGGTCATAACATCATTGTCCATTAGATGCATGTAAAAATTCATGGAACTTTTGGGTATGTGCATAAAGATGGTTGTCAAAAAAGTGGACACCACCCCAAAAAAACATGAAAAAACAAGCAGTGTGTACGCAGTTTTAAAATTTAAAATTCCCATGTATGGGCTTAGGTTTGTTCTTCCTGAGCCTAGAGAAGATAGCACGTACGTGCTTCTTTTAGGAAAATGAGTGCATACGCGCTACGCCTAGGAAAATGAGCACGTACACACTGCTCATATGAAAATGAGCGCGTACGCACTAATAATCCAAATATAACCACGTACGTAGTGCTTGGTAAAAATTTTTTTAAAAAAATGGGTCTCATTTACCTATGAATAGCATGTTTTTTACTTCTTTTTTTTCCATTTCCTCTCCTAAACCATGAACGAGGTGCTAGATTTGTCCTCCAAGTTATGGATCAAGGTTAGTTTTTGTTTATTTTTGTCTTTCTTTCTCGTTTGTTCAATTTGTTTTACATTTTGAATTTAATTTCATTAATTTTGATTAGGTTTTTTCATTTTTGTTTTCAAAAACCAGATTCTTCTAATCTAGAACAAGAACAACTAAATGTACCTCCTAAAAACCCACAAAAACAACCAAATGCACCTCCTGAAAACACACAAGAACAACCCCCAATTCCTCCTTTTGATCGCACACCCGAAACACTGGAGGAATTAATTAATTAGCTAGGACAAAATACATCTAAAATCAATAGACTGATTGTTAAATTGAAAACTTTTGAACTTGAGCATCATCAATCCCTCGGCACTAGCCTAGAAACATTAGCTAGTGGTGCCATAGCTGTTTCCACACAAATTACCAAATGGGGAAGCTTTAGGGATAGGTGTCATCAATTCTATGCCGATGGGCTATCATACGATGGAGTAAAAAACAACAATATTACTAAACAACAAATATGTGCCCTTTTCATTGATCCCAAAACTGGTCAGTCATTACCTCTTAATGCAAAGAGGTTTCCCATACATTGGTGTACCAATGTGCAGATGAAGAATCTTTTTTGGCAAAGGTGGTGGATGGTCTTTGATGATCCACCTTGTAATAATTATGAGGTGCCATTATATTTTTTGAGAAAAGTGTATTGTGAGTTTGTGCTCAATGTGCACCCAAACCATTTTGAAATGAGAGAGTTCCATGGTAGAGGTGGTGGCTCTGCCCAAGATAGACCTAGAGTCCATAGGCAATTACCCACAGAGAGTCGTTGCCCCCTAGCACCCAAACCCAAGGTGCATCAGGCTGTCCCAGTAGAGCTAAAAGAGTCGATGGAGCTACAGAATCTTGAGGTGGCCACAACATTGATTGGTACCATCATCCAGCATGGGACGTCATTAGCACACCCTATTGTATTGGATGATGAGCCATTAGGTGGCGACAAAGAGCCCATCCAACATATGTGTATCAGTTGCTCAAGGATATGCTCAGGGATAGATTATGCAACCAGTGTAGATGGATCCTCATCTCATCTGTGCATAATTTGCAGGAGTATATGTTAGGCCCACACGACTGAGGATTTCACACTAACAGATGAGTTGATGGACATGGTGTTTGCCCATGAGCCACAGACACAGGCGTGTTGATTTGAATTCATAGCATTTTATTTATCAGTCACTTTAAATTTGTAATTACATAAATGAATTTTCATTTATACATCGATTTAAATTGAGACAAATAATATGCATTTCAGGATGCAGTAGCGGTATCCCATACTCCTCCCCCAGTTACTATAGCTGCAACTTCGATGCCTGAGGTATAAATTTTGTAACATGTTAAAATAGAATAATACACTTTGAATTCAAAAAAATACAAGATATACTAACTATATTTAATGCTTGGTCTAATTTCTGGTTTGTAGGTGTTGACAAGGGATGAAATGTCCCAGATTGATGACATCATGCTCTCAGCGATCGATTGTGGCCTACAAGGCTATACGGTATCATATTTTGTACAACCCTTTTTATGTATTGTTTTGATGGAATATGCAAGTCATTTCAAATTAGATTTTTAAAATTATGTTTAATTTATTATCTATACTAATATCTCATGTTAATTTTATTTTTTTAGGGCACCCCCTCCACATCTAGAGCTCGTCCTAAGAAAAAGAATTCCTCGAAGACGCCAAAACGTGGGAAGAAGGTAATTGAACACATTTTTAGTTGTACAATTGTTTGAAAACGTTGAAATAAAGTATTAGTTGGGGTTTGTAGATTGATTAGTGTTTTTTGTCTATTTTACATGTACAATGACCATTGAGCTATGTGGATTTGTTGAATGCACCTGATTCACCCATGGATCAAGAGAGGGCGGAGGTATGTATCTCTACTTTTTTTTCTTGATTTCATGATTATATACACGTGTAAATGTGAACTTGTGATATATTATAATCTTATAATTTTTTCATACAAGAAATATCCATACCTATTTCATCAATGGTGAACCCTCCTTCGTGCACTGGAGAAGCATCTCAGGATCCGGTACACTTTTGTTTGATATGTAAAATTAATTGTTTTTAACCTTCAATACTTATCATTATATTAATTGTATTTAATCTTTGAACATTTTTTGTATAGGTAATAGGGACAGTTTCTACATCGATGGTGAGCCATCCTCAGTCCATTGGAGAAGCATCTCAGGCACAGGTACATCATTGTTCTCTATATTATAGCTTTTAAGTGTTTTTGATATATTTATGTTAGTACATTGTATTAATTGTACATTTAATCTACAATAGACCCATTCATGGTATGGCCATAACGTGGATCCATTTAAGTGTGTCTTCAAGAAAACTCCTAAGAGTGACAAGGAGAGGAGAGCGAAGACATTAGCTCCTAGAGCACCCGATGAGGTAATCTACATTTCAATTGCAAAGGAATTAAAGTTAAATGCATAGTTATGTTGCTAATTGTGAACTATTTTCTACAAAATAATTCTAACTTGGCTTTTGAAATGTGGTTTTGTAGCCATCTACGAAGCTGCGTACTGCATCGAAGAGGCTTGATTTTGATGATCCGCCACAAGTTTAAGATCATATAGTGTTAGTTTTGGTCATAGAATGACCAATACATGTAGATATATTCTACATTTTTACTGCATATCGATTTGGACATGGCATATATGCCACATTTTTGTAATACTTGTATTGACTTGGTAGACATGCATATATATATATATATATTCGATCCAATAAATGTGTAATGAGTTTATTATTTTGTATTCTTTGTATTTTGTGGTTGTCCTTTTATAAATTTAAATGAATATTTGCATATGTAATCAACAATATGAATATAAACAACAAAAATATATGATATAAAACATTGCAATCGTGGAATATGATTTGATAAAATTTCTAAAATGTTGAATTAACCCTACAAAACTCCTTGTATTTAGTTCATTATTGTGTATTCGTTGTATTTGGTGGCTGCCCTTTTATAAATATAAATGAATATTTGCATATGTAATCAACAATATGAATATAAACAACAATATGTGTTTGGTGCAAGAGCACCCTCACGCTCGTAATGGTCAAATTTTGTTCATCGTGTGCACAAATCGACAATGCGAGCACGTCCATATGGGCAGGTTTATGCTAGGCATGCCCCTGTTGTGCATCCCAAAGTGCCAGAACATCGAGAGTCATACCGTATCGGTGCGATCTCTCAAGTTCCCTAAGTCCAAAAAATTATCAAAATTTGATGGACTATTTCTTCAAATCCAAGACACATATGGTTGATTTGTTTGAACCCGTGGGTTCGCATGAGGCTCCTCTACAATGGCTTGTCTCGATTTTTGACGAGTTGGAGCCATTTTCAATTGGTAGCATTTTTTTGCCTGTTGCAAAAACTATGAGTTACATGCAATGCAAAGTTGCCAGATTGGCTAGAATTGATTTAGTTTGCCATGTGCACAAACTAATATCGTGAGGCATCTAGGTGGGCAAGTTTATGCTAGGCATGCCCCTATTGTGCATCCCAAAGCACCAGAATGTCGAGAGTCATACCATACCGATGCGATCTCTCAAGTGCCCTGAGTCCAAATAATTATCAAAATTTGATGGATTATTTCTTCAAATATAGGACACATATGGTCGATCTGTTTGAACCCATGGGGTCGTGTGAGGCTCCTCTACAATGGCCTACCTCGATTTTTGACGAGTCAGAACCATTTTCAATTGGTAGCATTTTTTTGTCTGCTGCAAAAACTGTCAGTTACATGCAATGCAAAGTTGTCAAATTGGCTAGAATTGATTTGGTTCATTGTGTGCACAAAATGACATCACGAGCACATCTGGGTGGGTAGGTTTATGCTAGGCATGCCCCTATCATGCATCCCAAAGCATCGGAATGTCGAGTCATACCGTACCGGTGCGATCTCTCAAATGCCGTGAGTCCAAAAAATTATCAAAATTTGATGGATTGTTTCTTCAAATCCAGTACACATATGGTTGATCCATTTGAACCCATGGGGTTGCGTGAGGCTCCTCTATAATGGCCTGTCTCAGCTTTTGACGAGTCAGAGCCATTTTCAATTGGTAGCATTTTTTCGCCTGCTGCAAAATCCGTCAGTTGCATGTAATGCAAAGTTGCCAGATTGGCTAGGATTGATTTGGTTCATTGTGTGCACAAACTGATGTCACAAGCACATCTAGGTGGGTAGGTTTATGATAGGCATTCCCCTATTGTGCATCCCAAAGCACTGTAACATCGTGAGTCATACCGTACCGGTGCGATCTCTCAAGTGCCATGAGTCCAAAAAATTGTCAAAATTTGACAGACTATTTCTTCAAATCTAGGACACATATGGTCTATCCATTTGAAACTATGGGGTCATGTGAGGCTCCTCTACAATGGCTTGTCTCAATTTTTGATGAGTTGGAGCCATTTTCAATTGGTAGCATTTTTTGCTTGCTGTAAAAACTGTTACTTGCATGCAATGCAAAGTTGCTAGATTGGCTAGAATTGATTCGGTTTGTCTTGTGCACAAACTAACATTGTGAGCATGTTTGGATGGGTATGTTTATGCTAGGCATGCCCCTATCATGCATCCCAAGGCACCAGAACATCGAGAGTCATACCGTACCAGGGCGATCTCTTAAGTGCCATGAGTCCAAAAAATTATCAAAATTTGATGGGCTATTTCTTAAAATCCAAGACACATATGATCGATCCATTTGGACCTGTGGCATTGCATGAGGCTCCTCTATAATGTCCTGTCTTGGTTTTTGATGAGTCAAAGCCATTTTCAATTGGTAGCATTTTTTACCTGCTGCAAAAACTGTTAGTTGCATGCAATGCAAAGTTGCCAGATTGGCTAGAATTGATTCGGTTCATCTTGTGCACAAACTGACATCGCAAACATGTTTGGATGGGCAGGTTTATGCTAGGCATGCCCCTATCATGCATCTCAAAGCATCAAAACATCGAGAGTCAAAACGTACCAGGGCGATCTTTCAAGTGCCATGAGTCCAAAAAATTATCAAAATTTGATGGACTATTTCTTCAAATCTAGGACACATATGGTCGATCCATTTGAACCCATGGGGTCACATGGGGCTCCTCTACGATGGCCTATCTTAGTTTTTGATGAGTCAGAGACATTTTTAATTGGTAGTATTTTTTCGCCTGCTGCAAAAATCGTCAGTTGCATGCAATGCAAAGTTGCCAGATTGGCTAGAATTGATTTGGTTCATCTTGTACACAAACCAACATCGTGAGCACACCTAGGTGGGAAATTTTATGCTAGGAATGCCCCTATCGTGCATCCCAAAGCAATGAAACATCGAGAGTCATGCCGTACCGGTGCAATCTCTCAAGTGCCCTGAGTCCAAAAAATTATCAAAATTTGATGGACTATTTCTTCAAATCTAGGACACATATGGTCAATCCATTTGAACCCATGGGGTCACATGAGGCTCCTCTACGATGGCCTATCTCAGTTTCTGACGAGTCAAAGACATTTTTAATTGGTAGTATTTTTTTGCCTGCTACAAAAATCGTCAGTTGCATGCAATGCAAAGTTGCCAGATTGGCTAGAATTGATTTGGTTCGTCTTGTACACAAACTGACATTGTGAGCACACCTAGGTGGGAAATTTTATGCTAGGAATGCCCCTATCATGCATCCCAAAGTGCTGAAACGTTGAGAGTCATGCCATACCGGTGCGATCTCTCAAGTGCCCTGAGTCCAAAAAATTGTCAAAATTTGACAGACCGTTTCTTCAAATCCAAGACACATATGGTCAATCTGTTTAAACCCATGGGGTTTCATGAGGCTCCTCTACAATGGCCTATCTTGGTTTTTAACAATTCAGAGCCATTTTCATTTGGTAGCATTTTTTCGTTTGCTGCAAAAACCGTCAGTTGCATGCAATGCAAAGTTGTTAGATTGGCTAGAATCGATTCGGTTCATTGTGTGCACAAACTGACATCGTGAGTGCATCTAGGTGGGAAGGTTTATGCTAGGCATTCCCTTCTTGTGCATCCCAAAATGCCAGAACATCATGTCATACTGTACCGAGGTGATCTCTCAAGTGCCATGGGTCCAAAAAATTGTCAAAATTTGATGAATTGTTTCTTCAAATGCAGGACACATATGGTCATTCCATTTGAACCCGTGGGGTTGTGTGAGGCTCCTCTACAATGTCCTATCTTAGTTTTAGATGAATCAAACCCATTTTCAATTGGTAGGATTTTTTTGCCTACTGCAAAAGTCGTTAGTTGCATGCAATGCAAAGTTACAAGATTGGCTAGAATTGGTTCAGTTTGTTGTGTGCACAAACTGACATCACGAGTGCATCTGGGTGGGAAGTTTTACGCTAAGAGTGTTCCTATTGTGCATCCCAAAGCACCAGAACGTTGAGAGTCATACCCTACCGATGCAATGTAGAAGTTGCTCGACAACTTTTTTGACAACAATGGCAATTTTTGCTCAAATTGTATCTAGTCTCAATCTATGACCCATATGACCTGATAATGACTCAAATAATTCTCCATGATTATACAAGAATCAAGAATGCTCATGATTGACTAGGGACACATCACATATACTCAAAACATAGTCACAAAATATTGACACACAAAATAGTCACAAAACATTGTCACATATTATTCAAAAATTTGCCTTTAAATATGGTCAAATCAGCTCTTGGCTATTTGATTATACAAAAAAATGTCTTACAAATCATCTCATGGGCTTTTATACAAAATTTGGCATTACGATATGTGTGATTCAACTCATCGCCATTTTAATATATAAATCATCTCATGGGATTTTATACAAAATTTGGCATTACAATATGTGTGATTCAGCTCATCGCCATTTTTATATATAAAATTTGGCATGTACATATGTACAAATCAGCTCATTTCCATTTAAATATACAAAATTATGCCCTTGAACATGTAAAAATCAGCTCATGGGCATTTATATATACAAAAAATGAATATAGAATAATTCGTTAGTGATTTATACAAAATTCTCAAAATCATTCTACTTTGAACTGTAGAATCAATCAAGTGAGCCTTCAGGATCGGCTCTAACCCGTATTGTGTCAAGAATTGCCTCGTGGTAAGATTCATGAAATTTTCATAAAATCTTGTTATGAGGTCTACCATGATACTTCATCAAATGAATATTTGTTGCAACAACAAGGTTAGAGAAATGAAGAATATGTCTATGTGTTTCAAAGTCCTTGAACAACCAAACATCAAAATTCTTAATAGGGTATCTCTAAAGCCATGTTCCTGTCACGACAATAGACCCTATTGGGTACTCAATACCCTCTCTGTCAATGATTGTGGTTGTTAATTTTCTTTTAGGCTCAACACAATGACACAAATAGTAATTTGTTCCTTCTTCATTGTTCTCTTCTGCAACAACTGCATACACATTACCTATATTTTATAAAGTGTTAATTAATACCAAAAATAAAGTATGATGTACAACAAAATGAACCAAAAAGAATACTTGCAAAAAAATTAACTCAAAAAATCACCTGAATCCACTAGGTCAGATACATGGTCAAAATCCACTGATGTCTCCATCTGGCTCAATTATAGTGCTTTGGGAATTTGATATGAATCAATGGGAACCAACGGTCTACAAGACCATTTGTCAACCCACTCTTGTGATTCACATTCTTCCCACAAACAATGCATGCATGAAGAGAAAAAACATACCATCTGTCTCGTGTAAATTACCAGTGAACTTGAATTTGAACTCATAAATGAGTGCATGTCACTCGATCCTGCAAGTGTACAACAATCTACATAGTTTTGAATGTTAGATTCAGTGATCAACCAAAAATATCTACGAACCATTGACGTACTTGGATTACCTGGACCCATCGTAGACTTACACCATCACACAATTGTTTCTGCATCTATCAACTCAACACCACCTTCGTACTTCAATTCTTCCCTAGCTAGGGCTTTTTTCACACATGCTCTTGCACCATCATGCTCTCCCTTACCATGTCCAGCCTCAGTGAAATTCCAAAAATGTTGTACACCACTTGTCATATGCATCCTTGTCAACTAATAAAACATCCTTGCATTCTTGAATTGTGCAGTGAAATTATCTGACCATATTAAGTGTTGGTTGTATCGTATGTTCCTTTCCCTTAAACTATCATAGAAAAATTTAAAGCATTCTTGTACAAACTTCGATGAATGAGTACGATCATCACTTATGTAGAAGTGATACTCTCTTACACCCTTTTTATCCTCCTCTGTGCCATCATCTGCATGCATGAATGCTATGTGTACAAAAATAGAAACTTGTGTAGAGTGATAATACATGGATTGCACTTCATTTTGAGGTTGTAGTGTATAATTTTTAGAAAAATCAATGATAGAGACAATGGTGCCAAGAGGAAATGTGTCCTTACATAACTTGAATTGCTCATCTAACCATCAAGCTCTATGTGTATGCATTATGTACTCATAAACTGGTTTCTCTTGAAACATTTTCATAAATTGAGCTACACATATATCATTTTTCACTAGCTCACATCTCTTCAAATCTTTTCCATCTTTAACTCCATATGTGATTGTCTTGTATTTTCTGAAAGAAACTAGTTTCGTACCAATTTCATGTGTGCTCTCCAAATGTACACATCTTGGTAAATGTTGCAAACCACCACATATAGCACAAGAACCTTCCAAACAAGGCATCTTATAATAAATTCAACCATCATGTCTATTACATAGCACACTTGAAATAAATTCTCTTATCGACTTAGGAGGTGCTTGTATATTACATTCCTACAAAACATCGTTAGTGTGCAAAGTAGAACAAATATGATGAAAAATATCATAATGCATAGAAAATTCAATATGCATCCTACAACAACACGTGGTGTGTACATGATTAATCTTAATATAAAAAGGTTTTACCATTTCAAAAAATATTTGAGAAATTCTTATTTGAGGAAACTTTTGAAGGAATCTTTCATAAAATTTAGTTTGAGTCATATCCAAATAGTGTTTGGCACGTGGCTCATTATTTGTAGACCCAATTCACCTTCTAACAACATCTCTTTGGTTGGGTGAAATTCTTGTGTTGTCATGCCAAATTTTTTCAATTAATGTTTTTAGTGCATCAACAACAACCTTGTCTTTGCATGGTAGTCTACCTGAGAATTCCCAAAGAGAATTATTGTTAGGTTCCTCTATTTTTTCCCGCCTCTTTAATGCTTTACTTAATGTTGTTCTACTAATTTTTAATGACTTACTTATTTTGCTTATCAAATGATCTCTTTTTATTTTCTTGCTCATTATGGTTGATGTAATGACACATCGAGTAGCATTAGAATCTTTAGTACATGATTTTAAACCAATAGCTTGATTTGCATCAAATAGATTTCTCACAATAGTTCTTTTACTGTTACTTTCAGATGATCTTAGGCCTAGAATTTTCATTGTCTCTCTAAAATTCAAATTTTTAATCATTTGAACAATTAATTGACATCTTGCGTTTTAATTTAAGTTATTAAAATAGTTTTTCCATATTCTTTTAACCACTCTCCTACAAGTTCATTCATTCATTTTATTGGGCATTGAATTCAATATATTCTCATCAATGTCAATTAGATACTTTGGTTTCCTACAAATGATTCTAGGAGGTGTTAACATCAGTGCATTATGTACATTCAATTCATCAAGTAGAGAAGGTGTAATATGTTCATCATTTAAATGATTATTCAATGCGGTATCTTCTTCAATTTCATTAGGTTCAAATGGTAAATCAAATGTCTCTTCTTCAATTGCATTATGTGCATTATATTCGTTTGGTAAATCAAATTGAGATGTTGAGGATGACATACCTTCTTTTCCCATTGTTCTTATGTCACGCAATTTCTTCATACATTGCCTTTGTCTTTCCTTTTGAGCCTCTCATTGTTCCATCCTTCCTCGCTTGTTTTTTCCCATGGTTGATATCGGTTGTCCTAAATAGAATCATATTACATATATATGTAAACAAAAGTTCATAAACAAATAAATAACCATAAATTTGCATCTTATCACTATTTTTTGGAATCAAACTATTAAACAATCACAATACTATTGACAAAAACTAATAAGAACAACAATTCAATCATTTGAAATCATGCAAAATCAAAAAATTCAATTACTTCTATGTATAAAACAGTAATAGAAGTGCATACACAGTTCCAGTGGGGTCTTCAACGACCTCAAAAACTTCTTTTGAGGCCATTGAGGCTCTTGGGCAACTAAAACTATGTCTATAAACTACATATGCACTACATTAATAACCATGTACGCGCTGTTAGTCTGGCATAAAATGTTGACAAGCCCAATAGTATTCTTTTTTCGCATTCTGGACTAATAAGTAGCACGTACGCACTCCTAAGCCTAAAAAAAGTTATTGCATGGTAACGAATAATGGGCTTAGTACAAGTAATAAGTACCGCATACATGCTCCTTTTCCTTAAAAAATTTATGGAAGGGCAGTGAACTAATAGTTTCAGTACCCCGTATGTGCTATTGGTAGTAGAAAAGATGTGAATGAAAAGGGAGAGAGAGAGAGAGAGAGAGAGAGAGAGAGAGAGAGAGAGAGAGAGAGAGAGAGAGAGAGAGAGAGAGAGAGTAGGGTGGAGGGAGAGAGGAGGGGGGGTGGAAGGGAAGGAGGGAGGTAGAGAGGGAGAGAAGAGGGGGGAAGGTGGGAGAGAAGAAGGGGTATGGAGGAAGGGAGAGGGAGAGTAGGGGGGAGGGAGGGAGAGGAGAGGGGAGAGGGAGAGATAGAGGGGGGAGGGAGAGGGAGAGAGAGGCAGAGGGAGAGAGAGAGGGAAGGGGGAGGGTGGGAGAGAAGAAGGGATATGGAGGAAGGGAGAGGGAGAGTAGGGGGAGGGAGGGAGAGGAGAGGTGAGAGGGAGAGAGAGAGACGAGGGAGGGAGAGGGAGAGAGAGGGAGAGGGAAGGAGAGAGAGGGAGAGAGAGGGAGAGAGAGAGAGGGAAGGAGAGAGGGAAGGAGGGAGAGGGAGAGAGGGAGAGAGAGAGGGGGAGGGAGAGAGGGAAGGTAGAGAGAGGGAGAGAGGGAGAGAGGGAGAGAGAGAGAGAGAGAGAGAGAGAGAGAGAGAGAGAGAAGGTAGAGAAAGAGAGGGAGATAAGAGGGGGGAGGGTGAGAGAGAGAGAGAGAGAGAGAGAGAGAGAGAGAGAGAGAGAGAGAGAGAGAGAGAGAGAGGAACAGAAGGAGGGAGGGAGAGAAGGAGAGAAGAGAGGGGAGGGTGGGAGAGAAAAGGGGGTATGGAGGAAGGGAGAGGGAGAGTAGAGGGAGGGAGGGAGGAGAGGGGAGAGGGAGAGAGAGGGGGGAGAGAGAGTGAGAGAGAGGGAGAGGGAGAGAGAGAGGGAAGGAGAGAGAGGGAGAGAGATGGAGAGAGAGAGAGGGGGGAGGGAAGGTAGAGAGAGGGAGAGAGGTAGAGGGAGGGAGAGAGGGAGAGAAGAGGGGGAGGGAAGGAGGGAGAGGGAGAGAGAAAGGACATAAGACACCATATGATTTTTCTCAATTGTGACTATAGGAATTACAAAAGAGAGAAAGAGGGAGGGAGAGAAGAAGAGAAAGAGGGATGAGGTATGGATGAAGGGAGAAGGGGAGATAGTGAGAGAGAGAGGGATGGGGTATGGAGGAAGGGAGAAGGGGAGAGAGAGAGAGAGGGAGAGGGAGATAGGGAGAGAAGAAGGAGGGAGGAGGGAGGGAGAGGAAGAGATATCAAATCCTAGACACAATATGACCCTTAGAACACAATATGACCCCTAACAGCATCTAAGGGGTCATAGGGTGTCCTAAGGGGTCATATGACACTATATTATCCCTTAGCACACTATAGGACCTATAACGACACCAAATGGTGTCCTAAGGGGTCATAGAACACTATAGGACCCTTTAGAACACCATATGGTGTTGTTATGGGTCATTGGTGTCCCGAGGGGTCTTTAGGGGTCACAGGACACCATATGACCTCTTAGGAAATAATACACCTCTAATGACACCTAAGGGGTCATATGGTGGGCTAATAAAATGATATATTAAATTAAACGTTATGAGTAGAACATCATACAATGAGACTCCAAGCGAACAAACAATGAGGCTTCATTAAAAGCAAGTGTAAGAGCTTGACCTAACCCTAAGATTACTACCTAGGTTCTAAAACATATGATGCTATTAAATTTGTAAGGTTATAAGAATGATCTCAATTGTGACTATAGGAATTACACACTTGATTTCTTTCATGGGTATGTACCGTTCCAAGCTGTTTGACAAGTGATGATCATCCTATACTACCACTACCATGCATACAATAAACTTTAATTTCTTTAGGTGACAGGTGTTGTGTAATAACATGGGAACTCTCACATACCCACCACTATCATTCTGCAGGACATCATCTGTGTTACTCTCCCTCTTTCTCTTCCTACCTATTGTTTCCTTCTAAAAAACATATTGCAAGTACTCTAACTCATCATGTTTCTTTGTTGACACTATTTTCCACATCTTCTCAGCTCATTAAAAACACATTCGAGAAGAATATTGTTGCAGGTTTCCTTGTTTGTCATGGTAATACACCCGTGGTTCAATTTCAAACCCTATTCCTCCTATTCAATATACACACACAAATCCATCAGTCAATTTTCTTAGGAGAGCATACATGATAAAAATCAAAGAGGAAGTTGCAGACAAGAAATAAATTCACTTACTTCTATAGAAGTTCATACACAGTTGGAGTGGGGTATGGAGGGAGGGAGGGAGAGAAGAAGAGAAAGAGGGATGGGTTATGGAGGAAGGGAGAAGGGGAGAGAGTGAGAGAGAGGGATGGGGTATGGAGGAAGGGATAAGGGGAGAGAGGGAGGGATGGGGTATGGAGGAAGGGAGAAGGGGAGAGAGCGAGGGAGAGAGAGAGGGATAGGGTATGGAGGAAGAGAGAGAGAGAGAGAGAGAGAGAGAGAGAGAGAGAGAGAGAGAGAGAGAGAGAGAGAGACCTTGTATGCGTTTGAGAGGGGGAGACAATACACTTACATGTGTATATATATGTTTAATATAATATATATATACATATATTATATATTATATGTATATACACATAATATATATACAATATCATATTATATATATTATATATATACACATTATATATAGAATATCATATTATACAATAGCACATAAGCACTGTTTATAGTAAAAAGAGCACATACGCACTGTTTATAGGAAAATGAGCATGTACGTGTTGCTTACACCATAAGTACCCCATACACGCTTTTTAAACTTGTAGTACCCCATATGCATTTTTGACTGTTTAGGCTTGGACATAGGTCTAGATGACAAAGCTACGGTTTGGAAGTTTGATTTCCCTCCATTTCTCTCATTTTTGACATGTTTTATTTTATCAACTTGGTTTATTGACTTTGTCATCATCAGGTTTACACTTCATCAAGTGGGTATTTTTAAAAATTGCCACCATATTTTCACCCATCTTTGGAGCTTTCTAACCATATAATTTTTTTTCAATTTGAACAACAATAACATTATTATTGAATTTCTTTTACCAGTGTCTCCGTAGTTCTCACAGACATTGGTGCACCATTTTTTGAATAACTTTTGATATACTTATCCAAATTTAAAAAAATTTATATATTATTGTAGTGCACTTGATTCTTTACAATGTAAAAAAAATAAAATTGTATTTTCGATTTTTTTAGTGCAACTTATGCTTCATGCACGAATAGGTACCTAATTTTCAGGATGTGCTCAATTGGAAAACTCATATAAAAAAAAATCAACAAAAAATTACAAAAAAATACACATATTCTAGTGCTCAGTCTTAGCTATCTTTCTACCAAAGAATTTTTCAAAATACTAAATCTAACTATGAATTTTTTGATGCGCACGTCAGACACTATGTTATGTTTTTTCAGAAAAAATCAGGGTCAATTTTTCATGCACGAAGGATTTGACCCCCTTAATCTTATCCAATTTTGAAAAAGTTTAGTAGTTTGGAAACTAGATTCAGAGTACTACAATATTTGTTCTTTGATTATCTTCATATCTTGAGTGGATGACTTTCAAATTTTGCCTCCAAGTTTAGGTTCACCTGATTTAAAAAAAAAAGTGTTCACTTATACCCCCCTTTTTGACCACCATCTTTGTGCACTTACCCTTTTAGTTGCTCAATAGTTAATCATGGAGATATAGGCCCAAACATTAAGGCTAGACTGAGGGAAAATAAATACCCGCTAACATATTAAAGGGGGCTTGACCATAGTGAAACAGATATAGACTTTAGGAAAATTTAAAAGACCGACAAAAGAAAAAATGCCTAGGAAAAGGAACACGGTCCCCTTCGATGATGGAAAAGGCCCTCATGTTTAAGTGAAAAAGGTAATGAAGAAACATAATAGACTTTAGGTTTAAAACAAAAGGCTCACCTGTGAACACATAAACCTAAAAACCATAAATCTTGAGGGTAAAAATAGAGAGCAACATTAATTAAAAATGACTAAAACTTTGCCAGGGACATCAAATTTTTGTATAGTCATTTTCAAGACTACCAGGAAGTTCACTGCTCCCTAATTAGACTTGTTGAGCAAGATACAATGAAATAAAGACCCATTGAGGAGACACACTATCTTCTAGCAAGATACATGAAGTATTTAATGATAACAACAAGAATTGAATTGCTATAAGCAAGATACATGAAGTTTTTAATGATAAGCAAATATTGAAAGACATAAAGGTAAAATGCAAGGAACCTATTACTATCTATAATGATAACAGTGCAACAATTGATATATCTAAGAATCTAGTACTACACTCTAAAACAAAACATGTTTCTATCAAACTGAATTTTCTAAGGGAAAAAGTTGAAGAAAAGGAGATAAAATTGGTTTATGTGAATACTAAAGAACAACTTGCAGATATTTTTACAAAACCTTTGCCTAAGGAGACTTTTGAATATCTCAAAGATCAGCTTGGAGTCATACCACCACTGGTAGAGACTTAGGAAGTTGATGATTGTCATCAATCGACATAATTAACAGACAAATCTTTTATTCCGGTCTTTGATGAGGAAGCTACTTCTCAAGGGGAGTAGTTGGTATATTGAATTGATTGGTATTTTGTATATGAACTTGGTTTTGTTGTAACTTTGGCTTTTGATGTCAAAGGGGGAGAGATTGGTATGGAAAAACTTTGAAAAACATAAGGAAAACACATGTTGCTCCCAGGGGGAGAGATTGTTGTTTGGGAGAGATTATTACTCTCTGTATGATCTTTTTGGAGATTGTTGGTTTTTGGTATTTGGCATTTCTGTTTTGGCACTTTGATGATTTTTCCATCTTGTGTTGCCATCAATGCCAAAGGGGGAGATTGTTGGTATTTTGGTATGGTTTTGTCATTGCTATCAACACCTACTAAAACACTAGCACTTTGGAGATCCAGCAACATTCACCGGCAAGGAAGTAACTATTGCACAGTTACTGGTATATGGTACACCGACAGGATATAATGATCATCGACACTTGGAAAGATATGGAAAACACTTGGTAATATCGAAGACATCGTGTGGACATCTTGTCTTAATAAATTAATCATTGGTATATTCGTATTTGTATATTTGCTTTTATCGGGAAATAGGTCTAGGGTTATCCAGGGTTACACAGGCAAGTTTATCATTTCTAGATCAGCATGGCATACTATGGAGATGATTAATTATTGTTGTAAATGCATTAAGCCGACATGTTCAATCGGTTATTGCATCGGATATTATATTGTTTGTAAAATATTTTTATTGTAATATCTTGTAGAGCCGACCTACTAAAATTGGTCTTAGGTTATGGTATAAATGTAAGATCTTATTTGTAAGATCAAATGTGGAATGCGAAAAAAGAATTGTGTGAAGGTATATGCGAGATTAAGTAGAGCAATATACATAGACATCATTTGAAGGTGAAGCTAGGTTTTTGTGAAAGCATATCAGCATTACACCGGTACTGAATCCAGCATATGAAGATGCTATTTTGAGTAGTACATTCTTATTGGATTTAACCATCCAATTATAGTTAGTGTGACTCCCATTTTGTGATTGAGCAGTGAGCTCTAGGCGCTTGGCCTTTTTGCATGTGCAGACCCCATTTATGTACACTTACTATCTATAGTAGTATCATTTGATTGTTGGTAAGGTTTCCCACCGTGGTTTTTCCCCTTACAGGGTTTCCACGTACAAATATTGGTGTTATGTGTTGTGGATGACTTTGTGTTTATGTTTCATGCACTAATCTTTATCGATATAGCAATTAACTGTTAAAACTCTCTACCGACATACTTAACTGGTTTACTGGTATTATGCATTAAGTTGGTTAAGTTGTTTTTGGTTTGAATTTATTTGACAACTGATTCACCCCCCCCTCTCAGTTGTCCCCAGGACCTAACAATATATTCATCACTAAGCCTTATTATATAACAATGAAGCTGTATACATCAAGGTATAAGAACCAAGATGTAAAGATACCTCATTGAAAAGAACAAACACATACCAGACAAGGAGTGAACCCTCCATTCTAGGAATTATGTTACAAGTCGAGGTATGTGCGGCGTTCAGAGAGTGAACGTACTTATCATAGACACCCATAACACAATTGCCCCACAACTTCATTGGTTCACACCACACAAATAACAAAGAAAAGGATCATGTTCATCACGACTCCTCTAGTCACTTGTGGACATCCTTGAGTAGCATAAAAACATGATCTTTGCCAATTGATAAAAGATAAAACTAAATTAAACAAAACTCAAGAGTTGTATTGATTGTACCTTTGCTTTGATTTATTTGATGTGATAGGTTGATAATGTCTAATCTTAGAAAGTGTGGACCTCGTTTAAGACTAACCTGTCTGGTTTCAAGTGTATCCATCTCTATTTAAGACAAGATAATGATCACTTGATATGGATATTGATACGATTGATAAGATAGTTTGATCAGTTTGGTTGCAGATTTGACAAGATAGTTTTATCCTTTGCGAACTTCATGCGAAGTGTTTGCTGGATATCTGCTAGGGTGTTTGATTCTTGCGAGACATTTTATTACAAGTTTTCGATGTGTTTTCAATTTTTGTTTATTTTTTGATTTGTTTCGATGTTTAGGGTTTTCTCAAGATCACATTTTAATGTTTTTGATATTTTATGCTTTTGCCTTTTGCTTTATTTTCTTTTAGGAATTTTTATGCTTTTTAGGATTTTTTCAGGATATTATCGGATTTTTAGGTTTTTTCAAGACTTTACCTGATTTGTATGATTTTTTTAGGATATTTTTCCAAATTTTAGGATTTTTTAGTCATGCCCCCAGTATGCAGACCTGCTATGACCCGATGATATACAAAACGCATGCGTGGACAAATGAGATTTTAAAATGTAGTTATGTTATATGTAGGGTGCAAGATGAAGATGCATTTCCAATTCAAACAAGGATGATTGTATGTGTCTTTCATTCTAAAATGCACTAATTGAATTAAAGGTGTGAAACATTTCAGATATATGAGTTCAATCTGTTTTCAGAAGACCTTAGACCATCCAACTTAACAGACTATGCAACCAAGATTTATAAATGGAGATTAAATCATTCAAATATTAGAATGATAATACAATGTCAATAAACCATATGATGTTTGAGTGATATTAATATTATATTATTATTTAATACGATGTCATATCGATGGATTTATTGTTATTATTGTTGTTATGAAATTTTGACAATATTAAATGATATTAGATATATATATATAAACTTATACACGTGAGTATGTCATTGTATTTGTGGATTGTCCATTAAGTCAACTTTTCCCAATTAAGAGTCTCTTTAGTTTATGCTTTGTATCTAGAGGCTGTTTGTTCCATTTGATTTAAAACCAATGGTTAATGTGAGTTTTTGTTTTTTGTACTTGCATATCATGAGAGTTACTTGCCCATTTTGACATGCCCTCATGATGATTTTTCCATGAGGAGGAAATAACCATACTACTGATTTTGTGGTAGCGAGTGTGAAGACCTCGCGATGTTGATATGTTTTAGTGCAGTGGTATCATGAGTTAGTCATATTCCTTTGGCTAAGAGGCTCATTCTTTCACATGTGTTGTTGTTCAGTCTTTGGGTATGTGTATATTATGGTTTGGCCTTGTTGGTGTTGTGTTCAATTGTTTTACTTGTTTAAGAGCCTCTTGTTTCATTGGTTTCTGGATCCATGTAGAGGGAGTGGGCTCCTTTATGACATTCGGGGGTCATGAGAGATGGAATTTCATGAGGTTCCTTGTAAGGATGCGTGAAGTCTAGACCTCTTGGGCGTAAGGGAGTTTACCATATTTTAATCAAGTTATAACTAATTAATGAATGGGTATGGGTAGTTAGATAATTTAAAAAGATAATAACTTATCAGTGCCTCATGACTTAGTCCTAGGGAGGATGTTTTAGGCTGAGCATGGGAAGACCATGGAGATGATAAGCTAATCTCACTTGGTTTCTCTCTCAAGGTCAAGATGGCTCCACATGCCATAGGCTAGTGCCTTGTTCTTGGTTGGCATGCGATGACACTCCCTCATACATGTCAGTACTTTTCTTACTTTTGTATTCTTGTTATGATGTTTTATCAGCCTCTAGAAATCTCTTGTTTCATTCTTGACTATTTTGTGTATGGTTGTATGTATGGAAGTTGTTTGGTGTTAGTCCCTTTGGTAAAGCATCAACCTTGGTTTAGTGTGCGAGTTGGGACCTAGTGACATCTCCTAGCTCAGGGGGTGGTTCCTTGTAGGTTCCATATTGGTTGGAGCTTTTTTCCATTGGGGTTTTTCCCTCTTCCTTCGTGTTGTCTTCATTCGTGGACTTGGAGCTTTCTTCATGTTGACCTTGATGCCTTGGAGGAGATTCATGTATTGATCACCTTATGATAGAGAAACTTAAATCATATATTAATTTAAGAATGTAGTATAAGTGAATGATACTCACGATTGTATCACTATCTAAAAACAAACAACAATGTATCCATGATTTATTTTAGATTGTACATTCAGATGGAAATAATAATATAAGTTAATCAAATGTAAGTAGAATGAAAGAGGAAAATGATATACTCTTACTAGTAAAAACTTATCATTTCTTAGTCATGTATATTTCCTTAAATTGGATTCATAGAACATGAATGAATTTGTCATGTTTAGTATGTGGGATGGATTAGTTAGTTGTAATTAAATGTATTTTGTCAATGAGATAAATCAACAATACAATTATTCATGTGGTAATTAAGTGTTAGAAAGTAGATGTGTAGATGTGATGGAAATGGATGTTATTACTTTCTTCATGTTATATCTTTAGGAATGGAAACAAATTAATGCTTATACCTTCAGTACCTTCATGTGAATATGGATGTAAGTTAAGTATATGTTAGCATACATTTATGATATCAATGTTATTAACAATGACATTAAACAAAAAACTTAAACTATCAATGATAAAGCATGGGAAACACAAGATCATTGAATATGTAGTTGGAATCTTGAAACTAGAATAACACTAAGGCTGAAAACTAAAATGAAACTCAGTACATAGACATCATTAAGAGCTAAATGAGAATACATATATTTGTGTTATGGCTGCCATAAAACTAACATCTCATAATTAGCAATATGAAGATGTAAGTTGCATACATAGGTTAATGAGCATGCTTGCGGGTTGATGCATTGAGTAGTGGACAACAATAGTAGCATATCATGTGAAGTGTATGATATAGGCTAATATGCATACATGCATTTGTAGTTGTGTTCCATGGTAAGGATAAATCATTAGGATCGTAGAAGTGAACTATTATGATAATGGTAAACTAAATGTATCGATCATAAATCATAAATGGTGTAAGTCTAGTAGTGACATCGATACCCTAGGGAAATGATGAAACCATGTAAACCATTATACCTTGTAAACATGACTTCACTTGTGTTAGTAAAGTAATGTATGAACATTGGTTAAACACTTAACGCTAAATCAAGACTAGTGTACCAAACTTTAACTTAATGTCTAGTTTGAGTTAAATATAAACCTTATTAGTAAACAAAAAAAAAATTATTCCACTCTTTTGGACCTAGTTGTAGGAAGTTTCCCTGGGGTTTATTGGTGGGCACTACACATTGGTATCAGAGCATAACTTACGAGTTCTAGGCTCTAGATTTGGTACTCTGGTTATGCATGTGCCATTATGCTAGTTAGATGTTAGCTTGAGTTTAAACAATGACTTTAAACTTGTTGTTTGTTGTAACTCCTAGTTCAATGGCTTATAGTCTTCCCCTTATATTTGTTTAGCTAGGATGCTTGCTAGGCATAGAGGGTGTGGATCAGGTCATGGACATGGCCCTGGTTGTTGCATGGGGGCTCATGAGAGTCCTCACCCTGAGATTTTTGAGAGGTCACATCATAGTGAGCCGCAATAGGAGTAGCCTAGTGGTGATGCGATACCTCAGTTGGTTGCAGTGTTACATGAGATTCTTGGTCACTTAGGGCCAAGGCAAGATGGGGATTGATAGGGTGAGGTTAGGAAGGAGGAGTCTCACTAGTCAGAGCACTAGGAGAGAGAGCATTCATGCTCCCCTCCTAGGAGGAGAGTTGAGGTTGATCAGGAGGAGGTAGCACCTAGCCACATGAGGGATTTCTAAAGAGCTCGACCCCCCACTTTTGATGGTTTAGGTATAGGAATGGAGGCTGAGACATGGTCATTGGATCTGAGTTGGTTTTTTTCTATGCATCCATATAGCAGCAACACCAAGGCCAAGTGCGCTATCAAGTGATAACTAATTGATGAATGGGTATGGGTAGTTAGATAAATTAAAAAGACAATAACTTATCAGTGCCTCATGACTCAGTCCTAGGGAGGATGTTTTAGGTTGGGCATGGGAAGACCGTGGAGACGGTAAGCTAATCTATTTTGGTTTCTCTCTCAAGGTTGAGATGGCTCCACATGCCATAGGCTAGTGCCTTGTTCATGGTTGGCATGCAATGACACTCCCTCATACATGTGAGTCATTTGCTTACTTTTGTATTCTTGTTATGATGTTTTATCAACCTCTAGAAATATTTTTTTTCCTTCTTAACTGTTTGGTGTATGGTTGTATGTGTGGAAATTTTTTGGTGTTAGTCCCTTTAGTAAAATGTTAGGTGGTTGGATCTTTTCTCCATTGGGAGGATGTTTTAGGTTGGGCATGGGAAGACCGTGGAGATGGTAAGCTAATCTATTTTGGTTTCTCTCTCAAGGTTGAGATGGCTCTACATGCCATGGGCTAGTGCCTTGTTCATGGTTGGCATGCAATGACACTCCCTCATACATGTGAGTCGTTTGCTTACTTTTGTATTCTTGTTATGATGTTTTATCGACCTCTTGAAATATTTTGTTTCCTTCTTAACTATTTGGTGTATGGTTGTATGTGTGGAAATTTTTTGGTGTTAGTCCCTTTAGTAAAATGTCAGGTGGTTGGATCTTTTCTCCATTGGGAGGATGTTTTAGGTTGGGCATGTGAAGACCGTGGAGACGGTAAGCTAATCTATTTTGGTTTCTCTCTCAAGGTTGAGATGGCTCCGCATGCCATAGGCTAGTGCCTTGTTCATGGTTGGCATGCAATGACACTCCCTCATACATGTGAGTCATTTGCTTACTTTTGTATTCTTGTTATGATGTTTTATCGACCTCTAGAAATATTTTGTTTCCTTCTTAACTGTTTGGTGTATGGTTGTATGTGTGGAAATTTTTTGGTGTTAGTCCCTTTAGTAAAATGTCAGGTGGTTGGATCTTTTCTCCATTGGGATTTTTCCCTCTTCCTTAGTGTTATCTTCATATGCAGACTTGGAGCTTTCTTCATGTTGACCTTGATCCATTGGAGAAGATTCATGTATTGATCACCTTATGATAGAGTAAATTAAATCATATATTAATTTAAGAATGTTGTATAAGAAGTGAGTGATACTCACGATTGTATCACTATATAAAAACAACCAACAATGTATCCATGATTTACTTTAGATTGTATAAGTTTATCAAATGTAAGTAGAAAGAAAGAGGAAAATGATATACTCTTACTAGTAATATCTTACCATTTGTTAGTCATGTATATTTCCTTAAATTAGTTTCATAGAACATCAATGATTTCATCATGCTTAGTATGTGGGATGGATTAGTTAGTTGTAATTAAATGTATTTTGTCAATGAGATAAATGAGCAATATGATTATTCATGTGGTAATTAAGTGTTAGAAAGTAGATTAGTAGATGTGATGGAAATGGATGTTATTACTTTCTTCATGTTATATCTTTAGCAATGGAAATGAATTAATGCTTGTACCTTCAATACCTTCATGTGAATATGGATGTAAGTTAAGTAGATGCTAGCATACATTTATGAGATCAATGTTATTAACAATGGCATTAAACAAAAAACTTAAACTATCAATGATAAAGCATGGGAAACACAAGATCATTGAAGATGTAGTTGGATTCTTGAAACTAGAATAACACTAAGGCTGAAAACTAAAATGAAACTTAGTACATAGACATCATTAAGAGCTAAATGAGAATACATATATCTGTGTTATGGCTACCATAAAACTAATGCCACATAATTAGCAATATGAAGATGTAAGTTGCATACATAGGTTAATGAGCATGCTTGCGGGTTGATGCATTGAGTAGTGGACAACAATAGTAGCATATCATGTGAAGTGTATGATATAGGCCAATATGCATACATGCATTTGTAGTTGTGTTCCATGATAAGGATAAATCATTAGGATCATAGAAGTGAACTAATATGATAATGGTAAACTAAATGTATCCATCATAAATCATAAATGGTGTAAGTCTAGTAGTGACATTGATACCCTAGGGAAATGATGAAACCATGTAAACCATTAAGCCTTGTAAACATGACTTCACTTGTGTTAGTAAAGTAATGTATGAACATTGGTTAAACACTTAATGCTAAATCAAGACTAGTGTACCAAACTTTAACTTGATGTCTAGTTTGAGTTAAATATAAACTTTATTAGTAAACAAAAAAAAATTATTCCACTCTTTTGGACCTAGTTGTAGCAAGTTTCCTTGGGGTTTGTTGGTGGGTGCTACACATTGGTATCAGAGCATAACTTGTTTGCATATGCACACTCCAATGAGACATTGTAGGTGATTGAAGGTTTTGTCATTGATGGAAACCTTGCAATCCTATGGTTCCAACAAAGCATTATACCGACAAAGCATTACACCGACAAGTTAGTGCACTGACATCAGTAGATCACACTCTACACTGGCACTTAGTACACCGGCACCGACACAAAAAAAGGAAGTATACCTGCACAGAGGCCGATAGGATTTTGTTATATTATATTTTGTTTATTATTGAAAAACTTTGTAAGCCGACTTGGCATGTTGTAAAATGACTCTTATATATAAAAGAGATCATTGTAGACATTTTGTAAGTAAGGAAGTAAGTGAAGAAAGTGATGTATGTGAAATATTAAGGCAGACCTATTATGTGAAATATAGGTTGAAGGGTTTATGTAAGAAGCAGGGCAGCAACCGGTACTGGATCAGGCATTATAGATGCTATTGTAAAGTAGTACAAGATATTGGATTTGTATAATCCACATTATAAGTCAGTGAGACTTTCCATTGAGCAGTGAGCTCTAGGCAGCTGGCCTTCCTACATGTGCAGGCCCCTATTGTAAGTAATATTCTCTTATTGGCCAGTGAGTGAATATTGTGGGTCACAAATATCACCGAGGTTTTTCCCAAACCGGGTTTCCTCATTAAATCCTTGTGTTATGGTGTGCTTTTCATGTGGATGTTCTTAATTCTATTTATTACATTATTTCTTGTATACCGGTACACTATTATAATATGTTTTACATGTTTTAAGATAAGAAATTCTAATTACCGGTTAGATACTGATTCACCCCCCCCTCTCAGTATCTATGGGATTCCTAACAATTGGTATCAGAGCTTGGTCCTCTATTTTCAGAAGCCTAACAACTTGAGGAAGATCTTGACACTGGTAAAGATGGAAAATCTGATGAAGCAACTTGAAGGAGCTCTTTCAGACTATGATGCAGAGAAATTGAAAAATATCAAACTAGAAGATGATTTAAGGGTAGCTGAGGATATCATTCAGGCACTTCAAGAGAATCTTACTATTGCAAGAAATAAGAGAAGAGAACTTTGTGAAAAGTTGCAAAATGAGAATGATGAAAAGGAATCACTTAATGATCAGATAAGCAAGCTGAAACAAGAGAACATGACAACAAAGAATGAGATGCAAGATATGACTATGAGATTTTGTAAAGAGATTGAGGATAGGAAGAAGAATGAAGAAGAATTGACTAGAAGACTAAGTGATGCAGCAAATGAAAACACAAGACTTAGCTATGAAAATGACATGTTTAAGACAGATCTGATGCACACTCAGAATGATTCCAATGAACTGATGAGACAGAAAGAGGTCTTAGAAAGAGAACTAGAAACTGCAAATCAACATAAAGAAAAATTCAAGAAAAGCTTAGAGGAACTTGGCACCTTGCTGAAGAATCAAAAACCTAAAGGTGACACTTCTGGAATTGGCTTTGAAGTTGGTGAAAGCTTCGATATTGCAAACACTCAGGATCACAACAAACTCGTAAGACAACCTAATGCTTATAAATTCAATGGAAAATACTTTAACTATAATAAGTATGGTCATAGAGAAAATGAATGTAGATCTAGAAATTATCAGAATATCAACACACCCACTGGTCAATGTTCTAAATGCAACAAAGTTGGTCACAACTCTGAAAATTGCAGAATGAATGTGAGATGTTATGTTTGTGGAAGATTTGGACATTTATCTAATCAATGCAGAACACAAACCGGCATAGGTTATGGGAAAGCTATTCAAAAGAATAATGTTACTTGTTATGCATGTAACAAGATTGGGCATATTGCAAAATTTTTTAGAAGTAAAGGATCACAGGTAGACAACAAAATTTCTAGCTTGAAGGGTAAAGAAAAAATTGAAGAAGTTAAGCAAGAATTCTCAAAACAATGGATTAGAAAAGCTTATCTAAATATTGGGAATACTCCTCCACTGGTAGAACCAATCAATGCTTCACCGATAGAATAGAGTAGTGCTCCACTGGCAGGAAGTTCTTCATCTAATTGAAGAAAGTTTCCTTGAGGGTTTGGCAATCTAATGACACATGTGCTATTATTCCCTCGGTTAGAGATAAGAAGTTGGAAATTACTTATTACCAGCAGACAATGTTAAGTGAATACTTAACCGGCATGCATTTAATGTGGTAGGTGGCGAAAAGACACTATAAATTTGAGGTTTTGGCTCCATTTCATTTCACCGAGATTTCAAACCTACGAAGAGCGCAAAGATTTCGAGCTAAGAGGCAAGAACACTCCAAGCAATCATCCATCCTAAAGGCAGTAAAAGGTATTTTATCATGGCATCCACCTCTGCAATTGAATATATAGTAAACCCTACTATTGTCAAAGTCATAAAAAGACCTAGGCCCATATTTCAATTAGTTCTTGAAGTAGCAAAGAAAGATGATACCTTAGGTGCTTTTTCTCAAATTCCTAAGGGAGTTGTTTATGCTAAAGACCCCAGAATTTATATTCACTGTAACATTGAGGAACTAGGAGATGAAGAGATTAAAACCATGTTTAAAACTATGATATGTGATGAATCTGGCAATGTAAAAGATGAACACAAGATCATTGAAACCCTAGGATTTATGGAGATCCTTAGCATTCTTGAATTCCCCAAGGATGTGATTAGGATAGTCTTAAGTAGGGTACATGGTGAATTTTTCTAGCTAGATGCAATCCACAAAATCACTAAGGAAGTTGTGAAAGCTGTCACAGGGTTACCAACCACCGGTAAAAGGCCAGACAAAACTAAGAAGGTTTCCAATGACCTAGTTACTCAGTTAACTGGTGCCACATCCAATAAAAGGTCCTTAAGAGTAAATGATGTAATAGACATTAATGTGAGATTTATCAGCATGATATTAGGGTCTAAAGCTACTCATGCAAATAGACTTAATTCAGTTTCAAGTTTATGCATTAAGAGTGCTTATGATATGATCATAGATAATGCAAATATTGATGTATGTGAGTGGTTAAAGGACAAATTAATTGACAACTTAGGCAAGATTAAGAAGGACAAGAAAGGAACTTTCAGGTTTGGAAATCTGTTAGTATGTCTAATGCTACATATAACCAAATAGGTTCCCGGTATAGGCTATAAAGAACTTGGATATTATATACCGGTAGGTAAACAGTTAACATAACTATTCAATAATATGGGAGAAGACAAGGAAAACAATATCCATGATTTCTTTCAAGCACTAAAGGTCAAAATAAAGAAAAGAATCCGACTATCACAAAAGATTGCTAACAAATATAAGGATGAAATATGCTTTGTAATCAAGAAGGATGAGATCTGGATGGAAGCAATCATCCCTAAGATAGTTTGGGTAAGAGAAATGGGTTATGAAACAGATGATCATATAATTGAAACATATGCTAAAGCACTTCTGAAAGCCCCTAAAGAACCTAAGGAAGAAGTATTTGGTAGTGCAGAAACTATTGAAGCCAAATACAATCCAAGAAAAGAGTGAAAAAGGTTGAGGCAGTTGTAAGAAAAGGCTCCAGATAGGCAAAGGCTATTAAAGAAGATGTGTTAAAACAAACCGGTATAATAGAGGATGAGTTAGCAGCTCCACAACCTGAAACTCACCTATCACTGGTAGGTACTTCTTCGGAGAGTGACATGCCTGCAACTTTCAAAAGAGTTGTAAGGAAAAGAGATCCCTCAATGGCAACCACACCTTCACCTAGGAGGACAAGACAAAAACAACAAGCAGTAAGATCTCCAGTAAGAAAGGCTACACCAAAGAAGAAGAAACTAACACCCAAAGAGAAGAAGAGGACAAACAAGGACTTGGCCCCTCTTGATATACTGTTGAATAAAATTACAAAGGAAGGCAAATTGAAGAATATAGAGAAAATATGTGACACTCTGACAACTGATGAAAAAGAACAAGTAGAAAACAATGTTATATTGCATATGGATATGTATAAGAAATTTTTGATGGAAGTAGTAAATGAAATTCTAAATGAACTATTTAAGAGATTGGAAGCAAGAATACAAGCAGTAATAGAACTAGCAAGAAAATAAAGTTAGAGAAGCTACTTGCTGTATATCCAGTGAATTCACCCAAAGAAATTGATGACTTAATTGCTGAAGCCAACTGGTCAATATTTTCTACTGCACACCGGCACATTGCTTTAATGGTTGGAAGAGTTAATGAGGTGACTGAGGAGACAAAAAATGCATGGGACATTTTCCTAGTGGAAAAAGAAAAACAAGAAGAATACATGAGCCACAAACCTATAAAGGTATATTAGAAAGAAAGAGACAAGGGTAAAGGTAAAGTTGGTGGACCACCTAGTATCAAGGTTAAAGACAACTTACCCCCACCTCCTTTGATTACTCCACTGGTGAAAACAACAACTACAAAAGATCAACCGACAACTGAAAGTATGGATATAGAAGATGGTAATCCTAATCTTGAAGTCTTATATATTGTGGATGTTGATACTCAAAAGATCAACATTGTGGTAGACAAAGATATAGCTGATAAGACTGACATGGTTAGTGAGCCTCCGGTAGCTAAGCAAACTGATAACACATAGGAGAAACCAACAGATGACAAAGAGAAAAAGGTAGAGACTCAGACTCAGACTGAGACAATGCAACAAACAGAGAAACAAATAGAGCAAAAGGCTTCTGAATAGGAACAACAACAGGAATAGGAATAGAAGGAAATAATGCCACCAACAACTAGAGAAGTAGAAAAACCATTTCTTAAGGAAATGCAGACACAAATAGACCTATCAAAGGTCAATACAAGCTTGGTTACTTCCACTTGCGGTACTCAGAATCTAGTTTCATCATCAGGCTACAAATCAACTAATGTGACTGAGGTACTATTAGATTCAATTAAAAAGATAACAGATTGTAGCTTACAAGCTTATAAGGCAATAGATGATACCATACCAATTTCGAAGGTAATTGCTCCTAATTGTAATATAGACAATAAAGATTCTTTAGGACAACTTTACCTTGTGTAAATATATCATAGAAAAAATTGAGAAAATAAAGGAAGAGACATTGAAGGATAAAGTAGAAATTGAAAAGCATAAATTCTTTGATGAGAAAATAAAGAAGTGTAACAGAGATTTTGATACACTTCTACCAGAATTGTGTAATTTATTGAAAGAGTACAAAACTCTATACAAGGACACCTGTAAGACAAACCTTTTGACTGTAGATATAGATAAGAAGATGACCAAGGTACAGGATGAAATCAATAATCTTGCAGATAATTTTGTCAACTCACCTGATACACTATCAATTTTTGAACAGAAGATAATAAATTTTGAGGAAGATTTACTTAAATTAGAAAGAGAAAAGGAGAGAATAGTGAATAAGGCAAAGCATTTGAGATTAAAATTGAATCCAAGGTTGGACTATCTAGCATCACTGAGGAAGGAAATATCTGAGGCACTAATACAGGGACAGAAAACACTGACAGAGCATTTGCAACATCTCACCGGTACAGTTAAGAGAACATAGACAACAATAAGAGATAGTAAAAAGTTTATGGAGAGTATAAACTTGATTTTAGTGGATCTATTTCAAATTGTAACTACCCAGTTACAAGGTTGAAACTACAAAATCCACTGACATCTTGACAACATTTGCCATTGATGCCAAAGGGCGAGTAGTGGGATGAGAAAATTCAACATCATAGGAATCATATGCTCAGGGGGAGCACACACATTTTTGGTAACATTTTTGGACTTCACATTTTTGGATATATATATTTTTGGATACACTTTTGAAATTTCTCATGAGTGTTGCCATCAATGCCAAAGGGGGAGATTGTTGGCATATACACACTCCAATGAGACATTGTAGGTGATTGAAGGTTTTGTCATTGATGGCAACCTTGCAATCCTATGGCTCCGGAAAAGCATTATACCGACAAAGCATTACATCGACAAGTTAGTGCACCGACATTAGTAGATCACACTCTACACTGACACTCAGGATACCGACACCGACACAAAGAAAGGAAGTATACCGACATAGAGGCCAATAGGATTTTGTTATATTATATTTTGTTTATTATTGAAAAACTTTGTAAGCCAACTTGGCATGTTGTAAAATGACTCTTATATATAAAAGAGATCATTGTAGACATTTTGTAAGTAACGAAGTAAGTGAAGAAAGTGATGTATGCAAAATATTAAGGTAGACCTATTATGCGAAATATAGGTTGAAGGGTTTATGTAAGAAGCAGAGCAGCAACCGGTACTGGATCAGGAATTATAGATGCTATTGTAAAGTAGTGCAAGATATTGGATTTGTATAATCCACATTATAAGTCAGTGAGACTTTCCATTGAGTAGTGAGCTCTAGGCAGTTGGCTTTCCTACATGTGCAGGCCCCTATTATAAGTAATATTCTCTTATTGGCTAGTGAGTGAATATTGTGGGTCACAAATCCCACCGAGGTTTTTCCCACACCGAGTTTCCTCGTTAAATCCTTGTGTTATGGTGTGCTTTTCATGTGGATGTTCTTAATTCTGTTTATTACATTATTTCTTGTATACCGGTACACTTTTATAATATGTTCTGTATGTTTTAAGATAAAAAATTCTAATTACCAGTTAGATACTGATTCACCCCCCCCTCTTAGTATCTATGGGATTCCTAACATAACTTATGAGTTCCAGGCTCTATACTGGGTACTCTGGTTATGCGTGAGCCATTATGCTAGTTAGATGTTAGCCTGAGTTTAAATAACAACTTTAAACCTGTTGTTGTTTGTTGTAACTCTTATTTCAGTGGCTTATAGTCTTCCCTTGTATTTGTCTAGTTAGGATGCTCACTAGGCATAAAGGGCATGGATCGGGTCATGGACGTGGCCTTGGTGGTTGCATGGGGGCTCGTGAGAGTCCTCACCCTGAGATTTTTGAGAGGTCACATCAGAGTGAGCCATGCTAGGAGTAGCCTAATGGCGATGCGATACCTCAGTTGGTTGTAGTGTTCCAGGAGCTTGTTGGCCACTTAGGGCCAAGGCAGGATGAGGATTGACAGGGCGAGGTTAGACAAGAGGAGTCTCACTAGTCAGAGAACTAGGAGAGAGAGCGCTTGCACTCCCCTCCTAGGAGGAGAGTTGAGGTTGATCAGGAGGAGGTAGCAGCTAGCCACATGAGGGAATTATGAAGAGCTTGACCCCCCACTTTTGATGGTTTAGGTACAGGGATGGAGGCCAAGACATGGTCATTGGATCTGAGTTAGTTTTTTCTATGCATCCGTATAGCAACAACACCAAGGATAGTTGAGCTATCAAGTGATAACTAATTAATGAATGCGTATGGGTAGTTAGATAATTTAAAAAGACAATAACTTATCGGTGCCTCATGACTCAGTTCTAGGGGGGATGTTTTAGGTTGGGCATGGGAAGACCATGGAGACGGTAAGATAATCTCTTTTGGTTTCTCTCTCAAGGTTGAGATGTCTCCGCATGCCATAGGCTAGTGCCTTGTTAATGGTTGGCATGTGATGACACTCCCTCATACATGTGAGTCCTTTGCTTACTTTTGTATTCTTGTTATGATGTTTTATCAGCCTCTAGAAATCTGTTGTTTCCTTCTTGACTGTTTGGTGTCTGGTTGTATGTGTGGAAGTTGTTTGGTGTTAGTCCCTTTGGTAAAATGTCTACCTTGGTTTAGTGTTCGAGTTGGGAACTAGCGACATCTCCTAGCTCAGGGGGTGGTTCCTTGTAGGTTCCACATTAGTCAGGTGGTTGGATATTTTCGCCATTGGGGTTTTTCCCTCTTCCTTGGTGTAGTCTTCATACGCAGACTTGGAGCTTTCTTCATGTTGACCTTGATCCCTTGGAGAAGATTCATGTATTGATCACCTTATGATAGAGTAAATTAAATCATATATTAATTTAAGAATGTTGTATAAGAAGTGAGTGATACTCACAATTGTATCACTATGTAAAAACAACCAACAATGTATCCATGATTTACTTTAGATTGTATAAGTTAATCAAATGTAAGTAGAAAGAAAGAGGAAAATGATATACTCTTACTAGTAATATCTTACCATTTGTTAGTCATGTATATTTCCTTAAATTGGATTCATAGAACATCAATGAATTCGTCATGCCTAGTATGTGGGATGGATTAGTTAGTTGTAATTAAATGTATTTTGTCAATGAGATAAATCAGCAATATAATTATTCATGTGGTAATTAAGTGTTAGAAAGTGGATGTGTAGATGTGATGGAAATGGTTGTTATTACTTTCTTCATGTTATATCTTTAGCAATGTAAATGAATTAATGCTTGTACCTTCAATACCTTCATGTGAATATGGATGTAAGTTAAGTATATGCTAGCATACATTTATGTGATCAATGTTATGAACAATGGCATTAAATGAAAAACTTAAACTATCAATGATAAAGCAAAGGAAACACAAGATCATTGAAGATGTAGTTGGATTCTTGTAACTAGAATAACACTAAGGCTGAAAACTAAAATGATGATGGCATTGACTAAACTAGTAAATGATTGATTAGTGAATGTGATGAAGAGATTGAGATTCATGTTTGATGATTAACTTTTGTGTTGTCATTGATGGGAACAATGTTTTTGTAGTCATCTAAGTCTTGGAAGCCAATCAATAAGACTTAACTGGTACAAAAGACAGTTTACATGAGGATCGACAAAACCTGTAAATAGTGAACAAAGTTGCATTCCGACAACTAGTATAGGCAATTATTGAATAGTTGGATGATGTGGTTTTAAAGAAATTATGGAGACAAGTATTTGAAGTTACGTTCATGACCGCATAGGCAGAATCAACTGGACAAGCAATATTTGATGTACAGAGCAGGTATTCTGATGAACACTCGACCAGTAGTGATAAAACTCACTTAAATTGTTTAATCGACACATGATTTGTTTTGTTTTTGATTTCTTATATTGGTGGCCGACATAAGTAAAGCATACAATGTAAAATTGTCTAGATTCATTGAACCTAGGAAATTGTTCCAAGGTTGTAACCGACTAGGAGATGTTAATTAAAGGTTTGATGAGGTATCAAGTATGTATGTATGTATGTATGTGTGTGAGATCATTAGCGAAGGATGTGAATTTGACTGTGTAGTGATTAGTGAGTCTTTGTATTGATGTGTTGTTGAAGTTTTGAGGATCTGAAACAGATCTTATCAGACATAGAGGTGTTACATGAAGATCATTTGACTGTTGTTTTCCTACCAATTTGCTGCAGTAAAATCCCCTAACTAGTTAGGTCCTAACATGCCTTAATTTGTAAATCCCCTAACAAGTTAGCTCTTTTTCAGAGTCTTAAATCCTCTTGAGAGGTTGATCCTAATAGGTCAAAGCTCCTAACAGTTCTCATCATCTAAATCCCTTAACCGGGTGACTCCTAACTGGGTCTGCTCCTAACAGGGCATACTTGTAAGACCTTAACCGGTCAAGATTTCTATTCTACAAATAGTGAATCTTGTGGGTATTAACTCCCACCATGGTTTTTCTCTTTTGGGTTTTCCACGTATAAATCTCTTGTGTTATGTGGAATTTTTTTAATTGGGAATTAGCTTATGTGGTGATATTCCTCTTGCGTTTGTTAAGTTTTAAGTTGTTTATGTCAGTGATCCGATTCATATTGATTTTGCTTGCACTGATTCACGCCCCCCTCTCAGCGCCTTATAAGTTTATGAATTGGCATTAGAGCTAGACTTCCTTGAGGCTTAACCGCTTAGGAAGGATACCTAAGGTAGACATGGGGGAAGGAATGAGCTATAGAGAGATGTCTAAAACACTTGTAGAAACTGAGAAAGCCCTAGAAACATTGAGAGGCAAGTATAAAGCTTCACTTACTAAGAGAAAAGAGCTAACTGAACAACTATTGGAAGTTTCTGAAAGCAACTCTTTTGATGAAGCAAACATAGATGCATTAGTTGATGAAGTGGAGAAACTGAATGATGAGAAGGCTAACTTGAGGAGAGAGCTAGAATCCCTAACCATTAGAATGAGTTAAGAACTTGAAGCAAGGAGGACAACAAAAGACAACATCAAAGAGAAAGAACATGAGATCTTTAAGTTGAATTAGGAAATTGGTACTATGTATGCTCATTGGCATGAGGAGAAAGAAGAAAAAGAAGAAATAAAGGAAGAAATTGATATGGCAATGTCTCTTAGAGAGAATCTTATGAAGCAGAACGAAGATCTCACTAAAGAACTTGTTGATGCTAATGGAAAACTTGCTAAGTTCAACAAAAGCTATACCATGCTTGATGAATAGATTTAGTCACAACCTAGGATGAAAGGTGACACAATTGGATTGGGTTATATAATATTTGAGAAAGGTGAGTCTTCTAGTACTAAGGACAACATGGAAGAAGGTAAATGTGCACCTACGATTCAGAAATTCACTAGTAAGAAATCCTATAAGCCTGTTTGTTTCAATTGTCATAAACTAGGACATACTACTAATGTTTGTAGAAGCAGTTATAATGTTGATAATGGTTACAAACCTAATGCATATAAATGATATGTTCCTAGAAAATTTAATGGATATTGTTACACATGCAACATGTATGGGCATAGATCTATTGAATGCAAGTATGGAGAAAATAATCCAACACCTCACATGAATTAGAGATCTGGTGGTGTTTGGAGAAGGAATTTTAATGACTAGAGAAACCCTACTTTGCAGAGACCCTGTGCTAACCACTCTAGTCCCTATGAGATGGAAATGAAGATGAATGTAATTTGCATAGTCTATCATAACTATGGAAATGTAGCTATGAACTATAGAAGAAGGACTGGTAGAGGCAATGCAGGACCTTGGAGAGCATCTGGTATGGCTTGTTATCATTGTCACCAATTGGGACACATTGCTAAGTTTTGCAAAGTAAAGAAGAATCAACCAGTAAATCAATCTGTTGACTGGGAAGGGAAGAAGACAATTGATGTTGAGGATTTTAGATGGTTCAAATAAAAAAAAGACAACTGAGAGGGGGGGGGTGAATCAGTTATCTCAAATTACTAGAACCTTAAGCAATTAAAACTTTAATACTGGAACCCAAAAGATCAATACCAAAAATGTATAAACCAATTACTGAAATAGTAGATAAACCAATTAAGCATAAACAATAATCAGATAATAAATACCATCCACATGAACCAAGATTTGTACGTGGAAAACCTAGTAAAGGGAAAAACCACGGTGGAAAGCCTACCCACAGTCAGATAATACTTCTGCAATAAGTATACGAATTACAAATGAGGGGCCTACCCTTGTAGGAAGGCTAATAGCTTAGAGCACACTGCTCATCAAAAAAGGAGTCTCACTGACTACATAGAAATCCAAACTACAATTCAAAAGAAGGAAAGAACTGCAAAGATAGTATCTCCTATGCCTGAGTACAATTTCGGTTAAGCTCAATACCAGAGGACTAAATCCTCTTACATAAACCCAACTCGATCACCAATGATCGACCAAATCCTTTGCTTGAATGATTATTACATTATTCTCTCATATACATCCTCACATATGATCTACACTAATATCTTACATAATATATATACAAACCCTTGACCACAAACAATAAGGTCGGCCACCAAACAATAGAACAATTACATAATCACAAAACATCTTGGCTTGAGATGAAACAAATAATATCCAATCCATAAGACATCTTGAAAATGCATCGAGAAGTCCAATCCACATGTTACTTTAAGCCGATCCATAACCTTGATATCACCATCAGCATCCTAAATCTCTACTAGAAGCCGTACCAACACTACTTATACAAAACATCAAAGATCTTCATCAGAGCTCTGCCAGTGAAACCCTCGCCGGAACAACAAACCAAGCTTATTAGCATACATGATAGCATCTGATCACTAGATCAAAACCAACTGACTGAACATGAATCTAAGTAGCATGAATAAGAAAATTCCATAACCCAAACATAGTAGAGCATACCAGATCATCATGATCTAATCCAATCTAGAAACTAAACAACCTACCAGGACCAAAAGGGTGTCGGTAAAGTAACCAAAACAACTAGTGTTGACATCAATGACAAAACATCAATGCAACACATAATTAATTCTCCAAATGGCCAACAGACGAAACTAGAGTTGAGATGAATAGAATTTGGAAGGAGAAAAGCGATGATAAACCATATGAGGAGTCAAATTCTTCACCTAGTGTGGAGAACCCATCACTGGTAAACTGAGTTGTTTTTACAACTTGGGGAGAGCTTATTGTCAGATCTTTAGAAGAACCCCTGGATGAAGTGCGGTAAGTCTGATCTATATATTTTGATACATTTAGATGTTATGAAGAGTTTTTTTAATCATAACCGGTAGAAATGATGTTGTTGGCAATTGACACTTAATTGGTTGGTTTAACTACGTTGTCATTGATGGCAACATGGTATTTTATTCCGGCTTCATGTTTTGGTTCAGTTGTGTACCAACAGGCACTTCACAGACACTACACTGGCACTGGCACCGGTATCGATAGGATAGAAAGATTTCTTTGGTTATCGACAATGTAGGCCTACATGGTTTAGAATATGGTTATCAGTATTGGAGGCTGACATTTTTGGATTCGACATCAATAATTGTTTTTGATATTCATGTATTTATGTTATCTAGCCGACATATAATTTGATATTGTAATTATATTTGTAAGTCGACACAGGGCATGATAAATTATATAGGGTATATAGGTCAGTTGGATTAGATCATTTTGATATAGAATAACAAAGATGGTGATGAATATGCGAATGTGATAATGCGAAATACATCAAAGAGATTATGTATGTGAGGATATTTATGTAAGGTTTATTCCGGTAAAGGGTTTAGGGTTTTAGACTAGAATAGACAGAGCTTAAACCAGAACTATATTCTAGCATAGAAGATGCTATCTGATAAGCTCAACACTTCGCTAGATTGTAGTTGGTTGTTTTTAGAGAGTGATACATTGTTATTGGATACATTATTGGTTGTTTTTAGATAGTAATACATTGTTATTGGATACATTATTAGTAGAAAGAAAAGTAAACTACTTTAGATTGTATTGGATTGTAGTTGGTTGTTTTTAGATAGTGATACATTATTATTACATACATTATTGGATGTATCCATGATTTACTTCAATGTTATTGGATTCGAACAATTGGTATCAGAGCTTTGTGCCTCGGAGGAAATTTAACAGCTTGAGGAAGATCCTGAATCCAAAATCCATGGATATGGCTTTGGAGAAGCAATTTGAGATGACACTTGAAGATTATGATGCTGAAAGGTTGAAGAACTTAAAGCTACAAGATGAATTGAATTCTGCTAAGGAATTCATTCTTGTCCTACAAGAGAGGCTATCATCTGTTCAAGCTAGGAGGAAGGAACTTTTGCAAAGTCAAGACGATGAAGAAAAAGATGCACTTAAGGAACAATGTTAGAAATTGAGTCAGGAGAACATAGTTATGAGAAATGAAATGCAAGTTATAACTATGAGAATGTCTAAAGAGATTGAGGACCTAAAGAAAAAGGAATAAAATCTTGTTGTATCCCTGAAGAACAAATTTGAAGAATGTGGTAGGTTGGTTCATGAGAATGATATGTTGAAAATTGATTTAGTACAATCCCAGAGTAATGAACAAGAGCTTGAGAGAAAAATGATAATTCTAAGAGAAGATCTAACTATTAAAAGTGAGTATAAATAAAAAATCAAGATTAGCTCAACATAGCTAGATGAGTTATTGAAGAGACAAAGGCAGAGTGGAGATTCTAGTGGACTTGGATTTGAGCAAGGACAAAGTTCCAATACTGCTAATAAAGATCAAAACCATAAGGCACCGATAAGGCAATTTAATGCTTATAAATTTAATGGTAGATGTTTTGTTTGCAATAGATTTGGTCACATGGCTAGACAATGTAGAAACAGAGCAAATTAGAACCCTGATTTTGCTCTCGATAAATGTTCTAAATGCAATAAGTATGATCATAAGACAAAATATTGCATAACAAATGTTAAATGCTATGCATGTGGAAAGTTTGGAAATATGGCTAATCAGTGCAGGTCAAGCAATTATACCGGTTTTAGCAAAGTAATTCAAAGGAACAATGTTACATTTATGCATGTAATGAGGTTGGATACATTGCTAAATTCTGTAGAAGTAGAAATCCACCGATTGGTAATGGAGGATCAAATGAGAAAGGGAAAGAGAAGGTTAGTGAAATCCGACAAGATCATACTCAGAGATGGGTTAGGAAGATTGAAGAACAATCATCAGATGGAAATGCACTGGTTACTTTTCCGATAGAGGAGGTTGCTCCTGCACTGATAGGTAGCTCATCCAGTAACTAAGGCAAATGCCTTAGGGGTAGGCAAAATTCATAAAGATACTGCATATGCGCTGGGAAGAGGTTCTAGACATTGGAGATGCTTATTCAACATTGATATGTTCTGTTCAAGATCCGATATCTTTCACTGGCAGTCATTAATGTCAATGGAAGATTAGGGTTTTTCTCGGAGGTTAAAAGGTCCAATTCACTTTATTATTGATCACCTTGCATTCAGAGTGATTTCAGAGTGATTAAAAGTGACCAAGAGTGATCAATACATTTTAGAGCAATTAGATTTCTTCTTGAGCGATTTCACCGGTGACTGGAAGAATTTGTTAAGGAGTTTCACCGAAAGTGATCAACAGGTATTTATCTTTAAACATGGAAGTGAGATCATCATCTATTGATATCTTTGTTGCAAATATGACTATAGTAGAGGTCAAGGACCACCAAAGGCCAATTTTCAAGCGGTATCTGCATGTGGCTACCCTGGAAGATTCGGTTGGAGCATTTTCTTGTGTTCCGGAGGGAGTTGTCTATGTTGAAGATGTTAGGGAATAGATACACTATCACATTGAGGACTTGGGAATATCTAAAATAAAGGGCATGTACATGAGTGAGATGATGGGAGAATCAGGAAAGATCAAACCAGCATACAAGCACATTGAAGACTTAGGGTTTACCGACATTCTGGACATCTCAAAATTCAAAGATGAGATAATTAGGTATGTTTTGAGCAGAGTACATGGGGAGTTTATCTGGTTGGATAAACCTTACAAGATCACCAAGGAAGTCATCTAGGCAATCATTGGTTTACCATCAGTTGGGCAACCTCCAGATAAGAAGGTTTCGAATGATTATGTCAACAAAATCACCAGCATGACATCTGACAGGAGATATATGAGAATAAACACTATTACCGACACAGACATCAAATTCAGTAGCATGACCATTAGATATAAGGTAACTCAGTCAAACCGATTGAACTCTGTCTCTAGTTCCTGTATTTTCACTGCATACAAAATGATGAGAGCGAATGTGAAATTGGATCTATGCGGTTGGATGTTAGATGAGTTATTAATAAACCTAGGAAAGATAAGGGTGAAAAGAAATGAACCTTCTGGTATGACAGCTTAATTGTCTGCTTAATGTTATTTTTCATGAATGACACACCTGGTTTTGGGAAGAGGCAGTGGGCATTTGATATCCTAGTAGGGAGACAATTGAAAGAATCAATTGCTACTTTAAGCAGTCAGAGAGATGATAAAGTATGGGGATATTTCAAGGGGTTTCAGAAATCTATGAAGTCCAGGGAAAGGGTTCCTAAGCATATTGTAGAAAAATATTCAATTGACATATTCTTCATGGTGAAGAAGGATGAAACACTTATGGAAGCAGTTAAGCCCCAAAATATTTGGATTGAGGAAATGCGCTATGAAGTGGATGCACAGATTCTTGAGGCTTATGCAAAAATGTTGATTGATGCACCTATTGATGATGCAGAGAAGCCCTATGGTACTGTAAAACAAAAATAACAAGAGGTTGAAACATAGTTCAACTGGAAGAAGAGAGAGAAGCAGGAAGGAAAGGCTAGGAAATTTGTTGAGAAGGTCTCACAAGACATCAAAAAATTAATTGATACTGTCCCAGAGAAAGGTAGGAAGAGGAAGAATCCAAAAGTACACATTGAGCTTGTTAGAGTAGAGTCTGAATCTGAGGATGACACACCCTTGGCATTCAAGAGGGTTGTAAGGAAGAAAATAGAGGAAACAAAGGTAGAAGCTAAAAAGCAAACAGTTGGGAAGGTTACATTTAAAATATCAGCATAGAAGCAAGAACCAAAGGCAACACCTTCAGCTGCATCCAATACTGCAAAGAGGAAGAAGAAGAGTGAAATTGATCTGGAATTCAATTTGGTAATGTGACTATCATTCCACCTAAAACTTGTGCAAAGCTAGTAGATGAAATCAATAAGGATGGCATGTTAAAGAATGTATAGTTTTACTATGAACATTTAGAAGATGATGAACAAAGAGAGGTAGAGGAAGCAGTATTATTATATTTGGATATTTATAAGAAAGCCTTAATAGAAATTGAAAATCAAATACTGACAGAATTATATAATATGTTAGGTGCTAGAAGACTATCAACAATGCAAGAAGACAAGCATATCAAAATTCAAGAGTTATTATCTGTTTGTGTTACTATTGCTCTAGAGGAAATGGAAAAGACACTTGAGGTGGCAGATAGAAAAGTCTTTAATAGAAAGCATACAATAACCAGTCTGATGCTAGGAAGGGTAAATGAGATAATAAAAGAGACTCAAAAAGCATGGGTTAAGTTCTTTGGAGAGAACCGAGGTTTCTTTACTTCACTAGAATCAAAGACAGACACTGTAGACACCCCAGTTGAAGGAAAAGGGAAGGGGATTATGGGTACTTCACCCACAATTTTGAAGAACATTAAGAGTGGAAATCTAGCCCCCGGTAAATACAAATGTACAAACAGATGTTGAGATACTGACTAATACAGAGAGTGAAAAAGTTAATGATCTACATGATACTAATTTTGAGGATAACAGTCCTTTGGATACAGATGTACAAGTTGAGGTTATAGTTCCTACAGAGGAACCGATAGTTACAAAGATTGCACCAAGTGGCGAAGCCACTGATGCAAGTGAGGAAGCCATAAAGGATAAATCATCAGAGGGGAAGAAAGGGGAAACTGACAGAGTACTAGTAGTTGGTCCATCATTGTTTTCAATTGACATCTCATAGGTTGAAAAGAAAAACATAATAGAGATGAGTCCTACTGAACTCATGATGATGGCAACACAAAAACTAATGAAGGAGGGATCTACAGATAAAGGGATTATTGATCATTCAATCACTATTTTACACAGACTAGTCCCAGAATGCAAGATTGACAATGAAATGAGCCCATTCGACAAGCTTAAGATAATTATTGAGCACATTTCAAAGGATTTTCAATCCTTACAACAGATTTCAAACCGACAAGCACTGGAGAGGTTCACTCAGGCTAAAAGAGTTGCATTTTAACAAGTGATTGAATCTGAGAATAAGAAGATTGATGAAAAGATGAAACTAATAGATAATTCTTTGAAGAAGTGTACAAATATTTATAGGGTATTTTGTAACACAAATATACTTATAGTTAATATGGATAAGAAGATAAAAGAATTTCAGGAGAAAATTGCAAATATAGCTAATTCTTTTGATGAATTGACTTCATTGACTACATCCATTGATGGTCAAATTTTGATTTGGGAAGCCCAAAATTCTGTTCTTGAGAAGGAAAGAGACAAAATCATAAGAAGAGATAGAAGTCTGAGAGGATTGGTGAGTCCTCGGTTGGATTCACTCAGTGTACATAAGAAAGAATGTATGGATATGGTTGGAAAGCCCACACCAGCAGAGGTAAATGAGAAAGAGTCATTTGCACATATATTAAGTGGACTTGTATCTATTTCTGTCACTTTCAAAACTGGTTGGGATTCCTATCTTGAGCTATTAGAGAAGGCTTATCCAGAAATTTTGAAATTTGTTAAGCTCTGGTAAGATATTTTTGGGATTTCTTTATACAGTTTTTGTTTGGTTCTTTGACATTCTTTTAGAATTTTTGATGGCATTGATGTCAAAGGGGGAGTGATATAGATGTGAAAAATAATAGGAGTTGTATATATTAGGGGGAGATATGGAGATATGAAGATGTGGAGTATTTTACATTAATGAATATTCAGCTCAGGGGGAGCAAGCAGGATGGAACCGACAGATGAAACCTTGACCATTTTTCACATGAGTGTTGCCATCAATGCCAAAGGGGGAGATTGTTGGCAATTGACACTCTATTGGTTGGTTTCACTATTTTTTCATTGATGGCAACATGATATTTTGTTTCGACTTCATGCTTTAGTTCAATTGTGTACTAACAAGCACTTCACAGACACTACACCGACATCAACACTGACATGATAGAAGGATTTCTTTGGTTACTGGCAATGTAGGCTGACATGGTTTATAATATGGTTATCGGTATTGGAGGCTGACATATCTTGGATCTAGGATTGACAATTGTTTTTGATATTCATGCATTTATGTTATCTAGCCGATGTATAATCTGATATTGTAATTATCTTTGTAAGGCGACATAATGCATGATAAGTTGTATAGGGTATATAGGTCAGTTGGATTAGATAATTTTGATATAGAATAACAAAGATGGTGATGAATATGCAAATGTGATATAATGGGAAATACATCAGAGAGATTATGTATGTGAGGATATTTATGTAAGGGTTATTTTGATAAAGGGTTTAGGGTTTTAGACTAGAATGGACAGAGCTTAAATCGAAACTGTATTCTGGCATAGAAGATGCTATCTTAGCTGTTCAACACTTCTTCAAATTGTAGTCTAGATTTATATGTAGTTAATGAGGCTCCTTTTGTGATTGAGCAGTGTGCTCTAGGCTGTAAGCCTTTCTGCAAGTGTAGGCCCCTTATATTTTGTAGTATCTCTTCATATGGCTAGTGGATTGATATTGTGGGTCACAAATCCCAATGTGTTTTTTCCTCTTTGAGGTTTTCCACATATAATTCTCTGTGTTATGGTTCTCATTAATGTGATTGGCTTATTGGTTGCTTTACTTCTTTCAATTTTGTATGTACTGGTATACCGGTTGGTGTGTGCATGTTTTAATAAGACTAAAATTGATCATTCCGGTATAACACTGATTCACGCCCCCCTCTCAGTGTTATTGGATTCCAACAGATGTATATTTGGCAACCGATAGTATGTATTAGTATGTTAAAAGAAGTTTTAAGTTTTATCGGTAATGGCATTTAATGCGGTAGATAATGGGCAAAGAAAAGGAACTTTTTGAATGTTATTTGTCAAATTGCATACTTGTGAGCACACAAAGAGTGGAATAGAGCAGTGCATATCTTGTGTTTACAACATCTAACCTTTTTGACAAAGATTCAAAGAGATTTGGTATGATTTGTGATTGGTAATCAGTAAAAAAGCTTTGTAGGTGTTTGGAACCCTAGTGTGGAAGCATTGAAAGGTATTTATCTTGTTATCTGTTTATCTGTCTAAATCATTGAGAATGGACACCCCACATTTGGTAGATGTTACCATTAGACCTCAACCTAAATTTAAGAGGCACCCGTTTAAGTCTGAGGAAAATGATCCCGTCGGAGCCCTACTCGGAGTTCCTTATGGTGTCTTACATGTTGAAGACGTTAGATCATTTTATCACTACAAATTGGAAGTTTTGAGTATGGCTGCTATTTTTGATCAGTTTAAAGCATTATGTGATAAGAATGGTATTTTGAAGGAACAATTCAAAAGGGTTACCGGGAAAGGGTTTCACCATGCCCTAAATTTTATTAGTGATTTTGATGATGAATTTGTGAGATATGTACTTAGCAAAATTCACGACCAATTTTTGTGGCTTGATAGACCACATTAAATTTCTAAGGAAGCTATTCATGTAGTCAACGGATTTTGTGCCACCAGTGAGGTCCTTGTACTCAGATCCGTTCCTAAGAATGGTGTAGAAAATTTGATAGGATCTAAATGGGATCGAAGAGCAATGAAGGTAAGTAATATCAATGATACGGTAGTAAAGTATGCTTCTATGGTGATCGGTTACCAGATCTATTACTCTAGCAGGATGAACAACATCCCTATTGCTACTATTCACACTGCCCATCGAATGATAAAGGAAGATGTTGATTATGACTTGTCAGAGGAATTGAGGAGTCAACTTGTGCTGAACCTGGAATCCATCAATAAGGATAAGAGGTTAAGTTTTAAATTTGGTCAATTAATTCTTGGTTTATTCTTTTACTTTCTGAATTATTTCCCTGGTATTGGTGATATCCAATGGATATATGACATTCTAGTATTGGTGCAAATGAAGAACAATATAAGAATACTTGGAAATGATTTTGGCAAAGATTGCATGTGGATGTTTCAAAGGTTTTCAAAAGAAAATGTATGAAAGGGAAAGGATACCAACATAAGTTGTTAACCGGTATGAGAACACTATATGCTTTATGGTTGACACTGATACTTGCATGATGGAGGCAGTTGATCCCCAAACTACATGGGTTATGCCCATGGGATATGAAGTGGATAAGGATCTTCTAATTTCATATGTTGATCATTTGTTGGCCTGACCGGTAGACACAACTGCTGAACATTTTGGTACTTACAAGGAGAAATCTCTACAAGTGCACTTGGAACTTCAAAAATCAGTAATAGAAAAGAAAATAAAGAAAGAAGTTGAAGCATTTGTAGAGAAAGAAGGATTCACAAAGGAGTCCATTGCTAAAGCAAGAGCTAAGCATGCTTCTCAACAGGTCAAAACATCAAGTGCACCAACTGGTACCCCCATCGGTGTAAGGACTAGAGCTGGAAAGGAGAAAGTTGCAGAGAAAGAGAAACCAACATCTATTGAGAAGCAAAAACTGACAAAATCAAAGAAGGAGAAACCATTAAAAATACAATTCAAAAGAAAGGATAAGATTGTTGAACCACGTGCTGCACCAGTAGCAGCTGATAAAAGAAAGAAACAAGCACAAAAACTGACAGCTATAGATGTTGAAGAGACCGAATTAGAAGAAGAAAAGAAATCCCTAAGGGCCAGAGGCAAAAAGTCTAAAGGTATTAGTAAACCAATTGTTAAGTCTCCAAAGAAATCATATACATTTCAAGACATTTTTGAGAATATGATTATACATATTAAAGATTATGGTGTGTATAAGGATTTGAAGCCATTATTTAGTCATTTATCTGAAAAACAACAAAGAGAAATAAAATATGCTGTGGTATATAGAATGAATAAATACAACAAGGCCCTTATTGAGTTGCAAGGGCAGATCCCTAATTCTTTGTACAATTTAATTGATGCTAGATGGCAAGCTGCCATAAAACAAGACATGGAATACATTAAATTTGTTTTGAAGAACTTGTAGCCTGAGGCAACACAGGATGAATTTGATGATATTTTAACCAAGGAAAAATCATTTTTTAGGTCTAAGAAGAGGCTGACAAGAATTTCAATCTGTGAGACACAATCAATCCATGAGGAGACTGAACATATTCTGAAGAGAGTTTTGGGTCTGATTACTGATGAGGAAGAAGATGAGGAAGATGAACTAGAGAAGCTTAAGGGTGAAGATTTTCCAGAAGGTGTTATACCAACTAATTTCATCCCTGATGACATTGTGATGGGTGATCAATCGGTGAATGCACAAACTGAAATTGTGATTGTCCCTAATGATGATATCTATAATAATGATAATGCTGATGCTACTCACAATATAGATGTACAGGATGTTGATGTTCAAATGTTTGAACAAAATGAATAGGAACATGGAGAGGAAGAAAAGAAGGATGAAGAGCCAGCTGTAATAAGTCAATCTCTTGATACATAGCCCCCACCGGTACATGAAATTGAAAAGGTTAAGGAGAGTGAAAAGAAAGAGGAAGTGACAGAAGATAAGACTGAAGATGTAGAGAAGAAGACAGAGGAAGAGAAGATAGAAGAAAAAGTAAAGGAAAAGGAAGAGGAGAAAACTGAAGACAAAAAGGAAACATAAGAGAAGGATACAAAGAAGACTAAATCTAAAGTGACAACTTTGTCACTTGATTCCAAAAAGAAAATTGCTGATGAAGATGATGATGATGCTATAAGCATTCAAGGACTACTTGACATGGACAAATTGAGCTCAACTGATTTGATGGAGATTGCACCTGCCATGCAATCCCGAGCCAAGAAGAAGAGGATGAAAGAACAACAGAAGGAGACAAAGACAATACAAAATGCTATTGAAATTTTCTCTAGTCTCCTACCAAAGACTGATACAGATATTTTTTTTACTCCTATTGCCAAACTTGGTCAACTTGTTTCTGATGGTGGAGAGAAAATGAAATCATTTGAAGATGCAACTTATGTCACTATTGAGAAAGATTACAAGAAGAAGAGGACATAACACTTAATGACTGAAATTGATAAAGGGAAAGTTGCTCTCATTGGCAATAAGGACCATTTAAAGGAAGCACTTGAAATCGGAGGTAAAATCCTCTCAACCATTTCTAAATTTTCATTGGTTTGTGCTAATTTGAAGAGAAGGAGGAGGAAGCTGAGAAAGAACTTGAAGTTCTTAGTGAGTCATTTAAGCCCCTTAATGACTCTTCTATAAAGTTTGGAAGATCGGTTGTAGAACTTCAACATAAGATGAAAGCTTATGAGAATGAATAGGTGAAAAGGACAATATCGCTTAAGAATTACAAACACAGTTGATACCGAAGGTGGAAATCTTGCAGAGAGCCTATAAAGAATCTAAAGCTATCCTTGCAACACTGGAGATGAGCACCATAGATGTCATGGAGGAGCTTGCTGGACAGATAAAGACACATGAGATAACCGACACTATTTGGAGACATGGCATAATGATTTGAAACAATTAAAGTCATTTTTTAGTGATTTTTTTTTCTGACATTGTATTGTAAAAACATTTTGCACTCTTATATCTATATATATGCTATGCCATTTTGATGCAAATTTTGGTATAAATGTATTTACTTTCTTTATTTGGCATTGTTGTCAAAGAGGGAGTAATAGTTGAGTCAGTCAAAACTTTGTATGTAAAGTAAAGGGGTAGTAGTATAAGTTATTTTTGTAGTAGCCAAGGGGGAGTATTCATCATGAAGTCAATTTTTGTATTGCATACTTAGTTGAATTTTTTTTTCCTAAGTATTGCCATCAATGCCAAAGGGGGAGAATGTTGGCATTTGACTGAATCGAGAAATGATTGATTAGTGAATGTGATGAAGAGATTGAGATTCATGTTTTATGACTAAGTTTTTTGTTGTCATTGATGGCAACAATGTTTTTGTAGTCATCTAAGTCTTGGAAGCCAACTGATAAGACTTAACCTATACAAAAGACAGTTTAATAGAGGATCAACAAATAGGACTTCAATTGGTAAACAATGAACAAAGTTGCATTCCACCAACCGGTACAGGCAATTCTCGAAGAGTTGGATGACATGGTTTTAAAGAAATGATGGAGACAGGTATTTGAAGTTATGTTCATGACCGCATAGGTAGAATCAACCAGACAAGCGAGATTTGATGTACGAAGAAGACATTCTGATGAACACTCAACCGATAGTGATAAAACTCACTTAAATCGGTTAACCGACATAGGATTTGTTTTGTTTTTTATTTCTATGTTGGTGGCCGACATAAGTAAAGCGTGTAATGTAAGATTGTTTAGATTCATCGAACCTAAGAAATTGTTCCAAGGTTGTAGCCGACTAAGAGATGTTTATTTTAAGGTGTGATGATGTATCACGTAGGTATGTATGTATGTTTGTATCATTAGTGAAGGATGTGAATTTGACTGTGTGGTGATTAGTGAGGCTTTGTATTGATGTATTGTTGAAGTTTTGAGGATCTGAAGCGGATCTTATCAGACACAAAGGTGTTACATGAAGATCATTTGACTGTTGCTTTCCTAACAGTTTGTAGCAATAAAATCCCCTAACCAGGTAGGTCCTAACAGACCTTAATTTGTAAATCCCCTGATAGGGTAGCTCTATATCAGAGTCTTAAACCCTCCTGCGAAGTTGATCCTAACAGGTCAAAGCTCCTAATAGGGGTCATCATCTAAATCCCTTAACCAGGTGACTCCTAACCGGGTTTACTCCTAATAGGGCATACTTGTAAGACCTTAAGTGGTCAAGATTTTTATTCTACAGATAGTGAATCTTGTGAGTATTAACTCCCACCATGGTTTTTCCATTTTGGGTTTTCCATGTATAAATCTCTTATGTTATGTAGAATTTTTTTATTGGGCATTAGCTTATGTGGTGATATTCCTCTTATGCTTGTTAAGTTTTAAGTTGGTTTAAGTCGGTGATCAAATTCATATTGTTTTTGCTTGCACTGATTCACCCTCCGCTCTCAGTGCCTTATAAGTTTATCAAATGAAACTTAGTACATAGACATCATTAAGAGCTAACTGAGAATACATATAATTATGTTATGGCTGCCATAAAAATAACGCCACATAATTAGCAATATGAACATGTAAGCTGCATATGTAGGTTAATGAGCATGCTTGTGGGTTGATGCATTGAGTAGTGGACAACAATAGTAGCATATCATGTGAAGTGTATGATATAGACCAATATGCATACATGCATTTGTAGTTGTGTTCCATGGTAAGGATAAATCATTAAGATCGTAGAAGTGAACTAATATGATAATGGTAAACTAAATGTATCAATTATAAATCATAAATGGTGTAAGTCTAGTAGTGACGTCAATACCCTAGGGAAATGATGAAACCATGTAAACCATTAAACCCTGTAAACATGACTTCACTTATGTTAGTAAAGTAATGTATGAACATTGATTAACACTTAATGCTAAATCAAGACTAGTGTACCAAGCTTTAACTTAATGTCTAGTTTGAGTTAAATATAAACCTTATTAGTAAACAAAAAAATAATTATTTCACTCTTTTGGACCTAGTTGTAGTAATTTTCCCCGGGGTTTGTTGGTGGGCGATACAATCCGCTTTTGGATATTGAGTCCTTATCTTTTGAAAGTTTCTTGGAGACAGTTTCTTGATTTTCTACCTTACTGTGAGAATCTCTGACAATACACGTCCTATGATCTTATTGATAGGTCCTTAATCACTTCGTTTCAAGCTCACAAATCATCCTTATCCTCTCAACCCTCTGAAGATCTCAAATTCTCATCGTGGTGGCAATGAAAAATTATTGAGATTGTCACCTCTGGAACTGCCAGCTTTGTCCATTATTCATGACTTGACCCAACAAACAATCTCTAGAATGGGTTTCTTGGAGATCAGTCAATGTCCACATGTCTCAACTTGTCTCTGTTTATTCCATGTCGACAGGCTTATTTCCTCCTACATTTATTTTCCTACATGAGTGATAACAAACAATCTTAATCACCTCTACTTTGAAATGTGCTCTGTTTCCACCGTAGATTGTGTTCGACATGGCACATCGTGTGATCACTATTGGTCAACATATATATTGACCCTCCAACATGGTGAATGGGCCCATCAAAAAGTCTAACAAAGCATAGCCAAATCACCTTCTAATTCCATTCTGTCAATAACCCCACTTTTGGATCTCTTTAGCTTGCCTGGGACACGTGGCATCATCTCACGACGCCGCGGTCCTTAACTTCCCTGCATATTCCTTCACAGGACTGCGAGGGCCGTCCGATCTGCACGTTCATTATGTGTAGCTTACGATGTTCATTGAGTACAAGTGCCGCTATCCTTCAAGTATATTTCCACTGGGTCATAACATCGCCGTCCATTAGATGCATGTGAAAATTCATGGAACTTTTAGTTGCTCGATTGTTAATCATGGAGATATAGGCCGCAACATTAAGGCTGAACTTAGGGAAAATAAATATCAGCTAACATATTAAAGGGGGCCAAACCATAGTGAAAAAGATATAGAGTTTAGGAAAATTTAAAACGCCAATAGAAGAAAAAATGCCTAGGAAAAAGAACACAGTCCCCTTTAATGATGAAAAAAGGCCCTCATGTTTAAGTGAAAAAGGTAGTGAAGAAACATAACAGACTTTAGGTTTAAAACAAAAGGGTCACCCGCGAACACATAAACCTAAAAACCATAAATCTTGAGGGTAAAAAATGAGAGCAACATTATTCAAAATGACTAAAACTTTGCCAGGGACATCAAATTTTTGTATAGTCATTTTCAAGACTACCAGGAAGGTCATTGCTCCCTAATTAGACTTGTTGAGAAAGATACAATGAAATAAGGACCCATTAAGGAGACACACTATCTTCTAGCAAGATACATGAAGTATTTAATGATAACAACAAGAATTGAATTGCTATAAGTGAAGCATTTGTCATATGTTGATATTGTAGTCCCTTTGTAGTGCAATCACTCCATTATATTGACTTCACACACTTCATACTCAACTTGTATACTTCTTGCACAACTCACACATTTCAAAGATTATTTTTCCTTCTATAAATACCATCCACAAAACCTCAAAACAGTAATTAGGTCGACTCCAAAAAGCTATTTCAAATGAACATTCAATCCAATATAGGTCAACTTCAAACACATGTAACATAAGAAGTCATTTGGCTTAAGAGTTGTGCTCAAATATTGGTTTTGATGCAAGATAGATTACTATCTCGTGTGACAGTCAGAGCACTATTTATTTAGTAAAGAATCCTACTCTCCATGCCAAAACAAAGCATACTGGTGTATAGTATCATTTTGTTCATGATATGGTGGAAGATGGAAAGGTGAAGTTGGAGAAAGTTGAAACTTTGGTGAATGTTGCAAATGAACAGGCAAAGCCAATGAGCATAGAGAAATTTAGATGGTGTGTCAATTTTATAGGCCTTGGGGCTTTGAGCAGATGATAGAGTGTTTTGACTCTTGACAAGTCTTCAACAAGTGGGAGAATGTTGGGATTAAGGTGTCTCAACCTTAGAGTCTAAACATGCTAATTTAAATTATTTAATTTAATATTTACCCACTTTGGAAGTCCTAAAGTTTAGGGAACTAGTGTCATAGGTTGCTATGTTGAAACTATAACAAATTTCTATTTTGACTATGATGGTTTCTAGTTCGGTTGAAGAGTCATGGAGAGGTTTTTTTTGGCAGTTTGCATTTATGGTTTGAGTTGACTTTTGACAAGTGGTGTAAGGTAAGGAAGGCACCTATTTGGTCATGGTAGCTTTTATGTTGTACTTACATTATGATGCTCTACAAAAAGGATTAGAAAATCTGTTTGATGGCAACACACACAAGAGCACAAGAAACAAACGTTAGTGTTAGCAACAAAATATTATCCTAAACAGGCATATCAAGAGAGATATTAAGCATGAAATAGAAAGCATATAAACATAGAATAAAATAGCTAATCAAGATGCTCATAGTTGCTCCTCCCTTGTTCCTCTCCTCTCCAAGTCCCAAATGAGTGTACCTCTCAGCTTTTAGCACTAGCCATGGCTGCCATATGGAGATTCAAGATGGTTGAATATGATAAGCAAATGCTATGCAAGTGTAGATAGTGATGCTATGAGAAAGCTCTATGCTAATGCCAGTATAACAACAATACTCTAATGCTTCCTCTTTTGCTTGAGGAGAAGGGTTCTATTTATAGAAGAAATGGGGAAATGAAGGGTTAAGATTGAACAATCTTAACAAGGGTTAGAATTGAAAGATATTCAATCCATGTGAAACTTTCAACCCAATCCCATGTTGACAAGTGTCACCATGAGGAGGCTTGAGAGGAGAGATAAGGAGCATTAAATGCTTGAGGGGACATGATGGTTACCCTAGTCAAAGAAATAAATGCTTTGAAGAGACACATGGGTTACATGAGGGTTAAGTTAGGGGTCAAAGTCCTTAACCATGGGTGCAAGTGGAATTAACCATTAATGGTCATGTAAGAGCCATAAGTGGTTTGGAAGACTTTAGAGGTTAATTTGTTGAACACACAAATCATTAATTGCTTTTCAAAGACTTTGGAGTCCTTGAGAAGTGACTCCAATTTTCTTAGGAATGTGACAATATTTAGGGGATGGATTAGGTTAATTAGGAAGGGTTTAGAAGAATCTAGAAGGGGTTTAGGCATGCAAGTGGATTTTGTAGGAAAATGCAAGTGGGAGGAATTTTGGTATTTTCAGTTAAAATAAAATCATTTATTTCAATTAAATGGTGTAATTTGCATTTGGATAAATAATCAAATAAATATTAATTTATTTAAATGAGAAAAAGGAAGATAAAGCATTAAAATGCTTGAAGACTTTGAGGGAAACCATTAAAGGCTTGAAGACTTTAAGGAAAACCATTAAAGTCTTAAGAAGACTTTAAGGGAAGCCATTAAGTTTGAAGACTTTAAAGCCATCAAGTTTGAAGACTTTAAGGGAAACCATTAAAGGCTTAAGAAGACTATAGAAGGAAGCCATCAAGTTTGAAGGCTTTAAGGGAAACCATTAAAGGTTTTAAGTGGGTGAGGATAAATAGGATTTTAAATAAATAATTTATTTAAAATAGTTGTGCAACTTGCATTTGTAGGAAAATGCAAGTGGGTGGAGGATAAAGGTGATTTAAATAAATGGTTTATTTAAAATAGTTGTGCAACTTGCATTTGTAGGAAAATACAAGTGGGTGGAGGATAAAGGTGATTTAAATAAATGTTAATTTATTTAAATGTGAGAGGTGGGATTTTGGGGGATTTAAATAAATATTAATTTATTTAAATGTGAGAGAATATTTAATTAAATAAATATGATTTATTTATTTAATTAATGGTCTGAATTTGGTTAAGTGAATTAAATCAAATAAATTGAATAATTTATTTAATTAATAGGAGAAGAGGGTTAAGATGAATTAATTAAATATTAATTTAATTAATTATTAATTGATGGTTAAATAATCAAATAAATACTAAATATTCATTTAATTAAGTGGACAGATTTATGTGACTACATTTGCCCCTCTTTGAGACGATGCGGTTTTATCGCGTCATTTCAAAGAAAGAAAAATAGGCGTGTGGGTGGTATGCCCCCTCGAGAGATGGGCCGAATTTTTTTTTGAAAAATCGAGCGATCTCTCGAAAAAGAATGAAAAGTGGAGGGGAGGTAGAATAGAAGAAATTAGACTAATGATGAAAGAATGGGAGAAAATGGAGTGAATATGAAGAAACAACAAGCCAACGAGTACCCTGAGGTCATGCAAGAGATACATAGCAGATGTATTGTGGGGTTTGAATTGATGCTATACAATTGATCAAAATTGGTTGGACAATCTGGTGCAATCGGTTTAATTGCCCCAGTCAAGTCAAAGCGTGACAGTTGATGTCAGTTGGTCGCTTGGACATGATAAAGTCTGAGTAAGTGAATCAAAGTGACCTGATGTGACTTAGACAATTGATGTAATTGCCTGATGAAGTCAAGGTATATGAAGCAAAATACTCATTAAGACGTAGACAATTGATGTAATTATCCATTGGATTGTGTTTGATTGGTTGATCAATTGATAGTGTGTGCGTGTGATGGATGGTTGTGGGGAATCATGGCAGCCCTGTTGAGACTAAGTCATTATGATAAATGCCTGATGTAGTCTAGGATTACCATGATCGATTACCTATTGAGACCCGAAGATACTTGATCAGAGTATCTGTTGATAGTCTAGGTGTGTGGGAGTCGATGTATCTATGTAGATAGAGTAACTGTCTTAATTTTGTGGATGAGTGAGGATGAGAAGTGATGAAGGGATTAGGATGATGTTGATGATCAAGATAGGGAGGGTGAGGGGTGATTCGATGTTAGATAGAAGATATGGAGGACTAGGACCGAGTCCTATGGAAGAAGATGAGTAAAATAGAGTATGCATGATATGTAGCTATTATGAATGTATGGATGGGTGGAATGCAACGAAATGCAATATATACAGATGAGATGGAATGACGATCCATGGTGCTTTATTTTTCATCATTGAGCTTTAAAATGTTGTAAGAAAATACAAGCAACTTGACATAAAGATTCAAGATGACCAGAGTATTTCTTACATGGATTTGATATAGCAAGTTAATACAAGCAACTTGATATAATGGATCAAGTTGACTTGAGTATTGCTTGCGGAACAGACAAGGATTATCTCCTTTCATGCATGACTTGGATCGTCCTCCTTGATCTTAGGCTGATCATATCTTGAGACAAGTGCATACCGTAATAAGAGATAAAACCTTTATCTAGTTTGGATGAGGTAGGAGGAACCAAAGAAAGAGCATTGTACCTGCAAACAAACGGTATATACATAAAGAATAAAGAATATGGATCCTTGGTAATGGTTCATGCTCATATGGTCGAGGTATATGCTGTAGTCAGCAAGTTGCAATGATCTATGACTGCATTTGGCATAAGATCATGTAGCTTGGTGAACTTCCCACATAGACACAATTAGTACATGCCCCAGTACTTCATCGGAAGTAATGCGCAAATGATACAAAACAATGCTGAAAGATCCCGATACAGATAAACAAATGATTGTACTCATAAATCAACCAAGTATTTGATAGCTTAACATAATTTTCTTGTCAAAGAAAATGTCACTTTTGTCTTTGTTTTGGTAAGGAAGGATGCATCCTTTTTTAAAGACAGTTTCCGATTTGTTGGATGTTGATTGTGTGGTCAATTGGTAAATGGTCATCGTGTGAGTATTATGTCAATGTTTGTTTTGTATCTGCATGGATGAGTATGTACAAGGTGTTGCCATGTTTTTGTGTGATTTTCGATGGTTTTTCGATGTTTTTGGATTTTTGTGGAACAGTTTTGAATGTTTTTGGATTTCTGTGAGACATTTTCGAATGTTTTTGGATTTTTGTGAGACATTTTCGAATTTTTTTGCCAATGAATCACCAGTAATGTAGAATCCACTTCCATCATCTAGATTTTAAGGGTATTGCCCCCAAGTGTAGACATGACTATGAAAAAAAGTGGGATGCAAGATGCATGAAGTACTATCTCTGATTACAGATCAAATAACAAGCCATGGTTTGGATGGATGGATGTGTGTATGTATGAATGTGATCGCAATGAGCCTGAAAGATACTGGAGCCATTGTCTTTATGAGTGGTGCCTGTTTGCCAGGTTTTCGCCATCGCACTTACCCAAGGTGCCATCGGAGTGGTTGTTCACCGTTTGGATGCATGATTTTTCTTTACTTTTTTGTATGTTTTTGTATTTCTTCAGGACATTTTTCTGAATGTTTTTGGTATTTTATGGTATGCAGGGGAGCCTGATGCTCTGTTCAGCTTAGGTATAAAACTGTTTGAGGTGCATGCTGTTGATTGGATCTGCAAGCGATTCTCCTTCTGATGTAGCCAACTGATATGCCCCAGACCCGAATATAGCAGTGACAACATATGGGCCTAGCTAGTTTGATTCAAACTTGCCCTGATGTTCTCTGTTTGGTTGGTTGCGAGGATTCTCTCATAGAACAAGATCACCTACCTCAAATGTATGAGATCTAACGCGGTGATTGTAGCTTCTGCTCATCCGCTGCTGATAGGCTTTTAGATGGTTGTACGCAGCTTGTCGCTTCTCATCAAGTAACTCTAAGTCCTGAAGGCATGAGACTCTGTATGCTTCATCATCGATGAGATTGTGCAAGGAAACTCGTAAGGATGGTATCTCGACCTCAATAGGTAAGATAGCTTTAGCACCATAGACCAATGAATAAGGAGTTGCACTTGTAGGGGTTCGAATGCTAGTTTGATATGCCCATAGTGCTGGATTCAATTGAACATGCCAATCACGACCGACATCATTGACTGTCTTCTTTAGGATCCTCAATATGTTTTTATTGGATGCTTTAGCCTGACCATTGCCTTGTGGGTAATAGGGAGTGGAAAAGCAGTGTTGGATATGAAATTTCTCACAAAGTTTGTGGACATCCTGATTTTTGAAAGGAAGACCGTTATCTGTGATGATGGACATGGGCACACCATACCGACAGATGATGTAGTTGAGGATGAATGAGGTGATCTGCTTGCCGGTGACTTGGGTAAGTGGAACAACTTCGATCCACTTTGTGAAATATTCGGTGGCAGTAATAATGAATTTATGGCCATTGGATGAAGATGGATGAATCTTACCCACAAGGTCAAGGCCCCATTGACAAAAAGGCCATGGTGTTGTGATTGGTTGCAGTTCCTAAGCTGGTGCATGTATCAGGTCGCTGTGAACTTGACATTTCTTGCATTTTCTGACAAAGTAGTAGGAATCCTTTTCCATAGATGGCCAATAGTATCCAGCTCGCATGAGTTTCTTGGCTAGTGACGGACCACTTGAGTGAGTCCGGCAAATTCCTTCATGTACCTCTTCCAAAGCCTTTGTTATCTCACCTTGTTCTAGACATCGAAGGAGAGTACCATCAAGACCGCGTCGGTATAGGGTTTCGACAATAATGGTATATCAAGCAGTTTGGCGAATGAAGGTTTTACGTTGATTATTTGATTGGTTGGGAGGAAGCGTGTGATCACAGAGATAGGTGTAGAACTCACCATACCATGGGGATTCAGAACTGACAAGACGACATATCATTTTAGATTCGGGGATATCATAAGCGGGAATCCAAAGCTGTTCTACCAAGAACTCGTAGCGTGTTGAATTTTGTGGAAGATCTAGGAGAGATGCGATGGTAGCCATAGCATCAGCAGCTCGATTATGATCTCTTGGTATCTGCTCAAAAGTGATAGTAGTAAATGATGTCTTTAAATTGTCCACCATTTGTTTATATGGCATGAGTTTATCATCTTTGGTCTGATACTCATTTGTTGCTTGTCGAATGACCAGTTGGGAGTCGCCATATACTTGTAGTTCTTGTAATTTCCATTGTATGGCTAGCCTGAGTCCTGTGATCAAGGCCTCATACTCTGCTATGTTGTTTGTGCATGGAAATGTGAGCCTGTAAGACTTCGGGATGCTGTCACCTTGAGGTGTGATAAACAGAATGCCTGCTCCCGAGCCGTGTCTAGTGTATGAACCATCAAAGTATAATTTCCATGGTTGTGCTGTTGTGATCATGAATATCTCTTCATCTAGAAAATTGGAAATGAGAGGATGATCGCCTATGAGTGGTGCATTGACCAACTGATCTTCAATAACTTGACCTTTGATAGCTTTACGGTCTACATACTCGATGTCAAATTCACTTAGAATCATCACCCATTTGGCCAAGCGACTTGTCAATGCTGCTTTGCTAAGTAAATACTTGAGTGGATCAATCTTTGCAATTAGCTATACCTTGTGTGTTAACATATAGTGCCTCAGTTTAGTGGCTGCCAGGATTACTGCTAGGCAAGCTCGCTCAATAGGTGTGTAATTGAGTTCATAGCCCACCAGTGTGCGAGAGATGTAGTAAATAGCACATTCTTTTCCTTCTGCATTATGTTGTGCCAGAAGTACACCCAATGCTGTATTGGTTGCTGAGATATATAGTAATAATGGGCTACTTGGATTTGGTGGCATCAACAATGGTGGATTCGTGAGATAGTCTTTGAGCGTCTGAAATGCTTGCTGGAATTTGGCATCCCACTGAAAGCGGATGTTCTTGTGTAGCAGGTGTGTGAATGGGTGACACGTATCAACCAATTGTGCAATGAATCTTCGGATGGATTGAAGCCGCCTTTGTAATGTCCTTAGCTGACTGATATTCTTTGGAGGTGGCATGTCCATGATGGCCTTTACCTTTGCTGGGTCGACCTCAATACCTTTGCTTGAGATAATGTATCCTAGAAGCTTCTCGGAGGTCACTCCAAAGACACATTTCTTTGGGTTGAGTCGAACATGGTATTGTTCCAATCTATCAAATATTTTATCTAAGATGTGGAGATGTCCTTCTCTGGTAAGTGATTTTGCTAGTAAGTCATCTACATAATCTTCCATCACAGTATGCATCATGTCATGGAAGATGGTGGTCATTGCTCTTTGATAGGTTGCTCCTGCATTCTTTAGACCAAAAGGCATTACATTCCAACAATATGTGCCCCATGGACAAGTGAAGGTTGTTTTATGTTGATCCTCTGGTGCGATCTTTATCTGATTGTATCCTGAAAAGCCATCCATGAGTGAAAGCATGGCATGTTCCGCTGTTAGATCCACTATGATGTCGATATTTGGTAGGGGGAAGTCGTCCTTAGGACATGCCTTATTCAAATCTCTAAAGTCAGTACAAATGAGGATGCCCCCTTTTGGTTTGCCGACAGGCACAATGTTGAAGATCCATTCTGCATAATCAATTGGCCTAATGAAACCAACATCTAGGAGTTTCTTGAGTTCTATTTTGACTAGCACTGCAATCTGAGGATGCATCTTACGAAGCTTCTACTTGACAGGTTTGGCTCCTTCTGCTACGGTGAGGTGATGCATGACTAAATCAGGATCAAGCCCAGGCATGTCTACATATGACCATGCAAAGTTGATTTGACGCTTCTGGAAGAACTCTATAAATTTAGGCTGTTCCTCTGGAGTGAGAAGAGATGCCAGATGTATGAGATGAGGATTTTCAGGAGTCCCCACATTGTATTCTTTAGTTTCCTCAATGAGAATCATTGATCATTCCTGTTGTGCATTAGCAGGGAGAATGCCAAACCCTTCATCCTCAGGTGTCTCAGAGAGGTTTTCACCATTGGATACGCTCTTTCTTTTTACTTTTTTCGGATCAAACAGTGCCACAGTGTGGTTTTCACTAGAAGAGCCATGTTTTATAGTTATATTTTTGTAGCTGAAAGGTTTGGCATCCACCCCGAAGTATGCTGCGCTATTAAGTTCAATGGCGAATCCAGTTTTGTGATCCCCGCTTGGTAGGTTATCCCTTAATTCCAAAAAGTCAATGATGGCCTCATCATTTTGGAAGAAGTCAAGACATGGGGGATTTGGTTGGTTCCATTCGATGAGTTCAGGGTGAATAATGGGCATTACTTCATCGATTAGGTTAAGTGCGTTAGATGTATCAGTGAGGGTTAAGACATTATGGTGAAGGTCGTTGATGGTACTCTCCCTGTCAGAATCAAGCGTAGGATGAGACGTAGGGTCTGTGGAAGATGTTTCCATCTTAGGAACCAAAGTGGTCTTTATTTGTGCTTCTCTGTAAATAGGGATGTCTTTACGTGATGGGGGTGGTGATATGTCTTCCTCATCTGAAGTGTTAAGCTGTACAGAATCAAATTCCCATTCATGTGAGTCGGTCTCGAAGTCACTTTCCACCATCCAATTACTATACCACACTGGGATGTCCTTGGAGTTAAACACGGTAGGTGTGATTGTTTTATGTATCTTTGTAGTGATTGGTGCTACAGGGATTTTGATGGGGATCACGGAATCTGATATGGGGAATAGCAGTAATGTTGACTCAGTGGTTTTTGCTAGAACTGTTGGTGCCATAGATACTGCTGCGAGTTCTGATACAGTTGCTACTGCTAATGGTGTTGCGGATGTGATTACAGGTTCATTTGGTGGAATGAATGGCTTGGGTGATGGTTGCATTGGGATTGTGAGCCTCGATGGGGCAATTGGGATGGTGCTTGATGCCGCTTTGATAATGAAGGGTGTCCTTTTTGCCGTAGGTTGACATAGTGGTTTGCTGGATTTTCCTTTGAATTTGAGTTTAGGAAATACCTCTTTTTCAAAGCCTAGGCCTGTATTGCCTTTGAGTTTTGATTCTGGTAGCAGAGGTTCATGTCGTCCTTGTTTGCAATATCCCAAAGCACTCTGACTATCATACCCCATTCTTTGCACAATGAGGAGACCTTTGCCATATTGATCTGTAGGAAGTTTAACTGGCGGGATATCAGTGGTGATGGGATCTTTATAGATCCATTCCACCAAGTCCTCATCTTGGGTTTCTTCTTCTTGACTCTTTCCAAGGATGAAAGGTGTCAAGGCACATGCTGGCATGGTCAGTGGTTGCTGGAGTGACTGCTGTGGTTTACCATGCATTCTAGGAGAAGTGGGCATTTGTCCCACACAAAAGAGTTGACTCAAGTTGTATTCCCCTGGACCTTCCTCTGCTATCTTCATCTTAAGCTTTTCTTGCTTGGGTATAGTGGTGTTCGAATTGACAAGAGAGGCAGGACTTATATATGATGTGGAGGAAATGGCTTCTCTATTATTAGGGACATTAATCTCTGGTTGATGGTTGATATTATGGCAATACGCAAAAGGATTTGCGTCACCCAGGATTGTTATCTCTGCACCGTTATGTGGGAACTTGATACATTGATGGTAGGTAGATAGAACAACTTGCATGGCATGTATCCAAGGTCGTCCTAATAATAGATTGTATGGCAGAGGAAGGTCCAGAACCTGACAGATGATGTACTTTACCACAGGGCCCACTCGGATTGGTAGTACCACAGCTCCTTTGGATGAACGCTCTACATCGTCATAGGCTTTGATGGTGATCTTCTTGCGAGGATCCACTGATTCTATTGCATATCCCAATGCTGTGACCAACTGTAGTGTACAATTGTTTAGGCCTACTCCATTATCTATCAAGACTCGCTTGATCCTGTGTTGGTTGATAAGGCCTTCAATGTGTAGCGAAGTGTTATGAGGTTGCTAGAAGGAAGAGTTGTCACTTTCAGAAAAAGTGAGACAAGGTGAGGACTTTAGACTTCCAACCATGGCTTGAAATTGGTCTGTGTTCAGATTTGCAGGGATTGATGCCTCTTGGAGTGCTTGATCCAAGATAGTTTTATGAGATGGTGATAGATGCAAAAGCTCTAAAATGGATATAAGCGCAGGCATTTTGTCTAATTGTTCCACAAGATTGTACTGCTTTGGGATGGAGGTGGTGCCTTGTGGAGCTGCCTTTATGGTGACCTTGCCACGATGTGTAACAACATTGCAATTTGAGTTGGGATTTTTGAAGGTTATAGTTGCAACTTGTTCACTGGCATCATACAGATGATTTACAGTGTAATTATATGCAGCTTGTGTATAATCAGTGGTATCAGTGCCTCGCCTGGAAGTGGAAGGACCCCTTTGATCTTGTGATGGAAGTGGATTTTTGAACATCAGATGATCATTATTTGTTGTTTTTGGGTCATGTCCTTCAATTTCAATTTCTCCTCGGTCAATAAGATCCTGGATAAGATCTTTTAATCGGTGACAATTAATTGTCTTGTGTCATCTCCCTTGATGGAATTCACAGTGTTCAGTATCTCTCCACCATGCCGGTTTGCCTTGAGGCTCATAGTTTGATAGCTTAGGTAGAGTGACCAAATTTTGAGAAATGAGTTGTCGCAATACTGTTTCAATGGGTTCCCTTAAGGGAGTGTATGTTCATTTTTGTTTTTGCCGACAAGGTCTTGGTTCATTGTGAGACGTGATGCGACCTTGATTCGAAGGGACATTTGTGTTGTTCTGAGGTGGAGGATTTTGTTCTGCAAACCGAACCACAGGTTGTGCATTTTGGATAGTCCGGGCATCCACAACCCCATCATTGACGATATTCTTGTTTTTATTCCAGAAGCTTGGTTTATCACTATTGAAGCGGGGGCGAGGACCATCTTTTGGTTCATTAAAGATTTTGATGAGTCCTTTCTTGATGAGTGCCCGTTCACATTTCAAACCCTTGGTGATCATATCATTAAAAGAGTTTGTGTCTTTGACATCCAGGTGAAATTCCATTTCTTCATTTAAGTTGGAAATGAATATTTCCACTAGTTCTCGTTCAGGTAACTGAAGAGAACATCTGCTAGACATTTGGCGCCATCGTTGCAGGAATACTAAGAATAGTTCACCTGGTTTTTGTTTAGTGTTGCACAGATCAGCCATGGTGATGTCGTGTTCAATGTTATGAGAGTAATGAGCTAGGAGCTTCTGGATGAGTTCCTCAAATGTTCTAATGCCACCTGGTAGTCGAGAAAACCATGACGTGGTTGTTCCTCCCAAGCTCTGGGGAAAAAGGTGCATTAGGTAGGTGTCTTCATATGCCACTTCAAGACAAGCGGAATGAAATTCTCTGACATGATCACGGGGATCCCCCTTTCCTCTATATTTTTCAAATTTGGGTGTTTCGAATCCTCGTGGAAAGGGTGGCATATAAAGATTCCTATCAAAAGGATAGGGACAGATGTCATTGAGTGAGAATTGGTTAGTCTTGACACTACTATGAAGTTGTTGGGCGAAATTCTTGACTTGTTGCCACAACATCTCCATTTCATTTGGAGGAGGAGGTGGTGGATTACCTTGAGGAATGTTATATCTAATGGGATCTCTACCTCTTTCCTCTTCATGGTGACTTTGTCTTTCTGATGCTTGTCTTAATTGGGCAAGATCAAAGTCAGAGGGGAGTTTTGCTCCTTCTTGAGTGAGTTTTAAGAAATGAGCATCCGCATTGCTCCTGAGTATTTCATCAAAAAGTCTGTTGAAGAGAGGGTTATGTTGGGCCCTTTCTATTGTTGCAGGAGTAGGAGTACTTGGGTTTTCGTCATTTGCATTTCCTCCAAGTGCTTCTTGAAATTCATTGAGATTTTCGTCTTCTTCTTCCTCAATTTCTATTTCTCGTTGCCGTGACCGTGATCGGGTTTGAGCCATTTTGCTTGCAAGTTTTGTTTGAAGTTGATTGAAGATGATGATGAGTTTGTTTGATGAAATGAAAGATTGAGGGTTGGTGATTTGTGTGGCATGTGGATCTCTAGCACTTTTAAGGTAGATGTAACCGATATCCCTTCTTTGAATTGCTTTTTTGCTTTGATAAGTTTTGATGTGATAAGGTGTAGAGAAATCTGAGATGTGTTACAGATTTTGACTACCTAGCAATGAGAGGATTCACTCATAAACTAGTTTTAACCTGCGTAGATGTGTCTCTTAGGATGAGCTTATCCTAGATGTAGAAACAATCTAAAAGTGATGTGATGCGATTGATTCAAGCAATATCTAAAAAGAGAACTTGGGACAAGAACCTCTTAATGTTTTGAGAGTTGGAACAGATTGATGATGATGAAGTGATGATGTATGAGTAAGATGATGGATGAAAATGTTTTCAACTTCAATAAAAACTTTGTGTCACAAATGGGACAAACTCTACCTCTTCTCTTTCGGATGTTGGTGGTATTTCTCAAGTTGTGTTGTATGTGATACAGATGTTTGGGAAAAAGTTGGGATTAATCTTTCCTCCTTGGTTTTTGTGATAACTCAGAGCTCTATATTGCATAAAAGCTCTACGGTTCAATGATTCGGAATCAAATTCGTTTGTTTTGCCTTGAAGGTAGAGACGCATGCGATGTAGAAAGACTCTATGTGAGACAAAGATTTGTCTATTGATATAGAAGAACTTCCTTCTTTTGATCAAAGCCTTTGAGCTTAATGGTCTTCTTTTCAAGTTGATATTTTGATGGCGCTTCTTCCTTCGCAAGATGTGAAGAATGGTCATAAAATTTTGACTTTTTGTTGTTTGCACTTTGTTTTTGATGTGTTTGGTTGGATGAATACTTTGTTTTTGGGATTGATTTTCTGATTTTTCTTTGACAAGAAAACAAAGCAAGCACACAAACACAAGAATGTTGCCTCCAAAGGCACAAATGAGTATGGGTCTAGATCAACCCAATCCTTGGACTTGTATATGACCCTTCCTTTAGATGTATTTTAAGGTGTATTTCAAAAGCCTGAAGTCAGCTCAATTTGCACTTGGTCATTAAAATGAACACACTTCAAACACTTTTTATCCCTACGGTCAAATGGCCAATTGTGATAAATTTAGCCCACATCTTGATATTTCTTCGACTTTGGTACTACATACCTTATGAGTCCCGCCGTGGCAGGTAAGGATGTGATATACTAAGTCTTGCACGAGCATAACAAATAGATGATCCCTATGATGGGGGAGTCGCCACTTTTATCAAGCCACAAGTGACTTTTCAAAAAGCTATGTTTCTACTCAAGGAAATATGTATGGTGAGTATCTTGGGAGCAAAACCATCTATGCTCTTGCACTAAATTATATCTCAAATATCCTCAATCAATAGAATGGGTGGGCTACTACTTAAAGGTGTTTAGTCATGTTCGATGTTTTTGGACATAAGTTCATTCTGCAGTGACTCACTTAAGAGCCTTGTAACTGGTGGTGGGGCCCATTTGTCCTTTCGGCCAGTTACACTATAGGAACAGCTATACCAAAGGTTATAGCTTTTGCTTTCACTTGATTTCTATAGCAGCTCGAAGGATTTACCGCTCGAGGTCGTTCCCAAGAGTATCGATCCCTTGGCAGGCCTCTCTTAAAAAGATAAAATTTTGAGTGTTACTAACACTTTTCTCTTGCACCTAGGACCACGAAAGCCAAGGGAAAGGATAGTGTGTGTTAGAGGTAGGACCACTCGACTGACCTTTTTGCACAAGTGTGCCAAGCACAAAAGACACTTGTTCTTTTTAATCCATCATTGCAATGTGATCTAACTATTTGGAGATGTTGCTCCAACAGTCATGGTGTTCTTTTTAACTTCAAAGGCAAAATATTTTGTAAACTAGGAACTTTTGAAATCCTAGTCAATTGAATTGAAAACACGTCTTGCTTGAAGTAAAATTGTTTTTGAGCTTGAAAAAAAAAAAAATGGCTTGTTCTTTTTAGATTGCCCAAAACAAAGTGTTGACTGTAAATTTCTTTTAAGTTGATGCAAGAAAATAAATTTTGTTTTGTTCATTTTAAGCACCAAAACGAAGTTTGTTTTCTAACTTGCAAGAAATAAAGTTGTTTTGTATAAGTTTGTGGTTCTTTTTATCTTGGAACAATGAAATTCTTTTTAAGAGCCCCAAACAAATGTGTGATTCTTTTTTAAAAAGCCCAAATTTGAAATGTGAAGTTAATTTTAAACCAAAATAAAAAGTGAATTCATTTTTAAAACCAACTTCAAAAACAAGTTAGTAAAAAATATAATTCTACTTTTTAATCTAATTTAAATCTGCACAAAAGAGAAAAATAGTTAGTAAAATCCGCCTATTTGGTGGGCTTCTACAAGCCTAAATTTATTTATTTTTTTGGTTTTTTTTTTTGGTTACAAGGTGATTTGTACAACATTCTGTTACAATAGCGCTAGTCTGTGTTTGAACAGAGGTGCTATTTAACACAAACATGCTAAAAGAAAGGGAAAGACAGAGAAGGCAAAAGCACTGAAACAGGGTGAATAGTGCCAAAACAATGTCAAACGCGCCAAAACAGTGTCAAAAGCGCAACATGTGTGACATTTTCAACATTCAAACATGTTATTGGTTTAAAAAAAATGTTGATCTTTTTGGTGTTTGGATTCACGTCGGGTTCACCAAATGATGCTCTGCAAAAAAGATTAGAAAATCTGTTTGATGGCAACACACACAAGAGCACAAGAAACAAACGTTAGTGTTAGCAACAAAAGATTATCCTAAACAGGCATATCAAGAGAGATATTAAGCATGAAATAGAAAGAATATAAACATAGAATAAAATAGCTAATCAAGATGCTCATAGTTGCTCCTCCCTTGTTCCTCTCCTCTCCAAGTCCCAAATGAGTGTAGCTCTTAGCTTTTAGCACTAGCCATGGATGCCATATGGAGATTCAAGATGGTTGAATATGATAAGAAAATGCTATGCAAATGTAGATAGTGATGCTATGAGAAAGCTCTATGCTAATGCCAGTATAACAACAATACTCTAATGCTTCCTCTTTTGCTTGAGGAGAAGGGTTCTATTTATAGAAGAAATGGGGAAATGAAAGGTTAAGATTGAACAATCTTAACAAGGGTTAGGATTGAAAGATATTCAATCCATGTGAAACTTTCAACCCAATCCCATGTTGACAAGTGTCACCATGAGGAGGCTTGAGAGGAGAGATAAGGAGCATTAAATGCTTGAGGGGACATGATGGTTACCCTAGTCAAAGAAATAAATGCTTTGAAGAGACACATGGGTTACATGAGGGTTAAGTTAGGGGTCAAAATCCTTAACCATGGGTGCAAGTGGAATTAACCATTAATGGTCATGTAAGAGCCATAAGTGGTTTGGAAGACTTTAGAGGTTAATTTGTTGAACACACAAATCATTAATTGCTTTTCAAAGACTTTGGAGTCCTTGAGAAGTGACTCCAATTTTCTTAGGAATGTGACAATATTTAGGGGATGGATTAGGTTAATTAGGAAGGGCTTAGAAGAATCTAGAAGGGGTTTAGGCATGCAAGTGGATTTTGTAGGAAAATCCAAGTGGGAGGAATTTTGGTATTTTCAATTAAAATAAAATCATTTATTTCAATTAAATGGTGTAATTTGCATTTGGATAAATATTCAAATAAATATTAATTTATTTAAATGAAAAAAAGGAAGATAAAACATTAAAATGCTTGAAGACTTTGAGGGAAACCATTAAAGGCTTAAAGACTTTAAGGAAAACCATTAAAGTCTTAAGAAGACTTTAAGGGAAGCCATTAAGTTTGAAGACTTTAAAGCCATCAAGTTTGAAGACTTTAAGGGAAACCATTAAAGGCTTAAGAAGACTATAGAAGGAAGCCATCAAGTTTGAAGACTTTAAGAGAAACCATTAAAGGTTTCAAGTGGGTGAGGATAAATAGGATTTTAAATAAATAATTTATTTAAAATAGTTGTGCAACTTGCATTTGTAGGAAAATGCAAGTGGGTGGAGGATAAAGGTGATTTAAATAAATGATTTATTTAAAATAGTTGTGCAATTTGCATTTGTAGGAAAATACAAGTGGGTGGAGGATAAAGGTGATTTAAATAAATGTTAATTTATTTAAATGTGAGAGGTGGGATTTTGGGGGATTTAAATAAATATTAATTTATTTAAATGTGAGAGAATATTTAATTAAATAAATATGATTTATTTATTTAATTAATGGTCTGAATTTGGTTAAGTGAATTAAATCAAATAAATTGAATAATTTATTTAATTAATAGGAGAAGAGGGTTAAGATGAATTAATTAAATATTAATTTAATTAATTATTAATTGATGGTTAAATAATCAAATAAATACTAAATATTCATTTAATTAAGTGGACAGATTTATGTGACTACACATTACATTTGGCAAGATGACCGTTATGGAAGAGATAGGGGCTGTTGCTTCAAAGGTTGCTATGTGCAACATGCCATTGGATTAGCAAGGTGTTGCTTGAGACACAACTTACCTCTTGGGCATTGAAGTTGGTTTTGGAAACCATGGGCACATACCTCTTTGTGATGAGCTCTATTTACATGTGGATGCCTTAGTTGTTTTAGAGAGATGGGTTAATCATATCTAAGGCGTTGTTATGCTGTCAAAATTATTCTTGAATTCTCTATTGTAGCTACTCCTAAAGAGCATTGGCTCTGTGCATTCTATTGTAACTATTCTTGTTGTTGATAATACAATTGAGTCTAGCTTTTGGAGTGTGAGTTTTTTCTCGAAAGGGTTTTCCCATGTATATTTGGTGTTGTGGTTTTATTTGTTAAATTTGATTTTATACACGTTTATCTAATTTGAAATAGTTTAAAAGTTTGTAAGAAATTTCTACATCATCTCTCCTATTAGATTTAGTTAGCATTTGGAAGCATTATTCCGCATTTAGACTTCCTTTCATATGTGTGAGTGAATCCCTTTTGTTGGGTACTGTGAATCCCTTTATATAACCCCTAGCATTAAATAAAATATTAACTTATTTAATACAATAGTTAAAAATTAAAATAGTTAATATTGATGATTGTGAGATTAAAAGATGATTACTAACTAAATAGACCTACTATTTATGATATTATTAACATGATTAAAATCTCTTCAATCTTTATCAATATTTTATATTATAATTACAATCCAAAAAGGGTATAAATGCAAAATGAAAACAAAGGAAAAAAAAAAAAATAACAAAATTGAGGACAACTTTACCAAATACATATTCATTACAATCAATACCTTATTAAACTCTCACTAGGCAACTGGTACATAACTGCAAGTAGCTAACCAAGTGTAGAATTTAAAATACACTGCCATTAAAGCTTTCAGAGTATGTACGTACATCCAGGTTTGTATACACCTTTGAATTTTTATTTGTCTGTCAACTAGAGTTTATATAATATTACATGTTAATTAAGTTCAAAAACCATTTTCGACAGCATTACGTCTATCTGTACTTCCCATCTCAATATCCTCCACATGTTTTACACCATTCATATTTGCATTCTCTTGGCTGTAAGGCTTTCCATTCCTGTAAATCATGTACAAAACCAACTGTGCAGCTCCTAAACCGAAGCCAATTCCATTTGGAATCTATATTCACCACAGCATATAATTTGTTTGGTCATAAAATATTATATGTAGAATAGAGGAACTGTAATAGTGATATGTTATGAAGGAAGAAAATCAGAGGCCCACTTACCCCAACGAACACATCTTTCTCAAAAAATGCCCACACTCCCCAAACTCCTCCATTAAGAAAAAGAAAGAATGTGAGGAAAAAGGGCATGAATTCCACACTTTTGTGGATGATAACAGTTCTCTGTCAACAAATTGATAAGGAATTAGATTTAAATCCCTTCAATTTTATATAAGGTCTTCCATATTACTATTGTTTTTTATAAAAGTTAAATAAGTTTTGTTGGGTTCTTAAAACTCATTTACAACAAAATGTCTGATTGACCAACAGAATCTAGAATATTAAAAAGTAAAATACAATGATTGACCAACAGAATCTAGAATATTAAAAAGTAAAATACAACGAAATCCAAAGACCAACAGAATCTAGAATATTAAAAAAAGTACAATACAACGACAACCAAACACCAACAGAACCTAGAATATTAAATAAGTACAATACAACGGCAACCAAAATACTGTTCTATGATGGAAAACAAATCCTCCTTCAATAGTGGTATTGTTAAATAGTAAAAGATTTAATACGTATTCTACATTTTATTTACAAACAAAAATATCAGAATAGTTACTTTAGTGTTTGAAAATACGTGAACGTAAACTTACCATTATACTTAAGGGAGAACCATACATGCTTAAGGTTAAACATATGCATAGGACTCCAATAACATCTATCCTCGCCTTTTTATTGAGTGCCAGAAAAGTGACCAAAAATACAGCAGTGAAGAAGGCTATGTCCACAAGAAGTACCAATACAATAGTTCTTCTCTGTAACAAAAGCAATTTTAGTCAAGAGTAAAGAGTATATCATGATTTGTAGAATATTTATATAGTAGTGAAGGTGTTAACTTACTCTTGTACGTTTGGGAGCGTAGAGTATAAAGAGAGAGACATAGATGGCTTCTAATAAAACGCCTGCCCCATTAACAGTCCAGATGAGGAGTCCATTGGGCTTCATTAGACCATAGTAAGTCCACAGAGATGTACTGAGTAATGTGCACACATATGGTAGTGATTTGAAGTCCTCTGTGGATTTATTCTTGATTATTCGCCAGAAGGTCTTCCTGTCAATGGTCATGTATGAATTAATAATCATAAAAAAAGCTGGGCACTATCAGCATATCTTTTTTAGTTAGAAAGTGGTGAAAGTTCTAGTTTTGGCCATTGGAATTGTGCATGTATTTTAAGTTTTATCAGAAAATAAAAAAAAAACATTTCAAAATGTTGAAAACTAATTTAAAATATATATATATATATAAGCAAAGTGTGATCTAAACAAATAACTTTATTTTACAATTGTGCATCAAACATGTTTCAAGTATTTATACTTACACTGGTGAAATAAAAGCTAGGATGGAGGTCACATTTCCTGCACCATGTTATCCAAGTTTACAATCAGTACATATTCTTTTCTTATCTTACAATGAATCATGAAATGTGAGCTAAAACATTACAAAATAAAAATACAACAACCAAAAAAAAGCCTTCATTATCATTTAACTATTAACTATTCTAAAAAGATTTCACTCTATATTTAATGAATTTTTAACCATTTAATTTAAGAAAAAGAAAAGAAATTAATATGCATTAAATAGATAAAAGTAAATTTATATGCACATTGAATTTAAACTGAAATGTTGAGAACAAAGATTATTATATCTATGTATAATAAATAAGAAACAAGAAACTATTGAAATATATAAAAGTGAAATTTTGAGAGTTAAGATTATTACATCCATTTAAGATAAACAAAAGACATGAAAGTTTTAAAATATACACAAGTCAGATTTTGTATATTGTTTCTTTTAACTATCTTGGAGAGTTGTTAACATGACAAATACATATTCTGTTTAAAAAAGTAAAAAATAGTAAAATTTTAATTACTATTTGTAGTCTTTTTTCTTTATAATTCAAAATTACGAGTTCATTGGTCTCGTGGGGAGTTTAAAGTCTATAAGCATGATGATCCAACACATCCTTGTACAATGATTAAGTAAAAATTTAGACCTTGATAACAATATCAACATATCACAATTTAACAAACACATGATACCATGAACAATCATTTGTCATTGAATTTAATTAATATGCAAGTCTGTAATTAAATGAGAAAAAATGTATATCTCTGTACGAGATATGAAAAGCATATCTCTGTAACTAAATGATAAAAAATGTATATATCTCTTTAAGAGATGAAACATATAAAATTTATAAATTAATAACCTACTCCAAATAGTATAATATATTATTATTAGTTTAAGAAAAGTATTGGAACTGAAAATTATATAGATAATAGCATATGTATTGTTTTGAATAGATAAATTCTGAAAGGACCCAATTCCATTTACAAAACACCCATCAAGACCAAAAAAAACAAAAAAAAAAAACTAATATACTGTAAACCCTCTGTTTAAACTGCAAATAAGTAATATTTGAGTTGGACAGCTACTAAAGATATCATTTCATGAACTAAGAAAACCCCCCAAAAAATAAGCATAAAACAACAATAAAGAATGAAAATAGTTTAATGAAATACACTATTCATCGAATGGATTATTGAAATTGAAATCTACTGAATAGTATTGAATATGAAACTTGGAAAAGATTACCAATGACACCCAGTACGAAACTCACACTCGCCATGTCACAAAACTTTAAAAAACTGCAGCCTGAGACGCCTTGCAAAGAAGTTGGAGAAATGAGAAAATTGTTATTACAGTGAGAGGCAGTAAAGAGGATATTAAATAAAGGAAGAAAGCATGGATAAGAGCAACGTAAAAGGTGAGAAGATAAAGTGAGAAGCATAAGCACTGACGTGCAGTTTATACATGATCACAAAGGACCCTTTTTTTTTTTTTATCTCATATTCCCATTCTGTTAAAAAGCTTTCCACAATAGAAAGAGTAGACACAACCCCCACATAGTAGTTGGCACTTGGCAGGAGTTTAAATGATCTTAAGAAGTTACTTTCCCTATTACTACTATAGAAGGTATTAGACAAGGAACTTTGTATCTACAATTTCACTATTACACTTTTGTCCTCCTTAGCCCACAATCCCCATCATAAAGGGGACCATGATTATGTTCATGTGACTCTAATAATTTAGAATTTAGAATTTTGTACAGATCATCTATGGCCCACAATTAAAGGTATCATGATATTTTAAATATCTCCTTTTGGTAATATCATTATGAATGTTAGTCAAATCAAAATTTCAAAATTGGTAATATGTATGTAAAATAAGATTCAGTTTTTATGGAACTTGTTTAATGTTATTTTTTTAGTGTTATAAATTCATAATTTTAATAGTCAATATGAATAATTTGGTATATTAACTAAAACTTAATATAATATGTATATTAATTATTCGTCATTCATAATAATTATTCATTTGTCTACTGTTTCCTAATTTCTACTTTAACACTTTTTTTATAGTGAATTATGTTATATAACATGACCCAATCTTTGGATTAGACTATATGTGACCTAGTTTGTGTTGGTGGTGGACTAAGATGAATCAATGCAACAACATACAATGCTTTACCTTAAGCAAAGAATGACTTACTTAGGGATATCTCTCTTCTACATCTGCCAGAGATACATGAAGACATTTGTTAATAGTGTTGGTAACAATAGTCAAAACAAACATGAAATATCCTCAAACAACTTATCAAGGAATGGTCAATGTAGAAACTACTAAATTGTAAATGTTAAGGAGATATTTTGAAACCATATGCATGAAAGATTCTAAAATAGTATATTCATCTTTCACTCAAATTATTAGGCTAGTTAATAAAATAAAATCTTATGGTAAGACCTTTGGAACATGAATAGGTTCACCTATGGTCCTGATAGAAGAGCTAACAACCTGGATTTTGTTCTTTTGTTGCAATGAAGTTAAATGTGTGCTTGAGATCTAGGGCTAATGGTGACAAAATGAGTGTTTTTAACAATAATAATAAATTAAAAAATAGATAAAAGACACAATAGACAAGATCTAGAAAAGAGATGTAGAGAGAAACATACATTAAGAAACTAGAGCTAAAAGTGTTAGATTGAAGTGTTGGGTGCTCAATTTTAAAGGTTTTTGCGACTAACAGAGAGGTAAGTAATGCAATTAGGAGGTTCTATAGATCTATCTCCCAAAAATATAGCCTAAAATAGTTAAACATGATTTTGGGTGCCCTAGTCTAGGTGTTTTCACTTGTTGAAAAGTTGTTACAACTTGTGACAATATTCTTTGTTTTCTTGTACCTATATCACAATCAATTTTGAATGTACACACATAGAAAATAGGGAAGAGGGTTTGTACTATATATGGGGGCTTTCCTAAGTCCAACCCCACATTGGTGTTCCCCCTCCACAACAACTGTAATGATGAAATAGAGAGCATGTCCCTAGTAGGATGGAGGCTAAAAGTAATGGAAATGTAGAATTGATAAATATTGCCCAAAATATGAAACAATTGGCATGAAGTCTCACACAAGTCTTGTTGTTTTTTGAACATTTTAATGCATGCTTTCATCATGGAGAGAGACACTAAATTTGATCATGATTATTGTAACAAAGTTGCATAGTCGAATGATTTTCTCCTTGATTGTATATGTGTGCTCAATTGATTTGAATTGATCAAGATTAAACTAGAAATTAATACATTAGAATTGATATGATTTTGAAATGAGAGAGGGAGTTGTATTTATCTGCAACTTGTTTTAGGGGTAAAATCGGTCATAGTTAATCAAACTTATAAGAGTAAATCACAAATACTCGAATCTAATCAAACCAACTCCTAAATGACAATGAAATATAATTAAATCAATTGAACATTAAATAACATAATTAAAACTCTCTCAATTGACTCAAAATAGGCTTCCATTGCTCTACTCATCTTCGTGGTATGGTGGCTCTTAGATATCACGCTGATAACCTACAAGTGACACAAAATTTTTGAAGTTCGTGATTGTTGAAAATGGACAAATGAGGTTGCTTTTATAGATTTTTGGGTGAGATGGGCTGAGATTTGAAACTAAAGTGTTGATTGATAGTTGAACTGATTTGATTGATCAATTAACTCATTTTGATTGATCTGTTACGTGGATTGATTGAAAATATAACTCAATCGATTGACTAGATGACTCAATTGATTAGCTAGTTGACTGGATTGATTGGGAAGAAGACTGAATAGATGAGTTAGTTAGAAAAGGTGATTTGGGGTGAAAAGGGGAGATTGAAGAGTTAACTGAGTTGATTAATTAGTTAACTAATTTGATCACTCAGTCATAATTTTCAACCTATGCTATAGGAATTTTGAATTGAAATTCAATTTCATGTTTATTTAGATTTGAATTTGGATTTTTGAATGATGAAATGCTCATGAGATTTATTGAAATGTGATGAAATTCAAATTTGGGCAATTGGAGGAATAAGTTAATTAATTAAATAATTTAAATGAAATTATTCAATCATTAGAAATATAATTAATTAAATAATAAATATTATTTAATTAAGGGAATTAATCGTAATTAATTAAATAATTAATATTTAACTAATATTTGAGAAAGGGGTTTAATGATGAATTGACTAAAGGATAGAAATTGATTAATTAGTAATGTGAAAGGTGATGATTGAGTTAGTTCAGAAGAATAATTATCTTAATTAAATAATTAATGAATTATTTATCTAATAGGACAATTAATCAAACATGATTAATGAGACATTTTTAGGTGTCTACATTTGCCCCTCTTTGATACAATATTGAAATGACGTTGTTTCAAAGAAAATGATTTTTTTGCCCCAATATGCCCTGGTGATGCTTCGATGCAGAGCATCCAACAATCACAACAAATTAGGGAGATCTTTCTCCGAACTCATCTATTCAAATAGGTGTCAACTCTTTTCAACCTCAAAAACTCACAATCTGATCATTAGGCAATGCATTAGGAAAACAACATTTTCTGACCTTTCAAGGCATTCCACGATAACAAATGAACTTCATCTTAACAACATAATTTTTTTTTGTAACAACACCTATTTGAACGTCCCACACCATCACTCACAAGACATCATTAATATAAAATAGGGGTCTTAATGTCTACAAGACCAAAGCAATTTCAAAGACTTCCCGTAGCAATTCAATACAACATCATCTTACCCTTGACAACCTTCAAGAATCAGAGATATATCAACCATCATATCTTATATAGAATCAAATAATAACACACCCTTAGAAACCCTCAATATGTCTTCAATAAAACAAGGAAGAAGATGATCATTTATTGCAAAAACACATTCTCTAACTGCAAATTCTAGAAAATATTTTCTGAACAGGTTGCCTTCACAAAAATGATCATAACTTACTCATTTCTCCATAAAATACGATGAAAATTGAAGAAAATTAAATTTATTTCATGTAACAAACAAATAAAAGTGGTTTAATACCAATTAAAGACCATATATGTCCATACAACTTGCTGCAATGTGACTGTTCCTATCTTCACCAGTCCGATTTTCACTATGAACTGTAACAAAAAGTCATTAATAAATTTTAAAATATTAATCATGAATCCGATCTCTCCAGTCATATTTTATATTACCTAGTTAAAAAAATTTCATCAAATTTATAGCTAGATCCAACGGTTAAAATAAATGTTATGAGGATTTTACCAAAATGGGTAACCCTTGGTAGGGTTTTGACAGTTTTTGGAAAAACAATCATATCTCACAAAATACATCATTAAAATGCACAAGAATGGATTCATATGAAATATGTTTAATTAATATATCTTAATAAAATAATTAAATGTTGAATTTATATCATTTGTGAGCACACATGGCCCTGCAACTAGTCACATACCTCCAAAACCATGTGATAGTCAGAGAGTTTGATGAATGTTCTTTGTCAAATCTCCTCCTAACCTGTCCACTACTCAAATTTAGACATTTAATTGGTTTTATAAACTATTGGAAACTCCCTCTAATTTTTCTAACTACCCTTAGGACCGAACTCTTTCCCTTTTGCATCATTTTTGCACTTGTTATTGCAACTTTTGCAATTTTTGCATTTTTTGACAAAATAATACCAAACCTTGTAAAACCATTCCTGGACACCTCAAACACCCTTAAATGGACTAAATAAGTATTGTTACAATATTTCCAACCCCTTTTTGGACATTTTTGACCCTTTGACCACTTTTGACTCTTTCAGGACCTTATAGGTCTATTTGAACAAAATGACTCTTAAATGCTTACAAACTGAGTTGTTTTGATTCCAATGGTCCTTAGGACCTTACATAACATGGAAAACATTACAAAAGAAGGAAAAACAAAAATTAACCTTTATGAGGCATTTCAAAGGATAGGTTCTCCTACACCACGCTTTAGGGTGTGAATATGCTCCCTCGAGAAATGTGATCGAAAAATTATGAAATTGAGGCCATTTTATTGATACAATGCTAGTGAGCAATTGTGTCAAGTTTCGTGCGATTCTGAGTCCATTTGACTGGTCTACAAGTTCTTTGAAGTTCATAGGGTCCACGACCGTCGGAGTGGTAAAAACCCTAATTTTGAGCTATAAATAGTGATTTTTCTCTTTCATTACCTCATTTGCATTATTTTGAGTTTTTGGAGTTCCTTATGATTTTCTTGCTTTTTGCAATTTTATGAGCATCATGGTTGACTATCGAGCATGACAACACTTATCAGATCGGGTTCGCTCATACCAGAGACCACCTAGCACTAGAGGCATGGTACAAATTTTTTAAAAATTGCTCGTTTTTGCCTATTTTTGCTAGATTTTCAAAAACTTGTCAGAGCTCAATTTTTTTAATTGATGTGCAATTGCCTATTGACTTATGTGAAATTGATTTTATTAATTTGCAATTGCTTTAAATGATGCACGATTGATTTATTGATTCATAATTGATTTTAGTCTTGCACATTTGCTTTAAATAATTCACAATTGTGTTAAATGATGCACAATCTCTATAAATGATGCCCAATTGAGATAAGTGATTCACATTCGAAATTATTGATTCACAATTGAGCTAAGTAATTTGCATTTGTTGTAAATGTTAATTTTATAACATGTTGGATATGAAATTTGTTGTGCGAATAGTTTTTCTGATTTTATACTGATTTTCACCTGCAGGAGAATCTTCATGTGCTCATATGCTGATAGACAAGATCTGATGGTCTTGATCTCCGATCTGAGTTGAGTGCTAAGGACGTTGCCTTGATTAGGCATGTGGGATTGTACCATGTATTGCACTTTCTCGAGGTTATGGCCAACAAGGCCATGATCATAGTGTTAGTTGAGCGTTGGAATTTAGAGACATGTTCGACTTTTCATTTACCCACTAGTGAGGCCTTCATCACTTCAGAGGATGTCTAGCGTATCTTGCACATTCCCATTCATGGTGGCAGGGTTATATATGATCGCAAAGTAGGTATAGCTAGGATGTGCGAGCTTTGAGAGTGTACTGAGGAGAAGCTTCAGATTAGGGGTCTTTATGAGATCCCTTGGGAGGTCATGGATTATGATGATTTAACCATTGCATTATGCAACATAGTAGCAGGTCCTCTGATTCTAGATAGGAGGGCTCATGGATTCCCAATTGGTTGGGGTAGAGTGATCCATGACATGATTGTGCATAGACACATATTTGCATGGGGTCCATGTCTTCTTGCTACATTGTATCATCAGATGCATGGTATTGTCTATCTGAGACAAAGATCCATCGGTTGTGGTGTTACATTGCTTCAGGTGTGAGTGTGGGAGAATATAGCCATTTCTTGACTAGCTATTCATGTGGATCTTGAGGATGAGCAGCCTCATTCCTATAGATATACACTAGGGATTAGACATAGGGGTTCAAGGAACACCCTATACTAGCGGCATGAGCTGGATACCTTACAATATTTCACTTGGAGACCGTATCTTGGTTGCCTCGGATGGGCAGATGATGCTTAAAATTTACCATATTATAGGCAATAGTGGTACTTGATTGGTCGCGACATGGGTTGCAACAAGATTATTGATATTCATCTTCCAGGTTGTGTACTTCGGCAGTTTGGAGAGTTATAGGGCATACCTGATGTTACTACCTATTTTGCTCGGATTAGTCAGGAGATTGGTGATTGGGGAATGTGTATTCAACCATATCTTGTGATTGTTGAGTTTAATTCTCTTCATCATATGTAGTGGGGTTGGGCAGTTGAGGTACCAAGTTTGATGCTTGGTGGGTACAACGCAGGCCTGTGCCATTGATAGATCCTATAGTTTCGCTCACCATAGAAGATTCAACATCAAAGGCCACAGGGAGGGAGAGGGAGAGGAAGGGGATGGGATGGAGGAGGATGGGTTGCGGCTATTGCAGCAACATTCAAGGAGGAGGAGATAGGTGAAGAGGAAGGGGAGATAGGTGAAGAGGAGGGAGAGGAGGAGGTAGACATCAATGGAGACACTGAATCTAGAAGTTCAGATGAGGATGGGAGTGATGATTCTACTTCAGGATCATCGAGTAGTGGAGGGGATGATGATGATGATGATGAGGGACAAGAAATTGATATTCCTGAGATGGAGGATGCTCCCACTATAGAGAGAGGTGGGGATTGTGGGAAAGGTCAAGGTGGGGATGAGAATGATCTGCAGGTTTTGAGAGCACAGATTAGGAACCTAGAGGATGCATTGGCTAGAGAGCGATAGGCTAGGGGTGAGGGTGACACTATATAGATCCTGAGAGCATAGGTCTGAAGTCTAGAGGATGTGGTGGCTAGGGTTAGGCAGAGATAAAGTGAGGACAAGAATTTGTTTCAGAGGGATTATGAGGTATTAGCCACTAAGAGGGATCAGATTGCTAGTGAGAGGGATTGAGCTATTGCTGATAGAGATCGTCTCCAAAGAGAGTGAGATGACGTGTTGAGGATGGATCAGTTAGCATATGATGCTTATCAGGAGTATATAGTGTTAGGTCCTGGATCGTGCAAGGATCGTATTGTTCATCTAGCTTAGGAGTGTCTATACTGGCGGCAAGAGTATAAGAGAGCCATGCTAGAGGGAGAGAAATGTCCAAGCTACAGTGCATACTTATTTGGGAGGAGATCCGGTCGATCGACATCGCGATAGACTAGCAACAGAGGGGTGATGGGTCCACCTAGGGCACCATCAGGACAGACTGGGGTAGGATCTAGTAGGCAGGATCCCCCTACTAATAGAGGTAGAGCTGGTTGAGACACTTTATGATGATGCTATTTGAGCCATTGAGCATTTTGTATGATTCTATTCTGACACACTATCATTTTTGAGATATATATGATATGCAGTTTTGGTGGTGGTTATATGCTTTGTGTTCTGTTTATGATGCATGATTCTATGTGATACTTTATGATGTAGTCTATATGTTTTGGCAATGCATTCTATATGATTTTACGTATGCTTTATGTGAGATGCATGATTATATGTGATTATAAGATACAGTTCTATGTGCATAGGATTTATGATGTGTTGCATAGATGATAGAATATAATGAATCTACATGATAATGGACTAAAATAATCTAATGCAAATTAATTGAACTATGGATTATTGAATCTTTGTTATAATACAAACTTAAATGAATGCAACTAATGAAATTGATATATAAAGCTAATGAATGTAGTGATCATAAGTCTAAATGATTTGAATGCAACCACCTAAATGAAAAATGCAATTGAACTAAATGAATGTAACTATGTGAATGAATGAATCTTTTAGCTTGAAAATATGCCAGAATTTCTTTAGTTTTCCATTGGACTCCAATAACGAAGCATAATTGTTAGTAAGATGAAAAGATTAGAAAGACATGATGAGAGAGATGATGTTAAATGATGGAATGATTAATAATAATGAGGTCTATCCACAAAAGATACTTGATAAAACAATGATCTTGATTGATACAATCAGCATGATAAGAGTGATAATTGATACACGAACTTTTGTGCCTTTATTCATAGCACAATATATTTTCATCACTGAGCCTTATTATATAACAATGAAGTTACATACATCAGGGTATAAGAACCAAGATTTAAAGATACCTCATTGCAAAGAACAAACACATAGCAGACAAGAAGTGAACCCTCCATTCTGGGAATTATGTTATGAGTCGAGGTATTGTGGTGTTCACAGAGTGAATGTACTTATCACAGACACCCATAACACAATTGCCCCAGAAATTCATTGGTTCACACCACAAACAACAAACAAAGAAAAGGATCATGTTCATCATGGCTTCTCTAGTCACTTGTGGACATCCTTGAGTAGCATAAAAATAAAACTAAATTAGACAAAACTCAACAGTTGTATTGATTGTGTGTTTGCTTTGATTTGTTTGATGTGATGGTTGATAATGTCTGATCTTAGGAAGTGTGGACCCCGTTTAAGACTAACATGTCTGGTTTCGAGTGTATCCATCTCTGTTTAAGACAAGATAATGATCACTTGATATGGATATTGATACGATTGATACGACAATTTGATTAGTTTGGTTGTAGATTTGACAAGATAGTTTTATCCTTTGTGAACTTCGTGCAAAGTGTTTGTTGGATATCTACTTGGGTGTTTGATTCTTGCGAGACATTTTATTGCAAGTTTTCAATGTGTTTTCGATTTGTTTTGATGTTTAGGGTTTTTTTAGGATCGTATTTGAATGTTTTTGACATTTTATGCTTTTGCCTTTTGCTTTAGTTTCTTTTAGGAGTTTTTCAGGACATTATCTGATTTTTATGTTTTTCAAGACTTTATCTGATTTGTAGGATTTTTTAGGACATTTTTCTGAATTTTAGAATTTTTCAATGATGCCCCTAGTATGCAGACCTACTATGACCTGATGATCTACAAAATGCATGCATGGACAAATGAGATTTTAAAATGCAGTTATGCTATATGTAGGATGCAAGATGAAGATGCATTTCCTATTCAAACAAGGGTGATTGTATGTGTCTTTCATTATGAAATGCACTAATTGAATTAAAGGTGTGAAACATTTTAGGAGTTCAATCCATTCTTAGAAGACGTTAGACCATCCAACTTAACACACTATGAAACCAAGATTTATAAATGGAGACACAAAAAACTTCCCATCGATTCTTGAGAATTTGATCTTCTTTTGCCCATGTGTGGGCCATTGAATTTATTTCGACTCTTATAACCATTAAAGATCCTTGAAATCCTATGTGACTAGCTATGTGAGTTATTCTGACTTCAAAAGAATCTTGGATAGAGCCTCGTTGCCAGTTAGATGTCTATAACCTCAATGAGGTCATACACTATAATCTCTCAAATATTAATCCATTGCCAATAGGCACCCATAGCCTTGATGTAGTTACTCACATGTTCCCTTGGTCAAGATTTTATTGCACTTGTATGCATGATATTTTAGTTATATATCATTGTTCTTTTGCCTTGATATTTTGATATGGATTTGTTGAAAGGTGTTACCCTTGGTCCCGTTGTTTCCCAAGAAGCGCAACACATGGAGTTTGTGACATGGCTTTCTCCCACCTCCCATGGATCCTTAACTCTGGCCACTCTCCCATTCACTAACAATTCGAGCTTTTGGCATAACAGTAGTGGTGATTCCAAAAATTAGTATCAGAGCCTAGTTTCTCGGTTGATAAGCTTTCTCTAGCTTGGGTAGATTCTGGTTTTTGTGAACACAATAGTTGGTTTTGTGTCAACACCTACTCTAGTGTTTGATCATTCAAACTATTCTATTTGGAGTTGTAGGATTGAAGTTTACCTGTCCTCTCTAGGGTATGATGTATGGATGTCATTTGTAAATGGTCTCTCTAGACCGATCAGTCCTCCCATTGGTCATGAGGTAGAATTAAGATATGAATGTAATGCTGAAGCTATGAAGGCCATACTCAATGGGATATCTGGTGATGTCTCTTCACAAGTGGATAGATGCAGATCAACAAAGATTTTATAGGATAGATTGAAGAAAATCTATGGAAATGAGCTTACCACTGTAGAACCGGCTTATGAGAGAAAGAAAAGAAATGGAACACATGTGTCTGCGGATGAAGATAGATCAGTTAGTAGCAACAACAATGATGAAGAGGAGACTCACCTCTTCATGGCTCAAGAGATAGAAAGTGAGAGACTCACTTCTGAATGTGATCATGCAAATCAATCCTACAGACACGATGTGTTTGGTAGTGATAGTGAAGATGAAGAAAAAGTTGATCTTGAAGGAGAACTTCTAAGTGCACTTGATGAGCTTAGCAAAGTGAGAAATGAGTACAAGTTGTTCAAGAATTCTACCATTGTGGAACAAGACCGGTTAATCAAATGCCTTGAAGAATAAGAGAAATGTATCTCAGAGTTGAAGACTCAACAAGAAGGCACCAAAGAATGCAGGTGTAAAGATCTAGCATCAGAGCTAGAGGCAAAGGATAAAGAGTATCAGCAGCTAGAAGGAGAAATGGAGAATCTCCAAAAAGACCTTGAGAAATGTCAGGATGAGCTCAAGGTAAGAATCCAGTTTGATGGCAACAATGATGCCTTGGATAAAATGTTGAAGAAGAAAAAAAATTCCAAGGATACCAGTGGATTAGGATGTAATGCCAGTGAATGCTCCAGAAGCAAGAATGTCCCTCACAAAGACATTCTATTTGTTTCTTCAAATGCAAACAACATGGGTCAGACCTTCATTGTTTGAAATTCTCCCAAGAAGAAGGTTGATCTAATCACAACCGTTGAAGATATAAGGATGGATACCGGTGTTGCCGCAAGGAGAAACAATGTTGATCCTAAACGAAAAGGAAAGATGAGAGAAGGTAGCTTCACCGGAGGTAAGAACTTGAGAGGACAACCAAGATGACCTCCTACCAGTAGAAGACAAAGAGATGCTACTGCCCACAAGACATAACAAATGTGGGAAAAGAATTGATCAGATGGAAGGACTGTAGTGACTAGAAAATTCAAGAACAATCCCCAGAGAAGCAGAAATGGAGATGCCAAACCGGTAAGATCCTCTCATGATTGGAAAAATAAATTCATAAGTAATATGGCCCCTTTCTCCAGTTATTTCTTTGCATGCAAATATTATGGCCATAGGGCAGATGAATGCAGAATGAGATGTAGGAATAGACAAAATGTTCTTCCTAGAAATAATAATGTTATTTGTCAGAGATGTAGTGGTTTTGGCCATAGAAGTTATGATTGCAAAAAGAAGAACCTGTAGACATATTACAGCCGGTATAACAACTATGTTCAACATGGAAATGTATATAGAGCATATGGGAGAAAAAGACATGCATGAAACCAAAAGAGAAATACCCCTGCAGGATCAAGAGGCCCACCAATTTTGGTAGTTGGTTACAATAGCATGACTAGAAGAAGATGGTCAAATCGGTTTGATAGAAGGTCCTCCAATCATGCATTTGGCATGAACACAGTTTGCTTCTACAACAATGCTTTCGATCATGTTACAGAACCTGGTAGACAAATAAATAATCAACAGAAGAAGGTAAGACCTGCTCCCATGACTGCAAATGGGAAGAGTAACGAGATCAAGTAGGTATGGAGGAAGAAGGAAGAGAGTAGAACCATGAACCGACACTGTGCATTCAATGCACAGGTGATATCTCCTAAGGATTAAAGGAGATGCAAGACTCAGGGGGAGTAACACATGAACCATATTATTCACCCCCTTAGTGAAAATGTATAGATGAAAGGATTGGTTGTTGTCGGTAGAAGGAAGTAGATGAGATGGCAGTGAGTGTGGTTGATGCCTTGGCTACACATTTACATCTGGGAGATGAAATATTGTCACGCATGTCAGTGGATGGTTCAAATTGCTATTAGAATTAGAGGCACTTGACACAAGAAGACAAAGGTTAGAGGAAGGTACTCCAGTGGAGATGATGGACCGATATAGGAAACCGGTATGTGCAGTATGTTACTAGTATGGATATTGACTAGTATTGCAAGTTATGTAAGTCAATGACTTTTGGGATCATTGCAATAACTCAGGTAGTGTGGATTGAGGAGATTATGTCTCAGGTGATATTGGAAAAGACTTGAATGACATGTGTTGGCCCGATAGTAGATCATATATGCATACATTTTTATGGGCTAACTAGTTAGATATTTGGTATGATTGTGGTGTGGTATGGCATTGTGTTCTACAATTGGTTCTGCAATTGGATGTCATAAGATCATGTCATATTTTGTGATGAATATCATGGAGTTGAAAGATCATCAGTTGATCACATATGCACAACTCAACTGGTATAAGATGCAGACTGGAGAACCAGTTTAGAACCTGACATGCAAAGATAACCTAAAATCTGTGGTTTAGGGGGAGTTCATAGTCATTATCTTCTGATTGTTATCAGAAATGCTGGACATAGGGGTAGAGAAAGTGTCTACAGCTTTATCGGTATGATTGAGACTTTGGGATGTGCTCATTGGTCCATGTTTGTGAGGTACTTCAATGTCTATTCAATTTGTACTTTATTGAAATCACAATCGGACCTACATGTAGAGGAGGAGAACATACATTGTTATGGAGAATGCACAAGTGGTATCAAATTGATATTAGTGTGAGCCTCAACACTTGGTATCAACAAATTTGGGTCAAAATAACCTTCTGCATATCAAAAGGGGAGATGATGCAGTCTGAATGGTAGGTAAGTGGAATTCACTAACACATATTTCAACAAATTGTATCACAGTGCCAGGTTGCGGGATTGAACCTCCCCATTTGTGATAGAGGGGATTGTTGCAAGGTATTTCTCTTGGTCTTGCTATTGCCTGAGTAGCATGGCACATGGAGTTTGTGAAATGGCTATCTTCCACCTCCCGTGGATCCTTAACTTTGTTGGGATCCAAGAACACTAAGAGGGTGGGGGGGGGGTGAATCAATGTTATGCCGGAATGAACAGTTTTTATTTTTCTAGACCATGCATATATATATATATATTGATAAACAACTAAGCATATAACAAGAAGAAAATAAACCATCCACATAAATGTACACCATAACACACAAAGTTTATATGTGGAAAAACTCAATGAGGAAAAACCATGGTGGGATTTGTGACCCACAATATCAGTTCATTGACCATATGAAAAGATATTACATATAATAGGGGCCTGCACTTGCAGGAAGGCACACTGCCTAGAGAATACTGCTCATCACTAAAGAGCCTCACTGATTACAAGCTTTCTACCAAAGTAAATTACTTAAAATGAACTCAAGAATGCATCTGCTATGCCAAATAGAGTTTCGATTCTGGTTATGCTCTGTATCGGTTCATAAACTCTGAATTGCTACCAATATCACTTTTCCTCCAAGAATGCTTTCGAAGATATCTACAGATCATTGTATGATATAGCATTCACTTACAAAATTATCTCCATACATATATTTCACATCATATAGTTCTGCTATATTCTCCTATATCCACATATATCATAAATCTTTTTTTTCTTTTGAAAATGACCTAGCAGACTAACCTATATACCTATTACAAATGATATGCCTTATGTCAGCTTACAATACATTTACAAAAATGTTAGCCTTGAAAATAATAATTATAAAATGATTTAAGTAAATCCTCCTTGATGTCGGCTTCCAAAGAAGTGTTGATGTCGGTGTCGGTGCCAGTGTAGCCCTAAATGCTCCAAAGCTGGTATCTGCCGGTATATGCTTCCTAGTGTTGATTTATGACTTCCATCATATCTTGTTGCCATGGATGACAACAAAATGAATCTAATGAGTGTCAATTTCCAACAATCTCCCCCTTTAGCATTGATGGCAACACTTATGTGAAAAATGGATTCTCTGGCGATATGCTCCCCCTCAGCAATACACTCCATTTGAAATGTGTTTTTATGATATTTTTCACATATGAACATACTCCCTCTTTGACATTAATGCCAAAGACCAGTGAAAGAATTGAAAGAATAAAATAATACTATTAGTTTCACTGGAGCTTTGCCATCTTCAAGATTTCCGGGTATGCCTTTTGCAATAACTGAAGATATGTATCCCAACCAGATTTGAAGGTATCAAAAATAGATGCCAGTCCACTTAATAAGTGGGCAAGTGTTTCCTTCTCTTGGATATCTATCGGTGTGGGTTTAGCTATCATATCCATGCATTCTTTCTTGTGAATACCCAATGAATCTAGTCTAGGACTTACCAATCCTCTTAGATTTCTTGCTCTTCTCATGATTTTGTTTCTCTCCTTCTCAAAAGAGAAAATTTGGTTCTCCAAGGACAAAATTTGTCCATCAACAGACGTGGTTAGTGTAGTCAATCCATCAAAAGAGTTAGCAATTTTAGCCATCTTATCATATAACTCCTTCAATCTGCTATCTACATTAGCTGTAAGACTTTCTATGTTGCTACACACTCTATAGATTTTTGTACATTGTTTTAAACAAACCTCAATAGGGACAAGTTCGTCCTCAGTTTTCTTCTTCCCTATCTCTATAAGCTGATCAAAAGTTGTTCTTTTTTCTATTGTAAAATTGTCCAAACCCTATCGGTCTTCTATCTACCTCAGAGATTGGAAATTGTTGGATATGTGCTCTATTAGAGTCTTGAGCTTACCAGAAGGGCTTGATCCATCTTCAATCTGACGGTCAGGTAATAATTTGTGCAATATAGAGACTGATTGATCAATTAATCCTTTATCCATAGTACATTCCTTCAGTAATTTTTGAGTAGCCATCATCATTAATTCAGTTGGACTCAACTCAGAGACTGATTTCTTCTCAACCTGAGAAGTATCAATTGCCAAAACCTTTGTCGGGGAATCAGTTTTACCTGCTGGTATGGACTCAGTGGTTACCTTGTCCATCTCAACCTATATTGCACTGGTGGCTTCGCCACTTGGTGCAGTGTCGGTTACTATCGGTGGAGTATTATCCATAGTATTTCCAGTGTCCTGTACATTGCCTTGCTCAAAAGTGGTATGTGGAGGTACAAAGTGTACACTCTCCTTAGCTGTCAGTTATGTTTGAATGTCTATAGTTACTACTGGTGGTGTTAAAACTAGAGTTGAACTACCCAAAATACCTTTCCCTTTTGATTTGTCAGGAATGGTGGAAGATGTTGCCCTTGCAAATTCTTCTTGAGATGTGAGAAAGTCTAGGTTTTTCTAAAAGAATTTTGTCCATCCCTTACTTGTCTCATTTACCACCTCATTTACTCTTCCCATCATAAGACTTATCTATCGGGATTTACTACTAAAGATAGTCCTATTTGCAGTGTCAATACACTTTTTCATTTACTCATTATTTACAGTACCACATAATTCCAAAAGTGCAACTTCTTTGATTTCCCTATCTCTCTTGACAACGTCAAGTCTCCTAACTTCAAGTTTATTAGACAAGGATAAAGGTATCTCCTTCAAAATTTCAATTAAGGCTTTCTCAAAGATGTCCAAATATAACAAAATAGCCTCTTCTAATTCACTTTGATCATTCTCTTCTAAATCTTCATAATACTTAGATATATTTTTCAACATTCCATATTTTGTGATTTCATCAACAAGTTCAACATAGGTCATTGTGGTCGTATCGGTTCTAGTAGCATCACCCTTTTGTTTTTTTCTTGTGGTTTTTGGTGTGACTAGTTTCCTCTTTTGCATAGGCTTCCTTGCTGGTGGTGGAGGTGTAGTAGGCTTAGTTACCTTTCTGAAAAGCATCCTCCCAGGCTTCGCCTTCTTCTACTCTACTTGTGGTTTTACCACATTCTTCCTTTGTACCCTTCTAAAAGCTAGAGGTTCATTATCCTTAGGATCAGAGTTAGAAGTGATAGGGGAAATGTGAACTTGTGGCTTCTTCACTTCTGCAATACCAACCTCTTCCAGTTTAGTAGCTTGTTTAGATTTAGAGTGCAATTGAGTGTTTATCTTATAAAGCACATCTTGTACATATGCAGACATCTTTTCTATTTTTTTTTCTCTTCTCTTCTAGTTAAAACTGGTTTTCACTTCAAGAGCCTTCTCTTCTACTGTACCAAAATGTTCTGTTTTATCATATAATGGGGCATCTAACAACATCTTTGCATAGAGTTCAAAAATGCTATCATCTACCTCTTGAAGATGGGGAAAAGGGAGCGTGAGGTGGATTAGATTGTTAATATGCAAATCAAACATAAGAACACATAAAATCAAAAGGCATAAATCAAATCACATGAAAAACATGAATAGAGATGAATATACCTCACAACCCTCTTTACCTTCTCCTTCAGATGGAGCTTGGATTGAGTTGAAGTGCACCCAAATGCCTCTAACCTGATGTCGATTTTCTCCTAGATTGCTTGATGTGGTTGGCTCTCCAACATTGTACACAAATGGATAAAATGGATCTTTGAGGGATGAGATGGATGATATGACTAAGTATGGATGAGGGATGATTTTGGCATGGTGAGGATGCAATTATGATTTTCTAGCCTCAAACTAACAACATAAACTTGCTAAACTTGGAGATGATAAGTGAAGGCATGGAGTCCTCAATTTATGGGAAGAGGAGAGGAAAAATGAAGGGCTAAGATTGACCCAAGATGGAGGGTCAAGATTTCTTGTGAGCTCACATAAGACCCAAGAGGAGGTGTGGAGATCAAGAGATATGCCTTAAAACCATTTCTTGTCTCCACACTCCTCAAGGTACATTGGGAAGACTTCCCAATGTGCCTTGAGAAGAGCAAGGGATGGGACATTTCTTGAGGAATGGAGAGGAAGAATTTAAAATTCTTCAAAAAAGGATGATCATGGGGATTGGAGGAATAAGAAGGAATTAAAAATTCCTTGGAAGATGAGATGCCTAGAGGAATGTGAGATTTTGAAAATCTCACATTCACCTAGGAAAAGAGCATTTAAGGAGAGTGGTTGGATGGAAGGGACAAGGAGTTGACTTTGTGGCTAATCATGATGATTAGCCACTAGCAACTCATTAGGAGGGGGATTAGAGGAAAGGTTAGGTGGGATTAGGATAGATAAGATTTGTAGGAGGATTTGACTAGGAGAGAGAATGAGTGGAGGGAATTAAAAATTAGAAGAATAATACTAAGTGAGCTTAGGGAGTTTCTAGAAGAATTTATTAGGTTAATGATGGTTTAGGAAAAGATGATTTGTAGGAATCACTCAGGTTAACTAATTAATTGAAATTAATTAGTTAAGAGGAGGATTTGAGAAGATTTAATTTTAGAAGAATAAAAAGAGGGTTGATTTATTAAATAAATCAATAACAGACTATAGTGACAATATTAATTATAATTAATTAATATTGAGGAGAATTAGAGTTTGCATAATTAATAAATTAATTATGTGAGGAATTAAAAATAATTATTTTTAAGTGTCTACATTTTGCCCCTCTTTTACACAACGAAAAATTTGGCAATGGGTAGAAGATAGAGGAAGAAGAATCAGATGCCCCAGTGTAAAGCGTGGGAGGTGTATGCCCCCTCAAGAATTTTGTGGAAGAAAATAGATGAAAAATTCTCAAAAATAAAGGAAGAAGAATTTTAGTGGGGGAGATAAGTGAGGAAGAAATATGAAGCAGACGCAGAAAATTTAGAAGGAAGAATAGAAGATGCGAGACCGCGGAGGAAAGGGGCCCTCATGAGGGCCCATATAAGCCACAAAGGGCCCAATGAGGAGTCATTGTTACACACAAGCCTTGGAGCCACTCAGAGCGAAGGAGAAGAAGAGAAGGAAAGATGGACCACATTCCTATTCATGATCATCGCGTCGAGAGGATCCGCCGATTCGACAGACCCACTAGCTATGGACCACTAGTATGTAAGACTATCCCACCTTTTGGAATTTTTAGATTAGGGTTGAATTTAGGGCTAAATTTAGGGCCTAGGTTTGGCGAGGCGCTTGTGCTGATCGTTGTTTCAGCATGTGCGCCCCTAGGTTAGCACTAGTGAATAGTGCAGGCACTCACTAGGAGGGTCACGTAGAACGGGGTTTTTGGGGGCGATGGGGGTATTAGCACGGTTGCTCATGCTTTGGCGTGAGTGGTTGCACTTCGACACGGGTGCTCGTTCTTTGACACAAGCGCCCAGGGGTTTACACGGGTGCTCACGTTAACTGGTCTTGGAAAGAGGACTGAGCAGGTTAGTTATTTTTTTGTTGGCGCGAGCTCTGGATAAATCAATGTGTGCGCTTAGGAGGGGGGAAATTAGGTTTAGGCTTAGAATTTTTGGATTAGGGTGAGGGTGTGGTTGGTTCTGGAGGGTAGAAGGGGACTTGTGGTCATGGAAGTAATGACTTTTTTTGATGGATGCAGGCGGAGATGGGGCCATTGGCTTTGAGGAAGCATTGGCCTGCTACGATGAGCCTATATTTGGAGTTAGGTCACAATGAGTTGGAGGTGCTAGTTTCTCTAGGGTTGCATTATGTAGGCAAGTGGCCGAGGATATAGGCGCATACTGCTATGATGATGACATTAGTGAAGAGGTGGGACAATCGGTATAACACCTTCTGTCTGCCTACTGGGGAGGTGATAGTGACTCTTTTGGATGTTTGAGGATCTTGAAGATCCCCATTCGTGGTGTTATCCCAAAGTATCAGTTAGGTGCAACTGATTTTTACCTTTAGGAGGTGTGCGAGTATGAGACCCCACCGATGTTGGATAGGAGCAAGATGCATTTGGGCAAGGCGATGGGTGTTCGGTGGATTCCTCGGGTGGTATTGGTTATTTGTGGATTTTTGAGCAGGTAGATTATTCTAGATTTGGGCTGGCATGGATTTCCTGTGGGGTGGAGCAGGTGCCTATACTTCATGGTTCATGATGGTGTGTAGTATTCGTGGGGCACAATGATGCTAGCCCAGTTATATCATGATATGCATCTGGTGGTATATAGGGAGTATGCCAGTTTATGTGTAGGAGTTACACTTCTTCACATCTGGGCTTGGGAGCATATTGTAGTTACTCGGCCACTAGGGGTACAAGACAGGTGGGTCCAACAGCCATATGTCGACAGGTATAGGGGACTGTTGTATTATACATAGATAGGGTTCGTATGGTTTTGGCGGAGGATTTTGGATGAGCTTGCATAGTTTACATGGCAGCCATTTTTGGGTTGCGAGAGGTGGAGGGATGACTAGCAACTGGACTAGGCTAGTGTAGAGATGTGGATGTTTGGGAGGTCTATGTATATTATGGAGTACTATGCACCATTCAGGGTGGCTAGATAGCTTGGGCAGATACAAGACATAGTGGGGGATATTCCAGTGTATCCTTGGATTACACAGGAGGTCAGATATTGGGGCCTGACAGCGAGTCCCCTGGAGGGCAGGAACAACTTCCAGACAACATTTCATTGGGTCTGGGATGAGTGGATGGGGGCAGGTGAGGATCCAGGAACTACAGGTGGGTACAGGAGCTAGTGGGAGGGGCACTTGCCAGTACACCTTACCATTCCTGGGGTTTTGGAGGATGAGGAGCTGCAACTGGGGGTAGATAAGGTGGTCGGTGGTGAGGATGATAGCCCAGGAGAGCGAGTTGTGATTGGTGTAGGGCATTGTGTGGGCAGATAGAAGAGGGGAGTCTAGGTAGTATGGAGGAGGGATCTGGAGGAGGGAGAGGGAGAGGGAGAGGGAGAGGATGCCCCAGTAGGAGAGGTCGCAGAGGCCTTGGCTGGCAGGGGAGAGGAGGTTGTACCTATGGATGCTCATGAGGCACAAACAGAGGAGAGGGGAGGGGTGTCACAAGCTGATTTTGACATATTACAATAGGAGCGGGATACTATTCGAGTGAGGCTTCATTTTGTTCAGGATGAGCTATAGGTAGAGAGGGCTCAGAGGGAGAGTATGGGGGAAGAGGTGGAGCAGTTGACGCGGGAGATATCCGATTTGACAGAGAGCCTCCATACCGCGAGGACAGAGGTGGATGCCTTAAGGGAGGAGAGGGAGGAGTCAAAGAGGATGCTAGAGGAGGCCCAGATAGGGATAGCCATAGCAGGGCTTCAGGATGTTGTTCGTTGGCAAGATGTCGAGCCAACAGGGCTTTAGTCCAGGGTACAGAGGGCAGAGGCGGATGTGACACGACTGCGGGGGGAGAGGGATGCAGCCCGCTAGGTGTTGGTTCCTGCAAGGCTTAGGTAGATATATGTCGATGTTATGCAGCAACGGGATAGGGCAGCCTAAGAGGTAGAGTACTATAGGGGTTTGTATCATGCAATAATGCCTACAACAAAACGAGCAGCCTCGTACACTGAGAGTGTGCGATCTCACAGGACCCAGAGTCAGCGGTCGTCACAGACTCAACAGACAGGGGGATCAGTGGGTTTTCAGCCACCGAGAGGGGGGGAGGTAGGAGGATCAAGTGGAGGAGGTACAACAGAGGGGGGTGGAGAGATAGGAGGGGAGAGTTAGCTCCTTTGGCTTGTGTATCATATTTTGACCCTTTGGGGCAATCAATATATTATGATAGACATATTCATCTCTTTATATATATACATGATTTGGTGATGATGGATGATGTGTGTACCTTTTATTATGATGGATTCTCTTTATTTTTCTTGTGATGTATGGATGCAATTATGGATATGTTGTGCTGACTTATTTGCAATGCAGTGTGGAGGCTTATATATGTATGCTTATGATATGTTGCTGACACGTTTTTGGATGCAGGATGAGTGATTATGCTTTTTGATATGTATATATGCAGATGTATGATGGATATGTAGATGTAAAATGATCTGTGATGCAATCTAAATGAATGTAATGTTACATGAATGAATTAATGTCTTTTATTTATGTGATGAAATCTAAGTGCAACCTATGTGATAAATGTTTGTGGAAAAATGACTATCCAAATGAGTAGTGTAATGAAATGAAATAAGTAATGCAAACTATATGAATAACATGACATGAATGAATAATACAAAGAGGGAATATGCCAATAATAACACAATGATCTTAGATAGAAGATTGAAGAATATGAAATAGACGGGGAATGGAGGAAATTGAGGACTCCATGGGATTATTAGATTTAGGATTTTATGGAATGGTGGTGAAAAATGTGCACAAAAATGTGGAGAGCCAACCTAGTTTGATATTGCCTTGGGTGACTTGCACCACTGATTATAGGAATCAAGATGCCATGAGAAACCCAAGGCATGGACTAACTCTAAGACAAATGGGATTTCCTTACACACAGCTATGCAAGTGTTGAGGAACACTACTACAAAGTTGTGGGTATGTGCAAGGAAACCCTCAAACACACCGATACCTCTTGTACACGAGAAGGTAAGTGTTGATAAACACTAGTACCAGGTCGTTGGTTTATACAAGAGAGATCCAAAACATGCCATGCTATGAAAATATGCCCCATTATGCACCTATTTTAAACATACCTGGATATGGCAAATCCAGGTAGTCGTAGATAGATGCAGTCATAGGGAAAAAGATGCAAGTCTAAATGAAAAATCCAAGAAATCAAACAAGTCATTTACTCATGACCAACTAACACCTCTTGCCAAGAGTAGGATTAGGGTGGAGGATTAGGTTGCCAGGCAAGGGAAGGATTCATCCCTAGGGAAAAGTGGATTGTTGGATTAGGCAATTGATCATATGGCTTTGAAGATTAACTTGTGGAATTAGGACTGTTCTCAAGACTTTGTGAAGCTCACACAGAGGCATAGAAGCCCAGTTTGATGGGACATTCCTTATTCATTACTTAGGTGAAGACTCATCATCATACATGCATTTTTTTGGGAGGTGGAAGGGAAGGAATGTATCGAATGGGTGGACTAGGTGGGAGGGTGTTTGCAGTATCGACTTGATAGACAATGGATCCGATTATTTACCTTGGTGCCTGCATGGAGGTTTTCACAAAGGTACTTGTGAATAGCGCCAAAAAGTGGTTTCCACTAATGGATGAATATTTTTTTTTGTGTGTGTCACAAGGCGCCTGTTTGCCAGGTTTTCACCTAAAGTGACGATTTTTTTAGGATCTTTTTCTCATTTTAAAAAATATTTTTCTTGATTTTTTAATTTTTTAAAATTTTTTTAAAGTTTTTGATTTATTTTTTGATTTTTTGACAATTTAAGACTTTCTGAGGACTAGGCATAAAATATTTTGAGGTGCATGATATTCATTGGATCATCCAAAGGATTGCCTTCAGGAGCAGCCAACTGATAAGCTCCTGATCCATATTTTGATGTGTTTACATATGGTCCAAGCCAATTAGGCTCAAACTTGCCTTTCTTTTCTCTTTCTTGGAGGTTTTTTTGATTCTCCATGAGGACAAGATCACCAATTTGGAATTCCCAGGTTCTGACTTTTTTGTGATAACTCATGCGCATACAGTTTTGATATACCCGAAGATGAGTCAAGGCCTTGAGGCGCCTTTCATCTACTAATTCTAGCTCTTGTAAGCGGGCAATTCTGTATTCTTCATCTGGTAGGATATTTTGTAGTGATACCCTTAGAGAGGGGATCTCAATCTCAAGGGGAAGGATGGCTTCGGAGCCAAAGACCAAGGAATAAGTGATGACATTTGTGGGGGTGCGGTAGGCCCACAGAGCGAGATGGAGTTGGAGGTGCCAATCATGACCAGCTTCATTGACTGTCTTTTTGAGGATTTTGATTAGGGTTTTAGTACAAGCCTCAGCTTGACCATTACCTTTGGGGTAATATGGGGTGGAGAAACGATGTTGGATGTCGAATTTTTGGCAAAGTTCTTTGACATCCTAGTTTTTAAATTGTTTGCCATTATCTGTAATGATAACTTTTGGAATGCCATATCGAGAGATCGAGTAGTTCAGGATGAATTTGGATATCTGCTTACCAGTGGTAAAAGTAAGAGGAATAGCCTCTACCCACTTGGTGAAATACTCGGTGGTGGTGATAATGAATTTATGTCCGTTGGAGGATGAAGGGTGGATTTTCCCAATGAGATCGTGTCCTCATTGTGAGAAGGGCCATGGTGTAATGAATGGCTGCAATTCTTATGATGGTGTATGAATCTTGTCGCCATGTTGCTAGAAAGGGATGCATTTCTTCACATAGTTATATGCATCTACTTCCATTTTAGGCCAATAATATCCTGTTCTCAAAATCTTTTTAGCCAAGGTGAGCCCACTTAAGTGTGCCCCACAAATGCCCTTGTGTACTTCGCATAATTCCCATTCTGCCTCTTGTTTATCTAAACACCTTAGGAGGGAATCATTGAAGTGCCTTCTAAATAGAGTGTCTCCAAGGATGGTGTAATGAGCATATCGATGAATGAAGGTTTGTTGTTAGGTTTTGGTGAGATGTGGGGGAATGGTGTTGTCTTTTAGGAAAGAAAAGGTTTCTTGGTACCAAGGGGACATGGGACCAACAAGTACACACACCATTTTAGACTCTGGGAGGTCGTATGCTGGTATAAATAGTTTCTCAACCAAGAACTCATACTTTAGACTGTGTGCTGGCATCTAAAGGAGGGAGCCAATGGTGTCCATTGCATCTGCAACCCTATTATTTAATCGTGGGACTTGGTCAAACTTGATTGTCATGAAGTGTTGCTTAAGATCTTCAATCATGGTACGATAGGGAAGGAGTTTGTCATCTTTTATTTGGTATCTGTCATTGACTTGTTTTATGACAAGTTGGGAATCACCATAGACTTGTAATTCCTTTATTTTCTAGTGGATAGCCAGGCGCAATCCTGTGATGAGTGTCTCATATTCTGTGATGTTGTTGGTACATGCAAAAGCTATCTTGTATGACTTTGGGATGCTATCTCCTTGAGGTGTGATCAATAATATTCCCGTCCCTGATCCATTTTGGGTGCAAGAGCCATCAAAGTATAATTGCCATGTGGAAGATGTGGTAACAGTCATAATGAATTCATCGGGTAATTCTGTGAGAATAGGATGGTTACCTGGAAGTGGAGCATCCGCCAACTTGTCTGTGATGACTTGTCCCTTCATTGCCTTTCTGTCTACATATTCAATGTCAAACTCGCTGAAGAGCATGACCCATTTAGTGGTTCTGCCAGTGAGGGCAGCTTTTGACAAGAGATATTTAAGCGGATCAATCTTGGCAATTAGTTTTGTTTTGTTGTTTAGCATATAGTGTCAGAGTTTTTGTGTGCTAAACACCAATGCCAAACATACTCTTTCAATGGGGGTATAATTGAGTTCATACCCTACTAGTGTCCAACTGATGTAGGAAATGGTATGATCCCTCCCTTGATCATCTATTTGTGCCAGCAATGCCCCCAATGCCACTGCAGTAGCACATATATACAAAATAAGAGGTTTTCCAGGATTAGGAGGCATCACCATTGGAGGTGATGCCAGATATTCTTTTATTTTCTCAAAGGCCTTTTGACATAAGTAGTCCTATTTGAATTTTGTGTCTTTGTGCAACAGGTGTGCAAATGGATGGCACTTATCTGCTAGTTGTGAAATAAAACGTCTAACAGATTGGAGTTTCCCCTGGAGACTGCGTAGCTATCTGAGAGTTTTTGGTGGAGGCATTTCCATGATAGATTTTGCCTTTGCAGGATTGACCTCGATGCCTCTGTGGGAAACAATGAATCCTAATAGTCTTCCCAATGTGACCCAAAAAACACACTTCTTGGGATTTAGGTGCAGTTTGTATTTTTCTGATCTTTCAAAGATCTACTTTAGGATAGGGATGTGTTCCTGTCTTGTCTTGGATTTGCCTAGAAGATCATCCACATAGTCCTCCATAATTTTATGCAAGAGGTCATGAAAAATTGTTGTCATGGCATGCTGCTACGTAGCTCCAACATTTTTGAGGCCGAAAGGCATGACCCGGTAATAGAAAGTCCCCCATGGTGTCATGAATGCAATTTTATGTTGATCTTCATCTGCAATCCTGATTTGGTTATATCCAGAAAATCCATCCATGAGTGACAGCATCTCATTTCCTGTTGTAAGATCCACAATCATATCTATGTTGGGGAGCGGGAAATCATCTTTAGGACAAGCTCTATTTAGATCTCAGAAATCCATGGAGATGCGGATGCCCCCGACAGGTTTGCCGATAGGTACAATGTTGGAGACCCATTCAACATAGTCTATTGGTTTGATGAATTTTGCATCTAACATCTTTTAGAGTTCTTCCTTGACCAGGAGTGCAATATGTGGGTGCATTTTGCACAATTTTTGTTTTATAGGTTTTGCATCTGGGCGGATAGCAAGATTGTGAACCACCAAGGCAGGATCCAAACCTAGCATATTGGCATAGGACCATGCGAAATTGATTTTCACCTCTGTAAGGAAGTTGATGAAGTCTTGTTTCTCTTTTTTTGTGAGGGACTTGACAATGAGCACATTTTTTGGAATGACTTCGGTGCCCATGTTGATACTATCTGTTTCTTCTATCAGCAAATTTGATCTGTCCTATGGAAGGTAACCAATGGTAGGGAGGTCAAGTCCCTCATCATCAAGTGCCTTTTCTAGGTTTTCACTTTCAGAGACGCCCTTTGTTGTTATTTTTTGCTCATCCAAAGGTACCTCAGAGAGGTTTTCACCTAGGGAATCATGTTTTTTCTTTGATTATCTTTTTTGCGACTAAGGGAATTGACCTGACTACCAAAGTATCTCTTTTCATGTAGTTGAATACCTTCTACTCTGTTACAATCTTCCAAATTTTGCACCGTCAGAAGAGTAATGAGAGCATTATCATTGACACATATATCTAAAGTGGGTTTGTCTCGTTGGCCCCAGTCTATGAGTTCATGATAGACAAGATGTAGCTTGTGTGAAGTATGGGGGTGATGGCATTGATGTGAGTGTCAAAGAAGATATCATTTTCGTATTCGTAAGGATTTTCTTGGAACTCCTCTTCATCAACACTTTCGATATCCAAAGAAGGACTTGAAAGGGCACTAGCGATAGTAATCTTAGGCACGGGGGTGTACCCAAGCCTTTGTTGTATTTGTAGGAGATAGGATTTATGGGTGCTTTTCTTCCTTTCTCCTCTGGTCCCAAGCCGTGTCCTTTGTAACCCATTTTTTTGACTATAGCTGATGCTTTTGGGTACATTTTTTTGGATATTTTTGCTAGATCTTCATCTTCTTTCCGGTACAACCATGAAGAGACATCTTCTTCGAGGCTCTCCTCATCAAGTGGGCCCCATTGCTGGAAGGTGGTATTTTGGCATTGTATGACCAGTTTTTGATCTTTTTTGAGCTTTTTTGGTTTGCCAAATGACTTAGGAGAGAGGGGGAGATTGCCTATTAACAAGACATCCTCCAATTTGTATTCTTCACATCCATTATCCAAGATCTTGATTTGTGTGTCTAGTTGGGATGAGGTGGAGGCAACATTTGATGTGTCAGATGGAGGCATTGGCGAGGGTCTATTTAGGGGCAATGATATGGATGTTTCCCCTCTAAGAGTTTGTTGTATTGAAAAGGTCATGGATCACCTTTGATAGTGATCTCTCTTCCATTGAAGGGGAATTTGATGCATTGATGGTAAGTGGAGGGTACAACTTGCAAGGAGTGAATCCATGGCCGATCAAGGAGAATGTTGTAGGGGAGATCAAGATCTAGCACTTGGCAAGGGGTTTCAATTGTGATAGGGCCCACTTGAAGAGGTAAGGTGATCATGCCGTTCAAAATTATTTCCACATCATCATATGATTTTATTGTGATCCTTCTTGATGTGTCTACCAGGTCCTCGGAAAGTCCCAATTGTTTTATTAAATTGTATGTACACATATTAAGTCTGGATCCACCGTCTATCAAAATATGTTTGACCTTGTGCTTCTGGATAAGGGCTTCGATGTGCAAAGGTTTATTGTGGTCTTCATCTGTAGGAGCATTATTGGAGGTGAATACAAGGTGTTTTTAGGTAGCAAGGTTTCCAATGAGAGCTTGGAATTGGGTAGCATTGATGTTATCTAGAATGCGAGACTCAAGGAGGGCTTGTTCCAAAATTTCTTTATGGACAGGGGAAGTCTTGAGAAGTTATAGAATGGAGATCTGTGCGGGGGTCTTCCCAAGTTGGTCAAGGAGGTCATATCGGCGGGTGGAAGACATGGGTGGGGGGTTTGGTGGGGGAGGAGCTCCTTGGACGGTGACTTTACCTCGGCGTGTGGTTACATTGCAGTCATTATGGGAATAGGAGGTGGAAGGCATGGCGCCTTGAATGACTATCCTAGCAGGATTTGGTCTGCTTTGGGAAAGGGGAGGATTAACTCCTTGGATAGTTATGACATTAACATGATTGTCTGAGGGCTCAATGCGACCTACTAAAGAGTCAAAGCCAGTTATGTAATTAGTGTAGTCATAGTTCATTGCATTAGATGATGATCCTTTTTCTTTATCATGTTTTGGGAAGGGTTCCTGGTACATTTTAAGCTTGTCATTTTTATTACCAGGTTTTGCATTTGCTACTTCAATCTCACCCCTATCAATGAGATCTTGTATGTATATTTTAAGCTTCATGCATTTTCGTGTATCATGTCCCTTGATACGATGATACTCACAATATTCATTCTCATTATACCACCTAGGTTTGGTTTGATTGGGGTCAAATGGGCGAGTGATCAGAAAAACCACTGCGCTTGCTTGGACAAGTTTTTGAAACACCGTTTCAATAGGCTCAACAAGAGGAATGAAGTCTCTTGGAGTCCTATTATTTGATCGGGGGGGGGGTTGTCCCTAGATTGAGACATTATTGTGAGGCTTTTGGGATTGATTTTTATTGTTTTTATTGTTGAATTGATGATTATTGGTTGTGGGTTTTGTGGGGGGGGGGGGGGGCAGACACGGTCTACACCCGCTTTGCATTAGTTACACCATTATTGACTACATTTTTGTTTTTAGACTAGAATTTTGGTTTATCATTATGATAAAAGGAAGAACTTTGAGTCAATTTTTGGTAATTTTTCAAGGTTCCTTCCTCTAGCAAGACACGTTCGAGGGTGAGGCCCTTATCGGTCAATTTTTGGAAGGATTTGATACATTGAGACGTCAGAGGTCTTGAATGTTTGGGCACCAAGTTCTTTTGAAATAATTCAATTTGATGTTGTTCTGGCATGTCCCATTCAAATTTCTTGATAATATGTCGCCATATTTGTAAGAAGTTGGCCAAAGTCTCTTCGGGCCTTTACTTTGTGTTACACAGGTCCATCATGGAAACATCATTAGCCATGCTGTAGGCATAGTGAGCTACAAACTTCTCTGCCAAGTCTGGAAAGGAGACAATGGAACCTCATGGTAGAGATGAGAACCATGCCAGGGCATCTCCTGTGAGACTCTTGGGGAAGAGCCTGCAAAGGTATAGGTCACTATAAGAGACTTCTTGGCATAAGATGTGAAATTCTTGGACATGGTCGCGGGGGGTCTCCTTTGCCTTCATACTAGGTGAATTTAGGGATCTCAAATCCAGGGGGGTTGGGTGCAACTAATATAGACGGGTCATACGGACAAGGACAAAATTCCTCAAATGAGTAAGGTTTCCTTTTATTAGTCCCTTCTTTCATGTCCTTGATGATATTTTTCATGTCTTGAATTTCCTTAATGAGGTCTTGTTGTGGATTTTGGTAATGATGGATTGTATTTGCCCCTAGAATCGGATGAGTCAAGAAAGGTGCACCACCACTAATGTATTGATATGATGAGGATACGGGAACATGAGATGTGATGACCGATGTTGCAAGGATTTAAGTGATAGTTGGTTACGGCCCACAAACTGTTGTGATGGGATTTAGTGCAGCCCGGATAAGGTTGGCGACATTGTTGACAGGAAGTGAAGTTTGTGGAATAGAGATATGTGGTTGAATGGAAGAAGATGGTATAGAGGCATGTTGGAGAATAGATGAGATCAGATTTGATAGTGGTATAGATGGTAATGAGGAAGAAGGTGGAATGGAGACCACGGGGGGAGGTGCCGCGAGTGGCATTGATTGAGTTTGGATGATTAGCAGGGTTGCAATTGATTAAGTTTGAATAACAAGTGCAACATTCTTCGTGGGAGTGAGATCTCCTTGTGGGTTTTGGCCAAGAGTGGATTTATCAAATTCAGGTGGAAGTTGAGCTCCATTTTCAAGGAGGGTCTTTAGAAGTGCAGTAGGATTGTGCTGGATAAATTTTCCAATCATCTCTTGGTTATAAGAGTTTTCTAGAAAAGTTTGCACTTTTGGAGAGAGTTCAACTTGGCTAACCATATTAGGATTTTGGGTTTGATCTTGATTTCTAGGTTGCCCACTTTTTGTAGGATCTTGTGTAGGATCTTCATATAGGACACTAATGTCCAACATGCCATATTGTTGTTCAACAATCCTTTTCTTTTGAGATCGAGTTGTGACCATACAAGAATAACATTAGAAAAGTTTGGAGGAAGAAATTTTTGATGAGAGGACTTAACAAGACTTGTAGAATCTTTGGATTTTGTCTTTGATGACAAGGGTTTTTTCTGATTGGTGGGGTTCTTGGATTAGAACTCGGATTTGATTAGGATTGACACCTTAGTCCTTGGATGAGGATCTTAGATGGTAGATTAAACCACAAGCAAGGTAATGACCAAGTTGGGTAGAATTTAGACCTTGGAATGATGCTTAAGGAGCCTCTTTTCCACCAAGGGTTGACTAATGACCCTAAGCAAAGCAAAGGCATAAGTTGAGAGTCTTGATCGACTCAAAGGATGAGGCAAAAGGTACTTAGAGAGGATTCTTATTCAATCACAAAAGCCAATTGATTAATGATGAGGTCTAAATGGAACTTCACAAGGCATGCAACCTTAATGTGAGGTTAAATTGGATTAAAGGATGATTGGATTTTGATTTTGAAAATTGATTTGATGATGGAGGGAGATTGATTTGATGTGCTAAGTCCTTAGGAAATTGAGGATGATTGATTTAGAAGAAATTTGGTGACTAGGTTATTCTTGGCATGAACACGACTCAATAGATGATTGGTTTGGATGGAAATTTGTATGAAGGGATGCGACCACCTCGATTTTGATGATAGTTGGTGTTAAAAGACAAACCTAAACCTTGATGGAGGGCATGGACTCTTAGTTCATCACTAGCATCAAACTCATTGCTATGACCATGGATGTAATCATGGTAATGATGCAAGAATGTCCTATGTTTGAGCAAGAGTTTATGGTTGGTATACCAAAATTTTTGATGCCTAATGAGTTGTGCTTGTGTGAGCTTCTTATTCTTGATAGGTCGGTGAATTGAATTCTTAGGGTGTTTATACAACTTAGGCTTATGAAACATGAGATGGATGGAGTTTTGACGCAATTTGGACTTTGTGTGAATAATAACTTGGATGATTGTTTTCTTTTTGGAAAAATGTTTTTGCAAAGTGTTTGAGGACAATGATGTGTTTTTAGTCTACTCTTGGCAAGTATGTATCAAGCAAAGAAAACACAATGACCAAATGAATTTTAACTCAAAGACACTCATGCTCATATACAACACTTTTAAGGCTGGCAAGGACAGTAGTCATTGGATCCCAATTGGTTTCCCAGCTACGCTTACCCAGAGTGGACACTTAGATGCTTGACCCCACTGGCTCCCCTCCACGACACTCACTTCTTTGGGGCATCCAAGCATCAAGTCTCATGAAAACTCCTCATGGAAAACTAAGCGCCGTAAAAATATGGTTGGCTTCGGAGGTCTGACCTCCTACACCAATGACTAGAAGGTTTTTGGCCACTATGCACAAGGTGTTTAGTATGTCTTCTCGTTAGGAGCTACCCTTCATAGTTGCACAAGTGCAATTGAGGCCTATAGCTCAATGAAGCACCAATAACTTAGTAGTCACGCAAGCGTGATTGAGATCTCTAGGATCCTACTAAGCACCCAATGTGAGAGTGAACTCTCATATAGCCCCAACCATTGACCCTTTCATCATCAATGGCCTACTTATTATAGTGAGTTGGGAACCCCAAGTCCGGGTGTACTCACTTGGGTCATTCCCCTCTTACCTTCTCAAAGAGCAAGTTGGGAGGGCAGGCCTGCTAAAGGTAAGCATGCAAAAAAAAATGAAAAACTTGGAGGGTCTGGATTTCTGATTGTCTAGCTAGACGAGAGCATACTCTCCTACCTTTACGCTTTTCACAAAACACATAAGACAATAGTTCATTTACCCTTTAATTTAATTTAGGTGCCTGGTTAAAAAAGAAAGCACAATGTTTGGTTGGAACTCCTGGGCAACCTGCAAGCAATTTAGATTAGTAGTTTTTTCTATTTTTCAAGGTCTTGGACAGTCGATCAAAGTTGACAGAATAAAAAAAGGAAACTAGTACTCACTGGACTGCACATACAGCGCACACACTGAAATGTAGTCAGCCACGTTGAAGCGCCTGCGCAGGCACCAAAACACCTACGTACGCAGTGCGGTTAATAAAAACAACAAAAAAAATGATAAGTCAACACAAAGGAAACTGAGATTTTATACCTCTCTGTCGCGCTGAAACACCTATGCTTGTGGTGAAACATCTGCACACGCGCTAAAATCCTAAAAATAGAGACATAACAGGTTAGCGGGTTAAATTTTTAAAATTCAAATTTAAAAATGAAATATTTGCTAAGGGCGGGAGTTCTTGAAAAATAGTCGCGCTGGTTAGAAGTCGCTTGTGCTGAAATGTGTCTGCCCATGCTGATGTGCTTGCGTATGCGTTAAACTGACAGACAAAGAGTAATTTTTTTAAACTTTAAATAGAGCGGGAAAATTTTTTAAATGTAATAAAATGGTCGCACTGATGCGCCTGCGCACGCGCTGAAGGAGTTTTTCTGTCGCGCTGAACCCAAATCCCTCACGTTGTTTCAAAACCTGTGTCTTACAACTCATAAAAACTCAAGAAAACATTAGGATTTAGGGACATCGGTCCCACCAGGCATGCCAAAATGAAGATGGGGAAAAGGGAGTGTGAGGTGGATTAGATTGTTAATATGGAAATCAAACATAAAAACACATAAAATCAAAAGGCATAAATCAAATCACATGAAAAACATGAATAGATATGCATATACCTCACAACCCTTTTTACCTTCTCCTTCAGATGGAGCTTGGATTGAGTTGAAGTACGCCCAAATGCCTCCAACGTGATATCGAGTTTCTCTTAGATTGCTTGATGTGGTTGGCTCTCCAACATTGTGCACAAATGGATAAAATGGATCTTTGAGGGATGAGATGGATGATATGACTAAGTATGGATGAGGGATGATTTTGGCATGGTGAGGATGCAATTGTGATTTTCTAGCCTCAAACTAACAACATAAACTTGCTAAACTTGGAGATGATAAGTGAAGGGACAAAGTCCTCAATTTATAGGAAGCGGAGAGGAAAAATGAAGGGCTAGGATTGACCCAAGATGGAGGGTCAAGATTTCTTGTGAGCTCACACAAGACCCAAGAGGAGGTGTGGAGACCAAGAGATATTCCTTAAAGGCATTTCTTGTCTCCACACTCCTCAAGGTACATTAGGAAGACTTCCCAATGTGCCTTGAGAAGAGCAAGGGATGGGACATTTCTTGAGGAATGGAGAGGAAGAATTTAAAATTCTTCAAAAAAGGATGATCATGGGGATTGGAGGAATAAGAAGGAATTAAAAATTCCTTGGAAGATGAGATGCCTAGAGGAATGTGAGATTTTGAAAATCTCACATTCACCTAGGAAAAGAGCATTTAAGGAGAGTGGTTGGATGGAAGGGACAAGGAGTTGACTTTGTGGCTAATCATGATGATTAGCCACTAGTAACTCATTAGGAGGGAGATTAGAGTAAAGGTTAGATGGGATTAGGATAGATAAGATTTGTAGGAGGATTTGACTAGGAGAGAGAATGAGTGGAGGGAATTAAAAATTAGAAGAATAATACTAAGTGAGCTTAGGGAGTTTCTAGAAGAATTTATTAGGTTAATGATGGTTTAGGAAAAGATGATTTGTAGGAATCGCTTAGGTTAACTAATTAATTGAAATTAATTAGTTAAGAGGAGGATTTGAGAAGATTTAATTTTAGAAGAATAAAAAGAGGGTTGATTTATTAAATAAATCAATCATAGACTATAGTGACAATATTAATTATAATTAATTAATATTGAGGAGAATTAGAGTTTGCATAATTAATAAATTAATTATGTGAGGAATTAAAAATAATTAAAATAACTATTTTAAGTGTCTACACCTCATATCCAAGCTCAGTAATCCAGATTTGCCTCAGTTCAACTGCTTCCATAAGAGTTTCATCAGTTTTTACAATGAAACAGATATCAGTGGAATACTTCTCCACAATGTTCTTTGAAATTCTCTCCCTTTTCCTCATGTTTTCTTGAAAAGTCTTAAAATACCCCCAAAGCTTCTCATCTCTGTCAGTACCTAGACCGGTGATAGCTTCCTTGATCTGCATACCTACCGGTATATCATGAGCCCAATGCTTCTTCCCTATACCGGGAAGCTCTTTTAGGAAGTAAAGCATTAAACAAACTTGATCAAGTTTCCATATCTAAGGTTCATTTCTTGATTCATTTGATCTTTCCAAGGTTTAACATCAGCTCACTCCTCATCCAATCACATAAATCATACTTCACATTATTCCTCAACATCTGATATGCGGAATGAATGCATGAACTAGCAACATAATTAAATCAGTTGGATTGAGTTACCTTGTAACCTATGATCATGCTTGAAAAATTTATATCTATGTTGGTGATTGTGCTTATCCTCATTGATCTGTTGGCAGGTGTAGCACCAGTGAGTCTTTCGACCTCTATGTTGGAAATTTTCTTGCTAGGTTCTTGTCCGACCCTGGGTAAGCTAGTGATAGGCTGAATTGCCTCCTTCGTGATCATGTAAGGCCTATATAGCCAAATAAATTCATTGTGAACCTTGCTCAGAATGTATCTAATGACCTCATCCTTGAATTCTGATATGTATAGAATATCAGTTAACTATAGATCCTCAATTTCTTTAAATTCTAGTTTGATGGTTCTAAAGTCTTCTAGTATCATGGATTGATACATACTTTTGATGTCTTCAGTGCCCAAATCCTCAAGGTTGTAGTGAATGCATGCCCTCACACTTCAACATACATTACGCCATCAGGAACCCTAAAAAATGCTCTTGCATAGTCTTCCTTTTTAGCAATTTTGGGAACCTCCTTAAAGACTGGCCTCAACCTATCCTTGACTTTGACAAAGGTGTGATTTTCAATAAAAGTAGGTGTTGAAGATTCAGATGGCATGTCGAGAAATACCTGAGAGTGAATGCTGGTGGAAGATTGATAATTGCTCGAAAGCTTTCACAATACTTTTGCTTTCTCTTGATTTACCTTTTCTTTTCTCCGAATTCTTGAATGCTTGGTGAGTGAAAATTAATTTACTTACCCTCTTTTATCAGCAAATAAAACCCTAATTTTCTATAATAAATGCTTCACCAACAACCCTACAGATGTCGATTTCATAGTTATGTGTCGGATAAACCTTTATCACTGATGAACAGAATTCTCCAGATCTCTCCAGATCTCCTTAGATCTCTTCCAGGGTAATATACAAAATTTAGCAATGACTTTGCCAACCCCTAAGGCTTATGCCTCAGTTACCAGCGGAATTTCTTACTGGTGGAGGAATACTCTGTTCTACCCATGGAGTTACCAGTATATATCCATCTCCACTTGGTTCTTCAAATTTTCTAAGGTGTGATGTTGTTGTATTTCATCTACCTTCTTCTTTCCTTTCCCATGATTAACCAGTTGAGTCTTGCTTCTATAATACTTAGCAATATGACCAATTTTGTTGCATGCATAACATGTAACATTGTTCTTCTGAATTGCTTTGATATATCCGGTATCATTTCTTAAACCTATAATGATTAGTAAAATATCCAAACTTTCCACATGCATGATATTTAACATTCATTCTGCAATCTTCTGATCTATGACCATATTTCTTGCAGTTTGTGCATTGATCGGGAACAAAATTGTAGTTTTGGTTTACCTTATTTCTACATTGTTTAGCCATATGTCCAAACTTATTGGAAACAAAACATTTACCATTGAATTTATAAGCATTAGATTGCCTTACCAGTTTCCTTTAATCTGATGAGTTCTACATATTAGTTGTCTAATCATCATTTGCAGTACCGGAGCTTTCACCTTGTACAAATCCAAGTCCTCTAGAATTATCAACCTATCTTTGTCTTTTCAATAAGTCATCCAATTGTGCAGCACTGATCCTAAACTTCTCTTTATACTCACTTGCAGTAGTCAGATCATCTCTCAGAGTGGTTACTTGTCTTTCAAGTTCTTGTTCATTATTTTGGGAGTGTGCCAAATCAGTTCTCAACAGATTATTCTCATGAGTCAATCTACCACATTCATCAAATTTGTTCTTCAGAGATATAACTAGATTATATTCCTTCTTCTTTCTATCCTCAATATCTTTTGATAATCTCATAGTCAGATCTTGCATTTCATTCTTCATGAGCATGTTTGCTTGACTTAGTTTCTGACATTGTTCCTTAAGAGCACTTTTCTCCTCATCATCTGGTTGTTGCAAAAGTTATTTTCTCTTGGCTTGAGTAGATGATAACCTTTATTGCAAGAGAAGAATGAATTCATTTGCAAAATTCAATTCCTCTTGCAATTTCAAGTTCTTCATCCTTTCAACATCATAATCCTCAAGAGTCATCTCAAGTTGCTTCTCCATATCCATGTTCAAATATTCTGGTTTCAGGATCTTCCTCAAGCTGTTAAACTTCTTTCAAGGTACCAAGCTCTGATCCCAATTGTTGGGATCCAAGAACATGAGGGGGGGGGGTGAATCAGTGTTTTGCCAGAATGAACAATTTTTAACTTTCTAGACCATGCATATATATATATCGGTAAACAAATAAGCATATAACAAGAAGCAAATAAACCATCCACATAAATGTACACCATAACACACAAGTTTATATGTGGAAAACCTCAATGAGGAAAAACCATGGTGGGATTTGTGACCCACAATATCAGTTCACTAGCCATATGAAAAGATATTACATATAATAGGGGCCTGCACTTGCAAGAAGGCACACTCCCTAGAGAATACTTCTCATCACTAAAGAGCCTCACTGACTACAAGCTTTCTGCCAAAGTAAATTACTAAAAATAAACTCAAGAATGCATCTGCTATGCCAAATAGAGTTCTGGTTCTAGTTCTGCTCTATAGCGGTTCGTAAACTTTGAACTGCTACTGGTATCACTTCTCCTCCAAGAATTCTTTCCAAGCTATCTACAGATCATTGTATGATATAGAATTCACATACAAAATGATCTCCATACATATATTTCACATCATATAGTTCTTCTATATTCTCCTATATCCACATATATCATATATCTTTTTTCTTTTTCTTTTGAAAATAACCTAGAAGACTGACCTATATACCTATTACAAATGATATGCCTTATGTCAGCTTACAATACATTTACATTAATGTCGGCCTTGACAATAATAATTACAAAATGATTTAAGTAAATCCTCCTTGGTGTCGGCTTCCAAAGAAGTGTTGATGCTAGTGCTGGTGTAGCCCTAAATGCTCCAAAGCCGGTATCTACCGATATATGCTTCCTAGTGTCGGTTTATGACTTCCATCATATCTTGTTGCCATCAATGACAACAAAATAAATCCAATGAGTTTAAATTGCCAACAAACTCTAGCTGCTATCCCATTCACTGAAAATAAAATGCTTCCAATGTTTTATTGTATATACATTTGGTTGTTGAGCAATTGGTGTCAGTTGGTGTCTAAGCCCTCCATCTCTAGTGTTGTTGTTAGGAAGAATGCATAATGAAATGGTCAAAGGAGGAGAAGTAACTGGTAGAAAAAAGGGAGAGAAAGCTTTGTCAATGCCCTTTGTCATTGTTGTCAAAGGGGGAGAGAGAATCTGCAATATACCAGATACTGTGTGTTGACTTGAATGCCAAAGGGGGAGATTGTTGGCATTGTGTTGTCATTGATGTCAATCGGTATAACATGGCAACTGGTATGAGAGATTGAAGTGTTTTGTTGTCATTGATGTCAAATAATATAGTATGTTACTAGTATAGCTTGTCACCGGTAAGAAGAGAATGCCAACCAGATTGTGTGGTCATTGGAGTCACCGGTACACAAGTTAGTGTTAGCTTGTGTTGAAGACAATTAGTGGAGACTGGTATGGTATGCCAACCGGTATGTGATATGTTGGCAAGTGCATTGTAGCCAACCGACAAGCATATGACCAGTGAGAAAACAGGGTGAGCTAATGAATAAGTGCAGAATCAGTATACAGTTGGATGTCAATCTATAGGACTCCCACTGGATGGAGATGATATCACAAGTTAATGATATGATTGATAAAAAGTGTGTTGCCTCAGATAAAAAGAAAGACATATGGAAGTCTACCAAGTTATGTGTAGAAGATGTATCTACTCACACAAGGAGGTCATATCTGTGCAATGTCAGGAGCAGTATGAATGACAAGGATCCACTCCCACTAGTAAGTGGAGCTTATCCCCCAACATGCATGTAAAGCATTATAACTCTCCAGGATGGGTTTGCCAAGAAGTTAAAGGCAGGAGATTGAAGGCTGACATTGGATGAACTGATGAAACACAAAGATGCCTCAGGTGCATGAAATCAAAGATATGCATTGGATTAGCTAGAATTGGTAACTTGAGCCACCAAGATAGACAAGGAAGAGTAAAGAAGTGATGGTTTGTCAATTTAACAAACCGGTTGAGATGATGTTGAGGCTGATGAAGAAGAAGACAAGGTAGTGTAGCTACAGATAGAGAGTGCAACCAGAATGCAGATGCAGATAGATGGAGACTGTTGAAGATTGATGAGATGGTGTGATCAAGGTGGTTATCGATAGGTATGTCCACCGATAAAGCTAACAAAGTGACAAGTGAAGAGCTCTTGTCTAATGAAGATGAGCATGTTGTAGATCGACATGTCTGGTGACCAGTTAAAGTGTTCCACTAAAAGAATAACAAAGTGCAGGTTTGAAGGTTGATCGGTTAGGGTATAACTGGCAGGGTTAATGAATCAATAGATGAACCCAGTTGTGTGCTGTGGTTGGTGATAGAGTCTAAACCGAAATAGTGATTGAGCTGAGTTGCATGTCGATAGTGATGCCACATGGTGTCCAGGTGTCAAACAAATGGGCTATGCATTGTCAGTGAGGTAGTTGGTGACTGGTCAACATTAATGTCGATAGTGGATATCATGGGTTGAATGCAAAAGGATGCGGCTTGAGACTAATCAGAGGACAAAGATCTGATTCATTGGCAACATGAGCAATGTAGTGTGTCCAGGTGCTGGTTGGGGTAGGTGAAGCTAACTGTGTGATCGCTTCATCATGGTTGAGAAGTGTTGGATGACAAAGAGGTCGTGTTTGATAAATATGGCAAATGTGTTTTGGACGCAATGGGATTGGAGGAGTTGATTGATCCATTGTAGGTGATGAATCTCTGAGATAAGATCCGATTGGATCTGGTATGCCTCATGGTTGATGAAGGAAACCTAACACGACAAAGGTTTGAGTGTCGGTCATGGTGAAAACACACATATAAATATGCCAACTAAAGATAAATATGGATTGGTGCTTCTAGATGATTAGGTGCTAGATATTGAAGATCAATGTGTGAATGTGTAGTAGAGATCCAACTAGTCAGAGACTTCATTGAATATCATAAAGACTGAGTGTTGGAGGTACAATCGGTGAGAGGGTTAAGAAGAGGTTTAACTGATAAGGATAGAGTGACCGGTAAACTGTAAAGTGAGTTGTAGTGGTGTAAACAGGTGATGCTAGAACTTGTAGAAAGGCAAAGAAGGAGTTGAGGTGCAGAGTGAGCGGTTAAGGAGATCCGACAAGCCAAAGAATAGTGCAGAGTTAAAGAGATAAGTGGAGTAAATGACAAGCAAGAGAATTGATAGTGATCAGAGTTTAGAGTACTCGAAAAGAAGACATAGAGGCTGAACTGATACGGTTGCAACAGAGAGTGAAGGAGAGGAGGATCTGAGTGAGAAGGAAACTAATAGAGAGAAGAGCAGAGGAAGATCAGTTGAGAAGAGTAGAACTGGAAGAAAGATTGCAAAGGTTATAGAACACATTTGTAACAAGGTATTAACTTTTGTATTTGATATATGACAGTGTAATCATTAAGTTGGAGCTCGGTGTAGGGGTTGGTGCTCCCTGGGTTGGTGCCTTAAAAGTTGTAATCAATATTTTATTATGAGGCTGGATTGGAGTAGTAGACTCCAACGGTATTTCTCACTGAGGTTTTTCCCATGTTGGATTTTCCTCATATATCTAGTGTTATGTGATGTTCCCTTTGTGTGTGGTTTCTTTTTTGTCATCCTCTTATCTCACTGGTATGTTTACCTTGTGTTAGATTTTCTAACCGGTTTACACCTTCTAGGAATTAATAGGGTCAAGTTTGGAAAACACTGATTCAACCCCCCCTCTTAGTGACATCTTGTGTTCAACAATTGGTATTAGAGTGCCAGGTCACGAGTTCAAACCTCCCCACTTGTGTTGGGGGGGCGATTGTTGCAAGGTTTTGCTCGAGCAGCATGGTGTGTGGAGTTAATGACATGGCTTTCTCCCGCCTCCCATTGATCCTTAACTTTGGTCAATCTCCCATTCATTGACAGATCAAGATTTTGGCATAATGACAATGGTGATTCCAATAGGATTTTGGCATAGCACTTTTTTCTTTTATTTTCTTGCCTTGACTTGTAAGTAATGAAACCTACTTTGGTATGACATTTACAACAGTGATGGAGCAAAATATTGGATTTTTCACTAGCCACATGATCAAATAGGTATCTATAATGATTTAGAGAAAATGATTAATGTGTGAGATATATAACAATTGATATATTTTGGGTAACAAGACTTAGTAGTGAAACTCCTACCCAACCATGGATAGAGCTCAATCACAAGATGATGTTGAAGATGAAAGACCTAAGACCTTCTATAAACTTCATGTACCAGTATCTAGGAAATGAGACAACCTTCGCTCCTTTTAATGCAGAAAGGTGAATGATTGAGATAATCATCTTTGTTTTATTGATGCAACTATATGCGCAAGCAGACACAATATGATATGGAGATTGCAAATGTGACATTTTAAGGAAATACTTTATATGAGATGTAATGCTTTAAAGAAAATGATATCCAAGTGCAAAAAGTAAAGACTAAATTAATCCATCCCTTAGATGTAATATCTTTTAAGGGTCCATGTTGTTCATAGGATCTGGGAGTGGATCTCCCTCCATGGTTGTTAGATTATAGGTGCCATTTCCAGCCACTCTTGTTATCACAAAAGGACCTAAATATTTAGGCTCAAATTTTCCTGGATTTTTGCATTCTGCTAGGTTCCTCTAATTTTCCTTGAGGACTATATCTCCCACTTCGAAGCATCCTGGTCTCACTCTTTTGTTATAGCTTCGTCTCATTCTGTTTTGGTATCCTTGTAAATGATTTAGGGTGCTTTGTCATTTTTCATCCAATAGTTCAAGTTCTTGCAAGCGAGTGACTCTATAGTCTTCTTCTGATATCATGTATTTCAGAGAGACTCTTAGTGATGGAAATTCTACCTCAATAGGAAAAATGACTTCTGAACCATATACCAGAGAGTATGGTGTAGCACCAGTAGTTGTGCATATACTTGTTTGGTAAGCCTAGAGTGCTAGATTCAATTGAATATGCCAATCTCATCCTACTTCGTAGACAACTTTCTTTAAGATTTTTTAGAATCATTTTGTTTGTTGCCTCAACTTGACTGTTGCTTTTGGGGATAGTATGGGGTTGCAAAGTATTGCTGGATATGGAACTGCTCACAAAGTTTTGTGACCTCTTGGTTCTTAAACTGTCACACATTGTCTGTAACAATGCACATTGGGACTCCATATCTACAAATAATATAATTCAAGATGAATTTTTCTATCTGTTTTCCAGTAGTGTAGGTCATAGGGATTGCCTTGACCCACTTTTAAAAATATTCAGTGCCAGTGATAATGAACTTGTGTCCATTTGAGGAGGTTGGGTTGATTTTCCCTACTAGATCAAGTCCCCACTATGAGAACAACCATGGTGATGTCATGGGTTGAAGGCCTTGTGTAGGTGCATGAATTAGATCTCCATGTATCTAGCACTGTCTTCATTTTTCAACATACTTGTAAGCATCCTTTTCCATCGTTGGCTAATAATATCTTGTTCTCAAAAAAATTTTGGCTAGTGTTGGGCCAAAAGAGTGAGAACCACAAATCCCATCATGAAATTTCTTTAGAGTTGTTTATGCTTCTTCATAACTAAGATAGTGAAGCAAAGTACCATCTAAGCCTTTCCTGTATAGAGTGTCAGCAATGATTGTATGTCTTGGTGCCTAGGGTATACGTGTCTTTCTTTGATTTCATGAGAGATCAGGAGACATATATTGATCATGTAAGTATGCATATACTTCTTTGTACCAAGGAGATTCAGGTCTTACTATCATATAAACATATTCAAAGGATGGTATTTCATACACTGATACCATGAGTTTTTCCACTATGAACTCAAAGTGAGATCCATTGTTAGGCAATAGTAGGTTTGTACTCTTGGGATTTTCTCAAATGTTACATTGGTGAAATGTTTCTTGTATTCTTCCACCAACTACTTGTAAGGTGTCAACTTATCATCTTTTGTATTATAATCACCATTCACTTTATTAATGATAAGTTGTGTGTCTCCATAGACTTGTAACTCTATTATCTTTCATTGTACTGCAGTACAAAGTCCTATGTCTAGGGCTTCATATTTAGCTATGTTGTTGGTGGAAGGGAAGTTGATCCTGAATGATTTTGGGATAGAGTCTCCTTGAGGAGTAATATAAAGTATTCATGCTCCTGCTCCATGATTGGTGTATGATCCGTCAAAATACAATTTTCAAGTTGTAGATGCTGAAAGTGAAAACATTGACTCATCAGGAAAGTCAACCACCAATGGATGATTGTCTTGTAGGGGTGCCTCTACTAGTTGATTTTCTATGATTTTCCCTTTGATGGCCTTTCTATTTACATACTATATGTCTAATTCACTCAGTATCATGAGCTACTTGGCTAGTCTTCCTATTAATGGTTCTCTATTCAACAAGTACTTGAGTGGATCAAAATATGCAATGAGATGGATTTTATGACTCAACATGTAGTGTCTAAGCTTCTGGGATGCAAAGATCACTGCTAAGAATTCTCATTCGATTGGTGTATAGTTGAGTTCATATCCTATGAGTATTCTACTGATGTAGTAGATAGCTCTCTCCTTACCTTGTTCATCATGCTATGCTAGGAGAGAACCCAAAGAAGAGTTTGTTGCATATATGTATAATAGTAATGGTTTCCCATGTATTGGTGGAACCAAGACTGGTGTGGACAAAAGATACTCTTTTAATGATTGAAATGCCTCTTGGCATTATTCTATCCATTTTAATGTAACACCTTTCTTCAAGAGCTATTGAAATGGTTGGCACTTGTTTGCCAATTGTGCAATGAAATGCCTTATAGATTGTAGTCTCCCCTGCCGACTTCTCAATTGTTTAAGTGTGTGGGTGATGGTATTTCTAGGATAGATTTCACCTTTTCAAGATATATTTCAATACCACTGTTTGATACAATAAACCCCAAGAGTTTACCAGATGTTACTCTAAATACACACTTTTTTGGATTGAGTCAGACATTGTATTGCTCAAGTTTGTCAAAGATTTTGGCTAGGACATCAAGATGATCATCCCTGGTTTTTGATTTAGCCAACAAGTCATCTACATAATATTTCATGATGTTATGCATCATATCATCCCTCTAATAAGTAGTGTCAACATTTTTGAGGCTGAATGATATTACATTCCAGCAGTATGTTCCCCAAGGAAAAGTGAAAGCTATTTTATGTTAGTCTTCTAGTGCAATCTTGATTTGATTACAATGAGAAAAATTATCCATGAGTGATAGGATTTCATTTCTAGCTATTAGATCCATGATCATATCTATGTTAGGAAGTGGAAAATCATCCTTTGGACAGGCCTTATTAAGGTCCTTGAAGTCACTACAAATTCAAATGCCCCCAGTATGTTTGGTCACTAGTACTAAGTTTGAGATCCATTCTGCATAGTCTATGGGTCTGATGAAACCCATATCTAACAATTTTTGTAGTTCTTTGACTAATGGTGCTATCTGGGGATGCATCTTCCTTAGCTTCTTCTTGTATGGTTTGACTCTTGGCAGCAATGGCAAATGATGTAAGACCAACTTGGGATACAACCCTTGCATGTCAGCATATGACCATGCAAAATTGATTGGTCATTGTGTAAAAATTTGAATAAACTTTTCTTTTTCCATGGGATTTAGAGACTTAGCGAGGTGTATCTTTTGTACCATTTCAACATCTCCAATGTTGATTGTTCTTTGCCTATAGAGAGAGTATTTAGTCTCTTTTTAGTTTCATTAACCATTTCTTTAGCATGTTTTAGACTAGAGGAGGAGCTTGCTTCTCCAAAGTAGGCAATTCTTTCTAGATCTATGGAAAACTAGCTTTGTGATCATCATAGGGAAATCCATCCCTAGCACCTAAAAATTCAGCTATAACCTCATCATTTTGGAACCAATCTAAATGTGGTTTTTCCTCTTTCCCCCAATCTATCAAGTGAGGATACATAAGACAAAGATCTATGTCTTTATTAGGAGGAGATGTTTTTGATATCATGCAGATTCTGTTGTCAAATACATATTTGACTGACAATACCATCGTCTATAGGTGATTGATTGTTGTAGGCTCTAAATGTTAAATATGTGCTACAACTTTGAATAGGTAAGAACCCATAGTCATGGTAATCAGTTATACTCTCAATATATGTCTCTATGTTTGATCCATCTTCATCAATATATTCAATTGGAGAAATGGGTCTTTCAACAATGTTGATGATGAATGGGAGAGTTTCATGACTTGTAGACCCTTCTTTTGTGATAGAGGCTTCATTTAGGGCTTGAATGAGAGATAGGGGTAATATAGAATTACCATCTCTAGATGGCTCTATTCTTTTTCTCCTTAATGCACCAGTTGATATTGATGATGTAGAATCATTAGTCGATTCGTCTGCTAGTGCAATTTCTATTTCCATGACTACATTGAGATGAGGTGCTGGCGAAATTCCTATTTCTTCTACTACATTGATATGTGATGCTGGTGCAAAGGCCATTCTTGATGTGTTATTCTTCCTTGGTGACTCTGGATCCTCACCTTCATTTGTGAGTTGTGTTGTTTTTGGCAAATTTTGGATGATGAGAGTATCTGGTCGAGATGTTCTCTTTCTTCTTATCAAGCCAGTATATCCTAAGCCCCAATTATTTGGATTTCTGATGGTAATATGAGTTCTATGATACCTTCATCATGTACCCCCAAGCCTGTTGTTCCATCATAATCGTTTCATTGTAATATTTTTAAGCCATTACCATTGTGTTCTAAGGGAAGTATGATATTTGGAGTGTTATTTTCTTCTTTATACAACCATCCATTTACATCTTCTTCTAGAGATTCTCAATAGGCTCTCCCCACCTTATGAAGGAACAATTATCTGAAAATTGCACTATTTACTTTCCTTTATTTGTGTTTGCTAGATTTGGTAATGTTCTCCCAAAAGATCTAGGAGACAATTGTCCTATTGATAATGTTCTAGAATAGGAATACTCACCACACCCTTCATCTTTGATTTGGAGAGGTGGTGTTGGAGGTGTGTGAGATGATGATGCTGGTGTATTTGAAATATTCAAAGATTCCATCTATATGGTGAGCAAAACCGCTTGATTGATTGGGACTTGATTCTCTATGTTTTCTCTGAGATAGTTACAATGTTGAAAGAGGTTCAGATCACCCTGTATTGTGATCTCAACGCCATTATGAGGGAAGTTAACACATTGGTGGAAAGTGGAAGGTACTACCTGCATGTCATGTATCCATGAGTGCCCTAATATCATATTGTATCCCAATTCTCAATCTAGAACTTGAAAGGTGATATCGGTGGTGACAGGTCCCAATTATATAGATAAAGTTACCACACCTTTGGATGTACATTCTTCATCATCATAAGCTTTAATATTTATTTGCTTATTGATATCAATATGATAATGTGATTAACCCAAGGCTTTGATCAAGTTAAGAGTGCATATGTTGAGTCCAGCTCCTCCATCTATTAACACTCTTTTGACTTTCTTTCTGTGAATAAACACTTCTAAGTGCATAGGGTCATTGTGCATAGGTATATCTGTCGGTACATCTTGCTCTATGAATGCTACCTTTGAAGCTGCCAGATTTCCAACCATGGATTGGAATGCATTTTCATGTATGTTGTGAGCAATGATATATTCTTGTAGTGTCTTATCTAGAATTGATTTGTGATTTGGTGAGATACGAAGTAACTCAAATAATGAAATTTGGGCTGGGGTTCTCCTCAATTGATCAAACACACTATAGTTGCTAGTTGGTTGAGAAGGATTAGGTGGTACCCCTTGTAAAGTGACCTTAGATCTGCAGGTGATAACTGCACAATCTTGGTCCCTTGGACTAACTATAATTGTGGCTACCATCTCATCTCTTGCACTAATTCTATTAAATGTATAATCATATGCCCCATTGGTATAATTTGTAGTATTATTCTATGCACCTAAACTAGAAGATTTCCCTTTATATGTTTAACAAAAGGGTCCTTGAATATGGTATGATGTGTGTTAGTTGACCCCTTGTTAGCATCCATAATGATATCTTGTTGATCAATAAGATCTTGTATCAGATTTTTGAGTTTGTAACAACTTGTTGTTTTGTGTCCTTTAGTAGGATGGTACTCACAATAGTCATTATCATTCCACCAAGAAGGTTTGAATGGACTTGGTTCATATGGTCGAACTTCTGGTAGAGTGATAACATTAGTTTGTATCAATTTCTTAAGAGTTGACACAATTGGCTCTCTAAGGGGTGTGTAATTCCTTCGAGGCGTACTGATCCTTGGAGGTCTTTGATTACCAGATTGGACTACATTGGCATTTGAATTGTTGCCTTTGGGTTGATTTATATTGGAGGCAAAAGAATCAATTGGTCCTTGAAGTGATACCACTACTTGAGCTTTGTTAACAACATGGGCATCTACAACTTTGTCACTTGTGATATTCTTGTTTTTGGACCAAAACTTCGGCTTTTTAGTGTTTTAGTTATTGGTTGGTCCATTATCTTTATGGTTCTTCAATATTCCTTGCTCCACCAAGCCTTTTTCACACTTTATACCTTTTTCTGTGATTTCTTTGAAGGTATTCAAACATTGCATTTGTAGTGGATATTTAATCTGAGGAATGAGATTTTTAATAAATATGTCCACTTTCTCAACCTATGGAATATGGCTAAGGAATCTACGGTATAATGATCTTCATCACTGCAAAAATGATGCAAATGTTTCCCCTTCCCTTTGTTTGGTTGCACATAAATCCATTAAGGTAACTGGATTGTCTATGTTGTCTGAATGGTTTTTTATGAACTGCTCAGCCAACTCACCCCATGAGCTGATCTTAGGTGGAAAATGTGAAAACCATTCTAATTTCATTCCTAAAATACTTTTGGGAAAGAGACACATCAAATATGTGTCTTCATGGGCCACTTCGATACATGTTGTGAAGAATTCTTAGACATGATCTGTAGGATCACCTTTTCCTCTATACTTGTCAAACTTTGGAGTTTAAAAATGTGATGGAAAAGGTGGCATATACAGAGTCTTATCAAAGGGATAAGGATGAATATCTTCCATAGTATATCTTTTCTTATCATTCATTGTTTGTATGCTCGTCATTTACCTTTGCAGATTCTATACTTGTTGGGACAAGATTTCTATTTGGGTCAAAGGTGCACTAACCCTATAGGTATTTCCCACAAAAGTAATAGTATTTGAGTATGCTGGAGTTTGTTGGAACATTGATTGACTATGCAACTCTGTGCCATGATTCCCACTAGATGGTGTGAAATATGCAAACTAAGTGTTGACACTTGGCTAGCTTGAGCTATACATTCCTGTTGAACCCTGATTCAAGTTCTGACCATTGTAGGTGGATCCAATAGTGACTGATACTATTGGGTGGGAAGTACTTGTAGGAAGAGAAACCATTGTCAGAGCTTGCATTGATGTATTCAAAACATTTGATGTTGTTTCAAATGAGATATTGGTATTTGAAGACATGGCTCCTAATTGAAGATTCCAAGTTGAAGCCATTGTGGCTTGAGTTATTTTTCCTTGTGTATTCTGAGTAGTACATTGGCTTGAACTAGAAGACCCTACTTGAGTTTGTGTGACATTTGGTATTTGAGTTTCTTTTTATGTCAATGTCACTCTTGGTGGCCATATTGCCAAGATGTCAATACTTGGAGGCAACTTGGCCCCATTTTGAATTAGAAGAGAAAGGTATCGATCTCTATTATTGTTGATAAGTGTATTTAAAACCATGAGGAGGGTTGGGTCTTGTTGAGCTGCCTCCAATTCCTCGTGTCAAATTATGTTGGATTTCATCTATTGAAGACATTCTATTTGTATTTATCGGTAGCGTTGCAGATCTTCTAGCTTGTAATTTTTGAGATGTTGACAATGTCAGTATTTTGGTATGGTTTTGTCATTGATGTCAACACCTACTAAATTCACCTACTTTGGAGATCTAGTAACATTCACCGGCAATCATTAAACTGTTCAAAATAGTCACCGGTATATGGTTAACTGGCAGGATATAATGTTCACTGGTACCTGCATTGACATGGAAGACACCTGGTAATGTCGAAGACATCATGTGGACACTTTTCTTTGAAGTAATAATCATTGGTATATTCTCATTTGCATATTTGCTTTTACTGGCAAATAGGTCTAGGTTATCTAGGGTTACACCAGCAGGTTTATCTTTTCCAGATCAGCATGGCACGCTATGGAGATGATTTATTATTGTTGTAAATGCATTAAGCTAACATGTTCAATCAGTTATTGCATTGGATATTGTATTATTTGTAAAATGTTTTTATTGTAATATCTTGTAGAGCCGACCTACTAAAATTGGTCTTAGGGTATGGTATAAATGTAAGATCTTATTTGTAAGATCAAGTGTGGAATGCGAAAAAGATTTAAGGAAGGGTATATGCGAGATCAAGCAGAGATATACATGAAGACATCATTTGAAGGTGAAGTTAGGTTTTTGCAAAAGCATATCAACATTACACGGGTACTGAATCCAGCATATGAAGATGCTATTTTGTGCAGTACATTCTCATTGGATTTAACCATCCAACTGTAGTCAGTGTGACTCCCATCTATGATTGAGCAGTGAGCTCTAGGCTGTTGGCCTTTCTGCATGTGCAGACCCCTCTTTGTACACTTACTATCTGCAGTAGTATCATCTGATTGTGGGTAAGTTTTCCCACCATGGTTTTTCCCCTTACAGGGTTTCCACGTACAAATATTTGTGTCATGTGTTGTGGATGACTTTATGTTTATGTTTCATACATTAATTCTTACCGGTATAGCAATTTTCTGTTAACACTGTTTACCGACATACTTAACTGTCTTACTGGTACTAAGCATTAAGTTGGTTAATAAGATTTTGGTTAGAATTTATTAGACAATTGATTCACCCCCCCTCCTCTCAGTTGTCCCCGGGACCTACAATTGGTATCAGAGCTTAGTCCTCTTTTTGCAGAAGTTTAACAACTTGAGGAGATCCAATGTCTACTAATTATTTTAGAAAGGATAGTCCTAAACTTGATGGAACCAACTATGGAATATGGAAAATCAGAATGGAGACACATCTGAATTGCATTGGTAAAGATATCTGGGAGGTTACTAAGAATGGTTATACTGCTGCTGTAGTTGGTCAAACTGCTCCTATTACTTTAGCTAAAGGTGAAGAAAATGATTGCAAAGCAAGAGAAGCACTTTTGAGCATATTATTAGATCAACAAATCATGGGGTTATCGGATAGATCTACTACAAAAGCTATTTGGGATCATTTGGAAACACTAAATCAAGGGGATTCCACAGTCAAAATTGCAAAACTTGAAAGCTTCCAAGTCAGGTATGAACATCTGAAAATGGAAGAAGATGAAAGGATTTCTGCTTTTATGGAAAGAGTAAATGAAATTGTTTTAGGTATCAAATGTTGTTGAGGAACCTTGAATGAAGATGAGATTGTTTCAAAATTTTTAAGAGGTTTGCCACCGGCATATAAAATGAAGGTTACTGCTATTAATGAGTTGAGAACAATGCCTAATACATCAGTAACTAGGGATACATTGATTGGAAAACTTTCAGCTTTTGAAATTGAGGAATTTGGTCCTGTTGCTACTATAAAAACTAATTTGGCCTTCAAAGCATCAACAACATCTACTCCATCTTTTGATAAATCAGACTGGAGAGCCTTTTATGCAAGAGAACTTGAAGAAACCAGGAAGGAGAATGAAGAGCTTGAAGAACTTGAAGCACTATTTGCAAGAAAAATGCCAAAAGGTCCAATTGGAAGTAAGTATGAAGGTAAAGCACCCTTTAAATGTTTCAACTACAATAAGATTGGTCATATGGCTTCAAGATGCCCTGATAGACATGCTAGACTAAGAGAAGAAGCTAGAAGGACATACAAACCTAATCCTGAATATCAGAGATACAGATTTAAGAAAAATAAAGATAAATATTGTTACATTGCTGATGAGGGTGTGACTAATGATTCTGATGAGGATCCAGCAACCAACAGATGGGTCTTTGTTCCTATAACAGAAGATCAACCGGTACCTATTGCTTAACCGGTAGAACAAGCCCTAGCAGCTAAAGTGGAATCAAAGGATGAATGGATTATTGACTCAGGATGCTCACATCACATGACTGGAGACAAAGGTAAATTCTTGAACTTTCAAGAATACAATGGAGGTTTAGTAAGATTTGGAGATGACAAAGCTTGTTCAATCAAAGGTAAGGGTTCAATATCTCTTGATGGTAAACATAACACTGACAATGTTTACTATGTTGAAGGATTAAAATATAATCTTTTAAGTGTTGGTCAATTAGTTGAGAAAGGTTTTTAGTTACAATTTAAAAATGGAAAATGCAAAATCATGAATAGAACTAGTTTGGAAATTGCAACCGGTAATAAGACTAGAGGTAATATCTTTCATTTGAATAACAGTGAAAAGGCATGCTTAATTGCTCATATAGATGAAAGTTGGCTATGGCATAAAAGACTATGTCATGTAAATTTTGATTGCATGGTAAAAATCAGTACTTCTAAGGTAGCTAGAGATCTACCTAAAATTATGAAACCGCAGAATACAATTTGCAAGGAATGTCAATTTGGAAAACAAGTTAGAGCTAGTTTCAAAAGTATTCCAGAAAAATCCAATAATGCTCTTGATTTAATTCACACTGATTTATGTGGTCCGGCTAGAACTAAAAGCTTACAAGGTGATAGCTATTTCATGCTAATTATTGATGATTATTCTAGAATGTGTTGGGTTACTTTTCTCAGGGAAAAGTCAGAAGCACTTGGGAAGTTCAAACTATTCAAAGCAATGGTTGAAAATGAAACCGGTAAGAAAATTAAATGTTTAAGATCAGATCAAGGAGGAGAATTCACATCCAGAGATTTTAATACATTCTGTGAAGTAAATGGAATCAAAAGACAATTATCAGCACCTCGAACACCACAACAGAATGGAGTTGTTGAAAGGAAAAACAAAACTATTTTGGATGCAGCAAGAACTATGTTATCAAAAGAAAATCTACCACATGTGTACTGGAGAGAGGCAGTAAGCACTGCTGTCTATACATTCAACAAAGTTCACATCAAAGGTGAAACCAGTAAGACCCCTCATGAACTATGGTTTGGTAATACTCCTACTCTTAAGTATTTCAGAATTTTTGGAAGTAAATGTTATATTAGAAGAGATGAGTATATTGGCAAGTTTGATCCTAGAAGTGATGAAGGAATATTTCTTGGTTATTCATCTAAGAGTAAAGCTTATAGATGTTTTAATAAAAGATTACAAAAAATTGTTGAGAGTACAAATGTAAAGATTGATGAACAATTCAAAGGAACTTCAAGGTATATAAACTCTAAACCGGTAACAGAAAGTATGACAAATGAACCAACAGTAAATCCACCAGTACAAAATGATGATCCAGTTACTCTGGTATCATCAAAGGATTCCACAGTAATTGAAGAACAACAACAGACTAAGACACCTTGGTATATAAGACTGAATCATTCTGAAGATCAAATAATTGGAAGCAAATTTAAAGGAGTCAAGAGAAGAGGAAGATTGGAAAATGAAGAGGTATGTCTTATTTCTCAAATTGAACCATTATCTATCAATGAGGCATGTGAAGATAAATTTTGGATTAAAGCTATGGAAGAAGAATTAGGACAAATTGAGAAAAATAATACTTGGAAATTAGTTCCCCGACCTAAAAATAAAAATGTAATTGGAACCAAATGGGTATTTAGAAACAAACTCAATGAAGATGGTAATGTTGTCAGGAATAAAGAAAGACTAGTGTGTAAGGGATATTCTCAAAAAGAAGGAGTTGATTACAATGAAACCTTTGCACCGGTAGCCAGAATTGAGGCAGTTAGATTATTCTTGGCCTTTACAGCTCACAAGGATTACAAAGTTTATCAAATGGATATTAAATGTGCATTTTTGAATGGAGATCTTGAAGAGGAAGTCTATATTGAACAACTGGATGGATTTTCTTTGACAGATGACAATGATATGGTTTGTAGATTAAGAAAAGCTCTGTATGGACTAAAACAAGCTCCAAGAGCTTGGTATGCAAGATTGGATAAGTATCTTTTAAAAATTGGTTTTACTAAAGGAAATGCAGATAACAATTTATATTACAAAGTAACTAATGATGAAATCTTGATTATGGAAGTATTTGTTGATGATATAATCTTTGGAGGAGAAGATGGATTATGCAAAGGATTTTCTCTTAAAATGCAGCATGAATTTGAAATGTCTATGATTGGAGAAATAAAATTCTTTTTAGGATTGCAAATTTTACAGACTGATAAAGGCATATTTTTAAGTCAATCTAAGTACTTGAAAGAACTACTTAAGAAATTTGGGATGGAAAACTCTAAACCGGTAAGCACACCTATGACTACAAATGACAAATTATCTCAAAGGGATGAATCTACACCTGTCAATCCAACTAGATACAAATCTATGATAGGAGGTTTATTGTATTTGACACAAACCAGACCTGATATTATGAATGCAGTATGTATAGTTTCTAGATTTCCAAGTAATCCTAAGGAAAATCATGAATCAGCAGTAAATAGGATTTTCTGGTACTTACAAGGCACAACAAATCTTGGATTATGGTATCCTAAAGATGAAAATTTTGATCTATATGCATACACAAATGCAAATTGGGCAAGAGATATGGATGATAGAAAAAACACCACTGGAGGAGAATTCTTTCTTAGAAAGAGATTAGTTTCTTGGTTAAGTAAGAAACAGAGTTGTACATCTTTATCAACAGTAGAATCAGAATATGTTGCAGCAGCAACAAATTGTACATAGTTACTTTGGCTTAAGCAAATGTTGAAAGACATAAAGGTAAAATGCAAGGAACCTATTACTATATATTGTGATAACACTGTAGCAATTGATATATCTAAGAATCCAGTATTACATTCTAAAACAAAACATATTTCTATCAAACTAAATTTTCTAAGGGAAAAAGTTGAAGAAAAGGAGATAAAACTGGTTTATGTGAATACTAAAGAATAGCTTGCAGATATTTTCACAAAACCTTTGCCAAAGGAAACTTTTGTGTATCTCAGAGATCAGCTCAAAGTCTTACCTCCACCAGTAGAGACTTAGACAGTTGATGATTGTCGTCAACCGACAAAATTAAATGGACAAATCTTTTATTCTGGTATTTGATGAGGAAGCTACTTCTCAGGGGGAGTAGTTGGTATATTGAATTGGTTGGTATTTTGTATGAACTTGACTTTTTGTGACTTTGGCATTTGATGTCAAAGGGGGAGAGATATATGGAAAAACATTAGGGAAAGATAAAACAATGAGGAGAGATTGGTATGAGAGTTTGGTATAAACACATATTATTCCCAGGGGGAGAATTGGTTTTTGTACTTGGCATTTCTGCTTTGGCACTTTGATGGTTTTTCCATCTTGTGTTGCCATCAATGCCAAAGGGGGAGATTGTTGGTATTTTGGTATGGTTTTTTCATTGATGTCAACACCTACTAAATTCACCTACTTTGGAGATCCAGTAACATTCACTGACAATCAGTAAACTGTTCAAAACAGTCACCGGTATATGGTTAACTGACAGGATATAATGTTCACCGGTACCTGCATTGACATGGAAGACACCTGGTAATATTGAAGACACCATGTGGACACTTTTCTTTGAAGTAATAATCATTTGTATATTCTCATTTGCATATTTGCTTTTACCGACAAATAGGTTCAGGTTATCTAGGGTTACACTGGCAGGTTTATCTTTTCCAGATCAGCATGGCATGCTATGGAGATGATTTATTATTGTTGTAAATGCATTAAGCCGACATGTTCAATCGGTTATTGCATCAGATATTGTATTATTTGTAAAATATCTTTATTGTAATATCTTGTAGAGCCGACCTACTAAAATTGGTCTTAGGGTATGGTATAAATGTAAGATCTTATTTGTAAGATCAAGTGTGGAATGCGAAAAAGATTTAAGGAAGGGTATATGCGAGATCAAGCAGAGATATACACAAAGAAATCATTTGAAGGTGAAGTTAGGTTTTTGCAAAAGCATGTCAGCATTACATCGGTACTAAATCTAGCATATGAAGATGCTATTTTGTGTAGTACATTCTCATTAGATTTAACCATCCAACTATAGTCAGTGTGACATTCATCTATGATTGAGTAGTGAGCTCTAGGTTATTGGCCTTTCTGCATGTGTAGACCCCTCTTTGTACACTTACTATCTGTAGTAGTATCATCTGATTGTGGGTAAGGTTTCCCACTATGGTTTTTCCCCTTATAGGGTTTCCACATACAAATATTTGTGTCATGTGTTGTGGATGACTTTATGTTTATGTTTCATACATTAATTCTTACCAGTATAGCAATTTTCTGTTAACACTGTTTACCAGCATACTTAACTGTCTTACAGGTACTAAGCATTAAGTTGGTTAATAAGATTTTGGTTTGAATTTATTAGACAACTGATTCACCCCCCCCTCTCAGTTGTCCCTGGGACCTATAGACAAATCCATGTTCCAGGTAGGATTGACCAATGGGTCACTATTTTGATCCATTTTAGCTCTTTGTGATATGGTAATTGGCATGAATGACTTCTAAGACACCTAGGAAATGCAAGACCTTGGACGAGTTATGATTCAATATAAGGGAATGATGCTAGACTTTGACACTCTATTGGGGAAGAATTTGTTCTTCTATGGTAAGCCTTTCAGGTAATTGTCAAAAAATTTATTGTTCTCTTTGTCAAGCAATTTCTTGTGTAGCTTGCTTCTCAATCCAGACTGATTTTCAGATTTCATTGTCTAAAAAAAATCAACTTCTTCGTACTAACGAAGATCAATTCTTACTTCCCAAGCAAGGTTATCCAAACCATCAATTATTTCTAACTGATCATCATCTGGTCCAAGGTTGGGTTGTTCAAAAGGGAATTCACCATTACGTGGTAGACCCATGCAAATGATATGCTAAAGACTTCCTATTGATAACAGACTGTGAGAGACGTGAGTTAAGATTATGCAAGGATTGGCTTAAGACTAAAAAGATAGGTATGGACTCTAATGAAAGCTGTTGGAATATGCAAGACTTAAATTGGATCCTAAGAGGGATGTAAATGGTGATAATGCAAAGACTATATTGGATGCAACTTTGACACACTTATTTCTAAGTATGAAGTGAGGACTTGTGCAAAGACTTGTGTAATATGAGGAAGTGAAATGGTGACTATGTATGGACTATGCAAAATGGGAAGACTATGCAATCAGACCTAAGATCACAAGAGATAACATGTTTTTCTCTATCCTTCTGAAAATGGTAATTTTGTTTTATTTATTGATTGTTGTTGACACTTGACATTGCAAATTTTTCTTTGAGCTTTTAGACTGTATTTGTGGGTGAAAGATTTCTGACAAAACTTGATTATTTTTTACTTTGTTTTAGAAATGTTGTGGATGTTGGATATTTTGAAAGTGTTTCATAAGACACAATAGAAAGTAAGAAAACAATCTGATATCATCCAAAGAGAGTTGTTTAAAGGATATTTTCAAATCCTCATGGTTGTGGGGTTCTTTTCAAACCTCATTTGTTTTTGATAAATTTTGGCAATACGATCACACAATAGTCAGACTTTTTTATTGTCAAAAGATCACTCATAATAGCATAGCCCACATCTTGATACTCCTTCAGCTCAAACAACCCTGTTAGACCCTAGGGTGCACCTATTTTTTTGCTTTTTTTCAGAAGTTGAACCGAAGAGAATTGCTCCTCAATTGGCTAATTTTCCTGGGAGATATATGGTGAGTGTCTTGGGGATGGATTCTTCCCCACACTTGCATTGTGATATTATAAGTGTCTGGATATTGACTCAACTTGGCCACTAATTCTTAAAGCTTTTAATGAGGGTTCCATTTGAGTGGTCATAATCAACAACATTTTCCACTTCGTTAAAGGAGGTCTCCCACTTTGTAGAGGTTATGCTCTACATTTTTTCACATACCATATAGGCACTAAGGGAGGAATAACGTCATTATGACAACATGTAACACTCGTCGCTTGAAACTTTTGTCACAAACACATTTATTTATAGTGGCTTGGATTACTTGGCTTTATCCATTGCCACTTAGGTCATTCCCTCTCACTTGGCCTTATAGGCTACTTGGGAGACAAGCCTTCTAAGGGTTTTATCCTAATGCAAAAAAGACAGAAAGCATAAATGGTGAGCCTGGCTTTTCGGTCACCCAATTAAGGGGAGAGTATATGCCTATCACTTTCAAGACACAGAAGATAAGATTGTTCTTTTTTATCCTTCATTGCAATGTTGTCTAAATGCTATTTGGAGATGTTTCTCTAGCAGGCATGATGTTCCTTTTAATACCACATAGAAATGATGAATGTTTTTTTTAACCTCAATGATTTTCAATAAAGAAGATTTGTCTTGTTTATTTTAGATAACACCAAATGAAATGCGTGCTAATCTAGGTCCAGTGGTACCTGCAAAACCCATTAAAATGTTAGTTGACATTGTGGGATGACAAGCCTGAATTTTCTCTTGAGTTACAAAATAATGCTTCGTTGTCTATCCTAGCAATTGCGTATTTTTGTCAAACCAATTGTGAATTTTTGTCAAGGCAATTGCAAATTCCTATTAAGGCAATTGTGAATTTCTATTTGATCAAATGCATAGTGTTGTCTGAGTGATTGCAAATTAGTTATGAAACAGAATTAGAAGACAAAAGATAGAAATTATGATTCAAAGAATTCACTCATAATGATATTGCCCATGATCTCGATGTCGTTGACTATGTCAAATTTCTTTAGATATTTATGCACAAGATGATAGTATTTGGATAGAGCAGCCAATTCTTTAAGGTTTTGGAGTCTTTTTTCTGCTTTGAGCATTCATCGATAAGCTCTTTGTTGTCTTCTATCCTTTGATCTCTTTCTGGGGCCTGAAATCTTGAATCTTAACTTTCCTTCCATGAGGTTAGACACATTTTATGTAGAAAATAAATTTGCCAAAATTTGAAACTAGTGATGGGTTAGCAATGCAAATAGATCACGAACATAAGCGAAAAGAGAAATGAAAAAAATGAATAAGTTAAGAGAATGCAAATCAAAATGGGAGATTGTGAATCATTATGTAGGTGGTTATGTAGCTTTATGAGTGATAGAGAATTACTGTGTGGTCAAATGCGTAGTGTTTTTTGTTGTGTCCATATAGATCCTGCAAAACACAGAAAGTCACGCTATAAAGTTAGAAAAGTTGTTCTTCACGTTAGGTTTACCATTTGTTTCAGGGGTAAAATTGGTCATAGTTAATCAAGCTTATAAGAGTAAATCATAAATAGTCTAATCTAATCAAACCAAATCCTAAATGACACTAAAATATAATTAAATCAATTGAACATCAAATAACATAATGAAAACTCTCTCAATTGACTCAAAATAGGCTTCCATTGCTCTTCTCATCTTCGTGGTATGGTGGCTCTCAGATATCGCGTTGATAACCTACAAGTGGCACAAAGATTTTGAAGTTCGTTATTGTTGAAAATGGAGAAATGAGGTTGCTTTTATAGATTTTTGGGTGAGATGGGGTGAGATTTGGAACTGAAGTGTTGATTAATAGTTCAATTGATTTGTTAAGTGGATTAATTGAAAAGATAACTCAATTGATTGACTAGATGACTCAATTGATTAGCCAGTTGATTGGATTGATTGGGAAGAAGACTGAATAGACGAGTTAGTCAGAAAAGGTGATTTGGAGTGAAAAGGGGAGATTGAAGAGTTAACTGAGTTAATTAATTAGTTAACTGATTTGATCACCCAGTCATGATTTTCAACACGTGTTACATATTATTTTTTAATTGAAATTCAATTTCATGTTTATTTAGATTTGAATTTGGATTTTTGAATGATGAAATGCACATGAGATTTATTGAAATGGGATGAAATTTGGGAAATTGGAGGAATAAGTTATTTAATTAAATAATTTAAATAAAATTATTCAATCATTAAAAATAGAATTAATTAAATAATAAACATTAATTAAGGGAATTAATCATAATTAATTAAATAATTAATATTTAACTAATATTTGAGAAAGGGGTTTATTGATGAATTGATTAAACAATAGAAATTAAATAATTAGTAATGTGAAAGGTGATGATAGAGTTAGTTCAGAAGAATAATTAGCTTAATTAAATAATTATTTAACTAATAGGATGATTGATTAATACATGATTAATGATACATTTTTAGGTGTCTACACAACTTACACCTTTCCAAATTTAATTTTTAGGGGAGGTCAATATTGAAGTGAAAATTCTTACCATTTGCTAAGCTAACATTCAGATTTTGAAATTTGGATCCAAATTTCATAATCAGGGCACCCAAAGCCCCAAACCTAACAATTTGAGCTATGAAAAAGGTGATGAGTAGGGTAATGTGCCAAATTTATGGAAAGAGTCCTAAAACTAAGCACAAACATGCATAAATTAGGCACAACCACTAAAGTGGGTCCAATCTAGGTGTGAAATTGTATAGGAATATAATTTATGACACTAAATTTAGCCCCTACTTTAGTGGGTGTATGAACATATGCTCATACCCTTGTTAAAGTATGTACAAGCCAAATATTCTATAATGCCCCTCCCTAATCCATCCTTTGTGATTGAATTTGTTATATATTTATGGGCTTGTTTGTGTTCTTGATACTCCTTGCTTCTTGTTTCATTTTTTATATTGAAACTCTCTTTAATAATAAGTGGACATATTATGATTTCTATGATTACTATGGTGATGTCGATTCTATGTTCCTAGTTTATTATTAAATTTTATTTATGTTTAGCTTCGTGGATGTTCGCTCATCAAGAGGATGTGATGCCCACACCTTGTTGGCAACAAAAATGAAGGAAAACTGAGAGGGGGGGTGAATCAGTTTTCACCAGATTAAACAACTTAAGCACAATATCAGATTTCAATTAAATGCAATAAGAATAAATATAAATATAATAAAAACAACACACATGACACCAAGATTTTGACATGGAAAGCCTGGTTAAGGGAAAAACCATGATGGGAACCTATCCACAATAAGATGATACTCTGTAGTAGTATGTGTAAATATTACAATGGGGAATGCACATGCATTTAGACACACTGCCTAGAGCTCACTGCTCAAAGTATAATGACCCAGAAGGATCCAACCCTAAGGGAAGGTTCACTACCTTACAATAATCTTCGGACTATAATCCGGTTTACATGAGCTGCAAAGATAGCATCTGGTAATGCCTGATGATAGTTCTGGTTAAGCTCATTTGTCTGCCCTACAACAATGTCTGCTCAATACACCATACCGACATAAATTTTCTTATGCACACATACACCAGTCTCTGATAATGTAGACACCACGATGACACCAAAATAACATGAATATAACACCTATTTATACAATTCATCAACCTTGACTACAAGGTTGGCCAAACCCTCAACCCTCAATTACAAAATTACATCACGCGATACATAAATCAACCACCGAACCAATAAATTGCCATAGAAGACATAGCATGGACCTAAATCAAGTCTCCAAACATGCATCACCACCGTAAAGCTTAACAAGATCAACCGTAACATGCTACACCACCAAAAATACTGCATAACACGAAGAATATTACCAGATCAACAAAACCGCCATTACCATGCACAAGGATCAATACGGACCACCCAAAAAATAGGACATGATCAGGAAACACAAACAAGAACATTATAACCATTCGCAATAGCTGCACCAACACCACCTATACAAATCTTCATCGATCAACACGCTAACACACAAGAACACTCATCAACTGTGATTCAGACTAGAAAGATCTTATGAAGAACCAAAGCATAAACCATTTGAAATGTAAGATACACATGAGCATCCAAAAAATCTCACAAATCCACAACCAAAGATATGATCATACCAGAGCACAACATATCAAATACCAGAACACTACAACACTAGATGTAGAAGAACAATCTTCATACCAGAATTCACAACTCAACCAAATCACCACATAGAATCATGGAGTTAGTAAATAATGAAGTATCTCAAGTTGATTCAACATCCCAAATAGATAAACCAACCAAATCAACTCAATGCAATCACCAGAACACCAAACACAGTAATATGTTGACATCAATGACAACAACATATCCTCGCAGCAACAATATCCAACAATCTCCCCCTTTGGCATTGATGGAAACATATGAATGTGAAAAAAAGTCAATACAAAGGAATGGATCAACACCAGAAATCTCCAACAAACTCCCCCTAAGATCATGCACACAAAGCTCCAAAGATAAGGCATTTTTTCACATGCTTCTCTCCCCCTTTGACAACAATACCAAAGACAAAATATAAGTCATGCTTCTCTCCCCGCACCAAATAATATCTTCCTCTAAGAAGGAAAATATCCCCCTTAGGATAAAATCATAACTGATCATTTGAATCACACATTGACTACTTCGACTGAGTAGTAGCACCAATTCATCAACCTGGATAAAAGGATAGGGCTCTGAAACCCATCAAATTGATGCATCTCCATGCATCTAGTTCTCATCGGGAGGGGCAAAGACCCCTAACTTGTCTCTTAAATAGACAAATGTATCTGCAGGCAAAGACTTAGTAAAAATATCTACAATCTGATCCTTTGTAGATACATAATCTAATCAAACTTCTTCATCATTGACTTTCTCCCTCAGGAAATGATACTTTATTGATACATGTTTTGTTTCAGAATGCAGTACTAGATTCTTGGAAATATTAATAGTACTTGAAGTATCATAGTAAATAATAGTATGCTCATCATAAATAACTCTAATATCCTTCAACATATGCTTCATCTAGACTACCTGAGTACAGTTGCTAGCAGCATCAATTTATTCAACTTTAGCAATAGATAGAGATACAACATATTGCTTCTTACTGGACCATGAAACCAACTTCTTTCCCAAAAAGAAACATCCATAGATAGTTATCTTCTAGTCATCAACATCACCTGCCCAATCAACATTAGTATAGGCACATAATAGGAAATCATCATTCTTCAAATACCATAAACCATAGTCAACAGTCTACTTCAAGTATCTGAAAATCCTCTTTACAATAGTAACATGAGTCTATTTAGGATCAACTTGAAATATAGCACAAAGACAAACATCGTACATAATGTCTAGTATAGTTTGAGTTAAGTACAACAATCCACCAACCATAGATCTATACAAGGTCTGATTAACTTTCTGAGATTCATCATTTTTAGACAATTTGCATCCAGTCACCATAGGAGTTCCAATAGGTTTAGAGTCATCTAACCCAAAAAATTTTAACAATTCCTTCACATAGATTGAGAATTGAAAATTCCATTGTCAATCTATGTAATTTGCAATTCTAAGAAGAATCTCATCTCACCTATCATAGACATCTCAAATTCCTTTTGCATATCATCAACAAACTTCATAATCAAATCATCATCTCCGCAAAAAATGATATCATCAACAAAGACTTCAATAATCAAAATGTTATCACTATCAACCTTAAAGTATAAATTACTATCAATAGTACCTTTACAAAATCCCAACTTCAACAAATACTTATCCAATCTAGCATACCAAGCTCTAGGGGCTTGCTTAAGTCCGTACAATGTTTTCTTCAATTTGCATACCATATCTTCATCTGATAAAGAAAATCCATCTGGTTTCTCAATGGAGACTTCCTCTTCCAAATCATCATTCAAAAAGGCTAACTTGACATCCCTCTGATATACCTTAAAATTCTTGTAAGCAACATATGCAAGCAATAGTCTAACAACTACAATTCTAGCTATTGGAGAAAAAGTCTCCTCATAATCAATACCTTCCATCTGTGAACACTCTTTACATACCAATGTTTCCTTGTTTCTAGTTACTTCACCAACTTCATTCAGTTTATTCCTAAACACCCATTTAGTACCAATCACATTCTTGTCTTTAGGTCTCGGAACAAGCTCCCAAGTGTTATTTTTCTCAATTTGATTAAACTCTTCTTACATTGCTTTTATCCAATTCTCATCTTTACATGCTTTTGCAATATCTTTAGGTTCAATCTTTGAAATCAAGCATATCTCTTTAGCATCAACCCTTCTCCTAGTCATCACAACTTTATTTTTATCACCAATAATATGATTTTCTGAATGATTCAATCTTACATACCTTAGAGTCTTTAGATTGTTCTGATTCTCAAGTTCTTGAACTTCTTCACCGACAAAATTAATATCCGGATTACCTGCCTCTACCAGATCATTCTGCTTTAAGATCTTAGTCTGCACAGGCTTTGAAATAGCATCTTCATCATCAAATTCATATCTGCATGCTCTGGTTTTCTTTCCAAGACATTCATCTACCTTCACATTTGTATCCTTTATTATCTTTCTCAATCTCTTGTTGTAATACTGGTAGGCCTTGCTCTTAGTAGAATAACCCAAGAAGATTCCTTCATCACATCTTGCATCAAACTTTCCTATATCCTCATCTCTCTTGATATAACATTTACTTCTAAAAACTCTGAAATATCTAACTGTAGGAATATGACCAAACCATAGATCATAAGTATTCTTACTAGAATCACCTTTTATGTATACCTGATTGAATGTGTAAACAACATTGCTAACAACTTCTCTCCAATAGGTTTGTGCAACATTTCCTTCTATCAACATAGTCCTGGAAGCAACCAAAATGGTTATGTTCTTCCTTTCAACAACTCCATTCTGCTAAGGGGTTCTAAGAGTAGATAATTATCTTCTAATTTCATTCCTCTCATAGAATTTATCGAACTCTCCTGATGTAAATTCTCCTCCTCTATTAGATCTTAGGAACTTCAGCTTCAACCTGATCTCAGTCTCCACTCTAGCTTTGAATATCTTGAATTTCTCCAATGCTTTTGATTTACCCACATCATCCTAGAATAGTCATCAATTAGCAACATGAAATATCTGTCACCCTACATGCTTCTCAAGCTAGTAGGACCACATAAATTAGTATGCACAAGATCTAACAATCCATTAGATGAATACAACTTACTTTTGAATGTAGTTCTTGTTTGCTTTCCTGACTGACATTCCTTACCAACTAGATTAGATGGCTTCACAATCTTAGTCAAATCTCTAACAACTTGAGTAGAACTTATCCTTATCATGCAGTCAAAATTAACATGACACATTCTTCTATTTCGCAACCAACTTTCATCAATTTGAGCAATCAAACAACTTTTCTCACTAGAATTCAAATGAAAGGTATTACCTTTAGTCTTAGTCCCTGATGCAATCTCAATACCAAAGGCATTTAGGATCTTGCATTTACCATTCTTAAATTGCAAATCATATCCCTTATTGACCATTTGTCCAACACTCAAAAGATTATTCTTCAATCCTTCAACATACAAGACATCATCAGTGTTATGCTTACCATTAAAAGATATAGAACCTCTACCACGGATCATACAAGCTTTATCATCTCCAAATCTCAATATACCACTATCATACCTCTCCATACTCACAAATTTACTTTTATCACCTGTCATATGATGTGAACAACTATTTTCAATTACCCATTCATCTTTCTCTTCAATCTTAGCAGCCAAAGCTTTCTCCTCATCAATGCAACTTGTAGGATTCATTAGTATCGGATCCTCTTCCTTGATAGCAATAAATACAAAACTCATCTTCTGAATTCACATTCTCTAATTCTTCAATTGTTACACCTTCATCAGTAGCATAGTAACACCTCTTCTAATATCCAAACTTCTGGTTAGGCTTATAGTGCTTATCATTCTTTTCATGCTTCTCATATCTATCATACTTGTCAGATCTATCATGCCTTTCAAATTTATCATGGTTATCATATCTAGACATTCTCTTAGGGTGCCTCGAAGAAAAATTTCCTATCTTATTACAAGAGAATCATTTCAAAGGTAACTTTCCATCATACTTACTGGCTCCCTTAGGCAATCTCTGAGCAATAAGGGATTCAAGCTCATCGAATTCTCTTTCTTTCTCTTCCATCTCTCTCTTTCTCTTAAATCTCTCTCTTTTCTCTTTCATATCTAGATACCCAACATGAACTTTCTCCTGGATCATACTTTTGCTTCCCAGATATAGAAGTTCTAAATGTAGTCTCAGATCTACCATGTGATTCTCTAAATTTTCTCAACTCAAATGCAACAAGCTTACCAGCCAACATGTCTCTTGTCACAGTAGCCACACTCTGGATTTCATCAATAGAAACTACTTTATGCTTGTAAGCAGAGGGAAATGATCTCGACACTTTAGCAAAAATCTCATCTTCTTCAAGAATTCCATCGACACATCTAATATTCAGTACAAGCTCATTCACCTTAGCCATAAAGGATGTTATGTTTTCATCTTCTCCCATCTTCAATGCTTCATACTTTCCTTTTAAAATCTTCAACTTAGCTACTTTGACTTGAGCATATCCTTCATACAAGGTCTCTAACTTCTTCCAAATCTCATGTGTAGTCTTCAAACCCATCACATCTATCATCTCTTAATCGGTCAAGGCACTCAACAATGCTTCCTTATCTCTTATGTTATGTTCAACATCCTTGATCTCAGCAGCAGTAACCAGTCCATTCTGAGGAAGATTGTAGACATTCTTTGTAATCTTCCAATACTCATCTCCAAGACACTTTAGGTGAGCTTCCATCTGATCCTTCCATATAGTATAATTGCTTCCATCAGATCTAGGACTCTCCTTCTTGAACACATAAGTTTCCATCCCAGATCTCCTCAAGCGGTAAAGCTTCTATCAGAGGATCTAGCTCTGATACCAATTGCTGGCAACAACAATGAAGGAAAACTGAGAGCGGGGGTGTGAATAAGTTTTCATTGGATTAAACAAATTAAGAAAAATCTTAGATTTCAATCAACTGCAGCAAGAATAAAGATAAATATAATAACAACAACACACATGACACCAATATTTTGACATGGAAAATCTAGTTAAGGGAAAAAACACGGTGGGAACCAACCCACAATAAGATTATACTTTGTAGTAGTATGTGTAAATGTTAGAATGGGGAATGCACATGCATTCAAGAATACTTCCTAGAGCTCACTTCTCAAAGTATAATGAACTAGAAGGCTCCAACCCTCAAGGAAGGTTCACTATCTTACAATAATATTTGGACTACAATCCAGTTTACATGAACTGCAAAGATAACATCTGCTAATGCCTGATGATAGTTCCGGTTAAGCTCATTTGTCTTCCCTACAACAATCTCTTCTCAATACACCATACCAAAGGATAAATTTTCTTATGTGCACATACACCACTCTCTGATAGTGCTAACACCATGATGACACCCAAATAACATGAATATAACACCTATTTATACAATTCATCAACCTTTACTACAAGGTCAGCCAAACCCTCAACCCTCAATTACAAAATTACATCACACGATACATAAATAACCCACTAGACCAATACAATGTCATAGATGACATAAAATGGACCTAAATCAAGTCTCCAAACATGCATCACCACTGTAAATCTTACCAAGATCGATCACAACACGCTACACCACCAAAAATATTGCATAAAACAAAGAATATTACCGGATCAAAAAAAATGCCATGAACACACACAAGGATCAATGCAGACTACCAAAATAAATAGGACAAGACCAAGAAACACCAACAAGAACATTAAAACCATTTGCAATAGTTGCACCAACACCACTGATACAAATCTTCATCGATCAACATGCTAACACAAAAGAACACACATCAACAACAATTAGGACTAGAAAGATAACTTGCAGAGCACCAAATCATGAACCATATGAAATGTAGATACATATGAACATCCAAAATACTCTCCCAAATATGCAACCAAAGATATGATCATACCGGAGCACAACAGATCAAATACCAGAACACTGCAACACTGAACGCAAAAGAACAGTCTTCATACCGGAATCCACAACTCAACCAAATCACCACATAGAATCATGGAGTCAGTAAAGAATGAAGTATCTCAAGTTGATTCAACATCCCAAATAAATAAACCAACTAGATCAACTCAATGCAATCACCAAAACACCAAACACAGGAATATGTTGACATCAATGACAACAACATATCCTAGCAGCAACAATATCCAACACACTTGTCTTGCCTATATGTGTTTTGATGGATGTTATTTATCTTTGATACTTTATCATGATGATAGAAATTTGTTTCATTGATGGACTTATGGTTAGATTTATTGTTTTGGCTAGATGCATGACAATGTTTGCAGTGACGTTTCTGATTTCGCAAATATTTGAAATAGGTAGTGATATATGATTTTCTCGCATTATGCTAGAATTACATGTTATTGAAAATAGAATAATTAGTAATGATTATGATACTAACATGAATATTCCATAGATATAGTAATCAATTGGAACTTCATATCACTCATTTTGAGAGGCGTATGAGTTCACAATCATCATATTTCTATCAAGAAGGATTATGTTACTCATGTATATGCACATATGATGTTCTGTGTAGTTTCTTTTGTGGATGCAACATGTAGGCACCAAGCATTGACTCCACATGATCTCTGGACTGAGCATGCCCTATTAAATTTTGTTGGCTTGATGATGATTTTTTGTAATAGATGACTTTATGTGTTGTCATTGATGGCACATATATACACACACATATGTTCACATTGTCATAGTCAAATCGGTACTACTCCTAAGTCTTTGTATTACAAACTGATATCATTTGTATAGAGAAGTCCAATTAGTTTGAAGGTGTATAACTGATATATGTATACAACCGGTATATGCATAATTGACAATTGGTTTTGGTCATTTTCACTAACACTAGTTTGGAGATTTAGTGGAGATCAACAAGGAAGCAAATGGAGGAAATCAATCTATGAGTTGGAAGAGGTTAACTCTTAACTGGTATCGGTGTTCCAATTAGTTTTAGTGATTATGCGATGAGTTACCACCGGTCGTGATGAGTTATCCCTAACCGACAGATTTGGCGGTAATATGTGATGTGCTATGCAAGATTGTCTAGATACACTGCACCTAGGAAATTGTGATGAGGTTCCTAAGCCGACATGAAATATAATGTCTATATAATGACATTGTGATGAACTATTTTTATGATGCGAGATACAAGTGATAAGTTGATGTGATTTATCAAAGGAGTTGCAGAGTATGTCGGTGATGTGGTTTTGAGTGAGCTGAAGAGAATCTATACTAGCAAGATGTTCTATTTCTAGATCACACCACCTGTTGTTTTCTAATGAAACTGAGTAAGCTCTAACAAGCTTCATTGTACAAATCCTCTAACCAGGTGATCCATTAGTTTGGGTTTGAAATCCTCTACTGAGGTTACTCCTAATAGGGTATAGCTCCTAAGAGGGCTTTGAGATCTTTAACATGATTCACTCCTAGCAGAGCACTTTGTAGACCTTAACTGGCCAGTTACCTATTTCTACAGATAGTTAACTTGTGAGTCTCATCTCACCGTGGTTTTTCCTAGTTGGATTTTCCACGTATAAACAATTGTGTTATGGTGGATGTTTTACTTGTTGTGGATGCTTTATCATTTTGGATTGTATGCATAGTATTAAGTAAACTGGTTAACTATTTTTACCAGTCTGTGTTTAAAGTGGTATTATTTTTGCTATCACTGATTCACCTACCCCCCCTCTCAGCACTTTATAAGTCTATCAAATTTTTGCTGCAAATGTGATGTTGATGATTGTCATTGATGTCAACATATGGTTATGCAGTTGGTGATCTCAAAGCTACATTCCCAGAACCTTTGGTGCTACAATAGATGTGTTTCAGTTAATATTTAATGTATATTAATTGAGTTGACAATGATCCATATTTCTATTATTACCGGATATGGTGTTGATTGATTATTTTCATGAGTATCTTGGTTTCATTCTTATTTTTGCTATGTTGGGTAGTGTTAGTTTGGGTATGGATTAGATCTAGAATTTGAGGTTGAGTAACGATATTTGTGTAGCATATGAATCACAATTTGGGTCTAGAATTTGTGTTGAATATAATGTGTTGATATGATTTATGATGTGTGTTGTGGTATGGTCTACTTCTCATTCCTTCCCACCACCAGAATGTTTAGTGTTGACCTATTTCAAATCTCTGACTTGGTCGACTTAGAAGGTTATGTTTCTTGGAGACAATATAAATAAGAGGATGATTTGAATAATAAATATATGGAAGATGTGCGATACTAAAAAGGAAAATCTGATTGTTGATGATGTGTGAAGTGTGTTGTTGTTGAGGCACCGGAAGCAGTTATGGTATTATAGATTATTTGATAGTGGTGGATTATCTTTTCTCCTTTCTTCATCCTTCAACAATTAGCCTTCTTTTGGGAAATGAACCCACCTTTAATGAGAATTCTAGCAGTGACCCACCCTTTGTAAACATCACCTTAACCAGTCTCACCTTAACTAGTGTTATATATTGAGAACTAACATTCTCCATGGTTTTTCCCTTCTTGGGCTTTAAATGTCATATCTGATGTACATTATGTGATATGTTTTGTGTATATTCTTTCATGTTATATCTTCTTTAATTAATTATGTTGGTTACTCCGGACATGTGAATGTTGTTGAACACAATTTACCACTGGGAGGGGGGTGAATCAGTGGTTCCTAAATTCTTTTCTTTTTAAAAAAACCTTTGAAAAACAATTATTATCCTAGACACTAAATAGTCAAATCAGTAAGACAAATGTGGATACCAAAAGAGACAAACACACAAATGCAACCCACAACACCAGATGTACGAGGAAAACCCAATATGGGAAAAAACTTGGTGAGAAATGTTGCTGGAGACTACTACTCCAATTCATCCTCATAAGTGAAACAATAAATTACAAATATTTCAGGCACCAACCCAGGGAGAACCAACTCCTTCTAATTTAGGGCACCAACCCAAGGAGCACCAAGCTCCAACTTAGTGATGTATATTGAAATACAATTTTGATACAGTTATAGCTTCTAGTTGCAAAGGAGTTTTGCAACACTTGATCAAATAGATCTCTACTAGCTAATAGTCTTCTCTTCTTCTCTCTCAGCCTCACACCACACTCAGTCACTCTTGGATGCCTTCTGAACCAATTACACCTCCCTTGTTAGCTCTGTTGTCAGACCTGCAACAGCTTACTGGTACTCTATCTCTGTCGGTTAAACCCTCTCACTAGTTTGCCTGCTAACTCACTCTACAACTTCTTAAAACAAATTCTAAGGAAGATGATCCTTCTTTGTGCTAAAGCTCTCTTCACTCTACCTCTTCACATCAAGAATCAATCATTTCTATCTCAAGCTCACATATTTATAATCTTGGATTCCAACCAAAAACTACATTCAAACAATGTCGTGTTAGGTTTTTCCTTCTCCAACTCGAACCAAATCCGATTTGATTTGATCTTCATGACATCGATCAACAATAGCAAAACTTCACATTCCAATGTGAGTTTTCTAAATCTAGAGGTCTACACCATGCTTTTCTACTTTTCTCTATCATACACCATTATTGGTTGTACTATTTCCTTCAGCAAATGGGTATGAAGATCAAATATGCTTATGGATCAATTCAATCGCTTGCCAACTTGCCTTCCTCAAGCCACAATCCTCTAGCATCCTCCATGACTTGTGGGTTCTTCATAAAAGTCGGCCTACTTGTTAACTTGTTACATCGATGCACACTCCATCGACCTGTGCAATATTTCCACATGGCATCCAGTTGTCATGTTTGTTGACATCCACCTTTGCTTGGATTTCTATGTCTATTTGTCCTTAGTTGTTGACCAAGGTTGACTATCAACTCAGTTCACCTTACCGGTATGACCAACAAACGTCCTCTATACTGGCAGCACATCCTCTTGATAATTCATCTTACCTTTCGGTATGTCTTCATGCCATCCTCTCTATTATGCTCACTAGGTGTTGTTGTGATTCTTTTAACATGTCACCTCTTCATCACAAACAAACAACCAACCTTCATCTTAGTTTGTGCCTTACTGGTAAGCTTGATAATCGGTAGATGACATAATTCATGTGTATCGGTAGCCTTCCTTTTGTCTGCTCACTCACATGTGCATTGTCATCACATGTCTTTCTCTTCTTGTACCGGTCACCACTTCTTACTTACTTGTGACCTTTCCAAACCAGTCGACATCAATGAAAACTTAATGCCAATAATGCCAACAATCTCCCCCTTTGGCATTGATGTCAACTAGTTTGGCAAGTTCACAAATAAACAACCAACCTTCATCTTGGTTTGTGCCTTACTGGTAAGCTTGATAACTAGTAGATGACACAATTCATGTGTACTGGTAGCCTTCCTTCTATCTACTCACTCACATGTGCATTGCCATCATGTGTCTTGCTCTTCTTGTATCAGTCACCACTTCTTACATACCGGTGACCTTGCCAAACTAGTTGACATCAATGACAACTTAATGCTAATAATGCCACCAACCTCCCCCTTTGGCATTGATGTCAAATCATTGCAAGACACTTTATACTGACAAATATATCCCCCTTTAACACAATGACAAAGGGTACCGTACACTCCCCCTTTGATCCATACCTAACTAACCCTTAGGTTGCTACCAGTGATTACAGCTAATTCTAAGATGTGGTTCAAGAGTTATAGATGCTGATATGAACTCCCCTTGAACCATATAAATCCTTCCTTTCTTGAGTGCATAAGGCAGGTGACACAACTCTCAACTTCTGTCTTAGGTACTCAAAAGTGCTTACCGGCAATGGTTGGGTAAAAATGTCTGCTACTTGTTCTCCGGTAGGGACATAGTCCATCTTTATTTCCTTTCTTTCAACCTTCTCTCTGAGAAAATGATACTTGATGGCTATATGCTTTGTCCTATAATGCATCACCAGTTTCTTCGATATGTTGATGGCACTCGAATTATCACAGTGGATGAGAATAGGATCAGTGATGTCCACCTGCATGTCTTTAAGGGTTTTCTTCATCCAAAGTACCTGAGAGAAGCATGTAGCAACACCAATGTATTCTATTTTAGCAGTTGATAGAGAGACCAAATCCTACTTCTTGTTATGCCAAGAGACCAACCGATCACCTAGGCTGAAGGCACCACCACTTGTGCTCTTCCATTCATCAATGCAACCTACCCAATAAACATTAGTGTATGCTTCCAAGATGAATTCCCCTTGTTTAGGGTACCAGAATCCATAATTGAGTGTTCTTTGTAGGTATCTAAAGATTCTTCTTACGACATTCATATTTGACTGCTTTGGAGCAGCTTGAAATCTAGCCACCATGCATACTGCCTATACTATATCTGGTCTAGAAGCAATTAGATACAATAGACTGCCTATCATAGATCTATACAATGTTTGATCCACCATCGGTGATTCATCATTCTTTCTTAATTTTCTCCTAGCCACCATGGGGGTACTTACTGGTTTACAGTCTTCCATTTGAAATTTCTTCAACATATCCTTTGCATACTTGGTTAGTGAGATAAATATTCCCTTATCTTAATGTAATATCTGCAATTTACCAAGCATTGACATCTCAAATTTTGACTGTATCTGATTAGCAAATTCTTTGCATAGGGTGTCCTTATTGCCTCTAAAAATAATGTCATCTAGATACTCAACCACAATGATGATGTGGTTTCCATCTTTCTTTATGTATAAATTATTCTCAACACTCCCCTTTTTAAATCCTTGCTCCTTTAGGTACTAATCTAATCTTGAATACCATGCTCTAGGAGCTTGCTTTAAACGATATAGGACCTTCTTCAACTGGCACAAAAAGGTTTCATCATCATGTAGCAGAAACCCTTCCGTTGTTCCATGTACACTTCTTCCAAATTTCCATTTAGGAAGGAAGATTTTACATCTATCTAATATACTTTATAGCCCTTGTAGGCAAAAAAGGCTAGAAACATTCTAATTGCTCCTAATCTAGCTACCAGTGCAAATGTTTCTTCAAAGTCAATGCCCTCTACTTGAGAGTATCCTTTGCACACAAGTCTAGCTTTATGCCTAACAACTTTACCTTCTTCATTCATCTTATTCTAGTAGACCCACTTAGTGCCAATGATGTTCTTGTCTTCCAGTCTAGGGACTAACACCCAAGTCTTGATCTTCTCAATCTGTTGTAGCTCTTCTTCCATGGAATCCATCCATTCTTGTCTTTTTCTGGCCTCATTGAATGTTTTATATTCTACTTCAGTCATGAGGCAAACGTTGACTTGTTCATCATTTCGGGCAAGTCTTCTTCTAGTTTGCACACCATCACTCTTATTTCCTAGAATCTTGTCTTCTGGGTGATTCAACTGCACATAATGGTTAGGATCCTTTTTGGATGCTTCTTTTGGTTCATTGTCTGACTGAGCTTCCTCACCTTCATCACCAAAATCATCATACCGGTTCACTTCTGATTGACTTCCTTTGTGCATATCCTTATCAACTCTTACATGCACACTCTCAATGTCTCTTCTTAGTCCTTTATTGTAGCTTTTTTAGGCCTTGCTATTAGATGAGTAACCAAGGAAGATTCCTTCATCACTCTTGGAGTCAAAACTACCTAGACCATCCATATATCTCTTGATAAAACACTTACTTCCAAATACCTTGAAGTATTTGACTGATGGCTTCTGGTCATACCACAACTCATAAGGTGTCATTCTATTGTTTGTTCTTAATTGAACTTGGTTCAAAGTATATGCAGCAGTATGAACAACTTCCTTTGAATATGTGTCTGGCAGATTGGTCTGATTTAACATGGTTCTAGCCATCTCTTTGACTATCCTATTCTTCCTTTCTAACACACCATTTTGTTGTGGTGTCCTAGGGGTTGAGTATTGCCTTCTAATTCCATGTTTTTCACAATAATCTTCAAACTCATTTGATGTGAAGTCTCAACCTTGGTCTGATCTTAGACATTTTATCTTGCACCCACTTTCCTTCTCTACCATCTTCCTAAAGATCTTGAATTGTCAAATCCTTGTGATTTATCTTGTAGGAAAGTGACCCATGTCATTCTTGAATAATCATCAGTAAAGAGCATAAAATATCTTTCATCGACAAGAGCTCTTGTCCTAGTTGGACCACACAAGTTTGTATGTACAATTTCAAGTGGTCTTGAGGTGTTGTGCTCTTTTGTCCTAAAGCTCACCTTAGTCTGCTTCCCTTTGACACATTCATCACCAAATGTGCTTACTGGTTTCATGATGGGTGGAAATTTTCTTACACACCACTTTTTTCTTACTGCAATTAGGTTATCAAATTTTATGTGGCCTAATCTTCGGTGCCACAACTAGCTTTCATCAACCCATCCCATCATGCATTGGGACTTATAACATTCCTTCAGATTGTAAAAAATTCCATCTGTTCTCTTCCCTTCTGCCACAATCTAACCAGTATTGTATTTCTTTATCTGCCACTCGGTAAAGTCAAAGATTAATTTATAACCTTTGTCACACATCTCACTCACACTCAACAGATTGTTCATTAGGCCTTCCACATAATATACATCATGCACCTTCAATTTTCCTTCAACATTTAGAGTACCTTTCCCTTTATTTTGATGGATGAGTTGTCTCTAAATCTTATTGAACCACCATTCCAGTCTTCAAGCTTGATAAATTTCTTTTTATCACCGGTCATGTGGTTGGAACAACTACTGTCTACAACCCATAGATTTTTCCTTTCAGCATGTAAACTAGTCTGCACTATCAGACTTGATTCTGCCTTTTCTTTTTCTTTCTCAACCCATACTGGTTTGATTTCCTTCTTCTTGTCAACTGCTATTTTGTGCTTCGGTTCAACTACCACTTCTTGATTAAGATTTGTCTTCTTCTGCTTGATCTTCTTATTTTTACAAAAAATTTCTATATGTCCAAACTCTTGATAATTATAGCACTTCACATTTTCATTTGAAGATGAATCTTTAAAATTATAGTAGGACACCGATTTATTCTTCTTACATTCAAAAATCCTATGACCAAATCCATTGCATTGATAATAGACAACATTCATATCCTAGAGTGCATTAAAAGGATTTCTACTCTCATAACTCAGAGAGCTTATTGGTTAATCTACAGTCAGTTATTAAATACCCAAATTAGTTACACCGATAACAGTAACCATGAAAGTTTGAAACATATCGGTTAGGTTGCCTTGGTTCTGCAAATGACTGCCTCACCAGGGGTCTTCCTTTCATGGTCAAATCTTACATTTCTCCTTGGATCTTCATGTTAGTACATTGAGTGTGGCCACCGGTTCATTGATTGTGTATACCAGTTTGTGTGGCGGTTTCTAACAACATCTGCATATGTCTTCTTACCGGTATCCTTGTTTACAGTGAACGTCTTCTTTTTTTTACCTTCATTAGAAGAGGTGAACTATATCTCCTTACCAGATGGGTCTTTCCTGTTTGAACTTTGACCTTCTTCAAATCCTAAGCCATTGGTATCTTTGGATTGCTTTACTTTGCTCAACATTTTGTCTAAGGCTTCGGTCCTGCCTTCATATTTGTTTCTCACTTTTATTTCTTTCTTACTTTCTTCAAGCTCCTTTCTGAGCTTTACTATTTATGCTTCTGGATCTTTATGCTCCTTTTCCTTCTTCATCAAATCAGAGGATGTAACTTCACATATCCTCTTGGCTTCGTCTAGCTACAATTTCAAGTCAAATATAACTTGATTGGACTCATCCACGGATTGCTTCAAGAGACCTTGTTCATCTACAACAACAAGCTTGAATTTCTTGAGTTCTCTTCTTGTTTTACTTAGCTCCTCAAGAGAACTTATAAGCTCACCTTCTAGATCTACTTCAACCTCAATGTCTTCTTCTTCCTCATCTTCACCAACTGGTTCATCAAGTGCCATAAAGAGATTAACTTCTCTATCATTCTCATGGTAGTCATCTTCTGACACACTTTCTTCATCTGTGGCATCATCCTCAATAGTATAAAGGTTGTTCTGCTTCCAATAGCCTCTTCTTCCTTTTCGGTAGACATTTCTTTCTTTATATTTACCAACAAATCTGCTAAAGCCTCTTGACTCATCTCCATCGGTTTCATTATAAGGAGATTTTGCAACAAAGTGTCCAACTTTACCACAGTTGAAACATTTGAGTGGTAGCTTTCCTTTATACTTGTTGGATCCTCTTTTGAGCTTTCTGACAAATTTTTCTACCTTTGCATCAAAGTCTTCATTGGATCCTTTATGAGTAACCACTTCTTTGCCCTTCTTGGTGGAATTGAACACCGCCTCTTTCCTTGAGGATGTATCACTAGTTGTTCTCATTTCATAAGCTATCAGTGAGCCAAAAAACTCATCCATTGTGAAGGTCTTCAGATCCTTGGCTTCTTCTATGGTAGACACCTTAGTATCATACTTAAGTGTGGGGGATTTAATTACTTTCTTGACAATAATCTCATTTGCAATTTCTTCTTCAAGTCCTATGATAGTGTTCACAATTTCATCAAATTTGTGAAGGTAGTCTGCAATCTTTTCTTCATCCTTCATCATGATGCCTTCAAGCTGGCCCCTTAGTGTTTGCAACTTGGCCTCTTTACTTTTGCATCTCCTTTAAATAACCTCTACATTTTATCCCAATTCTCCTTGGTGGATGCACAGTGCATGACCTTGACAAACTCATTATCAGACAACCCGCTCAAGATAGCATGTTTAGCCTTTGCATTATTCTCACACTCCTTCTTGGCATCCATATAAATGGGAGGAACAGTAGGGACAACATAACCATTCTTGACAGACATCCACGCATCAAAACCAAGGGAGAAAATATAGTTTTCTATTCTTCTTCTCCAAAAGGCATAGTTGGATCCATTAAACATGGGGGCTTTTGAGGAGGCAGACTCATTTCTTACCATTGTGTTCTAAGTCTAGAATTAACCCAATCTTTTAAATAACCAGGAACCTAGGCTCTAATACCAATTGTTGAACACAATGTACCACTAAGAGGGGGGTGAATCAATGGTTCCTAAATTATTTCTTTTTAAAACAACCTTTGAAAAATGGTTGTTATCCTAGGCACTAAACAGTCAAACCAGTAAGACAAATGTGGATACCAAAAGAGACAAACACACAAATGCAACCCACAACACCAGATGTATGAGGAAAACCCAATATGGGAAAAACCTTAGTGAGAAATGCTGCTAGAGACTACTACTCCAATCGAGCCTCACAAGTGAAACAATGAATTAAAAAGATTTAGGGCACCAACCCAAGGAGCACCGACCCCTACACCAAGACTCCAAGATCCAACTTGGTGATGTATATTGAAATACATTTTTGATACAATCATAGCTTCTAGTTGCAAATGAGTTTTGTAACACTTGATCAAATAGATATCTACCAGTTAATAGTCTTCTCTTCTTCTCTCTCAGCCTCACACCACACTTTGTCACTCTTGGATGCCTTCTGAACTGATTACACCTCACTTGTTAGCTCAACTATCAGACCTGCATTAGCTTACCGGTACTTTGTCTATGTCGGTTAAACCCTCTCACTAGTTTGCTTGACAACTCACTCTGCAAATTCTTAAAATAAATTCTAAGGAAGATGATCCTTCTTTGTGCTCAATCTCTCTTCACTCTACCTCTTCACATCAAGCATCAATCATTTTTGTCTCGAGCTCACATATTTATAATGCTGGATTCCTACCAAAAACCGCATTCAAACAATGTCATGTTAGGTTTTGCCTTCTCCAACTTGAACCAAATCCGATTTGATTCAATCTACTTTTCCAGGGATATGATCTTCATGACATCAATCAATACCAACAAAGCTTCACATTCCAATGTGCATTTTCTAAATTTGGAGGTCTGCACCATGCTTTTCTACTTTTCTCTATCATACATCATTAATGGCTCTGCTATTTCCTTTAGCAAATGAGTACAGAGATCAAATATTCTTGTAGGATCACTTTAGTCGCTTGCTAGCTTTCCTTCCTTGAGCTGCAATCCTCTGGCATCCTCTATGACTTGTGCATTCTTCATAAAATTCAACCTGCTTGCTGACTTGTTACGTCGATGCACACTCCACCAACCTATGCAATATTTCCACATGGCATCCACCTGTCATCTTTGTCGACATCCACGTTTTCTTGGATTTATATGTTGGTGTGTCCTTCATTGTTGACCAAGGTTGACTATCGAATCAATTCACCTTACCAGTATGACTAACAAATATCCTTTGTACCGACAACACATCCTCTTGATATTTCATCTTACCTTTCGGTATGTCTTCATTCCATCCTCTTTGTTCTTCTCACCGAGTGTTGTGATTCTTTTAACATTCTGCCTCTTTATCACAAACAAACAACCAACCTTCATCCCAGTTTGTGCCTTACCGATAAGTTTGATAACCGTTAGATGACACAATTCATGTGTACTAATAGCCTTCCTTCTATCTTCTCACTCACATGTGCATTGTCATCATATGTATTTCTCTTCTTGTACCGGTCACCACTTCTTACTTACTGGTGACCTTGCCAAACTAGTTGACATCAATGACAACTTAATGCTAATAATGCCAACAAATGTATTGAAGAAAAATATTAAGTTGTCAATCGGTTCATGGCTCCTCTCAAGTTCCTGAATAGTTAACAATTGGTATTAGAGCTTTGGTTCCTTGGAGAACAGCTTACCCGCTTGAGGTAGATCCTGATCCGATGCCACATGAACTGACTATTCCTATCTTTGAAGGATCTGAGTACAGATTTTGAAAAGTGAAAATGAGAGGTTACCTGATCTCCTTAGGATACAACACCTGGAAAGATGTGGAAACTAAGTATGTACAATAGACAAATGGTCTTACCACTCCAGATGAGATTCAAGCTTATGAAGAGAATGAAAAGACAAGGTATGCTATCTTTATTGCTTTATTAAAGATTGAATAGACAAAGGTTATTTCATTGAACACTACTTATGAATTTTGGGAAAAGTTGAGAGATGTCTATGAAGGAAATGACATAGTTAAATTATCAAAGAAGCTAACATCTAAGCATAGATATGAGAGGTTGAAAATAGAAGGAGAAGATATAACAAACTATTTTCAGAAGGTAGATAGTGCAATAATTGAAATCAAAAAACTTGGTGGCACCTTAATAGATGAATATATAATTAAGAATATTTTGATGTCTCTATTGAAAAGCTATAGTGATAAGGGTATGTGCAGGATCATGATGGGCCAAAACAGGCCCTTAAGTGGCAATAAAATTTTAGAAAAACAGAGTTACGCAATTTGACGTAAACATTTAAATAAGTTATGAATATTATTTTAAAAATATGTAAGATTGGAATTTGTAGAAAATTGAATTTAGTTTCTAAGATACTATTTATTTTCTGAAAAAGAAAATCTATTTGACAAAAAGTTGAAATTTCAATGCAGTAGTACTAAAATTTCAGGAAAAACATAAAAGGTAGGTGTATGTTTTACCACCCTAACCACAATCAAATCATAATGTATTTTTATAAGATTTTAAATATAAGTAGTAGACTCATGTACGGATGTGACACATATTTGTTTATAATTTTTTAAAAGTAAATAATTAATTATGAATTTTTTACAAAAACTTTTCAGAAATATAAAAAATCAAAGATATTAAATTTCCACAGTTCATGATGAATGTTATGCTAAGCTTCTAGATTGAATTGTGTGTGTTTTGTTTGCATCAACATTTTAGATCACACTCCATGATCCATAATCAAGATGAGAGAGCTAATGAGAGAAAAAAAAAGTGGATAAATTGCAGAGTAGATAACTTAAATAGGAGAGGGGGGAAGGGGGGGTAGATGAGAAGCACAACTAACTAGGAATAAAAACTAAAAATTAAAAAATCAAGAATAGAAAAAAGAAAGGAACACAAAGGCTAAGAAACAAAGGAACATGGCATACATAGATGATTAGAAGTTGTCATTGATGGAAACTAATGTCATAAATCCAATCCACAGTTCATGATTTGTTCATACCAGAAGTGTATAGTAAATTGGTTGGAATTTTATTTTGGTTGGAGATTTGGTGTTGTGAAACTATAGAAAGAATAATGGATGTGTAATCTACCTTATTCCAGGTTTGTGGGATCTGGTGGTGATTGTTGGCTAAGTTGGAAGACTCAGTGTACAGGTTTTTTGTTATAACAATGTTCATTAGAAGTAACGTGTGGATATTATTTGTGCGGATCGTACGGAGTAATTTTTATTATCATTTGTGTGTTTGAGGATGTTTATCCAACATGTGGGAAGCATGTCGACAATTATTTTTGGTCTACATATGCATTTGAGTTCAGATTGAGCCGAATTGGTATACAAATTTCATTTGTGTGTTATACATTTTTGGGATGACATGAAGAAGACCTAGTTTGATGTTGTGAATATAAAAGAGTGATTTATATGATCATTTTGTAGATTGTTGGTTGTGTGAAAAGTGGTTGTGAGTGATTGTGCACAATTTCACATGCACAAGTGAAGGATTTGTGCTGGAAATATAGTAGAACAATAAAACAGACCAGTATAGTAGAACAGAGCAGGATGATGTGTTTTGTGCTTAACCAAAACTATACTCAAGCATTTGTTGGTGTTATTCAATAGTTCAAACCTTTTTGTAATCCTTTGCAATCATTTTGTAAGGCAGTCAACTCTAGGCAGTGTGCTTGAATGCATGTGCATTCCTTCTATGTAATATTTCTATACTTCTAACAGAGTATATTAATATTGTGGGTCTCAATCCCATCGCGGTTTTTACCTTGACTAGATTTCCATGTAAAAATCCTAGTATTATGGTGTTGTGGATATTTTCTTTATGTGTTTGCATCTTTCTTTTTTTCATTTGCATTAAGTGGTTAAAGAATCAGATTAATAATTTTAAAAATTGTAGAACATTGATTCACCCCTCCTCTCACTGTTCCTTGATTTCAATAATTGGTATCAGAACCTAGTCCCTCGGAAGAAGCCTAACAGCTTGAGGAGGATTTGAGAAGGTGAATCAATGGATTCCAAAAGTATTCAACAACTTATTGTGGCACTTGAGGATATTGAACAAGCCCAAGTTGAAGTTTGGAAAGTGAAAACAAATCTTAGAGATGCTGAAAACTTCATCCAATCATTGAAAGATCCATTGAACAAATAAAGGGAGAAGAGGAAGGAACTTGTTGATAAGCTTAAGAAACATAGCCAAAGAATTGATGTTCAAACCCTAAAGGAGAAGATAGAGGAATGTGAGAATCTTGCAAGAGATAATGAAGTTTAGAAGAATGAGGTGGAAGCCATTGTGATGAAATTGGCCAAGGAGATTGAAGCAAGGAAGAAGAATGAAGAAAATTTTGCTCAGTTACTGAAAGAAAAATTTGATGAATGTTGTAGACTTGATTGTGAGAATGGCCAACTAAAGCTTGACCCACAAGACTCTAGATAACATGAGGAAGATCTTGAAAGGCAAATTATCCTTCTTAGATATGATCTTGAAGTTGCAAATGAGTACAAGGAGATGTTAAGAATTAGATCAACCAAGCTTGATGGGATGCTTGAAAGTCAGAAGAATTCTAATGACACAAGAGGTCTTGAATTTGAGAAAGGCGAAAGCTCCAGATCTGGTCAAGACAATACCAAATCAGCACATCAGAAGAACAATTCTAGAAGGCCTCTGGTAAGACAACCTAATTCTCATAATTTCAATGGTAACTATTTCTTTTTCAATAAATTTGGTCATATCACTAGTCAATGCAGAAATAGGGTGAATGATAATGGTCCATCTTTCTTTGGTCAATGTTTCAAATGCAATAAGTATGGACATAAGTAAAATGAATGCATGTGTGATGAACAACTTTAAAAATAGGAGAAATGTCAGATGTTATGCATGTGGTTGGTTTGGACATGTTGTTAATCAATGCAGAACAAGAGGAAATCAGATGAACTTCAGGCCTAGACAAGAAAATATTGATTTCTATTCTTGCAACAAATCTGGTCACATTGCAAAATATTGTAGAAATAGAAATATGAATAAGAGTGGTATGGAAGAAAAGAAAAAGAGTGTGAAGGCATATGAGAAAGGAAAAGAAAAATTTGAAGAGATCAGAGATCAAATGAAGAAGACATGGGCCAAGAAGAGTGATTCAAAAGTAGGAAGTGGGTCTGCACCTGATTCTGATGCTGGAACTACATCCGGTAACTAAGTTAAGGCATCCAGCCTTGGGGGAGTTTTCATGAAAATCTTAGAAACCCCCTTGTTTGAGATATGTACTTGATTCCAATAGGTTGCAAAATCTGAATTTGATGATGACTATGTTGGCATTCTACACTCTAATGAGAATAGTTGATGTTGTCATTGATGGCAACCAACTGGCAACCAACCAACAATAGGTTTCTACACATGCACCGACATCTCAAGACATCATACACTAGATGGCACCGACACCGATAGACACTTTCACCGGCATCCAGATTACATCGGAAATGAAGTATACCGACACTCAAGCCGACATGGGATAAAGTTTTATTTATATGAATTGTATTGTAAATAAAATTGATTATTTGTAAGCCGACATGATGTATTGCAATAGACTCATATATGTATGAGATCTTATAGACCATTTTTATAAGGTAATGGATAGGTTATTATTATTGGTATATGTAAAGACAACGAAAGGTTTTTGTTAAGGTATCAGACTAAGCTTAAACCCGTACTGAACCAGACATTAGAAATGCTATTTTGAGCAGTACATTGTATTGGATTTAATTATCCATTTTGTAGTCAGTGTGACTCTTTTGAGTAGTGCACTCTAGGCAGTTGGCCTTCTTGCATGTGCATGCCCCTATTGTAAGTAGTATTTATTCATATTGGCCAGTGAGTAAATATTGTGGGTCACAAATCTCACTAAGATTTTTCCCACACCGGGTTTCCTTGTTAAAATATTTTGTGTTATGGTGTGCATTTATGTTGTCTCTATTATTTCTCTTTACTACATTATTTCTTGCTTATCGATACATTGATTTGGGTTGCAAAATATATATAAGTTTAAATATTCCATAAATGGGTAAGACACTGATTCACCCCCCCCCCCTCTCAGTGTCTTTGGGCTGTCATTGAATCTAACAATTGGTATCATAGCCTGGTCCTCTATTTTCAAAAGCTTAACAACTTGAGGAAGATTCTAAAACTGGTATAGATGGATAATTTGAGAAAATAGTTGGAAGGAGCTCTTGAAGATTTTGATGCAGAAAAATTGAAGAATATAAAACTTGAAGATGATCTGAGGAATACTAAGGAATTTGTTAAAGGACTTCAGGAGAACCTGGTTATAGCACAAAATAAGAGAAAAGAACTTCATGACCAAATGCTAAAACATGATGATGAAAAGGAAACTCTTAGTGATATTGCAGACAAGTTGAGGCAAGAGAGAACTAACATGAGGAATGAAATGAAAGACTTAACCATGAGACTATGTAAGGATATTGAAGACATAAAGAAGAATGAAGAAGATTTGACTAGAAGACTTAATGATGGAGGTGATGAAAATCTGAGACTTTGTCATGAAATTGATATGCTAAAGACAAATCTGATTCACATGCAATGTGATAAAGAAGAGCTTGTGAGACAAGTTGGAATTCTTGAAAATGAGTTGATCACTACAAATGAACACAAAGACAAATTCAAGAAAAGTTCAGAAAGACTTGATGACATGCTGAAAAGACAAAAACCTGATGGAAATACATTTGGACTTGGATTTGAACATGGATAAAGTTTTGGGACTGCAACAATCAAGATCATAGTAAACCGGTGAGACAACCTCATGCTTATAAATTTAATGGGAAATGTTTTAATTGCAACAAGTTTGGTCATAGAGAAAATCAATGCAGATTTAGAAATAATTAGAATACAAACTTACCCATCAGTCAATGTTCCATACACAACAAAGTTGGTCATAATTCAAAAAATTGAGAATGAATGTGAAATGCTATGTTTGTGGTAGATTTGGGCATTTATCTAATCAATGCAGAACACAAACCAGTCAAGGGTATGGAAAAGCTATTCAGAGGAATAATGTAACTTGTTATGCATGTAACAAGATTAGGCATATTGTAAAATTTTGTAGAAGCAAGACTATACAGGCGAACAATAAAGGATCTAATGTGAAGGGAAAAGAAAAGGTAAATGAAATAATGCAAGAATTTTCAAAACAATGGATTAAGAAGGGAGATCAGAAAGTTGATGAATCTACCTCGGCACTAGTTGAATAGAGTAACCCTCGACCGATAGGAGATTATTCATCTAACTAAGGAATAATCCTTAGGGGGTATTGCAGCAAATTGAAAATCACGCATTTTGCCCTCGGTTGATGGTAAGAAGACACATTTCTTCTTTACCGGCTGATATGTTAAGTTCTCACTTAACTGACGAGCATTTAATACGGTTTTTGAAGAAATTTTTGGTTATATAACACTGGAAAACCCTCATTTCAACTCACCAAGCATTCAAGCATTTAGAGAGCCCAAAATTGAGCAAGAGCAATCTAAAGGCGAAGCAATGAAGTGACTTTCAGGAATTCAAGGATTTCAAGCTAAGAGGTATTTATCTTTCGAAATGGCATCTTCATCTTCTACACCTGATTTTATTGCAAACCCTACTATGGTATAAAACATTAAGTACCCTATGCCCGTGTTTAAAAGTATCCTTGAAATTGCCAAGCAAGATGATTCTATCGAAGCTTTTTAGAAAATTCCAAAGGGAGTCGCTTTTGCTGAAGACCCTAGAATGTACATTCACTGCAACATAGAAAATCTAGGAACCAATGATTTGGAGAACATGTACAGTGGTGTTATTACTGATGAACAAGGTTTAATTAAATCAAAGCATAAGATAGTTGAAGACTTAGGATTCATTGAGATACTAAACATACCTGAATTTCCTAAAGAGGCAATCTGTCTACTTCTGAGTAGAGTTCATGGAGAATTCATGTGGCTTGACTCTGTTTTTAGAATCTCTAAGGAAAAAATCAAGGCAGTTACTGGTTTACCCTCAACCGGTAGTAGGCCTGATAAAAATAAGAAGATACCTAACAAGGGAGTTATGGAGTTAACCGGAGCTACATCTGACAACAGATCTCTTAGGGCTAATGACATTATTGATGCTAATGTGAGATATGTGAGTATGGTACTTGGATACAAAGTAACTCATGCAAATAGATTGAATTGAGTTTCCAGCTTATGTATTCATAATGCATATGAGATGGTAAAGAACAATGCTAAAATTGATATCTGTTAATGGCTTAAAGTTGAATTAATAGACAACCTGAAACAGATTAAGGGTGATAAGAAAGGGATATTTCATTTTGGCAACCTACTTGTGTGTCTGATGCTTTACTTCACCAAAGAGATACCCGACATTGGTCATAAGGACTTTAGATATGACATCCCGGTAGGCAAACAAATCAAGGAAGCTATCACTAGTATGGACTCTAACACTGACAACATTATAATAGATTACTTCAAAAACTTTTAGACTAAGATGAGAGCTAGAGAAAGGTTACCCCAGGGCATAGTAGACAAGTATGACAAGAAAATCTACTTTGTAATCAAATGTGACGAGACATGGATGGAAGCAATTAGCCCTAGAACTATTTGGGTTACTGAAATGGGTTATGAAGTTGATTTACCCATTCTTGAAACATATGCTAAAACACTATTTGATGCACCTAAAGAACCATCTAAAGAAACTTTTGGAAATGTTGAGACCATTGAGAGTATTGTTTCAATGTAGAAGCAGAGAAAAAGGAGAGAAAAGTTTATCAGAGATGCATCCAAGATGGCCAAGGAGGTCAAAGAAAATGTAATGAACATAAGTGGTACATCTGCCAATGAATTGGAAGGATTGAAACCGAAAGCTCATGTTTCACTGGTTGTTACTTCTTCGGATACAGATAGTGGGAAAGCAACAGAGTTTAAAAGATTTGAAATAAAGAAGAGGAAACCCTCACCGGTACCCTCTCCTTCTCCCAAAAGGACTAGAACTTTGAAGAAGAAGCAACAGGCTGTAAGGGAACCTAAAAAGAAACTAACACCAAAGAAGAAACAAACTAAGACATCGGATACCCTGACACTGAAGGAACTGGTAAATGAGATAACATATGATGGAAATATTTGCAATGTGAATAAATACTATCATTCTTATAAAGATTCAGACAAGGAAATAATAGAGGCTAGTATAATTTTGCATTTAGACATCTATAAGAAAGTTTTGATTGAAGTTGTATATTATCTACCAAATGACTTATATTTAAGGTTAGAAGCTAAAAGAATGTCAGTGATGGAACTAGATAAAAAGGTAAAAGTTGAAGCATTATTGGCAGTGCACCTTGTAAACTCTAGAGAGGAAATTGATGAACTAATTGCTGAGGCAAACTGGTCAGTTTTTGTCAATGGACACCGACAGGCTAGCCTAATGGCTGGTAGAGTTAAGGAGATTGTTGATGAGACTGCAGACAAATGGGATATATCTTTTGTTGAAAAGGAAAAGAAAGAGGAAAAGGAAAGACAGAAAATAGATAAATCCTTTGCTAAGGTGTACCAAAAGGGCAAAGGGAAAAGCAAGACTACTGGTGTACCTGCTATAAAGGTAACAGATAACATCCCTCCACTGGCTCAAGACACCCCTCCATTACCTTCAACATCACTGGTACATACAGAAAGTCAACCGGAGAAGGCAACTGATGAAGTAACTCATGATGATACTAAGCTGGAGTCTGAAATACTTTTCACGATGAATGTGGATACATGGGATATTAACATTATTGTGGATAAAGAGACTATAGAGGTTAAGGCAGTTGATTTTAAGGACAGTAAGATCTCTGAGATACCAGCACACACTTTTGACTCTTAGAAGATTGAGATACCAGCACAAGCTGAGCAACCAGAGACTAAGAAACCAACAGAGGATAAGGTAACTAACACAAAGCAACTAGAATCAGAGAAATCAGTAGTTGAAGAGGTAGTTGTATAGACAGAAAAATCAAAAGCAGAGGTACAAACAAAGACAAAGAAACCGAAAGAAAATGTAAGTAAAGAGGAAGCAACTGATGGAAATAAGGAGGAAATAGTGAAGGTAATTGGGCAAGCATCTATTGAGAGGAAATCCATATCAGAAGCAAATACATCCACTAGAGAATTCAGACCCACTAGCATAACAAATGTTCTATTGGATTCTATAAAGAGGATAACAGATTGCAATGCCTTAGCATTTAAGGCTATTGATAACACATTACCTATCTTGAAGATGATTGCACCTACCTGTAAGATAGATCACATTAATGATTCTATAGGTAAATTGGACACATTGTCCAAATTCATTGTTGAAAATGTCATAACTATAGATAAGGTGAATGAGGATGCTATAAAGGTAAGAGTAGATAAAGAGAAAGGAGAAATCTTTGAGAAGACCATCAAAAACTGTAATGAGCATATGAATTTATTATTACCCATACTCAACTCAACAATTTTGGAATATAAGGAGCGTATAGAGAAGATTGCAAGCCTCACCATCTAACTGAGGATATAGATGAGGAAATCAAGAAGACACAAAAATAAATCGGTGATATGGCAGGCAATATGATAGGTTCTTTGGAAATTATCTCAGTTTTTGAGTAGGAAATGGCATTTTTTGAGAAGTTACAGAAACTCAAGAAAGAGAAAGCAAGGATAAGGTTAAAAGCCTAGGAACTCAAAAGTAAACTTGGTCCAAAATTGGATAGTCTCATTACTCAGCGGGTTGAGCTATCAAAGACAACAGTTCAAGGAGAAAGATCACCAGAGCAGTAGATGCACTATCTAACTGGCATGATCCAGCAAACTGAGACCATTCTCTTCGACAATAATAAATTCATACAGAGCCTAAATCTAATTTTGGCAGACATTTTTCAAATTGTAACCAATCGGTTATAGGCGATGAGGTAGCATTTTTGTATTCTTTGATTCTTTTTTACATCCTTTTCCATTGATGTCAAAGGGGGAGTAGTATGGAGAAAAATAAGGAGCAGTATGGAGAAAATAAATGCACAGAGGAGATCACTTGCTTAGGAGGAGCACACTTCTTTTTTGGATAGCAGTTTTGGATTTTTTGCCATCAATGCCAAAGGGGGAGATTGTTTTTTATTATGGGAAAAGAAGGTTTTGAAGGAACCCTGAAACCCTTTACAAAAGATCCTTAAAAGATAATAGCATTAAGAAACAAGAAGAGACAAATAGCTAAAAAACCAGCACATATATGGGCAATATCTAGCAAGAAAGCCCAACAAAACCAGCAATGTCCAGCCATAACATACAAAAGACAAAAAACAAATTACTTAATTTTTTTGGGGCATTAGCCAAATTTTCGCTTATCCCTTGCAAATATTTAATATTATCCCTGAGCTTAGGGATATCCTTGGAAGAGGCCACAACAGCTTTTTTCATGCTCGCCCTTGTTCTTTTTGCCGCACCACCAGGAGCACTTTCCATAGTCCCTGTCTCAATAGCTTCCTCCTCAATATCAAGGTCCACGATAGGTTTGGAGGTACTAGAACCATCAAGGAACTTAGAAATTTCCTCTAAATTCTTAGTAACAGAGGTAAGGATATCCAAAATCATTACCAAAATTTTTTTCATAATAGTTCTTATTCCAGCTTCTTCACTTTTTCCTCCATGTTCTTATTCCACTTCTCTTGGTTCCTATCAACTTTATTCCCTTTCTCAACTTGCTACTTATCAGTTTTTTCCAGATTCTTGATTCCTTCATAAACCCACCTGTCAAAACCCATTCTAGCCTCAGATAGATTTTTGAGTTTATCCAGAATTATAGCCTCTCCAGCTTTATCCTAATCCCTGCTCGAATTCTCCTTGTCCATCTCCTACTCAATTTCCTTATTCTTCTCCTGCTCAATTTCCATTTCCCTTCCTCATTAATCCAAAGGGGGTGATTGTTGGCATTCTACACTCTAATGAGAATAGTTGATGTTGTCATTGATAGCAACCAACTGGCAACCAACCAGCAACATGTTTCTACACATGCACTGGCATCTCAAGACATCATACACCAACAGGCACCGACACTGACAGATACTTTCACCGGCATCCAGATTACACCGGAAATGAAGTATATCAGCACTCAGGCTGACATGGGATAAAGTTTTGTTTATATGAATTGTATTGTAAATATAATTGATTATTTGTAAGTCGACATGATGTATTGTAATAGACTCATATATGTATGAGATCTTATAGACCATTTTTGTAAGGTAATGGATAGGTGATTATTATTGGTATATGTAAAGACAATGAAATGTTTTTGTTAAGTTATCTGACTGAGCTTAAACCAATACTGAACCAGGAATTAGAGATGTTATTTTGAGCAGTACATTGTATTGGATTTAATTATCCATTTTGTAGTCAGTGTGACTCTTTTGAGAAGTGCGCTCTAGGTAGTTGGCCTTCCTGCATGTGCAGGCCCCTATTGTAAGTAGTATTTATTCATATTGGCTAGTGAGTAAATATTGTGGGTCACAAATCCCACTGAGGTTTTTCCCACACCAGGTTTCCTCGTTAAAATATTATGTGCTATGGTGTGCATTTATGTTGTCTCTATTATTTCTCTTTACTGCATTATTTTTCTTACTGGTACATTGATTTGGGTTGCAAAAATATAAATAAGTTTAAAGATTCCATAAATTGGTAAGACACTGATTCACCCCCCCCCCTCTCACTGTCTTTGGGATTGTCATTGAATCTAATAGACTAATCTTTCTGAAGGATTTTTGAATGAGTATGATTAGATTTGAAGATCTGGAAAGGAATTCTTGAAGATACAGAATATCCGGAAGTATTAGGGTAAAGTGCATTTATTACAATAAAAAGTGACTTAATCACTTCATTTATCACTTTTCACTCGAGGCAATAGTATTTGAAGATCTTTGAGAGAAGATTGACAAGCGAGATCAAGCATCAAACCAAATTTCAAAGAAAGAACCAAATCCAGTGGTAAAGGCATTTATCGGTGAAACTCCTCAGTTTGAAATTTAAAATTTTTGAAATGGTTGCATCTGGTACTACTACCCTTTTAGTTGTTGACATCATGAAGAGAACCTGACCTGACTTCAAAAACCATCTATTTATCTCCATGGAAAATGACCTAAAGAGTGTGTTTTCATCAGTCCCCTATGAAGTGTTGCATATTGAGGATGTTAGGTCTTACACTCATTACCCTATCAAGGAATCGGGAAGCTCTAACCTACTAAATCTCTACAACAATCAATTGTCTAGTGGGAATTCAATGCTTAAACTAGAATTTTAGGTTTTGGAGAACAAGGGTTTCACACAGTATGTAAGATTCTCGATCTTTGATGAACCTGAATGGGTTTGGTATGTGTTGAGTTGAATGCATTATGATTTCATGTTGTTGAGCAAGCCCTATAAGATAACAAAGAATGCTATTAGGGTTATGACAGGATTATGTTCATTTGGAGAGTTGCCCTCATTAAAGGTGGTAAAGAATGAGATTCTTTTAAATGCAACTAGATCTAAGTTTGATTGTAGAGCGATGACTATCAATGATATCCTAGAGCATGATGTCAAATTTTCCTCAATGGTATTTGGGTACAAGGTCTACTATTATAGCAGGGAATATTTTGTTTCTGGAATAGTTGTTTATGATGCATATGAAATAATTAGGGAAGATAAGAAGTATGACCTCTATGAATTGCCCCGGAGTGAGATATTGAAAGATTTGAAGAAGATAAAGGAGAACAAGAAACATTCGTTGAAGTATGGTACTCTGATCCTATGTTTATTCTTCTACTTTATGAATAAAATTCTGGAAGTTAGTCTGGTATAGTGGGCCTTTGACATACCTATAGGCATTCAAATCAAAGAACATTTATACAATTGTAGTGACCCTAAATTCTAAAATGTTAACATGTTGGGATACTTTAATAATTTTTAGAAAGAGATGCATGAGAAGGAAATAATCCCTAAGTCAATTGTGGGGAAATATAAGGATAGAATTTGTTTCATGGTAGACACTGACCAGTGCTTGGTGGAGAGAGTTGAACCAAGGAATTCATAGATCATGCCTATGGGAGATGAAGTTGATGAGAATATTTTGGAACTATATGAACAACATTTGTTGAGAAAGCTCATTGATCCCTCGAAGGAAAGATTTGGAACCTATGCTGAGAAAAGCTTAAAAATGTACTAGCAATTCAAAAGGCTAGAAACCCAAAAGAAGGTAAGGAAAGAAGTTGAAGCCTATGTAGAGAGTATAGGAATTTATAAGGAAGTGGTCTGGGAGGAAAGAAAAAGAAATATCTTATCTAAAGAGCAGACTATTAAGAAGGCTAAACCAAAAATTGTTGCATCTAAGCTAGGGCAATCAAGAAGTACTTCTCCCTCCTCTAGTCCTACAAAACCATCATTCAAATCATTTGAAAAGGGAGTGAAGAGAAAGATAGTAAGATTTTTCACTGTGGATGATGAAGAAATCGAGTTAGATGAAGTGGTGAAGGAGGTAAAGGCCAGAGTAGTTAAGACCACCAAAGTCACAAAGGACAAACCATCCGATGGAACAAAATTTGGTAAGAAACCAAAATCATCTAAAATTGATGAGGTAATAAAGAATGGAAAACTTGAAGTTAAACCTCCTATGTCCTTGAATGAAATTATTAATGTAGTAAATAATGGTAATTTGAAGCCTCTAACAGAGTGGTATGACAATTTTGATGCAAATGGTAAAAGATCATTAGAGGAAGCTACTATAGAATACTTGAATGTATATAGTAAAGCTCTAATTGAGATAATGTCAAAGATACCCAGGAGTTTGTATGAAATTTTGGATGCAAGGAGACTAATGGCTAATAAGGAAGATGAGAGACTAAGATAATAGTTAATTCATGCTTAGTGATTTCTAAGGAGGAGATAGCTAGAATTCTTAAGTTAGCTAAGAATGAGTTCTAGAGTAAGACAAGGGTAAATAAGATAATGATTGGAAAGAGAGATGAAGTTTTAAAGGACACTGAGACAATTTTGAGAATTTTTTGCTACAGAATCAATATGAGGTTGTCCCTAAGAAAACTTAGGATGATCCCGAAGAGTAGACAAAGGATGATACTCTTTCTATTCTGGATGTGTAGGTAGATGATCATGTAGAGGTGAATGTTCTGGAAGATACCAAAAATGAGGATGCAGTGAACAAGGAAGGAGAAGAAGATAAGGAGGGAGATGATGCATTTGAGGACACTTAGAATCCTCTGATAGTCACTATTGAGAAGGATGATGAATTGCCTAAGGCCGATAATGAGAAGGAAGCTGAGAAGGAGGAAGTTGAGGTAAAGGTTGAAATGATTCTAGTGGCAAGATACATTTAAGATTTAATGAAAACCATTTGGATTCATTGAAAAACATGTTTGTATATATTTTCAAGCTTTTGTAAGGACTGTATGTGTGTGTGTGTGTGTGTGTGTGTGTGTGTGTGTGTGTGTGTGTGTGTGTGTGTGTGTGTGTGTGTGTGTGTGTGTGTGTGCTTTGTATATAGATTTTATGCAAAGTTTTGATTTTTGGATCTCTATTTTTGCCATTAATTTCAAAGGGGGAGTGTAGGCAAGTAAAAAATATTATAATAAGCTTAGGAGGAGTCTCTTGAGTTTCACAATTTTGGATTTTTGGTTGTAGTATATAGTATTTTGGTTTTGGTCCGACACTTAGCCATTTTTCACTAAGTGTTGCCATCAATGCCAAAGGGGGAGATTGTTGGAAAGAGATACTGCATAGATGATTAGAATTTGTCATTGATGGCAACTGATGTCATACATCCCATCCACAGTTCATTATTTGTTCATACCAAAAGTATGATTGAGTTTTGGAGAGGTCTGGTGAGATAGAACGGGACATCCGATAGAGTGTACAGTAATTTAGTTGGGATTTCATTTTGGTTGGACATTTGGTTTTGTGGATCTTTGGAAAGCATTATGGATGTGTAATCTACCTTATTCTAGGTTTGTGGGCTCCGGTGGTGATTCTTGAGTAAGTTGGAAAGTTTGGTGTAAAGGTTTTTGGTTCGAACAATGTTCATCACCAGTAACGTGTGGATATTCGTTGTGTGGATCACACAGAGTAATTTTGATTATCATTTGTGTGTTTGAGGATGTTTAGCTAACATGTGGGAAGTGTTTGGACAATTCTTTTTGTTCTGTATATGCATTTGAGTTTGGATTGAGCCGACTTGGTATACACATTTCATTTGCATGCAATGCATTTTTGGGCCGATGTGAAGAAGACCTAGTTTGATGTTGCAGATATAAAAGAGTGATTGATATGATCATTTTGTAGATCGATGGTTGTGTGAAAAGTGGTTGTGAGCGATTGTGTGCAAGTGAAGGATTTGTGCTCTCAAATATAGTAGAACAACATAACAGAGTAGTATAGCAGAGCAGAGTCGGATTATGTGTTTTGTGCTTAACTAGAATTATACTTAGGCATTTGTTGATGCTACTCGATAGTTCAAACCTTCTTGTAATCATTTGTGATCATTTTGTAAGGTAGTGATCCTTTCGGGGTTGTAGCCCTTGTTGTAATATTGATTCGTGAGCTCTAGGTAGTGTGCCTGAATGCATGTGCATTCCTCCTATGTAATATTTCTATACTTCTAATATAGTATATTAATATTGTGGGTCTCAATCCCACTGTGGTTTTTCCCTTAACTAGGTTTCCACATAAAAATCATGGTGTTATGGTGTTGTGGATATTTTTTTCATGTGTTTGCATCTTTCTTTTGTTCAATTGCATTAAGTGGTTGAAGAATCAGATTAATAATGTTAAAAAGTGTAGAACACTGATTCAGCCCCCCTTTTAGTGTTCCTTGATTCCAAAATGTACGCACACACACACACACACATGTATGTATGTATGTATGTATGTATATGCATGTATGTATATATGTATTTATGTATGTATATATATGCATGTATGTATGTATGTATATATGTATGTATGTGTATATATGTATGTATGTATGTATATATACATATACATACATATATGTACATGTATATGTATATATGTATATGTATATTATACATGTACATATATATATATATATGTGTGTGTGTGTGTGTGTGTGTGTGTATGTATGTATGTATGTATGTATGTATGTATGTATGTATAAACACATAAAACAATGTGTAAATGTGGGAGGGTGTATAGATGCAAAAATTTAAAGATATATATGTGTGTGTATGTATATATGTGTATATATATGAAACTATACATACACATATAAATTTGCATATACATATACATGTTAATATGCAAGAATATAAATATATGTCTATGTGCACATATATAAGACAAAAAATGAGCACACACATGAAAGTGTAAAATTACATACATATGGGTGCAAGAATATAGAAAAAAGAAAGGCATAAATGAATATATATATATATATATATATATATATGCGACAAGGAAGATAGAGAATATCAAAGACAAGGAAATGAGAAAGAAAAAAAATCAAAGCCCCACAAGGAAAGGAACCAAACCATAAACAACTAAACTATAACCTAACCAAAAAAAAAAAAGAAGAAAAAGAAAAACATGAGGGAGATAAAGAGGGGGGAGGGATGATATTGTGAGGCTAGATAAAAGAGGATACCATGATGAAATTAATGTCCATCCCACATCACAATTTAGGCCATATGTGTGACCAACTTAACCTGGTCAAAAATTTATGAAATTCAAATTTTTTTATCCTATAGTAGGCAAAGCATAGAATATGACACATCTTTCAGATTCAAAAAATGTGATATCGTTTGAAAGTTATGGATGTTTTTCAATCAACCTATCAATCAAGACTTTAGTCAGAATTGTATTAGAAAATAAATAATAATTATTTATTAAAGTCAAAATAAAGAAAACCTTATATTGTTGGAAAGCTGAGAATCTCTTTAAAAATCCCTTTTCGTTTCATCAATTTTGGCTAAAAAAAAAGTCGTTAGCCACCAGAACGAAATTTGGAAAAGCAAGGAACACTCAAAAACATGTTTTTTATAATGACTTTCTAGGTTTAACATTTCCTTGCCAAATCCCAATATAATCTCGAGCCAAATACCAAGGTTTCAAAATTTTGTCAGAGAAATCGGATATCTGATTTTTATAATTTTTTATTATAAATATAATTAATAATATTTAGTATATTATCTTATATTATATAGTATTAAAATATTAATACATAATATATTAATAATGAATATATTATATATTATAATATTAATATACTACATATTAATATTATAATATATAAATATATATATTAAAATATATTAATAATAAAAGATATCGAATATCAAGAAATATCCAATATCTAATACCTTGTTTAGGAGAGGGAGAGAGAGAGAGAGAGAGAGAGAGAGGGGGGGTAAAGGGAGAGGGAGAGAGAGAGACTTGGGGAGAGTGTTTGTATGTTTGAGTTATTTACTTTCATACACATGTTTTGGGATAATTGATGTTGTTCAATTTTTGTAAATGTTGATTCACCCCCCATCTTAACTTCTCATAGTGTTCAAAAATTGGTATCAAATCTTTGGTTCTTGAAGAGCTAGCTTAATTCCTAAGGTAGATCTTGGATTTTTAGCACTATGTTTGATGAAGAGTTGAATGTGTTGAACACAATGTACCACTGAGAGGGGGGTAAATCAGTGGTTCCTAAAATATTTTCTTTTTAAACCAAGCCTTGAGTACTGGTTAACAACCTAAACACTAAGTAATCAAACTGGTAAGATATGAGAAGATATTAAAAGAGGCAAACATACAAATACATAACCCACAACACCAGATGTACAAAGAAAACCCAATATGAGAAAAACCTCGGTGAGAAATGTTGTTGGAGTCTACTGCTCCAATCCATCCTCATAATGAAACAGTAGATTAAAATGATTTTGGGCACCAACCCAATGAGAACCAACCCCTGCACCAAGCACCAACTCAGCCTAAAGTGATGAAATACAACTTTAATGCAATGATAGCACCTAGTTGCAAATGAGTTTTGCAACACCTGATCAAATAATATCTTCTAGTTAACAACCCCCTCTTCTTCACTGGTTCTCACACTGTTGGTTATTAGATTACTCTCTCTAATCACTTATTGGTTACTCCTAGCCTTTCTTCTCTCTCTCTAAGCCTCACACTTAAAAGTGTTACTCTTGGATTCCTTTCTAGCCAATCACTCCTTATCAACATACTTGACTGTTAAGACTGTAACAGTTTACCAGTTACTCTATCTTTATTGATTATACCCTCTCATCGGTTCAGCCTGCAAACACACACTCTAACTCTCTAAAAAATAACTCTTAGGCAGATAGTCTTTCTTCTTTCTTAGACTCTCTTTCCTCTCACACCTCGCATCTAGCATCAATAAAATTTCATTCTCAAGTTGACATATTTATCTGTGAGGGTTCCCGCCAAAAGTAGCATTCAAACCGTGTCGTGTTAGGTATTACCTTCACCAACTCGATCTATATTAGATCCGATCTGATCTGATTTTATAGAATGGTGATTTTCATCACACTAAACAACATCACCTTCTCCTCACTTTTCAATGTGCATTTTCTATTTTTGGATGTCTATGACATGATTTTCTATATTTCTCTATCAATCGCCATTAATGGCTCAGGTGTTTCCTTCAGAAAATGGGTACAAAGATCATATCATTTTGCAAGGTCAGTTCAATCACCTTGCCACCTTGTCTTCCTTGAGCTTCAACATTCTTCCATCCTCCCATTATTTATAGTTTCTTCATTAATGTCGACCTACTAGTTAACTACTATATCGATGAATACTTCATCGACCTTTGCGTGATCACCACCTAGTTTCCACATGCCGTCCTTGTTGACATCCACCTATGCTCGATTTGCAATGTCAGTTTGGTATCATCATTAGTATTCTCTATTAATTTGACATCCTTCACTGACCAAGACTAACTATCGGTTCAACTCACCTTAGCAATATAACCTAACTTCACTAGTGGACCTTCATACCTACTGACCTCTTCTTTGTCAGTGGATCAACTTGGCCTTTCATCAAACATGCTAGTCCATCTACTAAGTCCATTTACCAATAGCATTAAATTTCTTTGTGTATATTGGTTCAAATCCTTTTGTTCTTATTTGCTTGCTTGCTTTGCCTTGCCGATGGTCCTACTTTACCGGTAGATGATGCATTTCATGTGTACCGGTAACATACCTTTCTTTCTACTTACACACATATTGATTGACAACATTATGTCTTACTTCACCCATATCAGTCACCAGTACTTACTCACAGGTGACCATGCCATATCAGTTGACATCAATGACAACCTAATGCCAACAATCTCCCCCTTTGACATTGATGTCAACTTACTGCAAGTCTTCACACTGGTAGATTTCTCTCCCTTTGAAACAATGACAAAGGGTCAAGGTACTTCACTCTCCCCCTTAGTCAAATCTTCTCTTAGTGATTACAGCTGATACTACATACAACCCCGAACTTTCCCTATGATTAGCATGTGGTTCAAGAGATATAGATACTACTATGAACTCTCCCTGAACCTTATTTCTCCTTACAAACTTAATTGCATGAGGTAGGTGATACAACTCCCAACTTGTGTCTTAAGTACTCAAAAGTGCTTACCGGTAATGGTTTGGTAAAGATGTCTGCCACTTGTTCTCCTATAGAGACATAGTCCATCTTTACTTCCTGTCCTTCAACCTTCTCTTTGAGAAAATGATACTTGATGGCTATATGCTTTGTCCTTGAATGCGTCACCGAGTTCTTTGATATGTTGATGGTACTTGAATTATCACACCAGATGGGAATAGGATCAAAGATGTCCACCTATATGTCCTTGAGGGTTTGCATCATCCAAAGCACCTGAGAGCAACATGTAGCAACAACAATGTATTCTAATTTAGAAATTGATAGGGAGATTGAATCCTGCTTCTTGCTATGCCATATGAAACCAACTGGTCACCTAGGAAAAATGCACCACCACTTGTGCTCTTTCGGTCATCAATGCAACCTTCCCAATCAACATCATTATATGCTTTCAAGATGAATTACCCTTGTTTAGGGTACCATAATCCATAATTGAGTGTCCCTTGTAGGTACCTAAAAATTCTACTTACTGTATTCATATGTGACTGCTTAGGTGTTGCTTGAAATCTAGCCACCATACACACTGCCTGCACTATATCCAATTTAGAAGCAGCAAGATAGAATAAACTGTCTATTATGGATCTATACAATGTCTAATCCACCATCATTGATTCATCATGTGATTTCCATCTACCTTGATGTATAGATTGTTATCCACACTCCCCTTTTTGAATCCTTTCTCCTTCATATATTGATCTAGCCTTGAATACCATGCTCTAGGAGCTTGCTTTAAACCATATAGGGCTTTCTTCAACCGACACACAAAGGTTTCATCATCATCTAATAGAAACCCTTTTGGTTGCTCCATGTACACTTCTTCCAAATTTCCATTTAGGAAGGCAGAATTTGCATCCATTTGATATCCCTTATAACCCTTGCAGGCTGATAAAGCTAGAAACATCCTAATTGCTTCTAATCTAACTACCAGTGCAAATGTTTCTTCAAAATAAATGCCCTATACTTGAGAGTAACCCTTGCACACAAGTCTATCTTTATGCGTAACAATTTTACCTTCTTCATTCATCTTGTTCCAGTAGACCCATTTGGTGCCAATGATATTTTTGTCTTCCATCTAGGGAGTAATTCCCAAGTCTTGTTCTTCTCAATTTGTTGTAACTCTTCTTCCATGGCATCCATCCATTTCTGACTTTTGCTGGCCTTATTGAATGTTTTAGGTTCTACTTCAGTCATGAGGTGGAAATTGACTTGTTCATCATTCTGGGCAAGTCTTCTCCTAGTCTGTACACCATCACTCTTGTTACCTAAAATATGCTCTTCTAGGTGTTTTGTCTACACATATTGGTTAGGGACCTTATTGGATGCTTCTTCTAGTTCATTGTCTGACTGAGCTTCTTCATCTTCATCACCAGAATCATCATACTGATTCACTTGTGCTTGTCTTCCTTTATGCATATGCTCATCAACTCTTACATGCACACTCTCTATTACTCTTCTTAGTCTTTTGTTGTAGCATTTATAGGCCTTACTGTTAGTTGAGTAACCAAGGAAGATCCATTCATCAATCCTAGAATCAAAACTACCTAAACCATCCATATCTCTCTTGATAAAACACTTTCTTTCAAATACCTTGAACTACTTGACTGATGGTTTCCGGTCATACCACAACTCATAAGGTGTCATTATGTTGTTTGTTCTTAGTTGAACCCGATTCAAGGTATATGCAGCAGTATGAACCGCTTCCTTCCAATACATGTCCAGAAAACTTTCCTCATTTAATATGGTTATGGCTATCTCCTTGACTATCTTGTTCTTCCTTTCTACCACACCATTTTGTTGTGGTGTCCTAGGGGCTGAGTATTACCTTCTGATTCCATGTCTTTTACAGTAATCTCCAAATTGATGTGAACTCTCCACCCTGGTCTGATCTTAGGCATTTTAGCTTGCACCTACTTTCCTTCTCTACCATCTTTCGAAAGACCTTGAATCTGTCAAATGCTTGTGATTTATCTTGTAGGAAAGTGACCCATGTCATTCTTCAATAGTCATCAATGAAGAGCATAAAATATCTTTCACTGGCAAGAGATCTTGTCCTAGTTGGACCACATAGATTTGTATGCACCAGTTCAAGTGGTCTTGAAGTGTTGTGTTCTTTTATCTTGAAGCTCATGTTAGTCTGCTTTCCTTTCACGCATTCATTAGAAAAAGTTCTTACTGTTTTGATGATGGGTGGTATATTTCTTACACAACCCTTTTTGCTTACTGAAACTAGATTATCAAAATTTATGTGGCCTAATCTTTTGTACCACAACCAACTTTCATCCACTTATCCCAACATGCATTGGGATTCAAAACATTCTTTCATATTGGATACATTATCATCTATCCTCTTACCTTCAGCTACAACCTAACCAATACTATCCTTCTTTATTTGGCAACTAGTAGAATCAAAGGTGAATTTATAACCTTTGTCACACATCTAACTCACACACAACAAATTGTGCTTCAGGTCTTCCACATAATACACATCATGTGCTTTCTGTTTACCATCAATGTTTAGAGTACCTTTTCCCTTTATCTTGATCAATGAGTTATCTCCAAACCTTATTGAGCCACCATTCTAGTCTTCAAGTTTGATAAATTTATTTTTATCACCAGTCATGTGGTTGGAGTAGCCACTATCTAGAACCCATAGATTTATTCTTTCAGAATGCAGGACAGTCTGCACTATCAGACTTGATTCCGCTTTGTCTTTTTCTTTCTCAATCCAAACCGGTTGATTTTCCTTTTTCTTATCAGTTGCAATTTTGTGCTCCGGTTTGGCTATTGGTTTCTGACTAGGATTTGTCCTCTTCTGCTTGATTTTCCTATTCTTACAAATCTTTTCTATATGTCCAAACCTCTTGAAAGTTATAGCATTTCACATTTACATTGAAAGATGAATCTTCAAGATTATTATAGGACACCGGTTTACTCTTCCTACATTCAAAACTCCTATGACCAAATCCATTGCACTGATAATAGACAACATTCATATCTCAGAGTGTATTAAATGGATTTTTACTCTGATAACTCACAATGGGCTTATTTGTTAATCTACAGTTAGCTGACCTATGTTCAAATTTGTTACACTGGTAACAATAACCATAAAAGTTTGGAACATACCGATTAGGTTGCCTTCATCCTGCAAACGTTTGTCTCATTAGGGGTCTTCCTTTCATCCTGCTAACTCTAGTGAATCCTTCATGATCAACCCTTTCATTTCTCCACAGATCTGCATTTCGGTACATTGAGTGTGGCCTCTAGTTCATTGATTGTGTATACCAGTTTGTGTGATGGTTTCTAACAGCTTCTGTATAAGTCTTCTTACTGGTATAATTGCTTACTGTGAATGTTTTCTTTTCTTCACCTTCACTAGAAGAAGTGAACTATATCTCCTTACCGGATGTGTCTTTTCTATTTGAACCTTGTCCCTCTTCAAATCCTAAGCCATCAGTATCTTTAGATTACTTATATTTGCTCAACATCTTGTCTAAGGCTTTTGTGCTACCCTCATATTTTCTCCTCTTTTTCAGTCCATCCTTACTCTTTTCAAGCTCTTTTCTGAGCTTCACTATTTCTGCTTCCTAATCTTGATTCTCCTTTTCCTTCTTCATCAGATCAAAGGATGTAACTTCACATATCCTCTTGTATTCTTCTAACTCAAGTTTTAAGTCAGAGATAACATAATTGGACTTATCTAGGGATTTCTTTAGGAGACCTTGTTCTTCTACTACAGCAAGCTTGACCTTCTTGAGTTCTCTTCTTGTCTTACTTAACTCAAGAGAATTTATGAGCTCACCTTCTAGATCCACTTTGACTTCAATATCTTCTTCTTCCTCATCTTCACCAACCGGTTCATCTAGTGCCATAAAGAGATTAACTTATCTTTCATTCTCATGGTAGTCATCTTCTGACACACTTTCTTCATCTATGGAATCATCTTCAATGGTATATAGGTTGTTCTATTTCTGATAGTCTCTTCTTCCTTGCCGGTAGACATTCCTTTCTTTGTCTTTACTGACAGATCTGCCAAAACTTCTTTTCTCATCTCCACCGGTTTTATTATAAGGAAATTTTGCAGAAAAGTGTCCAACTTTACCACAGTTGAAGCATTTGAGTGGTAACTTTCCTTTATACTTTCTTGATCCTCTCTTGAGCTTTCTAGAAAAAATTTCTACCTTTGCATCCGAGTGTTCACTGGATCCTTTATGAGCAACCTCTTCCTTGCCCTTTTTAATGGAGTTGAAAACTGCCTCTTTCCTTGAAGATGCTTCATCGGTTCTCCTCATTTTATAGGCAGTTAGAGAGCCAAATAGCTCATCCATTGTGAATTTTTTCAGATCCTTTGCTTCCTCAATGATAGAAACCTTAGTATCATACTTAGATGCAAGATATCTAAGTACCTTCTTAACAATAATCTCATTAGCAATTTCCTCCCCAAGTCCTCTGATGGTGTTCACAGTTTCATCTACTCTATGAAGGTAGTCTGCAATTGTTTCTTCATCTTTCATCTTGATGCCTTCAAGCTAACCTCTTAGTAATTGCAGCTTGGCCACTTTGACTTTAGCATCTCCTTCAAATAATCTATACAATTTATCCTAAGTCTCCTTGGCGGATACAAAATGCATGACCTTGACAAACTTCTTATCTGATAGACTGCTTAAGATATAGCATGTTTAGCCTTTGCATTATTCTCATATTCCTTCTTAGCATCTAGATTAATGGGAGGAACATTAGGGACAATATACCCATTCTTGACAGACATCAACACATCAAAACCAAGAGAGGAAATGTAGGTCTCCATTCTTCTATTCCAGAAGGTATAGTTAGATCCATCAAACATTGGAGATTTTGAGGAGGCGGACTCATTTCTTGCCATTATGTTCCTTGATCAGAATCTACCCAACCTAGAGAAAGGTTTATTCAACCGAGAACCTAGGCTTTGATACCAATTGTTGAACACAATATACCACTGAGAGGGGGGGGAATCAGTGGTTCCTAAAATATTTTCTTTTTAAACCAAGTCTTGAGTACCAATTAACAACCTAAACACTAAGAAATCACACCAGTAAGATATGAGAAGATATTAAAAGAGGCAAACATACAAATGCATAACCCACAACACCAGATGTATGAGGAAAACACAATATGGGAAAAACCTTCGTGAGAAATGCTGCTGGAGTCTACTGCTCCAATCTAGCGTCACAATGAAACAACAGATTACAATGATTTAGGGCACAAACCCAAGGAGCACCAACTCAGTGTAAAGTGATGAAATACAATTTTAATACAATAATAGCACCTATTTACTAATGTCTTCTAGTTAACAACCTCCTCTTCTTCACTAGTTCTCACACTGTCAGTTATGAGATTACTCTCTCTGATCACTTATCGGTTACTCCCAACATTTCTTCTCTCTCTCTAAGCCTCACACATTATAGTGTCACTCTTGGATGTCTTCCTAACCAATCACTCCTTACCACTATGCTTGATTGTTAAGACTGTAACAATTTATTGGGTACTCTATCTCTACCAGTTATACCCTCTCACTAGTTTAGCCTACTAACACACACTCTAACTCTCTGAGAAATAACTTTTAGGAAGATAGTCTTTCTTCTTTCTCAGACTCTCTTTCCTCTCACACCTCACATCTAGCATCAATCAAGTTTTAGTCTCAAGTTGACATATTTATCTGTGAGGTTTCCCACCAAAAATAGCATTCAAACGGTGTCATGTTAGGTTTACCTTCACCAACTCGATTCGTATTAGATCCAATCTGATTAGCTTTTCTGGAATGCTGATTTGCAACACACCAAACAACATCGCCATCTACTCACTTTTCAATGTGCATTTTTTAATTTTTGGATGTCTATGACATGCTTTTCTACGTTGCTTTGTCAATCACCATTAATGGCTTTGTTGTTTCCTTTGGCAAACAGGTACAAAGATTAGATTGTCTTGCAAGGTCAGTTGAATCACCTTGCCACCTTGTCTTCCTCAAGCCACAACATTCTTCCATCCTCCCAGGATTTGCAGGTTCTTCATTAATGTTGACCTGCTAGTTAACTACTATGCTAATGAATACTTCACTGACCTTTGTGTGATTGCCACCTAGTTTCCACATGTCATCCTTGTCAACATCCACCTATGCTTGGTTTGCAATGTCGATTTGGCATCATCTTCAATCTGCTATGTCTATTTGACATCCTTCATCGACCAAGACTAACTACCGGTTCAACTCACCTTACCGGTATAATCTAACTTCACCAGTGGACCTTCATACCTACTGACCTCTTCTCTGTTGATGGATCAACTTGGCCTTCCATCAAACATGTTGGTCTATCTACTAAGTCCATCTACCGGTAGCATTAAACTTCTTTGTGTATATCAGTTCACATCCTTCTATTCTTCTTTGCTTGCTTTCTTTGTTTTGTCAGTGTTCCTACTTTACTGGTAGATGATGCATTTCATGTGTACTGGTAACATACCTTTCTGTCTACTTACAGACATACTAGTTGACATCATTATGTCTTACTTCACCCACACCGGTCACCACTACTTACTCACTAGTGATCATGCCATACCAGTTGACATCAATGACAACCTAATACCAACATAATGACATGGATGATATGGATTAGAATGGATGGAATGATGCAGATCATATTGCTAAAAGGGATGGCAGATTGAGATCTTATTTAGTAAACGAGGATGATACCAAAGAGAAACACAAGAAGGCAGTTGAGAAAATTCATTATTTAAGAACTTTGCTTGATAAAGGAAAGAAGTTTATTGATGAATTTTAATCAAAGCTCAATGAGAAGACCAGAGAATGTGAAAATCTTGAAGAAGAAGTTATCAAACTTAAAGAGGAACTAAAAGCTACAAGAGATCGAATTGATAATGCATTAAAACTTAAAGGTGGTAGTAAAGTTCTAGATGTTTATTATGAATTCTCAAAAATAGATAATAATACCCTAAAAATGGTCACCTAAACCATGGGCCCCTAATCTCAGCTACATCACCAAGGTCCTAACCAAAGGCAATTAAATCAATCATGAGCACCTAATTTATTAATTTCTAAATCATCAATGTCACATGGCAAATAAATCATTCTATATTAATTAAATATTTATTTAATTAATTAATCATTCCAAGTAAATCATTTTAATCAATTATCTTATTTATTTAATTAAATATCCTAGCATATTTAATTAATAAATCAATTTGCCATTAAATCATTAAAAAATGAATTAATTTACAAAAAAAAGAAATTAATTTGAAAAAGGAATTAAATTTGGAAAAAGGAATCAAATTAAGATAAATTGAAAAATCTCAGAAAAGTAATTAAATCAATTAAATATCAAAATTGAATAAAAATATGAAATAAATCAGTTTTTCTGATTTTGTCTTAAATTTAGCTCAATTTCCTTTAAAGCTGAGAAAATCAGCCAATCACATCAATTCACTTGGATTGTGCTTCCTCTTGGAGAGTCTTGGTCGCTCATCATTAATCGATCTTGACCATTGGCCTCTCTCTGAATTTTCTATAAATTCACGCTCTCATCTCTCATTCAGATTACCTTGGAGATTTATTGTTATTATATTGTGCTCTAGGTTCATTGAGATTTTGTGCATTAAGAATATCACATCTTAGTTTATTGCATATTTGTTTAATCATGTTAGCTTAATATTCATTCATCTAGCTTAATCTTGCATCCATCTAGCTTAATCTTGCATCCATTTAGCTCAATTTTTGTGCTCATATAGATTAAATCATTCATGTTGGTGTTGTCTAGTCACTGGTATTGCTTAAACAAATATGAGAGCAAGTCTATACTCGCATCTTTTAGAAGGCAATAGGTCGATTTGTTATGGTTTTTATATTCATGATAATATATGTCTAACAATACATGCAATGATTTATTGAAGTGTTTGTACCTTACAGCTTGCAGATTACCACTTTTTGCACACACATTTTTGGTGCCCACCGTGGGGGTAGGAGAATTCAATTTTTCGCTCTTACAATCATTTCTTTTTATATTCCTGATTTCATTCGTACAGTCTCTGCAAACTATCGTACGAGTTTTTGTATCACATAGTATGAGTTCTAAGTTTTCTCGTATGGTTTTTGTGGGAATCCTTGTACGATATTCTTCTTCTGTTATTTTTATTCAGTATTTACTCATCTGGTTCACTAAGAATACGCATCTAGTTCTATGAGAATTGTCGTACGAATTTCTGAATTTCTCATTTTAGAAATATTATACTTTTTAGGGTTTTTCTTGAATTGAATTTGATTTTTCTAATGCTAACGTTGATCTCTGTTTGCCTAAGAGATTTTATTTTCACAGCCTAACTGGTTTTTTTGTAGAATGCTTTGAAAAGAATCTATTAATAAAACTTACGCATGCCAAAGAATCCACTGCTCAAAAATGATATGAATACTGATTCGTTGTTTTTGCAGGTTGCTTGAGAATCAACTAAACATTGTGTATTCTTTAATTCATTTCTAGGCACATAAATTGCAATATAGTTAATGAACAAGTCTAAAAGGTAGGCGAGTATGCTCTTGTCTACACAGATAATCAGAAATCTAGACCTTTGAAACTTTTCTAGTTTTGAGATTTGTGTTCCTTTAACGGGCCTATTACAGGGGGAAAAAGTAATCACCTGTGAGAATGACCCAAGTGAGCACAGCTAGACTCAAACATTCTAACTCACTATATAAATAGGCCTTTTAGGATTAAAGTCTTGGAGGATGAGATTATTTGACTTTTCTCTTTGAGATCTCTCATATCAGGCATTTTGTAGGGCCTCGCGGTCTCAATCATGCTTGCGTGACTACATCTTGTTTCGGTACCTTGTTGGCCTATAGGCTTCAATCGTGCTTGTGCGACTTCAAGGGGTAATTTAAAATGGAAATCCTTACTAAGAACTTTAAAATAGCAACTACCCGATTCACCTCCAAAAAGGGGATAATCTTTGTGGAAGAGAGATAGTAATTCTCCCAAGATACTTGCCATATTATGTCCCCATTAGCGTTTGGAGTTGGCTAATACAACATTGAGAGTCTATTGCATGAGACTAAGAGGTTGTATTCTAGTTAGCTATTGGATGTGTACCTGAGTCTACAAGCAAAGGTTTTCTCTCTCAGCCAACTTCCTTAGAATTAGTGTGTTGTGTTTGAAGTCACTTTATATCTTGCATGTTTGCTATGTTTTTGTCCTAGAAATTGAAAATTGAAATTGGAAAATAATCAAAAACATAAAAAACTTAGTGGTATAAACTCCATCCTTCTCAGAAACCCATCCCTGTCCAGTCCTGTGTCGTATGAGCTTTCTAGTTTTCCGTCTTGTTCTCTAAGATTTATCATCTAGTTAACAATAAATTGTCATAAGAATCACCACTTTAGAGAGTCATCATTGCTAGTTTGTCATACTTCTTGCCATGAATTATCATGTAAGTAACACTAAACTATTGTACAAGTCAATATTACCATTGTCATTTTGTCGTATGAGAAGGTCTAAACTGTGTATGAGTTTAAACAACAACTCATATGAAAAACTGTCTTTTTTCATTTGGAGGTCAGTAAATTGTTGTCTGGGTTATTATATTTTCTCATATGAGCCTGTAATTCTATCAGTCCAGAAGCCAGTCTTTTTGCATACTTTTATTGATCTATCATACTTCCCTAATCAGTCTGTAGTGAGTGTATATCTGGTCATTTTAAGCTTGTGCATAAACAATATTGATAGTATACTCCTACTGTTATGTTGCACTACTTTGTCGATTATATCTCAACTAGTTCTATCAATCCTACATCAATCTAATCAACCTAATCTACTTAGATCATGTCTTATATAGGATAGATTGTTCCTAAAAGTAGACTTGGTCTTCATCTCCTCAATCATTACCTCAAACGAACAACTAGCTCTAATTTGATCTTGACATTTGTACCACTTCTAGCTCTCGGTCACATCGATTGTAAATGCCTATTCAAACTAGAAGTTCTCATAAGATAGTTGCCAAAGGTAAGGGACAATCCTTTTCATCGTAGGCTAATCCATTCTTTAAAGAAGATCTTGTCTCTGACAAACCTTCGTCATCAAGTATACCAATTATTTATGAACCCTTATCTCCCACCATGTCTGGAGAAAGGCAAGAAAGAGAAGCTGTTAAATGCAATACTCATGATAATATTAGCACCCATGCTACTGAAAGTGACTCCTCATCTAGTGAATCTGAAGCTTCTGAACCTATAGAAGCTGTTATAAATAACTGTCAAAATGATAAGGATTTCCGAAAAAAGATGAAAATTATCAATGGCTAGAGAAAAAGAAGAGCATTTTCTAGAATTGGCAAAACAGGGCGCTAAAACTCCCATTGATTTTAAAATTGAAATCCTTATCACTAAAGAAGAAGAGACACCAATAGAATTTATAAATAAACAATTGCAAGCATTGAAAACTAAAATCAAGGAACTAAAAAACAAGGATAAATCATCTACAAAGTATTCTTTGGACACGATCTGCCCGTTCCCATTTGACAAGAACCTTTACATGCCTCAATTTCCTTCAAGAGTGGAAATTCCTAAGTTTGAAAAATATGATGGTAACTCAGATCCTCAAGACCATATCTAAGAATTATGTGCTTTATGTATGGAGTTCATGCATAAACAAACATATCTCATGCGTCTCTTTCCAAGAAGTTTAGGAGGACAAGCTATGGAGTGGTTTTCAAGCCTGCCTGTGGGAATTAAATCTTCTAAGGAGCTCGTTGAATTATTTATTCAACAATACTCCTATAACATTCATCATCCGGTCATAATTATCGAGCTTTATAATACCAAATAGAAGATAGGAGAACCTTTTCTCACTTTCCTTCAACGTTGGAGAAAGATGTTCTCTAGATATTCACAACTCATTCTTGATTCTGAGAAGATGGACATCTTTGTTAATAATCTAATTCATGAGTTGAAATATAATATCTAAATGCAATTATACCCTACATTTAACAAGATGGTGGATAGTGCTCTCAAAATGGAAGATGTGCTTGTAAGGAAAGGAGATATATTACTTTATAAAGAAACACATCAAGGCTCTAGTTCCAAAGAGAAGAACAAATATTGGAAATATGACAAAGATAATAATAGAAATGTTGCTAATAATGGAGTGGTTGATACTGTCAAAACAAAATTAAAACCCATAGTATTCAATCTGACTAGTGGCACACAAGCCCTCAAAGAAGCTAAAAGTGTTGTAGAAAATTCCCTTAAGAAATCAAAAGAGTGGTTTAAAGAGAAGCCTTGGGTTTCAAAACCTAAACGTGATTTTACTCCTTTAGGAGAATACTATGAGTCAACTCTTAAGAATCTGTTAGCAAATGAATTGATCACATTTCTTGACAACTCCAAGCCATATGATCCTAAAGTCAAACCCAAATGGTGGAGGGAAAATGAGTACCGTGAATATCATCAAAACAGGGTCATACAACAAATAACTGCATGAAACTCAAACATGAGATTCAGGACCTTATCGATTTTGGAAAAATTATTGCTGGAAATCATGCAACCAATGCTAATCACGAAGCTTTCAAAGATCCCTTACCTACTTATGAGTAGGGTGATTCCTCAAAATCCAAGGGAGGTGCCAAAATCAATTACACCTATGCCGACAATGATAATGTGATCAACATGCTCGAACCTTCCCAATCTGAATATTTCAATGTGGTCATAGTTAAAGATAAGCAAAACAAAACACGAATTGTGAATGTCATGACCCATGCTCAAAAAAAGGTTACTCTCTAAGGAGCTAGTTCCTCATCTCCTAATCAGACATCATCAAATCTATTGATAGCATCAAACCTACCAATTTCTTCAAACAAACAACCAAATATGATCATGCCTAAATCTAAACTAGCTTCATCATCTTCTTCTGGTTATAGCATTATTGAACAATTAAAAAGAACTACCACTCAAATCTCCATTCTTGAACTTCTTAAAATCTCTGTTGCTCATAGAGAGATTTTGGACAAAGCTTTGCTCGCTACTAACGTCCCTAAAGACTTAGATTTAGATCGGTTTCAATCTATGGTGGGTCACCTGACTTCACCTCACTACCTTTCCTTCTCTAAAGAAGATGATAATTCTCTTAATCATCCACATAACTAGCCATTGCACATTGAAGCTATGATCCATAAACACCAAGTCAAGCATGTTTTGATAGATGGAGGCGTTGGGTTGAATATTTGTATCTACAATTTACTGATACAGTTGGGATTTTTTGAGAATGTAATCAATCCAACAAAGAAAATAACAATCAAAGCTTATGATGAAGAAGAAAGAACCTCTAAAGGCCTGGTATTATTACCAATTAGGGTAGGACCTATACAAAGAGATGTTATTTCTCAGGTGCTTGATCTTCCTCTATCCTACAACATCTTGTTGGGCAGACCATGGATTCATGAAATGCAAGTAGTGTCATCTACATACCATCAGTGCTTGAAATTTCCCTACAATGGAGTTGAAGTTAGTGTTCCTGCTGATACAAGCTACATCTATAATGTGTAGTGTGTCAATACCCTTATTCCTCATAACAAATCAGCCTCTATAGCTGAAAGTTTAGAAACTTTGATGAAAGTGTGAGAATTTGCCAATATCTAGAGGCAATGGAAAGCAAAAATAGAGAGAAAAAATATAGATGATAGGAATAAATTATATTCTACCAAGATACAAAATATGATCAACTAGATCATTACAAGATGTTCAATGATTGTCCGTACAAACAATGTAGCAGAGCCTACTTATAGAGGCAAGGCTTATGGATATGTGAGCACACAAACATGACATGTGGCTCAATAAGAAACAAGGGTAGGTAGGAAATAGGTGTGGTAGGTAGGAGAAACAATAAAATATTCCACATGAGGTGGAATGTAACAACAAGATAAGATCAACACCATAAAAGCTGGAAATTCTCCTACACACACTATCCCAATGTGGCACAAACACCCAAGTGTCTCATACCCAGACTACTGTTATATGCATGTACCTAAGTAAACTTAAGTATAGTGTAATAATATCCAAGATAAGTAATTCTTTACACCAAAGGAAAGACTTAGAAAAGAAATTGAAAATCACAGGTACTAGCATGGATGGATATAAGATAGAACCTATACTTTCATTGATGTCTCTTCCCCCATCACCAAGACAGTCTAGAAAACCATCTGAGACTATGAAGCCACAAACTTCAACAACAAACATCATCTATGATGGTATTTTTGTACAGTCCTCTACTTCCCTTGTAGATGAAATAGAAGAGACGGTTGTTCTCAAATAAATTTTCAAAGAAGAGAGTGAAAATAGAGAAGGGCAACATTGTGATATTTCCCCTGAAAAATATGGTCCAAGCTATAAGATGATTGAACGCATGGGATATTCAGGTACCAGTCCTCTAGGAAAGTGCCAAGAAGGAATAATCAAACCTACCAAGCTACATACTAAGTCTACAAATGATAAAAATGGACTTGGATACCATCTAGAAGAGTCATCAAATAAAAAACACACTTCTCATCAACAACCTAAGTGGAGGAAAAATATACTACATCAAACATCACAGGAAGTAAATACTCAACAAACTTAGGAAGGGTACAAGAAAGAACAAGAAGAACTGGCAATCAAGAGAGAAGAAGTAGCTTATAATTAAGTCCCAAAGGTATCAGTGGGGACAATACAAGAAGTAGATATTCTAGAAGACATGAGAGAAGAGGTAGAAGGAATTAAAGACATGTTTGCACCACTAAACATTCTTGTCACATATTTGAGAAGAATGCAAGAAGAGGATTCAGAAATAGAATCGAATGAGTATGAATGGGGTCGAGGGCCTCTATCAGATGCATCTACCGAAGAAACTCCTGAAGAACCTAATGATATCATAGACAAAGAACAAGGGATAATACGCTTGAAGCTACAATGGGAAATAGAGGAAACCAAACTAAAAAGACAAGAAGATTATGAACATCAGTTGAAAGAAGGAAAGGCATAGGAAAATTTATCACCTACTGTATCTCCCTCTAATGAGATAGAGAAAATCGAATATGGGAATAGAAATGAAGAACTAGAGGCTAGACAAGTAGGACCATCCATCAGTCCAGAGGAAGATGAATGGGAAAGAAGACAAAGACTAATAGAGTCATCACGACTATGTCAACAAGTGTGTCAACTACAAGTAATCATTTAACTAAAACAAGAAGGGACTTGTAGCATAAAATATGTTGATATTGATACCATACATGCTTTCACTAAGCCACTTGAAGAGGAGTCAGATGCTTCATCTTCTAACTCTGATCACTCTAAAATAAGATCTATTTATGATATTACCTATTCAACACCAAACTATGACTACTTTGTCATGAATGTCAAAACTATGTCTGAAGAACCCATTACTGTTGAACCACAACACATAGTCCAGATTGAAGTAGAAGAAGGTGCTAGTGGTAGGTCTGTTGGGTTAGATCCTCTAACTACTAACGTAAACTTTGATAATCCTGTTATAACTCTTCCTGGTCTTGAAATGCTTACGTGAGGTAGTCTTCTAGAACTCAACTTGTCAGTCTGAGGTTGTGATGACCATACCATGAATTCCCTTGAACTCGTTGAATCTTTATCCTTGGTACATCCCAATCTTATTGACTATACTCTACAAGATCAACCCTTGGATATCCCTACCTTTGCCAATGACCATACATTAGCCTGTTATCTTAATGTAGTCAAACACATGAACTCTTCCACCAGTCAAAAAAGTGAGAACATGATAGAAGCAAATGTCAAGTATCTTAGTCTTAAAAATCAAAAAAGAAAAATAAGTGTTCTGATGGCAAAAACCACACCATGGAGGTATGAGAATAAAAAATAGTAAAAATAAAAGATGTACCTAATGGTGAAAAACTCTCTGAGGCACGTGAAGGTGAGATACTTGATATTTTTCCTGATCACTTTCAAGAGTGATCATCAGTGCTGATTGAACCTACACAATCAGTGAACATCGGAACAAACAAAACTCAACATATTATACATGTAGCTCAATCCCTATCAGCAAAAGAACTGAAAGAATTTGCTAATTTCTTCATGAAGAAAAAGATTAATTTTGCATGGACATATGCTGATATGTCGGGTTTGGATCCTGACCTCATAATGCATCATCTTTCTATTGCTCCTGGAGTTAAACCTATCAAGTAGAACTCTGAAAAAATGCATCCTTATGTTGCATTATTTGTTAAGGCCGAGCTAGAAAAATTACTAAAAGCAGGATTCATTAGAGCAATTGATTATGCTGAGTGGATATCTAATATTGTACCTATTTCCAAACCTGACAAATTAATACATGTTTGCACAAATTTTAGAGATTTAAACAAAGCATGTCCAAAAGATGATTTTCCACTACCTAACATAGACATGATAGTGGACATAACTGTTGGCTATGAAATATACTCTCTAATGGATGGTTTTTACAGATATAATCAGATCAAAATTGTACCCGAGGATCAAGAGAAAACAATGTTCACCTGTGCCTAGGGAAATTTCTGCTGGAATGTGATGCCCTTTATCTTAAAGAATGCAGGTGCCACTTATTGAAAATATTTGTAACAACAATATTTCATGACATGATGCAAAAAAACATGGAGGACTATGTCAATGATACCCTACTCAAATCTATGAAAAGGTTAGCACATCTCTTAGAACTGGGTCCAATCTTAGACATGATGGAAAAATTTAAACTCAAACTAAATCCTAAGAAATGTGCATTTGGAGCTACATCTGACAAGCTCCTAGGATACATTGTTTCTGTTGGCAAATGCACACTCCAATGAGAAATTGTAGGTGATTGAAGGTTTTGTCATTGATGGCAACCTTGCAATCATATGATACTGGCAAGACAAATATACTGGCACCAGTAATGACAGACTCTACACCAGCATACAAAACACCAACAGAGAAAGGAAGGATACCGACACCCTGGCGGACAGGAATTTTGTTTATAATGTATTTTATAATTAATTGTAAAATCATTGTAGGCTAACATGGCAAGTTGTAAAATGACTCATATATGTATGAGATCATTGTAGAACATTTAAAAATAAGGATAGAAGCGAAATAATGCAGACCTAATATGCAAATTATAGGTTAAGGGTTTATGTATGTAGCAGAGCTAAAACCGGTACTGGATCTGGCATAGCAGATGCTAATTTGAAGCAGTACAAGAAATTGGATTTGCATAATCCATTTTGTAAGTCAATGAGACTTCCCATTTTGTAATTGAGCAGTGAGTTCTAGGCACTTAGCCTTCCTGCATGTGCAGGCCCCTATTGTAAGAGTAATATTCACTTATTGGCTAGTAAGCAAATATTGTGGGTCACAAATCCCACCGAGTTTTTTCCCACATCGGGTTTCCTTGTTAAACTACTGTGTTAGGGTGTGATTTTTATGTGGTTGTTTTTATTCTTGTTTACTGCACTATTTCTATTTACCAGTACACAGTGTTGATATGATTTTCATGTTTTAAATCAAGTAAATTCATAAACTGGTAAGATACTAATTCGCCCCCCCCCCCGCCCCCCTCAATATCTTTGGGAATCCTAACAATTGGTATCAGAGCTTGGTCCTCTATTTTCAAAAGCCTAACAGCTTGAGGAAGATCTTGACACTAGTAGAGATGGAAAACTTGATGAAGCAATTAGAAACAACTCTTTCAGACTATGATGCAGAAAAGTTGAAAAATATCAAACTTGAAGATGATCTAAAGGCTGCATAAGATATTATTCAAGCACTTCAAGAAAATCTTACTATTGCAAGAAACAAGAGAAGAGAACTTTGTGATAAGATGCAAAATGAGAATGATGAAAAGGAAACTCTTAGTGATCTAGTGAACAAGCTAAAACAAGAGAACACTACAACAAAGAATGAGATGCAGGATATGACCATGAGATTTTGTAAAGAAATTGAAGATAGGAAGAAAAATGAAGAAGACTTGACTAGAAGACTGAATGATGCTGCAAATGAAAATACAAGACTTAGTTATGAAAATGATATGCTAAAAACAGATCTGATGCATACACAAAATGACACAAATGAGCTCATGAGACATAAAGGAATCTTAGAAAGAGAACTGGCTACTACAAATCAACACAAGGAGAAATTCAAGAAAAGCTCAGAAGAACTTGGTGACATGCTGAAGAATCAAAAACCTAATGGTGATACAAATAGCCTTGGCTTTGAAGTTGGTGAAAGCTCTGGTACTGCAAACACATATGATCATAGCAAACCGGTAAGGCAACCGAATGCCTATAAATTTAATGGAAAATGCTTTAACTGTAACAAGTATGGTCATAGAGAAAATCAGTGTAGATATAGAAATTATCAGAGCACTAATACACCCACTGGTCAATATTCTAAATGCAACAAAGTTGGTCATAATTCAGAGAACTGTAGAATGAATGTAAGATGTTATGTTTGTGGAAGATTTGGACACTTATCTAATCAATGCAGAACACAAATCGACATAGGATATGGGAAAGCTATTCAGAAAAACAATGTGACCTATTATGCTTGTAACAAGATTGGACATATTGCAAAATTCTATAGAAGTAAGGCACCACCAAAAAATAATAATGGTGCTAGTTTGAAGGGTAAAGAAAAGGTTGAAGAGGTAAAACAAGAATTCTCAAAACAATGGATCAGAAAGTCAGATCAGAATATTGATGGGAATACTCCTCCATCGACAGAATAGAGTAACACTCCACCGATAGGAGACTCTTTGTCTAACTGAAGAAAATTCCTTTGGGGGTTTAGCAACTAAATGAAAAACATGCTATTATCCCCTCGGTTGATGGTGAGAAGTTAAAATTACTACTATACTGGTAGATGAGTTAAACCAGAAAGCATTAAATGTGGTAGGTGAAGAAAATAACATTATCAAACAAGTGTTTTGGCTCCATTTTCATTTCACCGAGCATTCAAATCTTCGAGAGCGCAAAAATCTCGAGCGAAGGCATTCCAAGAAAAGAATTGAAGCAATCTATCAAATCTTTCATCCCTAAGGTAGATAAAGGTATTTATAGCTATGGCATCTTCATCTACTCCTGAATTTATTGCAAACCCTACTGTTGTTGAAGTCATCAAACACCCTAGACCCATATTCCAGCTAGTTCCTGAAATTGCAAAGAAAGATGATAGCTTAGGTGCATTTTCTCAAATACCTAAAGGGGTAGTGTATGTTGAAGACCGTAGAATTTATATACACTGTCATATTGATGAACTAGGTGATGAGGAAATCAAGAATATGTATGAATCTGTGATTTGTGATGAATCAGGGAATGTCAAACCTGAACGTAAAATAGTAGAAACCCTAGGTTTCACTAAAATTCCCAGTATCTCGGATTTCCCCAAGGATATCATAAGGATAGTATTAAGCAAAGTACATGGTGAATTTTTCTAGTTGGACTCAGTTCATAAAATCACAAAAGAAGCAGTAAAGGCTATGACAGGGTTACCCTCCATTGGCAACAAACCTAATAAAACAAAGAAGGTCTCAAATGACCTAGTAACAAGCCTAACCGATGCAACATTTGATAAGAGATCCTTAAGGGTAAACAATGTAAACGATACAAACATCAGGTTTATCAGTATGATCCTAGGTTACAAGGCTACTCATGCAAATAGGTTAAACTCAGTCTCTAGCCTATGTATTAAAAGTGTGTATGACATGGTAAATGACAATGCAAGGATAGGCATATGTGAATGGCTCAAAGATGAGTTGATAGACAATCTAGGAAAGATCAAAAAGGATAAGAAAGGTACATTTAGATTTGGAAACCTACTTGTTTATCTAATACTATACATAACCAAACATGTGCCCAGTATTGGTGTTAGAGATTTTGGATTTGATATACCGATAGGAAAACAACTATCAGAATTGTTGAACAACATGGGAGCGAACAGGGAGAAAAACATAAATGAGCATTTTCAAGCTCTAAAGGCTCAAATGAAAACAAGAGTAAGGTTATCACAAGCTATTATGGATAAGTACGAAAAGGAAATCTATTTTGTAATAAAAAAAGATGAAATTTGGATGGAGGTAGTTGTTCCTAGAACCATATAGGTTACCGAAATGGGGTATGAGACTGATGACAACATAATTGAAACATATGCAAAAGCCCTCCTAGAAGCCCCTAAGGAACCAGAAGAAAAAGTATTTGGTAGTGCTGAAACTATAGAAAGCCAAATACAATCAAGAAAAAGAGTCAAGAAGGTTGAGGCAACTGTTAGAAAAGGAACCCGGCAGGCAAAATCCATTAAAGAAGATGTGCTAAAACAAACCGGTATAACTGAAAGTGAGTTGGAAGAACTTCAACCAGAAACTCATCTTTCACCGGTTGGAACTTCTTCAGAGAGTGACATACCTGCAGTATTCAAGAGAGTTGAGAGGAAAAGAAAACCTTCACCAGCACCTTCTCCTACACCAAAAAGATAGAAGCAATAGGTAGTAAGGCCCCCAGCAAAGAAATTAACTCCAAAGAAAAAGAAGTTGACTCCTAAGAAGAAGTCAAAACAAACAATAACTCCTATTGACAAACTACTTAATGAAATTATTGAGGATGGTAAGTTGAAGAATATCAATAAATTGTACAATACACTATCAGCCGATGATAAGGAAAGTATAGAGAACAGTGTAATCTTACACTTAGACATATACAAGAAATTCTTATTGGAAATTGTTGATGAAATCCCAAATGACTTGCATAGAAGATTAGAAGATAGAAGATTATCCATTGTTGAACTAGATAAAAAGATCAAAATTGAAAAATTACTGGCAATTCATCTAGTTAACTCACCTAATGAAATAGACAAATTAATCAGTGAGGCTAACTGGATAGTATTTTCTACTGCTCATCGGCATGTAGCACTTATGGCAGGCAGAGTAAAAGAAGTTTCTAAGGAAACTATTGATGGATGGGATATTTTCTTTGTAGAGAAAGAAAAAGAGGAAGAATTACTAAAACCTAAAACCTTTAAGGTATATCAGAAGGACAAGGACAAAGGAAAAAGCAAGGTTGGTGGACCTCCCAACATAAAGATAACAGACAACTTACCCCCACCACCTCTAGATACTCCACCGGTAGACACTACTGAAAATCAACCAGCAACTGAGAGTATGGATACACCACATGAGGATACAAATCCTAATTCTGAGGTGTTGTACATAATGAATATCGACACACAGGAAGTCAAAATTGTGGTTGATAAGGAAACAAGTGAGAAAAGAGATGTGGCAAGTAAGCCATCGGTAGAAGACACAATAGTTGAGACAAATGTTGAAGATACGATTGGAGACATTGAAATTGGGAGTGAGCAACAAACTGAATAGACAATGGATACAGGAAAAGCTGATAGCACTGGTGTACATAATGTATCTATTGAGAAACCAACAACTAATAACAATGAAAAATCTATTGAGATACCAACTGTAGACATTTCAAGAGCAAGCACAGAGAAACTGATAGAAAACACAGAGTCACAAACAGAAAAACTGGTAGTGGATACCACTGAAAAATCATCAGAGGCACCATCAAAGAAACCATCAGTAGAGAGTATAGAGAAACAAGTAGAACAACAGGTTCATTCACAAGTACATTCAGAGATAGTGCCACCGGCTACAACTAAAAGACCTAAACCTTTGGTAGCTAAAATGCAGACACAAACTGATCCTCCAGTGAAAGAGGAAAGCAATGCTATTATCACCACCGACAGATTACAAATTGTGAAGGCAGTTGGACAGACATCCAAAACTTCCATGTCTAAATTCAGACCAACAAATGTGACAGAGGTATTGCTAGATTCAATTAAGAAAATAACAAATTGTAATGCACTAGCATATAAGGCTATTGATGACACCATATCAATTTTGAAGATGATTGCACCCAAGTGTAACATAGAGAATAAAGATTCTTTATGACAATTAGACACATTGTCTAAATTCATCAACAGTCACCTAATAATTCTTGATCAAATAAATGAGGATATATTCAAGGAAAGGATGATAAAAGAAAAAGAGAAATTCTTTGTAGAAATTGTGAATAAAAACAAAGAGAAAATGAATACTCTTTTATCGGAACTCAATAAAATCATTTTTGGCTTCAAGAAATTGTATAGGGACACATGCAAAATGGATATATTAACAGAGGATCTTGACAAAGAAATCAGAAAAGCACAAGAAAAGATAAACAACATTGCTGACAATCTGATAGGGGCATCAGATTCATTTTTGCAATTAGAGAAGAAAATTGTAGAACATGAAAGAAAAATCAAGAAATTGGAGAAAGACAAATAGGAAATTAAGGATAAGGCAAAGGACTTGAAATGTAGACTTAGTCCAAGACTAGGATACCTTATTTCCTTGAGAAAATAAATATCTAAGGCTTTAGTTCCCGGACTGAAGACACCAGAAGAGTAAATGCACATACTCACCGGTACAGTGTAGAGAACATATGAGGCTATAAAAGATAGTTAAACATTCAGCAATGACATAAATTCAATTTTGATAGATATTTTTCAAATTGTAACCCACCGGTTACAAGAATCCAGGCAGGACTCCATGACAGTGAATGACAACTTTTGTCATTGATGTCAAAGGGGGAGTAGAGGCTATGAGAAAAATGATCAGAAAATGGCTCATCAGCTTAGGGGGAGCACATATTTTTTTTGGTAACACATTTTTGGTAAGACAATTCTGGCAGACTCATTTTTGGATGACACTTTTTTGATTTTTCTCATGAGTGTTGTCATCAATGCCAAAGGGGGATATTGTTGGCAAATGCACACTCCAATGAGAAATTGTAGGTGATTGAAGGTTTTTTCATTGGTGGCAACCTTGCAATCATATGATACTGGAAAGACAAATATACCAGCACCAACAACAACAGACTCTACACCGACATACAAAACACCAGCAGAGAAAGGAAGGATAGCGGCACCCTAGCCGATAGGAATTTTGTTTATAATGTATTTTGTAATTAATTGTAAAATCATTGTAAGCCGACATGGAAAGTTATAAAATAACTCATATATGTATGAGATCATTGTAGAACATTTAAAAATAAGGATAAAAGAGAAATAATGCAGACCTAATATGCGAATTATAGGTTAAGGGTTTATGTATGTAGCAGAGCTAAAACCGGTATTGGATCTGGCATAGCAGATGCTAATTTGAAGCAGTACAAGATATTGGATTTGCATAATCCATTTTGTAAGTCAGTGAGACTTCACATTTTGTAATTGAGCAGTGAGCTCTAGGCACTTGGCCTTCCTACATGTGCAGGCCCCTGTTGTAAGAGTAATATTCACTTATTGGCCAGTAAGCGAATATTGTGGGTCACAAATCCTACCGAGGTTTTTCCCACACCAGGTTTCCTCGTTAAACTACTGTGTTATGGTGTTCTTTTTATGTGGTTGTTGTTTTTCTTGTTTACTGCACTATTTCTGTTTACTAGTACACAGTATTGATATGCTTTTCATGTTTTAAATCAAGTAAATTCATAAACCGGTAAGATACTGATTCACCCCCCCCCCCCCCCTCCCCCGGGTATCTTTGGGAATCCTAACAGTTTCAACAAAAGTGATTGAAGTGGATCTAGAAAAAGTTAAAGCTATCATGGAAATTCTGCCTCCAAAGAATGTTAGTCAAATGAGAACTCTACAAGGGTGGCTCCAATCAATAAGATGCTTCATTTCTCAACTAGCAGATAAGGCTCAACCATTCACAAAAGCATTATGGAAAGAAGTCACATACAACTGGGATGAAGACTGTGAACAACACCTAAAGAAAATCAAGGAATATCTTTCTAATCCACCTATCTTAATGCCACCCATTCAAGACAAACCCTTGATTCTCTACATATTAGCTACTGATACATCACTGGGGGAACTTTTGGCTCAAAAGGATGAGAATAAAAAGGAAAGAGCTATATACTATATCAACAAGACGTTGGTGTCCTATGAGATGAACTATACTATGATTGAGAAATCTTGTTTGGCATTGGACTTTGCATCATAGAAATTAAGACATTACATGCTAGCACATTCTATCAAACTGGTGGCTAAGATTGATCTACTCAAATATCTTATAAGAAAGGCAACGCTTATAGGGAGATTAGCTAAGTAGGTTATGATACTCACAGAATTTGACATTGAGTATGAAGAATGCAAAGCTATCAAAGGACAAGTCATTGTAGATCAACTTGTTGATGCTCCACTTCAAGAAAATCAACCTTTGCACATATAATTTATGGATGAATCCATAATGCATCTTACTCAGTGATCTTGGAAGATGTTCTTTGATGGATCTTTTACTCAACAAGGTTCTAGTGTTGGAATTATTTTTACCACTCCTCAAAGATACTCAATCCCAAAGGCATACAAGATCCTCTTTCCTTGTACAAACAGTATTGCAGAATATGAAGCCTTGGTAAATGCAATCAAGCTAGCTATTGAATGGAAAGTTGTTGAGTTATACATATATGGTGATTCTCAGCTGATAATCAGTTAGATCAATGATATATATCAAACTCGGGATGAAAAACTGATTCCCTATAAAAGAATGGTTGATGTCTTTAAGAAATACTTTACCTTTGTATCATTTCAATAGACTCCCAGGTCAACAAATAGAGTAGCAGATGCTATGGCTACATTGGCATCTATACCACAACTACATGACTTTGAGTTCCACTATGAATTCTTGGTGGAAGAGCTTCATTATCCTGCTTATGATTCCCTTTAGTCCCAGATGGTTTGTTCTATCATTGGACATGACTCATCTCACTATAGCCATATCCACTCTTACTTGTGTGACCAAATTATCCTTGATAACCTTTCTCGTAATGAGAAAATAAACCTAATTCAAAATGCTTCACAATATGTCATCATTGCTAACAACATGTATAGGAGAGGTTTAGATAGTACTTTGCTTAGGTTTCTAGAACCTAAAGAGTCTCAATGTGAGTTATATGAAGTCCATGAAGGTATTTGTGGATATAACTCAAATGGTATAACTTTAGCTTAGAAACTACTAAGGGTTGGCTACTACTGACTAGATATGGAAAAAGATGCTATTAAATTTGCTAAAACTTGTGAGAAATGCTAGCTACATGGAAATCTCATACATTCTCCAACAAGAGAGATAATATCTTTTATCACACATTGGCCTTTTCAACAATAGGCGTTTCATCTGATCGGCCAATTCTATCCTGCATCATCTAATGGACACAAGTTTATCATAGCTACCACTAAGTACTTAACCAAGTGGCTAGTTGAAGTAGTTCTGCTAATCAAAGCAATCGACAAATAGGTGGCTATGTTCATTCTTAACTATATCATCTACAGGTATGGAATTCCTTCTGCAATTATGACTGACAATGGAGGGCAGTTCAAAAACAAGGATCTAGATGAGCTCTGCAAAAAGTGCAAAATCAAATAGCATTGGTCTTCTATGTACTACCCTCAAGGTAATGGATAAGATGAAGTATCTAATAAAAATATGTTGACTATTTTGCATAGAACGGTCAACAAATCTGGAAAGAATTGGCATCTGTAGCTCAATCCGACACTGTGGTCTTAACAAACAAGCATCAAAACACCTACTAGGGCTACAACTTTTGCTTTGGTATATGGGACCAAAGTAGTATTGCCTATTGAAGTGGAAATTCCTTCTTTGAGAGTTTCTTTGCAAGGTCTTATTACTGATGAAGATCACAAAACATCTAGATTGCAAGAACTAGAATTACTGGATGAACATCCGCAAGTGGCGTTTGATCATTTGAGAGCTTACCAGAAGAGAATGTCTAGAGGTTATAACAAGAAAGTTTGACTGTAATGCCCCGCCAGGAACCCTAAAGGATAGCAACACAACAAGGCAACTAAAAGGAGAAATAATTTTTTTTTTAAAGATTAAATGAATTAATCATAACTTTGCACAATAAATAACATAAGCGGAAGACTATTATTAACATCCTAAAGGGTTACCAACGAAGATTACTTCTAATTAAAACTACATCACAATATTAATCCAATTATCCATCTAAATTAGGGAAAGTCAATAACGATTAAATAACTCAAATTCATAAATTGATCTCCAAAAGATAGGTTTAAAGAATTACAACATATATACTTCCAATGATTCATTTATACATAAGAAGAAAGATAATTGAAACAACATATATCCCATGAACTTAAATTACAACATTCCATAAATTACATGGCTTCCATAGAACAATAAAGTACAAAGGTTACAAGTTGCTGATACAATGACCACACGGGCCTCAAAGGTACAATATCAAAAACATGAGTTGCTACACGAAGCAAGAACCAAGATACACCGACGAAGCCAATCCTCGCATGAAGGTAGGAACAAGATATCCGATGGGAAGTGGCACTACCACCCGACCATGTGATCCCATAATGGAACCACCCCACCATGCTAGGAGATAGCAGAAGACCCTCAAGCAAGAAAGATAAGTACAACAATACACATGACTCCGCAGTACACAAGTGACTCAACTCACAAAACACTAGCGACCCTAAAGAGAGAGTGTCATCACATGGCTTAAGATGGTTACCCTAGGTAGGTCTCCATAGGTCCCGGCCCCCATCTTGGGTTATCCTGGTAACCTCTCCCGAACCCCCGGCTCCATCTAAGCATCATGCGGACCCTACCATCCTTTCGTGAGGACAAGGTGGTAGGTTTGCCATTCCAGGCCTTCCCAAACACCTTGAGCCTATACAAGCACTCAACCATGTATGAGGTACATTATCTTAATTAAATTAATAACTACCCACCCCCTAATCAAATTATTAGGTTATCACTTAATAGTTGACTTTCGAGGGGTTATCCTACCATCCACTTCGGGTGCGGCCCCCGCCCAAAAGCCACTCTCTCTACTAGGACACTAACTGGATGAGACTCTCTATGAGAACTCTATGGTGGGGCTGACAACCATAAATAATCCAGACATAACATAGGTGAAGGACTCACAGTCACAAACCCAGGGTTGACCATTAGAGACATAACACATAATGGCTCACATCCTCAAGGTTTAAACATTGACACCTTACCTAGGGGTAAACATCAACGACATAATGACAATTTAAACCATAATGCAACGACATTTAAACAACTAGACTACAAATATTAAAACACCAGATCCTACACAAGCAATCTTTCTTTAAGCAGTCGACAACATAAAATGCTCGCAATAAGGATTTCTGGAATTAAAGAAATTGCATCTATTTAACATAAAGAAATGATGAAGTCACATGTCTAATAAGGTTGAATTGGAACCACCTTTATGATTTTAAACCCCCAACTAGTTGATGATGATAAAATTACAATTTACTCAAATCGACTATAACCAAGTCAACATTTAAATCAAATTAAACAGATATATATAAGCTAATATAAAATAATTCTAATATAATACATATTCATCGAATACAATATCATATGATTATATTACATTACTTGGATAATGAAAATCAATATTAAATTTAACCAAATTTCTCCTTTATTCCAAAGATTAATAATAACCTCCATATCATTTTTATATATTTTCAAAATACAAGGAAAATAATTCTAATCACTAAATCGAAGGATTATTAATTAACATTAATGTCATTATAACTAACAATTAACTTTAATATTATTATTTAATATTAAATAATAACAATATTATTATTATTGTTTAAATAACAATATATTATTATTTAATATTAAAAAAAATAACATTATTGATTATATTTTAACAGCTAGCAATTATTATATTTTTATTTTTTTTAAACTTAAAAAAAATATAAAAAAAATTATAAACAAGTCACGTGGGGCCCAAAGCTCCCACGGCAGCAAGTGCTGCTATCCCCAAGTATGAGGAAGCAGCGTTGCTGCTAACCCCAAGCTGGGGGAAATCAGCGCTTGTTGCAGGGAGAGGGGGTGCGTGGGCTGGGTTGAGCCCAGCTCCCCGCCACCGCCCCCAATCCCAAACTAAATTTTTTTTTTTGTTTTAATAATTTTAAATTCAGTTTTTTTTAAAAACGTCTGAGACAAAAGAAGATAACAAACAGAAATAAGAGATGAAAATCTCTGTTAAAAACAAATAACAAATAATTTCCCTAGCCAATAAATTTTCTTTAAAAAACATTTAGACAGATAGATAAATTATAAAAATCACTGGTAATAACAATTTTGCCAACAATAAAACATCTGAGACAAAACAAAGGCAAGAAAACTTCACCCAAATCAGCCCAGTTCATTCTTAAAATTAAATTAAATGGGAATAAGCTTAATCTCTAATCCCCAATTGATTTTCTTTGCTCCAAACAAGCATGGACAAGAGAAATTAACTCATAATTATTATTTTTAAACTGAAAATTACCAGGAAGAACTATTTTATAAATGCTTGGCAAAATTTTGCCAGCATAACACAACTAAAACCCAAAAACAATATTTCCAACTACAAACAGCAAAAGCCATGAATTTCTTGCACAAGCAAAAATGAAGAGCATAAATTAAATTATGAAACTACTTGGAGAGAGTTTGAGTTTGAATTTTGATAACAAATTTGATAGAATTCTTCTTCAACAATCTCATGGCAAGCAAAGACTCAACACCCAAAACCATAAACCAAGCTTTAAACAATAAACAGAGAATTGGAAGAAAGCATTGATTTTTTTTTTTAAAAATAAACAAGGATTCAACCAACCTCTAGAGTTCCCAAGAAGGAGTTGTATGCTTCAGCAGAATTCCAAGCTAGTTCAAGACCAAAATCTACCTTTCAAGAAATTTTTCCAGAATTTCTTTTTCTCCTCCAAACAAGCATATCTTCCCCAAAATCTTCTCCAAGGTAAAATAGTAAAACAATGTTTTAACCTAATTTTATAGGTTGCAATATTTTTCTATTTAAAACCATTAAAATAAAACAATTGACTTTTTTTTTCTTTTTCATAGTCCTCTAAAAATAAATGAGAGTTCCCTTTTTTTTTTTGAAAATTACATTTCTCATATTTAGCAATTAAACCAACTTTTCAACTACAATGGAAATCAATAAGTTAGCTTTATTTGTATTTATTAAAAGCAATTAACTCTATTTATTTTACTTCTTCCATTGGATTTAGACATGATTACTTTTCCAAAATAAACAACTATAGGTTTAAATCTAATAAACTAATCAATTAAGCTTGGTTCAAGACATAAAGGCATAATAATGAAAGAAAATCACTTATACCAACAAAGAGTGACAACTTAAACTTAAATAAATAACCGAACCACTATGGCATGCAAATCGAGGAAAAGTAAAAAGACTCGAAATTCAAACAAAAAGGGATGGACGACCGACAGATGAAACTCACATGAATAGACTGAGGGTAAGGACTAGGGTCAACGGCTATCTCCTCCACTCCCATCGGACATATAAGGCACGCTCAGACCTGTGAAGCCAGGTGGAGATGATACCCCGTACCTACCCGGTACTTGTACCTGCAATATCCTACATCATCGAATCACACATGCATGTATATAAATATAGAATACATGGCACGCACACCGATGAAGGAGAATCGCGACGTTCCCTATCTCATCGAAATGAGTGAAAGAAAATTGTCCCCTTGCATCCAATACAATAGCAAACATGCAACATAGATATGACACATCGCCTAGATAAAGTAAGATGTCAGTACAAAGCGATAATCCATGAAATACTAGAAATCACCAGTACTAAAATACTGAAAATAACTAATGCATCTAATATCCAGATAAACATGAAATAATATCAAATACGTCTGAAAAATGTCGAGCAATAAAGTGTCAACTGAATAGCAAATTGCAACATAAAATCAGTCTAATAAGTCCGATCGAGAAGGGGTACTACATTCTCCCCCACAAAACTAGGCTTATTCCTGGAAGCCTAAAACAGATAAGAATAGAGCTCTCTCATCTTCACTGCATCCTCCCATGTCGCTGAGGTCTCATAATTTGGGTCCCATAGGACCCTTACCTGGTCGATGGTGCGACCCCTGAGGGTCAAATCCCGACGCTGAAGAATGCGCATGGGCTCCATGGAAAGCTGCCCGTCCTCGACCTGCAAAGAGTTCCAATCAAGAACATGAGTCACATCTGGGTGATAAGGTCGAAGAACTGAAACATGAAAGACATCGTGGATGCGAGATAGACTCGGTGGCAAGGCAAGATGGTAGGCAACAGGCCCTATCCTCTCAAGGATCTCAAACAGGCCAACAAAACGAGGCACCAACTTAGAACCCTTTCCATAACGGATCAGACTCTTTCACGGACGCACTCTCAAGAAAACATGGTCGCCAATAGAAAACTGACGATCTACCCTGTGAGCATCTGCATACTTCTTCTGCCTATCTTGTGCAGCTACCAAATGCTCACGAATCCGCTCTACCTGCTGCTCCATCTCTCGAAGAATATCTGGGCCTATAAGCACCCTGTCCTCTAACCGATCCCAGCTCAATGGAGTACGGCAAGGATGACCATACAATGCCTGAAAGGGAGACATACCTATGGAGCTATGATATCCATTATTATAAGCAAACTCCACAAGATAAATATAATCCTCCCAACGCAACTGCTGGTCCATAACATACATGCGAAGCATGTCCTCTAAAACCTGATTCACATGCTCAGTCTGACCATCTGTCTCTGGGTGATAAGCTGAACTGAAGTTCAACTGAGTTCCCAAAGCATGTTGAAGTGAGGTCCACAATGCTGAGGTGAAAACTGGATCTCTATCAGAGATTATCCACCTCGAAATCCCATGCAATCTCACCACATCTTCCAAGAAGACACGAGCCACCACTGCTGCTATATAGGAAGCTCAGATAGGAACAAAATGAGCAACCTTCATCAACCTATCAACAATGACCATGATGGCATCATGACGACGTGAAGAAACAGGCAACCCAACAATGAAATCCATGGAAATGATGTCCCATTTCCAATCCGGTACTAAATTAGGCTGTAAAAGCCCTGCCGAGTGCTGATGCTCCGCCTTCACTCGCTGACATTCCAAACACTTCAACACAAAATCGGCAATGTCACGTTTCATACCAGCCCAATGATAAATCTATCTAAGATCTGCATGCATCTTCTTGACACTTGGATGTGCCGAATAAGGTGCATGATGGGCCTCAGTCATGATCAAAGTGCGAAGACCCTCCAAGGGAGGTACATAGATCCGGCCAAGATGACGTAGAAGGCCATCCGCCTCAAGACTATACCCAGCAAATCTACCCTCTAAGGGCCTTCCGGACTCCAACACGGCTCTAACATCCTGATACCAAGAGTCCTGAGGAAGAACTCCAAGAATTCTCTGTCTCAAGTCCACTCCAAGGGACAATGTTGAAACTTCATGCCGCCTACGACTCAAAGCATCAGCCACTACATTCTCCTTTCCCTAAATATACCGAACCTCAAAATCATACTCGCAAAGGAATTCCATCCACCTTCAATGTCGGGCATTCAAGTTCGACTGCATGAAGATATATTGCAAACTGCGGTGATCACTATGCAACTCAAACCGACGACCTAACAGAAAGTGACGCCACCTAACAAACGTATGCACTACAGCTGCCAACTCCAAATCATGAACTGGATAGTTCAACACATGGTCCTTGAGTTTGCGAGACTCATAAGCAACCACACGTCCATCCTGCATAAGCACCGCACCTATACCTTCTAAAGAGGCATCTGTGCATACCATAAACTCTCTGGATGGATCAGGGACTGCCAAAATCGGAGCACTGACAAGGAGCTCCTTTAAGGCATGAAACGCTGACTCACACTGCTCTGACCAAACAAACTTCTTCCTTTTCCTCTGAAGAGAAGTAATCGGGTGACCTATACGGGAAAAATCCTTAACAAAGCAACGGTAATATCCGGCCAAGCCCATAAAGCTCCGAACCTCTGAAACATTGGTCGACGCTGGCCAATCCACTATGGCTTGGATCTTTGAAGGATCCACAGATACACCCTCTCCTGAAACCACATGACCAAGATAGTTCACCTCAGTTTGGAAGAAATCACACTTCGCAAAATTGGCATAAAGCTGATTCTCCCTCAAACACTGCAAAACTTGATGCAGGTGACCCTCATGCTCTTCCATAGATCTAGAATAAATCAATATATCATCCAAGAACACAAGAACAAAATGATCCAGGTATGCACGAAAAACCCCATTCATGAGGCACATGAAAAATGAAGGCGCATTTGTCAACCCAAATGGTACTACTGTGAACTCGTAGTGACCATAACGAGTGCGAAACGCTGTCTTATGAATGTCTGCATCATGAATGCGCAACTGATGGTACCCAGATTTCAGATCAATCTTAGAGAACACCATGGCTCCCTTCACCTGATCGTAAATATCATCAATACGAGGCAATGGATATCGATTCCAGATGGTTACCTTATTCAGCTATCGGTAATCAATACATAACTGAAGAGAACCATCTTTCTTCTTTACGAAGATAACAGGCGCACCCCAAGGAGAGACACTAGGATGAATGAATCCCTTGGTCAACAATTCCTCCATCTACAACTTTAACTCACTCAACTCCTGAGTAGTCATTCGATATGGAGCTCTCGAAATAGGTTCTGCACCAGGAACCAAGTCAATGCAAAGGTCTATGTCTCGCTTCGGAGGCATACCAGGAATCTCCAACGGAAACACATCAGCAAACTCTCGAAGAATAGGGTGACCATCAAGAGCGATTTCTCGACTCTTTCTCTCATCCATATCCTCAAGAGTTACTACAAAAAGCTGACATCCTCTACGCATACACCGCTTAAGTTGCATAGTGGAAATCATACGTAAGGATATTGATCTCTGAACTCCAATGATCCCCACTTTCCTGCCATGGTCATCTAAACACTCTACTGTCTTCTGACGATAGTCCACATGAGCACTGTGAGATGATAACCAATCCATCCCCAACACCACTCCACAGGATCCAAAAGGAATGACTCGAAGGTCAACAGAAGTGACAAAGGGACCTAGATCCAACTCACAACTAGGAACAAAGGCATCTACGAACATGGGCACCCCGATAGCCAACTCTACCTGCCACCTATCTGCCTGCTTAGCAGACGTGAGTCCACACCGCTCCACAATGGACGAAGAAATAAAAGAATCCGATGCACCGGAGTCAAAAAGCACTGAGATAGGGATATCACACAACACACCTGCGGCCTCAATAACTGTCCCCTGATGCTCAGCCTGGCAGTTATCAACTACTGCAAACACTCTGTGGGACCTACCAGCATCCCCTACTGTAGGCTCTGATGCAGCTGGCCTCTGATTCCCTGTCTGGTGGAAACGCTGAGGACACTGCGCGGCTATATGACCATACTGCCCACAAGAGTAGCAAGCTCCTCTACCTGGTCCTCTACCTCCAGTCGGCCCACTGGACTGCTGAAAGCTTCCCCTACAAGGGGCCTGAGATGCACTCTGAGAAGACTGTCTGGAAAACCCTATTTTCTCCATGCCAGTTCCTGTTCCTTCTATGATGAGGGTTGCCACCTTGCTAGCCCTGAGACTGTTTCAGTTTCTGCTGCTACGGTTGCTGTTGCGACTATTGCTGCTGACTGGGACTGATTCCCATGAGCTCTGTTCCCACTAAAAGGAACACTCCCTATCTGAACTCCTGTCTGTCCACCATGCGCACGGATGAGGTTCTGCTCAACCAATCTGGCTTTCACCACCGCTACCTCCACTGAAACTGGCTCAAAAACTCTAACCCCTCCACTAATGCGGTCATTAAGACCTCTCAAGAAATGTTGTACGAGCATAGTCTCATCGTTGCCAATCCCGGCATACTATTTCAGCTCATAGAATCTATGCTCGAACTGGTCAACTAACATACCAAACTACCGCAATGCATAGAACTCATCCGCCCGAGTCTGTCTCCACTGTGGTGAGAGAAACCGTGCTCTAAATCTCTCTAAGAAAATCTCCCAAGAAACAGTATTGATACTCAGACCAATTTTCTTCTCCTCTAACTTCCACCATATTGAAGAAAAATCATCGAGACGCATGATCACACATCTTGCTCGGGTGTTGCTACTATATGGGAACATAGCGAAACACCTATCCAAACTAATCAACCAAGTCTCTGCCTCGAGACCTGTGCCTCGACCATCGAAGAAGGGAGGGTTGGTCCTCAAAAGATCCTTGATGTGACTCGAGGGAGTTGAATCATGGCCAACTGGAACCTCTCTCCTCCTAGGAGACCTCTCTCTCTCTCTCTCTCTCCTCTGAAACATGCTGATGCGACTCCCCAACCTGAGCATGGATGGGCTGCTCACCTTCAGGCCTAGGGCCTAGCCTAGCTAGAACTTCCTGAAACATCTGCCTCAGCTCTTCCCTTTCGGGAACCTGTTCTTCTACATGCGGTAATGCCTGATGCACTGACTGATCCTGCTCCACACTCACATGAGCGGGTGGTGGTGAAGGACTATGGCGGTCTGAACCTCAGCCCCGTGCCCCACCTCTACCTCTATTGCGGCCACCAACACAGCTAACTCCTTTAGCTTTCCTAACCATGACCAAAACTACAAAAGAGAAAATGGTTCAGATCAATGACAAGGATAAAGCAAGGGAAATCCAAACACTAAGATCTACACACAAGGTCAAACTGAATGGGCTCACTACAATCCTAGAGTACCCAGTGTTGAAACATGGGCTCTGATACCAAATGTAATGCCCCACCACGAACCCTAAAGGATAGCAACACAACAAGGCAACTAAAAGGAGAAATAATTTTTTTTTTAAAGATTAAATGAATTAATCATAACTTTGCACAATAAATAACATAAGCGGAAGACTATCATTAACATCCTAAAGGGTTACCAACGAAGATTACTTCTAATTAAAACTACATCACAATATTAATCCAATTATCCATCTAAATTAGGGAAAGTCAATAACGATTAAATAACTCAAATTCATAAATTGATCTCCAAAAGATAGGTTTAAAGAATTACAACATATATACTTCCAATGATTCATTTATACATAAGAAGAAAGATAATTGAAACAACATATATCCCATGAACTTAAATTACAACATTCCATAAATTACATGGCTTCCATAGAACAATAAAGTACAAAGGTTACAAGTTGCCGATACAATGACCACACAGGCCTCAAAGGTACAATATCAAAAACATGAGTTGCTACACGAAGCAAGAACCAAGATACACCAGTGAAGCCAATCCTTGCATGAAGGTAGAAACAAGATATCCGATGGGAAGTGGCACTACCACCCGACCATGTGATCCCATAATGGAACCACCCCACCGTGCTAGGAGATAGCAGAAGACCCTCAAGCAAGCAAGATAAGTACAACAATACACATGACTCCGCAGTACACAAGTGACTCAACTCACAAAACACTAGTGACCCTAAAGAGAGAGTGTCATCACATGGCTTAAGATGGTTACCCTAGGTAGGTCTCCATAGGTCCCGGCCCCCATCTTGGGTTATCTTGGTAACCTCTCCCGAACCCCCGGCTCCATCTAAGCATCATGCGGACCCTACCATCCTTTCGTGAGGACAAGGTGGTAGGTTTGTCATTCCAGGCCTTCCCAAACACCTTGAGCCTATACAAGCACTCAACCGTGTACAGGGTACATTATCTTAATTAAATTAATAACTACCCACCCCCTAATCAAATTATTAGCTTATCACTTAATAGTTGACTTTCGAGGGGTTATCCTGCCATCCACTTTGGGTGTGGCCCTCGCCCGAAAGCCACTCTCTTTACTAGGACACTAACTGGATAAGACTCTCTATGAGAACTCTATGGTGGGACTGACAACCATAAATAATCCAAACATAACACAGGTGAAGGACTCACAGTCACAAACCCAGGGTTGACAATTAGGGACATAACACATAATGGCTCACATCCTCAAGGTTTAAACATTGACACCTGACCCAGGGGTAAACATCAACAACATAATGACAATTTAAACCATAATGCAATGACATTTAAACAACTAGACTGCAAATATTAAAACACCAAATCCTACACAAGCAATCTTTCTTTAAGCAGTCGACAACATAAAATGCTCGCAATAAGGATTTCTGGAATTAAAGAAATCGCATCTATTTAACATAAAGAAATGATGAAGTCACATGTCTAATAAGGTTGAATTGGAACCACCTTTATGATTTTAAACCCCCAACTAGTTGATGATGATAAAATTACAATTTACTCAAATCGACTATAACCAAGTCAACATTTAAATCAAATTAAACAGATATATATAAGCTAATATAAAATAATTCTAATATAATACATATTCATCGAATACAATATCATATGATTATATTACATTACTTGGATAACGAAAATCAATATTAAATTTAACCAAATTTCTCCTTTATTCCAAAGATTAATAATAACCTCCATATCATTTTTATATATTTTCAAAATACAAGGAAAATAATTCTAATCACTAAATCGAAGGATTATTAATTAACATTAATGTCATTATAACTAACAATTAACTTTAATATTATTATTTAATATTAAATAATAACAATATTATTATTATTGTTTAAATAACAATATATTATTATTTAATATTAAAAAAAATAACATTATTGATTATATTTTAACAGCTAGCAATTATTATATTATTTTTTTTTTTAAACTTAAAAAAAATATAAAAAAAATTATAAACAAGTCACGTGGGGCCCAAAGCTCCCACGGCAGCAAGTGCTGCTATCCCCAAGTATGAGGAAGCAGCGCTTGCTGCATCCTCAGACTCGGGGAAGCAGCGTTGCTGCTAACCCCAAGCTGGGGGAAATCAGCGCTTGCTGTAGGGAGAGGGGGTGCGTGGGCTGGGTTGAGCCCAGCTCCCCGCCACCGCCCCCAATCCCAAACTAAATTTTTTTTTTTGTTTTAATAATTTTAAATTCAGTTTTTTATAAAAACGTCTGAGACAAAAGAAGATATCAAACAGAAATAAGAGATGAAAATCTCTGTTAAAAACAAATAACAAATAATTTCCCCAGCCAATAACCTTTTTTTTTAAAACATTTAGACAGATAGATAAATTATAAAAATCACTGGTAATAACAATTTTGCCAGCAATAAAACATCTGAGACAAAACAGAGGCAAGAAAACTTCACCCAAATCAGCCTAGTTCATTCTTAAAATTAAATTAAATGGGAATAAGCTTAATCTCTAATCCCCAATTGATTTTCTTTGCTCCAAACAAGCATGGACAAGAGAAATTAACTCATAATTATTATTTTTAAACTGAAAATTACCAAGAAGAACTATTTTATAAATGCTTGGCAAAATTTTGCCAGCATAACACTACTAAAACCAAAAACAATATTTCCAACTACAAATAGCAAAAGCCATGAATTTCTTGCACAAGCAAAAATGAAGAGAATAAATTAAATTATGAAACTACTTGGAGAGAGTTTGAGTTTGAATTTTGATAACAAATTTGATAGAATTCTTCTTCAACAATCTCATGGCAAGCAAAGACTCAACACCCAAAACTCATAAACCAAGCTTTAAACAATAAACAGAGAATTGGAAGAAAGCATTGATTTTTTTTTTTAAAAAATAAACAAGGATTCAACCAACCTCTAGAGTTCCCAAGAAGGAGTTGTATGCTTCAGCAGAATTCCAAGCTAGTTCAAGACCAAAATCCACCTTTCAAGAAATTTTTCTAGAATTTCTTTTTCTCCTCCAAACAAGCATATCTTCCCCAAAATCTTCTCCAAGGTAAAATAGTAAAACAATGTTTTAACCTAATTTTCTAGGTTGCAATATTTCTCTATTTAAAACCATTAAAATAAAACAATTGACTTTTTTTTTCTTTTTCATATTCCTCTAAAAATAAATGAGAATTCCCTTTTTTTTTTTGAAAATTACATTTCTCATATTTAGCAATTAAATCAACTTTTCAACTAAAATGGAAATCAATAAGTTAGCTTTATTTGTATTTATTAAAAGCAATTAACTCTATTTATTTTACTTCTTCCGTTGGATTTAGACATGATTACTTTTCCAAAATAAACAACTATAGGTTTAAATCTAATAAACTAATCAATTAAGCTTGGTTCAAGACATAAAGGCATAATAATGAAAGAAAATCGCTTATACCAACAAAGAGTGACAACTTAAACTTAAATAAATAACCGAACCACTATGGCATGCAAATCGAGGAAAAGCAAAAAGACTCAAAATTTGAACAAAAAGGGATGGACGACCGACAGATGAAACTCACACGAATAGACTGAGGGTAAGGACTAGGGTCAATAGCTATCTCCTCCACTCCCATCGGACATATAAGGCACACTCAGACCTGTGAAGCCAGGTGGAGACGATACCCCGTACCTACCCGGTACTTGTACCTGCAATATCTTGCATTATCGAATCACACATGCATGCATATAAATATAGAATACATGACATGCACACCGATGAAGGAGAATCGCGACGTTCCCTGTCTCATCGAAATGAGTGAAGGAAAATCGTCCCCTTGCATCCAATACAATAGCAAACACGCAACATATATATGACACATCACCTAGATAAAGTAAGATGTCAGTACAAAGCGATAATCCATGAAATACTAGAAATCACCAGTGCTAGAATACTGAAAATAACTCATGCATCTAATATCCAGATAAACATGAAATAATATCAAATACGTCTGAAAAATGTCAAGCAATAAAGTGTCAACTGAATAGCAAACTACAACATAAAATCAGTCTAATAAGTCCGATCGAGAAGGGGTACTACATTGACACAAATAATTTCAGGTTGGTGACTTTGTTTTAAGAGAGAATCCTAAAAATCAACAGTTTCAAGAACAAAAAGGGAAGTTTGATCCCAATTGGCTGGGTCCCTACATCATTATTGTAGTCTTTGGCTCTAGTGCCTACCAAGTCTCAACACCAGAAGGAGAATAGTTCCAAGAACCGATCAACACCATCCACTTGAAGAAATTATACACTTATCATTCTTTTCTCCAACAATCTATACAGCTAAAAAGTCCTAAGAAAAATCCTAAAAATCATAAAAAAGAATAAAAAAGAAAAATAACAAAAGAGAAAACAAAAAAAAAATTAAAATATGAAGAAAAAAATCAAATGTCCTGGTGAAAACCTGGTAAACAGGCAGCTTGGTAGTTAAAAAAAATGAGAGAATATCTACCAAGAAGGTGAAAACCTATTAAACAAACACCTCTTGTACTGAAGTGCTCCATCTATCAATGCAAATTTGGCATTTCCTATTTTATTTCCTTCTTTCCTGCATCTTTTCTTTAGCTTGTACATATTCTTTAGTCACTTTTGTGACACCTTGGTTCTTCTTGGAACCCTCATGGCGTGCAACCGATCAATGTCCTATCCTCAGGGTAGTCGACTAATCAAACTAAATGTCCTAAGCAGTTTAAACAAGTTATATTTATGTCAGTAGTACCAGGTCGTCCAATCTATGTCAGTCACCTGTCTGCAAACCACTATAGAGTTTTACCACTGAGTAAATAAGCAAAACAAGAACAATGAAAACAATCACTAAAACTATTTGAGATTTGATTGAAATTTTCTTTGTGTTTTGTCTTTTTAGATTGGTTTTCAATTATTATTCCCTCTGAGTAACTCGAGGAAGTATATCTTTACCAAGAGGAGCAAGGACTATGGACATAATACTTTAATTTATTTTCTACTTGTAGGAGTGATTCCGATGATCTAAAAATATCTCATAAGCTAGGTGTTTGTGATAAGTTCCTTCACATCAAGGTGAAATTTCCACACATACCTCAACTATGTTTATTTGTATGCTACAAGGAGGTTGGAATCATTTGAACCTTGTTTTTTTTTAGTAAAGTCCTTTATCATGCAATTTGAATACATACTTAATCTGTCCTAGGATATGAATGATACAAGGGTCATTGTGGACAATATAATCAACATTGCATATAAAAAGGCACAAACTCTGCTTTGTCTGGTGTGTTTGCACGCAAGCAACATTCAGGTCATTTTGGCTCTTTATGCCTTGGTGCTTATGATCACTTGCTATATTAAAACAGATGTGACATTCAGGTCATCCTATCTCTTTGTACCTTGGTGATTATGTTTATTCCTACATTTCCACTCAGTGATGATAAAAATGAATTAAAATCCAGTGACTCAATCCTAGTTTGCATACATGTCCTAGTTTTCATTCATACTATGCTTTGGATTTCAAGTGATTTCAGCATGATAGCAATATTTTTGGGTGAGTCGAATCTAAATCAATCATCATTTCACTACCAAGTGCTCAATTGTATCATCCTCATTGACACAATCAAGTACCTATGTATTGACATCACAAATCCTACATGAGATGTTAGTTTCATACAAGAGCATGTCATATAGATCCATCAATCCATTGCGTATTCATTTGCATTCATACTATTACATGAAAAATAGCAAAAAACAAACATTTGCATTATTAGATCATCATTTTCATTCATCAAATCATTTATTTGCATATGAAAAAGAAACAAAAACATCCATATTCATCAACATTACATACATACATACTGAAAAGGAATGCATTCATATAGAACAACAACATTCAGAAAGACATCTCATAGATCATCTCATATCAATAACACAAGTACAAATGAGCTCAAATCATGGAATCATATATATATATCTCATCAAATATCAACATCAAAGGGTACAAATTATATCAAATTTCATAAATGTTGTATATCAGGGAAAGAACCGTATAAAATACAAAAATGGGGTACAAAATCTGGGAGATATCTAAAAATCTAACTCTCCACCTCTCCCTCATCACCTGGAGGAGGAGGTGGTTGTTGTTGGGCATCATCCTGTCTGGGTACCCTAGTTCCCTCTAATCAAACCATGTACTGAGAATAAGGCACTACCTGCCTATATGTCGGGACCACCGCACTATAGGCTGCTATGTAGTATGTTGCCCTAATTGTCTGATGAACAACCTCACACTAAAGGCTATCACGCTTTGCTCTCATACTCTGTAGTTGGTGATCTCTCTCTGTGATCCACTGATATCTCTCTGCTATATGTACCTACATCACTACCATCTATGTTTTCAAGCCCCTAACTCTCCCTCTCAAGACACAAATAATGTTTGCGGGTGTCTAACCTCCTTCTCCTCCCTCCTCGCCTCTACCACCTTGCTCATCTCTCATCTATTTTACCTTTCTAGGAGCATCCTCACCACCAAGGCCCTCTACCTCACCCATCTCAACATCCACTACAGCCTCTCCTCTCCTATCATCACCTACATCTCCACCAACTACTCCTAAAGATCCTCCCTCTCCCCTCAGCCACTGTCGTCCTGCTATTGGTGCTCTGCTTCTACTCGCACCCAGATCTCCTCCACCCCTCCTAGGTTCTGCCTCTCTTTGTACTCGCGTAGGCACATCATCACCCTCATCTATATGAGGGGCATGCTCTCTAGGATCTGTGAATCAAAGAAAGGGATGTCTTTGAAACCAATCACTATACTAGGGCAATACTCCTGCATCTGCAACATCCTTAAGGTACTCCCATCTCTATGGCTATTAACCTGCTAACTCCTACATGGCCAAGCCATATGACATTCTAGGCCCCCCTCCTCATCTCTCCTCATCCACAAATCTAGCATAAACTGTAAACTCCTAGGAGATAATCTGTGGCCTCCCATACTGCCTCAAAACCCTACTAACTACAAAATGCTAAATAATAACTGAAGATCTACCCAAAAGTGGCCGCGTCATAAATATATCTCTCTGCTACCTCCTCTAATCATCCCACATCTCTAGACCCCTATATGTTATCCATACTATTGCTATCAGGTCATCTAACTATCTCCTCCAAAAATTAGACTTGCCTAGGTGGGGCTATGTGATATAATCACCTAATATCTATATACAATAGGTTGGCCATCTTGTCGCACATCATCCACAATCAGTCTACAAACTGGGATGTGCTCCCAGGCCCAAATCTGCAAAACTAGAACACCTGTCATCATACTCTTTGTCCCTCTATAGGAAATCTCTTGCATCTCATGGTACATATACATGAGTAAGCATGAACCCCAACCTAATCTGTCTGGATGAGTAAGAAATCTCTCCAACATCCTACCCCATCCACATAAGAATCCCTATTGTCCCCTATCAGGCATCATGAAGTAGCCAATAATGCTAGCCAAAATGCAAGAAAGAGGGAACTGTGCTCCATACCTACTCAACAGATCATCCTTAGTGATAGACCGATCCAAGATAGTGTCACCATAAAATATGCATCTCAGTGCCTCAATGCCCTATCGTGGAGTCACATCATAATCAACCTTATCTCCTGCAAATGGTATCCTCAAAATCCTATATACATCCTCAGAAGTGATAGTTGTCTCCCCAATCGGTAGGTGGAATGTGTTATGCTCACTATGGAATCGTTCAACTAAAGTTGTGATTACTCCATGATTCATATGGATATTGGGCATCTGAAGCAAGTATCCAAATCCACAAAATCCAATATGTCCTCTCTCTGCGTCTGATAAGTCTCGCACTAATCTCATAGTAGGTGAATATGTACATCTAAACTAAATATCAGGCATGTGAACTTGCAACATTATTCACAAAATCATCACTAAGTGATCAAATTTGAGCTAAGAATGTGTCAAAAGTGCTAACGAATCCAAATTTACAAGAATGAAAATCAAAATTTGATGTTTTGATCATTAAAAACATACATTGTTTTCCATAAGAGTAAGTACAGTCAAGCAGAAAGTTGTATAATTAAATATTATGCAATACGAGAAAATAATCCAATACGAGAATTCATAACATGTCAAACGATTAAATAGTTACTGAAGAACATCCTCATATGATTCAAGGGTATACACCATATGACAAACCATACATGACCATACGAGAAAATATAAATTACCAGTTACTCATACAACAACTCCTAGTAAACCAGATGATGAAATGACTAGGGACGAACTTGAACGAAGTTTTGAATGAAAAATTCAAGAAATTTTGAATGAAAGAGGCTTAAGTTCGATCACTTATTGGTGGGGGATAGTTTTGAGGTTGATTATGTCATCTCTGGCACTTGAATCCGTGATCTAGAACAGGAATTGCCATTTTGCTCCAGAGAAGGTTTTTGAAATTTTAATTTTTGAGAGGTAAAAATGAATTTTAAATGACCCCTTCAACCCCTTATATAGGTGAAACACTAATTTTTAAACTTGCTTTGAATTTTAAATGTCCATTTTTGGGATCGAAATTGAAATCTAACGTCAATTTTCTAGTCAAATTTTCACAATGTTCACCACTTGGCACTTTAATCTTCGCATCACTCTTCACATCACTTTGCGCTCAAATCTTTTTTGAAATAATTTTGATCTCAAATTAATTCTCCAATCAATCTTTGTGCTTAGATTGTCATTGATATATCATTTAATTAAATAAAATTGCCTAAAATCACTGTGATCTCACTATCTTTCAATTTCTCTCCCGAGGGGGCATACTCATTACGTCAACATTATCATTGATTACATCATCAAAAGTCGATAAATTTTTCAAATCTTCATCTAAAGTCGAGCATAAAATCTTTTCAATCAAAGATTAATCGAACTTCAGTCAATCTCTATGGGCATATCAAGTTTGTCCCCATCTTAATCGAACTTTAAATCGATGTTTAGTTTCATTGCATCAAATCAAGCTGGACATTCTATTTTCCTAATCAATTCTTGTTCAATCAAGTTCATAATCTGTTTTATCTCTTCGCTCAACCAATTCTAGTTCAATCAAGTTCTAGATCGATGTTCATTTCTTGATCCATCAAGTGCAAGATCGGTATCTCGCTCTTCATCGGTCCTAGTTCAATCAAGTTTAGGATCAGTATCACTTTGATCAATACATCACTTCAAATCAAGCTAAACATCTCTCTCTTCATTAGTTTGTGATCCATCAAGTTCAAAACTAATATCTCTTTGACAATAACTATTCTTTGAATCAATAAGCTTCTCACACATCAATTCAAAGAGGGGCAAATGTAATACCCTAAAAATGGTCACCTAAACTATGGGCCCCTAATTTCGGCTACATTACCAAGGTCCTAACCAAAGGCAATTAAATCAATCATGAGCACCTAGTTAATTAATTAATTTCTAAATCATCAATGTCACATGGTGAATAAATCATTCTATATTAATTAAATATTTATTTAATTAATTAATCATTCCAAGTAAATCATTTTAATCAATTATCCTATTTATTTAATTAAATATCCTAGCATATTTAATTAATAAATCAATTTGCCATTAAATCATTAAAAAAAGAAGTAATTTGAAAAAAGAATTAAATTTGGAAAAAGGAATCAAATTGAGATAAATTGAAAAATCTCAGAAAAGCAATTAAATCAATTAAATATCAAAATTGAATAAAAAATATGAAATAAGTCAGTTTTTTTGATTTTATCTTAAATTTAGCTCAATTTCCTTTAAAGCTGAGAAAAGAAGTCAATCACATCAATTCACTTGGATTGTGCTTCCTCTTAGATAATCTGGGTCACTCATCATTCGATCTTGACCGTTGGTCTCTCTCTGGATTTTCTATAAATCCGGGCTCTCATCTCTCATTTAGATTATCCTGGATATTTATTGTTATTATGTTTTTTTTTCTCTAGATTCATTGAGATTTTGTGCATTGAGAATATCACATCTTAGTTTATTGCATATTAGTTTAATCATGTTAGCTTAATTTTCATTCATCTAGCTTAATCTTGAATCCATTTAGCTCAATTTTTGTGCTCATATAGATTAAATCCCCTGTCTTGGTGTAGTCTAGTCACTTATATTGCTTAGAAAAATCTGAGAACAAGTCTATACTTGCATCTTTTAGAAGGCAATAGGTTGATTTGTTATGGTTTTTATATTCATGATTATATCTGTCTAACCATGCATGCAATGATTTATTGAAGTGTTTGTGCCTTACAGCTTCCAAATTACCACTTTTCACACACACATAGATTAGAGACAAGAGTGGACTTGTCTTTGAAGAAGGTGAATGTTTAGAAAAGGATCAAGGAAAATACAAGGTTAAAGATAGCAAAGATCGGAAAAATTGAAGCTTCAGAAACATAAGAGATGTTTGGAGAGCTCCTTCTGCTCCTATTAGGTATACATCTTTTAATGGTAACTATTTTTCATGTAATGGATTTGGAAATAAGGCTAGTGAATGCAGAAGTTAAATTAGAAATCAATCTATTAGCATAAGATGTTACTCTTGTAATAAGATTGGGCACAAGGCTATTGAATGCAGAAATAGGATGATGAGAAATGGATAAGGAATTTAAGCTATGCTTGTTCTTTCAATGGAGTATGTTATGCTTGCAATACATATGGATACAAAGTTTTTGAATACATAATAAGTATAAGATTTAAAAATAATAAGATGAATGCTAGCAAATCTTAGAGAGTTCTGGTATGTCATAATTGTAACAAGATTGGTCACATTACAAGACATTGTAGAAGTAGAATAAAAAAATCTAATTGTCTAGAAAGGAAGATTGATACCAATAAGGAAAATGAGAAGATGAAGATTAAATAGGTGAATAAATCTGATGATAAGACTAAAGAGAAGGTTGAGGATGGCACCGCAACTCCTATTGGTGCAAACCCTTAGATTCTAGTAATTAACTCAAAGAGTTGTGACTGCAGAGTAGATTTTAAAAGCATAAATTTCATTCCCTCTTCGATTGGTGTTGGTTTGTTCTCAGTAGTGCATAAGTATGGATGTGATTTCCAGTGAATTATAAGAAAGTTTGATGGCTCGAAACTTTTTTGGTGACTTTGGGCATATAGTATTATTTTTTTGAGAAAACCCTAATTAACTATATATTGCTTATTTGAAATTCATTTTTGCAATTGCAATCGAAGAGTAGCAAAGTGTGAGGAGAAGAGAAGAATAATTATTAAAAGGTATTTTTCTTTCTCGAAATATTTTCTGATGGTGAACCCTAATATTATCAATGGTAACAATGAAGCAAGGCATAGTCCTAAATTTCAACCATTTATTTCAGTGTCGAGCGATCTGATTGGTGCATTTTATGTTGTTCTCGGCAAATTGGTATGTAAAGAATACATTTTTAGTTACATTTGTGTTTCTTTGGAATAATATAATCACAAAAAACTTAATTATTTCAAGAGAATTCAAGTAGTAGATGGCGCATAGAGATTTAAGGTAAAGTATGCTAGTTTAGGGCATAAGGGTTTGGATGCTTGGAGTGATTTTCCTATGTTTCATGATGAGGAGATAATTAAGATAGTCTTAAGAAGAATTCATGAATATTTTCTATGGTTGGATCAACCATATTAGATTTTGGAGGAGGCCCTAAGGGATATGATTTATTTATCCTCAATTGGAAATGCTCCTATGTTGAAATCTATGAAGAATGATGAAGTAAACAAACTGACTAGTGTTGTGTCTGATAAGAGAGCCTTGAGGATTGATACCATTGTTGAATTTCCAATTTGATATGAAACTATGGGAATATCATTTTAAGGCATATTATAGGAATTGTGAAGGTTCAACTACCTCTACGATAATATTTGTAGCCAAAAAGATGGTAAAAGAAAATATTGATTATGGTCTATGCAAGTTGTTAAGGCAATAATTGTTGGATAGCCTTTGGTTGACAAACACTAAGTTGTACCTCTTCCAGTATGGTTTCACTTGTTGTGTGATTGTTATTTTACTTCCTCAATGCATTACTTGGATTAAACAATATAGTATAAAGAAGAGATGTTTTGGTAAGTGCTCAAATTAGAGGATATTTGTATAATTTGGATTATTGCGATGTTTATTATCACAATTCTTTTCAGATATTTGGAAAGAGATGATTGTGAGGAATTAGATTTATCCAAAGATTGTTGAATGATACAAAGATGACTTTACCTTTGAGTGGACAAGGACAACTGTTTCATTGAAGTTATTATTCCAAGAACTTCATGGGTAGATAAGCTTCCTTATAAAGTATCAAAAGATGAATGAATGAGCATTGTAGAAATAATTCTTAAAAATTCCTAAAGATGTAAATGCAAGAAGATTTGGAACTTATGATGAGATTATGAATATATGTGTTGGAAAGAGATCTACCAAGCTTGAGATGGTGTTGAAAGACAAGAAAGTGAGGAGATCATCTAAGGAAACTTCTGCTTCTTCTTCTAAGATGTCTAAAGGTAAACAGATATCAAAGGAATCTACAAAAGCTATCATTGTTGAGAATGATGAAGAAAACTTGGAGAAGATGAGTTTGTAGAAAAATGCTACAACTAGGAAGTTGGTGATTGTCTCCCTTGCCTATTTTTAGAAAGTCTCATTTGATGAAGACAAATTACTTGAGATGCTTGCGATGCTTGATTGTTTGAAAAGTGTTGGTGAGTTGTATCTCATTATTTTTTCTTATGATCAGGATATTATTGAACATGTGTGTGTTACATATTTTCTTTGAAACAATCTTGTTTCTTTAAATGTTGCTTATGTTCTTTCAAAAGTGTTGATAGAGTTGTTGATTGAGTAGATGGATACTATTGCTGGTAATGATAGCGAATCTAGTGAACCCTGTATATAAGGAAAAATGTCAGAGAAGATGAATGAAAAATGCCTAAAGGAACACCATGATCTTAAGTTGAATTTGGTTAATTTCAGGAACATGATGGAAAATGCATCTCAATTGTACAGATATTGCTTAAGATGGTTTGCAACTACAAAGTAGTACTTCAAAGATGAAATAGACTACATTGAGTCTCATCTTATAGATTTAGACCACTCCTTTAACATTTACAAAGATTCTAATGGTGCAATGAGTTCCAAGGCTTGGGATATCCATTCTCAATTGCCTATGAGACAAAAGTAGAGAGAAGAATATGTGAAAATATTTTGTGAACTCAAGGATGCCATGGAATAGTAGTTGTCCACTTTTCTCAGGTCATTGACTGATGTAGAAAGAGTTGAGAAGAGTGATGTTAACACAAATATTTTTGATGTTGCAATGAGTCTGTGTGTTGATTGTGAATGTTAGAGTAGGATTTTATCTGATGCTATTTATGCATGAAACTCTTCTTTTATTGGTTTGAAGAAATAGTACAAGGACATTTGGGTTGGCAATGTTTGACAGGTATTTCTATTTTCTTTTTGGAGTTTTAGTTTTTGATCTATATGGTTTTTGGCTTGAGGAGTTTCCCTTTGTCAATGTTGCTAAAGAGGGAGAAATATCGATAAGGGGAGAAACAAAGGAATATGTTTGTTACAAAAAAATTATTTTGCCATCAATGACAAAGGAAAAGATTGTTGAACATATGGATGTCATTGTTGTCATTGATGTCAAACCTTTCTTGTTGGTGATCTGAATATATGTATATGTGTTCACTTAATAGATGGTATGTCTAGTTATTGGTCTGAATGTTTGTTTTTATATTTCTATGCTACATAATTGATTGAAGATTCACGTTTTGTTGATAAGATGATATGAGATGATGTAAGGTGATGATGTAATGTGTTTTTAGAAGTCTAGTATTTCCTACTTGGTCTGAAAGTAATTCTATTCTCTTTTATGTCTACTCTAGTGAAGCTTATTATGGTTGAAATGAATTTTTGTAGTAGATATATATTTTCGATGATCATGTCATCCATTTGGATTGATTTTCTCATCATGACTGTATTGCAGATCAAGATGGTGTGGCTCTCTTAGGGTGAATCATTTTTTTTAGGTTCAAAATAAGACAATATGTGTTCAACAAATCAAGTGTTGTACCATTTTGTGTGTATTGGTCTGAGTGGTTGTGCATAAAGGTTTTTTGTGTTAATTGGAAGGTGTATCAACTTGGTGTGAACCCTCACATGTTTCTTTTACCTTTTGGATGATGTATTGTTGGGTTGATCCTATGCATATTTTCATATTTCTTTGGCCAACCTAGCAAATTTTATTTTGGATCCAATTGATATATATTGAGTGAATTGTTTGTGTTATAGTATGAAAGACAATAGATGTGAAAGTGGTGTGTAAGTGGTGGATGCAAAATTTGTGCAAATATTTGGAGATGTGATGAGCAGACATATGAGTATACATTATGAATTGTTATCTGCATTTTAACAGATGTTATTTTGTATACAATTTGATCTACTATTTCTATAATATTGTAAGAGTAGTTTTGTATCTTGCCCTAAACAAGTGATATTTAGTTGAGAAAGTCCCTATTTGTATCTTGCATGAGGTTGTGTGCCTCAATTTACAAGTCCAGAGTACTAAGCTCTTTTTGGTAAGAAGTCTTTGTTCATTGTAAAATAGTTATTATGTATTATGAGTTGAATCTCATCATGGTTTTTCCCAGTTTGGGTTTGCATAAAAATATTGTTGTTCTTTTGAGAGTGTTTGGATGTTTGAGTTGTTTGAGTTGTTTACTTTCATACACATGTTTTGGGATAATTGTTGTTCAAATAAGTTAACATGATCATGTTTTTGTAAATGTTGATTCACTTCCCCCACCCCCCCCCCCCCACCTCTAAGCTTCTGATAGTGTTTAACATTTCTCTCTTGAGTTTCTTGGGGAACAATTCAACGTGTAACTTAGACTCAACATCATTAAAATTTGAAGCATGATAATCTATGAGTTAGTAACTTCTTCTCATGAGACTCTCAGATTCATAGCAACGGGTTATTAAACTTGAAGAAGGGAAAACAGAGAGTGAGATGGATTAGTTAGTAAACATACAAATCAAACACACATGAAAACATGAATAAGATGCTCCACTTGATGTGCTCCTTTGATTGATTTGGATGCAGAATGCTCTCCTTTGTGCTCAACAAGATAGATTGACGGATTTGAGTGATGGATTAAAGATGGATGGATTTGAATTGAAAGATTAGAGAAAGAAGAGGAGAAAAGAGCAGAATAACAATGCATGAGAAGTGGATTATTTGTGAGGATAATATGTTCCAATTTATAGATTGGAGGAGGCCAATGGAGGGCCAAGATTGATTTGATTATGAAGGCTTGAGATTGATTTTAGATAGAAGGCATGGATCAAGGGTGCCTTGGAAAAATAAACAGGAATATAAAATTCCTTGAAAAAAGGAGGGAGAAATTTGAATTTTAAATATGAGGAATTAAAAATTCCAAAATAAGGATGCATTGAGGGATTCAAAGAAATTTGAATTTCTTTGAGAGACTCAATGTTGATGTGACATGAGTGGAATAAAAAATAAGAGAATAATGATAAGCATGATTATGAGAGATTCAAGAAGGATTAATTAGGTTAAGTGGGATTAGGAAAAGTGATTTGTAGGAATCACATGACTAGGTTAATTAATTAGAATTAATTATGTGAGTGGGGATTAGAGGAAATAATTATTGGAGGGGACTTTAGAAGAATAGGGGAATAATTAATTTATTTGATAAATTAATTATTAGACAATAGTGATAGTATTAATTAAATTAAATTTAATTAACAATGAGAAGAATAAGGATAACACAATTAAATTGATTAATTATGTTGAAAGGCTTAAACTAATTAAATATTAATTTTAGGTGTCTACAAAACTCATAAATAAGTTACAAATATAATATGCATTGAAAATGATGCAATTAATCAAGTTATATGGAATGACAAATATGTGTTGCAATAACAATATCAATGTGACTGATTAACTAGATGATTAAATACAAGAAAATAAATAATAAATTTAAAAAATTAATTGATTCAACTAAAAAATATATGCAAGTAAATCAAAATATAGATATGCTACCAAATAAAAAAAATTACAAATTAGGGTTCACCAAAATGATGAATGTGTAAAATTGAGATCATAGGCCTATGGATGCTAACTAAAATATCAAATTTACATTACATATCATTGGAACATTAAGAGGTTCAACTATAGTCTTGATAGGAGAGTCGAACACTTATATTGTATTTCTTTTTTGTAATGAAATTGAGAGTGTGAAATGTGTATGTGAGATCTAGAGCTAATGGTCACAAAATGTGTGGTTTTAGAAAAATAATAAATGTGTATGTGAGATATAGGGCTAATGTCACAAAATGTGTGGTTTTATGATGGCATCCCCATCATAAAGTAGATTGCGATTCTCCTCAGGTTAGTAATAATTTGGAATTTCGTACAACTTTCTTATGACCATTAATTAAAGGTATCATGATATTTTCATTCATTTTTTAAAGATATTTTTTTTTATATCACTTAAATAAGAGTTTTAAAATTCGCAATATATATATGTAAAATAAATTTCATTTTGTATGGAAGTATAAGACATAATAGTGTATATTTTTGTATTTTAAGTTTTTGTTTTCTGCTATTTTGTATTAGTGTTATAAATTCTTAATTTTTATAGTCAGTATGATTAATCTGGTATATTAACTTAAATTTATTTTTATATCTACATCAATTATAATCATTACTCATTAGTCACATACTTTCCAATTTTCATTTTGACACTTTTTCACATTGGACTATGGAGTATGACATGACCAAATCCTTGGACTAGATGACATGTATGAGGGTAAGTGCACCAAGATGCTAGATAATTTAGTGTCCACTAGCCAAAAAAAGGCCTAAAATGGACAAAACACTAAATTAAAAAACCACATATTTATTAAGGCTTGGACAATCTGAGCCAAAACACATATGTGCTATTTGAGTTAAAAACACATATTGTTATTTGAAATAAAAGCATGTATGTTCTTTTATGACAACAAGCTCAATAAGAATAACACGTACATGTAATGATAAACAAGAAAAACACACATATTTTGCTAACATAAAGTTGCAAAATGAACATGCCTCTACTCAGGTTTTTAGTTCTAGAAAGAATCAATGCATTTTGAATGCTAATGCCTTTGGCCTCCCTAAGGAAACAAAGGAATGCTTTAACCTAGGGTATGTAGGAAACAAAGGAATTCTATTAAACTAGATTCTATAGGAAATAAAAGAACACTATAGAATTGAGATTTTGTAGGAAACAAAAGAATGCTATGGAGTCATAGTTTCGTAGGAAACAAAGGAACACTATGGAACCTAAGGTTCTGCAAAAAAGAAAAGGAACACTATGAAACCTAGATTTCATAGGTAACAAAGGAGCACTATGGAACTGGGGTTCCACATGAAACAAAGGAATGCTACGGAACTAGAGTTTTGCATGAAACAAAGGAACGGTATGGAACCATGGTTCTATAGAAAAAAGAGGAAATACCATAGATTCTAGAGTTTCATAGGAAACACTATGGAAACCAAAATTCCATAAGAAACGAAGGAAAACAAAAGAAAAATATGGAACCTGGAGTTCCATAGGAAAAATAGGAACACCACAAAACTTGGTTTTCTATAGGAAACAAAGGAAGCACTACGAAAACAAGATTTCCATAGGAAACAAAGGAAAACTATGGAACCTAGAGTTCCATAAGAAACATAGGAAACACTATGGAACCCATATGAGTCTTGAGCCCATGTTTATCCACTAGTGCATCAAGAGTGAAGATTCTAAGACTTTCTATTCTAGAGACTCATTATAGATCACTTAGAGATCAATAATGTAGCTCGGTAGCAGTACAAGTTTATGGTGACATGGACAAAACACTAACAAAAGATTCCTAGTGCAATTAATTCCTAGTCGATCACCATGCCTACATCATGGTCCCATACTACTAGTGTTGATGTGGCAATTCAGCTAAGTTCAAACATTCTTGTTGTCATCCCTGCATACATTCGCATAGCTAGGAGCATAGTGAGACCACAAGATCTACCATGACCCACAATCAATGATTAATCATAGAAGGAGTGGTAGTGATGATGATGACCTCCCACCCAAACAAGACATCAATGATGTTGGAGTCACAAACGAGTTCACAAGGTGGTGACAAGCCACAAATCTAGGTTTTATCTTCCAACCAGACACTTCTGGAGGTGACCTACGATCCGAATGTCTAATGGAGATGGGGACCATTAAGGCACATGCCAAGAAACTAGTGGAGGAGAGGAGGAGGTAGAGCCTAAGTGGCAACCTCGTCAGTGAAGAATATTATCTCTGATGGCAGTGCCAATCATCTCGGTAATCTCACCATTAGTATCTTGCATTATTATGCCTTTGGTGAGGTCACTACCATATGCTCCTCATTATGGAGTACCTCTAGCTACACCATAGGAGACACTAGGGGCTTCAAGTACTAGGACCACCCATGGAGATCTCGATTGGTAGATTGGCAATCCAGGTATGATTGTGATTTTGAGAATGATGTAAATGCTTTCATTTGATAAACACATATATGCATGATTATGATGATGGTGTAGATTTTTTGATTGATCCCTTATCTCATGTGATTGTAGTGCATGTAGGAGAGTGGCTTGGCTTCATCAACCAAGCACTATTAGAGATTGTACCAAGTTTTTAAATATGAGGCCTGTTCCTAGATGTCTACTGGCCATAGCAAATGGCTACGAGGCACAGCTATCCATTCGATCTAGGAGCATGACATAGGAAAACCTATGAGGAGACTTGGGTTGTTCTAGTGCAACAGGAGGCCTAGCTAAACATGGTGACAAGCCAGAGGGACTAGGGAGCCACTGAGCTTAGGATCATCCTCATAGAGAGAGACTAGATCACAATAAGGGTAGAGAGTGTTGAGAAGGAATGTGATGCCCAACAAAGCTAAGTCTAGGACCTTAGTAGGCAAGTTGAGGCTACATAGAGAAAAACCACTAGTGATCTCAATCATCCTTGAGTGTGACAACTAATGGATGACCTTGTAGTAGCATTTCAATGTGAGAACACCCTTGTTAATATTAGAGGATCTGGTTAATACTAAGAGGTGGGGGGGGTGAATCAGTATTAACAATAATTTCAAACTTAAAACTTGAACTTACAAAGCTTCACCAAATCAATCTTAAACCAGTAATAAACTCTTTACCATTACCAGTGATCACTGATAACCAACTGTTAAAATGGTTTATTAAAATTTCTCATTAAATGTTCATCAACATGCATAAAATAAAAGTAAAACATTCACCATATGAACACCAAGTTTTTCATGTGGAAACCCAAATAGGGAAAAACCATGGTGGGAATTGTTACCCACAAAAATTGTGCACTCTTTCGGAATGTGCCCTGTTCGGAGCCTAGCCTAGTTAGAAGCTTACAAAGATGCTATGTTAGGAGCAGACCCTGTTAGGAGTCACTTGGTTAAGGGATTTAGATAATGAGCCTTGTAAGGATCAACCTTGCAAGAGTATTTAACACTCTGATGTTGAGGTACCTGGTTAAGGGATTTACAATGTAAGGCCTATTAGGACCTACCCGGTTAAGGGATTTTGTTGTTGTAATTGTTAGAGAACAACATTGAATGATCTAGGTATAGCACTTAACTACTTGTTTTATCAGATCCAATTGTTGCTCCAAATCTGCTACACTCTGGTAGCTCTCATACTTTGGTTCGGCTTCACACTCTTCTCAAAACCACTGACACAACAAACATCAACTCTACTGACATAAATAACCTTTACAACTTAGTCGGTTACAAAACCCTAACACTTACAACATAGATCATCACAAATCTTTTACAACTCATTACAAATCATCATTGATCATCATATGGATCATTACAATCAGTTACAAATCAATTACAACTATTGAATGATCACCATACGTCGATTTAATACAAAGTCAAACCCTTAGAACACTCTGTTAAGAACCTTGCATAGTCCCAATAAATTCTCTCTTAAAACATGTGAAAACATCATTCAAACACTTCACATGTTTGTGCCACGTTATCACCAACTAATAATTATAATGTGATCCATCGTCGAACTCATAATCATTACCGATTATAATAATTATTTATCAGTCCTTAAACCCTAGCAAAAATACAATAGAAATCATAACCAAGATTTTCGATAACCAAAACATGATGTGGTTCCGATCAAATACATATTAAAATGATACAAACTCACATTCCAAACCACAACACTTCAATCATCACCAATCGCCAGATCTAATCAAAACATTCCTTATTTACTGATTAAGGTCCTAATTCCCATTTCACTATCCTCAATACCGGTAAAGCATTTCTGGTAGACCAAAAAGACTTAGATGACAAAATTCAACATAGTAAACATTAGTTGCCATCAATGACAACACAAATAACTAATCAAAGTCATCCAATCATGCAATCTCAATCTCTTCATCACAATGTCATCACAAATAGTCCTTTATTGGTTTAGTCATCATTCTTCAGGTTCAGTCATCAGTATTCATCTGCATCACTTATACCAATCATGCCAACATTCTCCCCCTTTGGAATTGATGGCAACACTAACATAAACATTAACTAAAATCATGTTGCTCAGATCTGGAACTTCTCTGCTATACTTCACTCTTCTGTCGGTTTTACTCTTCTCTTCTTCATTTCTTCTCCCCCTTTTTGTTACACATCTTCTCCTCCTTAGGTTAATATATTTCTTCTCCCCCTTTAACAATAATGCCAAAGGTGCATATGCATCATCGGTCATCAAATCTACTATTGTTGTCTTCAACATCCCTGCAAATCATATCTAAGTTGCTCCCCCTATGGAGTAGCCACCATTTCATAAATCTATAGTGAAATTTTTTTAATAAGCATACTAGATTGATGCATCTCCTACATCTTAGTTCTTCTTATATAGGGGTCTAACCCCTAATTTACCTCTGAGGTACTCAAAGGTAGTCTTCGGCAATGTTATTTTGAAAATCTTTGCTAGTTGCTCTTTGCTTGTCACATACTCCATTTTTACCTATTTTTATTGTACTCTCTCCCTTAGAAAGTGATATTTCAATTCTATCTGCTTAGTTCTTGAACGTAATGCATGATTTTTTGAAATATTAATTTCACTTGTATTGTCACAATAAATAGTTACCAGTTCAGACATATCAAGTTTAAAACCTTCTAATACATGTCTCATCTAGATTGTCTGCATGCAATTCATTGATGTTGTAACTGTTGGAATCCAAGAACATTGAGAGGGGGGGTGGTGAATCAGTGTTCTACCAGAATGATCAATTTTAACCTTATTAAAACATGCATTCACCAACCAGTATACCAGTACATATAGAATTGAAAGAAGTAAAGCAACCAACAAGCCAATCACACAAATGAATACTAACACACAAAATTATACGTGGAAAACCTCAAAGAGGAAAAACCATGGTAGGATTTGTGACCCACAATATCAATCCACTGCCCATATGAAGAGATATAGGGGCCTAAATTTGCAGGAAGGCTTACAGCCTAGAGCACATTGCTCAATCACAAAAGGAGCCTCACTGACTACATACAAATCCAGACTACAATCTGGAGAAATGATTGAATTGCAATGATAGTATCTTCTATGCCTGAATATAGTTTTGGTTAAGCTCTGTTTGTTCTGGTTTGAAACCCTAAACTCTTACCAGAATACCCTCTTACATAAATATCCTCACATACATGATCTCTCTCATATATTTTGCATTACATTCCATAACCTTACATATCCACTTCCTTGCCTATACATACACATTACAAAATGATCTAATCAACTAACCTATATACCCCTTTACAATCTGTCATGCCTCATGTCGGCTTACAAATATAATTACAATATGAATATACATGTCGGCTTAATAACATAAACACATGAATACCAAAAACAATTTCTGATGTCGGATCTCCCAAATGATGTCAGCCTCCAATACCGATAACCTGAATGTGAACCATGTCAGCTTGCAATGCTGGTAACCTGAGAATTCCTTCCAACTTGTCAGTATTGGTGCTAGTGAAGTGTCTATCGGTATACTAGTAAACCAAAATATGAAGCCGGAACATGTTGCCATGTTTCCATCAATGACAACATATTGAAACAAACCAAATGAGTGTTAATTGCCAACAATCTCCCCCTTTGGCATTGATGGCAACACTCATGTGAAAAATGATCATGGTTTCCATATGTCGGTTTCATCCTGAGCTTTCTCCCCTTGAGCTAAATATCTATCTAAACAAAATAATCCATACCTTTTGAATATTTTTCACCTATACTCCCCCTTTGACATCAATGCCAAAAATACCAAAAACTGGGACGAAGAATGAAAGACTGTACAATGAATATCCCAAAATACCTTACCAAAGCTAAATATATTTAAAAATATCCGGATATGCCTTCTCCAAAAGCTCTAGATAAGTATCCCAACCTAATTTGAAAGTGTTGGAAATAGATACAAGTCCATTTAGCATATGAGCAAATGAATCTTTCTCATTAAGCTCTGTCAGTGTGGGCTTACCAACTATATCTATGCACTCTTTTTTATGTACACTTAATGAATCCAACTGGGGACTCACCAATCCTCTAAGACCTTTGGCTCTCATTATTTTATCTTTTTCTATCTCAAGAGCTAAAACCTGGGCTTTCAAAACCAAAATCTGAGCATCTATAGATGCAGTCAATGAGTGTGAACCATCAAAAGAATTGATGATACCTACAATCTCCTCCTGAATATCCTTAATCATTTTATCAAAATTAGTTGTAAGTAAACCTGTGTTACAACATACTCTATAAATATTAGTGCACTGTCTTTAAGAGTTATCTATCAACCTCAACCTATCATTAATCTCCTTCCTCTCCAACTCAATCATCTGATCAAATGTAGCTCTCTTTTCCTGTGTAAGCCTCTCCAGTGCCTGTCAGTTTGATATTTGTTGTAAAGACTGGAAGTCCTTTGAAATGTGCTTTGTGATTATCTTAAGCTTGTTAGATGGGCTTCCTTCATTGTCAAATTTTCAATCTGGGGCAAGTCTATGCAAAAGAGCGATAGACTGATCAATAACCCCTTTATCCATAGATCCCTCCTTCATCATTTTTTGTGCGGCCATCATCTTGAGTTTAATAGAGCTCATCTCCATTATGCTTTTCTTTTTAACTTGTGAGGTATCAATTGATAACAATGATGGACTCATTACTAGTTCCCTACAGGATTCCCCTTTCTTCTCCTCTGATGGTTTAACTTTTGTAGCTTCCTCACTTACACCGATGGCTTCGCCACTTGGTTCAGTCTTAGTAACTATCGGTTCCTCCTTAGGAACTATGTTTTCATCCTATACATTTTGATCTGGAGGATTGTTGTCCTCAACATTAGTAACCTATATACTTGCAACCTTTACACTTGTTATCATTGTTTAAAAAATGGGTTTTCTATTCCTATAATTGGCTAAGTTTTTGAAATTTTGAATTAGACACACTATCAACCGCTTCAAGTCTGTGTTGGGTCATAAGGGTTTAGGGTTTTAATTTTAAATCGTTCAATGTTCGATCAAAAAACCCTCTGGTTTCTATTCCTTTGTTACTTTATCCACTTAAGTGATGGGTCTTGGGGTCGTAAGAGGTGTCCCCCCATGTCATTTGCCTAGGTGGTTATTGAATTAATTTTAAAAAATTTAGGCCTTATGTCTTTTCTTCCTAATGTTGTCAGGCCCAGTAAGTTGTGCGCAGCTCTCAGATGGATCTATGGTTTTTGCTATTTCATTAGGCGAAGTTGCGTGTGGTTTAAGACTCTCGAAATGGCGAAAGGGAAAAGTGTGTTCTATGGTGCATTTGGTCCGGTTTAAAAGGGCTTCATCTCGTTCAAAATCTAACGGCTGGCATTATTTCGCAGCCAAAACTTGCAAGTGAAATACCTTTCGCGAAATGGCGAAAGGGCTTGGTGGGACCCTACAGCGAAGACTTTCCAAGTGACTAAAAGGTGATCAAGTCCAATCTGATCCAACGGTTCACGTTGTTTCATGGCTGATAGATGCTCGAAGGTTATGCCCCGCGAAATAGCGAAAAGGTTTTTCGGTCTACGAAAAAGGAAGTTTTTATAAGAGCATAACAAATGCGCAAGTCTCATTTGATCTGATGGTTAGCGCAGCTTCACAGGATGAAGATGCTCAACAGTTAGCTTTCACAAAGTAGCAAAATGACATGGCACTCCAAGCAGGCAGTCCAGCTGGTCGGGATAGCGAGTAAGATGATGGCACATGGCAGAAGGTCAAAATAGTCAGCAAGTCAGATTTAAGGATTAAAAGGTGGGTCCCAGAGGTGAGTCATGCCATGGGATAAGAAATGACTTGGCAGATACAGGTTTCAAGGATGAGGTGGAATCCAGATGTGTCCTCTCAGCGAATAAAAGGTGAACATTTCAGTTCGAAAGTGGCTAGACGCTAGGTGGATGGAGTTGAGTCAGAGGGCCCACGTCTGCAGAGTTCAGTTAAGTTGTTAAGCATCGAGCAAGTTAAGAATAATCTAACAGCCTGCATGAATTCACAATGGTAAAGTGCTCATTTTTTATGCCCTACAAAATAGCGAAAAGGTTTTTGGGCCCTGAAGACAGATAGAGCATGAAGTTAAAAGGGGATCAACTCCATTTTGATCCAAGGGCTCGCGTTGTTTCGTGGTTGTGAACCAACCGAAGGATATGCTTCATGAAATAGTGAAAGGAAGAGAAGGTTTGTCCAAGTGTAATGCTAGATGGTGATGTGTCAATTGACATGTGGTTTCAGAAGAAGGAAAGGGCCCGCCAAGGTGTAACTAGCGGTTATAAGGGAAAGACACATGGCTGACGTCGAACTAAACTCGAATAGTTTTTCCAAAGCTAATGCTTGAATGCCACATGGTATTCGGTAACCAATGAAAGAGTGGCGTAAGTGAAGCAAGCATAAAGGTATCCCTTAAAGTATGGTTATCTTTGATTTGATCCAATGCTTCGCGTTGTTTTGTGGCCCGAAGTTGAAAGCGGTTTAAGCTATGTAAAATAGTGAAAGACTGCTAGCCGTCAAGATAGAGGCACGGTTAGTGAAGAAGCTGACAGTCCCGGTGAGAATTAAATGCCGAGCAATTAAAGTTCCATCCAATGCTTGGTGTAGCTTCGCGAAGGAAAAGTGCTCGAAGGATAAAGCCCATGAAATGGCAAAAAGGAGGTGGGGCCCGGTGCTAAGGCAAAGTTGTTATATCATGTGGTCCCTCAAAAGAGATGAAAATAGGAGAAATAAGGACACCCCAAGGTCAAGTTACCTTGGTGGAATGATAGTAAAAAGAGTGAAAAACACAGGGGTGGTGGAAGCTGCTAGCACTATGCTAGAAACTGCAAAGTTTAGTGTTGCAGTAGCAGAAAGGGAACCTAAGGAAAAAGCTGACCTCCAAGTCAAGTTGGAGACAATTTTGAAGGTCTACAATAGTGCTAAGGAAGAGGTAAGGGGTAAAGATAGCATCATTGCTAAGCTGCAAAGCCAGTTGACAGAATAGTACCATCAAGGTGAGTCTTCAACACTGATGATCTCCTCTTCTCCTTCAAGACCTCCACCTCTAGCCCCATTATTGAGTTCCCACCATCTCCAGCACCTTCCAGTTCTCAAATGATTGAGATCACTCCCCAAGAATTGAAGAATTTAAAACAGGCTCAGGCCTTATATGCCAAGAAGTATGAAGAAAGAGTAAGGGCTACCATTTCAAGTTTTGCAGACACCATGAGTGCCTCACTATTATACAACACATCAGTAAGATTTTAGATATGTGGAATGAGCTTAATGTAGATAAGGCCATTTTGACACCTATTTTTGACAAGTGGAAGCCTAGAGAGCAAGATTTGGAGCTTATTTGTGTATCTTATGATGAAGCAGGGGCTGATACTATCATCAAATCCACTTGTGACACCACAAAGGATCTAATAAAATTGGCAGAAGGGGTAGACAATGCTGACAGGAAAATCAACTTATACAAAAAGGAGTACACTGATCAGGTTTTTGAATTGCTCCCAAGAGTTTTTGTCAGCCCAAATCAATTAAAGGACAAACAAGTGTGGCTTAAGGAATTAGAGGCCAAATTGTCAGCCAGAATAAAAGGAATTTTTGACTTAGATGATGCTTCCCTTTTTGTTGTAACAATTCAAGAGATAGAGAGAATCAAATCTCATTACGGTTTTCTCAATTCAGAGGTTAACAAGATGAGGAATTCATGGAAAAGGTTAACCAAGGCTAAAGAAAAAGTGATTAATTTTACATGGCCAACTGATGATTTATACAACACATGGATGAGAAAATATGCCATCTAGGATATAGAGCAGTTAGAAGAGGTTACAACCAGACAACAGGTAGAAGAAGTTGCAGAGGTCAAAAAGGACTTGTAACCGTTTTTGTAAAAGATTTTGTAACTTCTTCTTGAGAAGCAATAATTGTAACAAATTCTCCTAGGAAAGTTCGAAGCTATGTGTATCCATATTGTTATAAATGGATACCAGGAATAGTAGAAAAATGATCGCAAGGAATTGTAAGAAAATGCTGCAGAAATTTATCTGAGCTTTTCCAAGTTTTAATGGAGAATATTCGAAGGTTTCTTGTAATACTTTTTGAAGAAAATATCAATATATAGACCATTGGTGCTGACTAAAACTTTGTGTTGTCTTCATATGTGTTTGCATGTGTTTATTGTTTCATTCTAAATAATCCAGGGTTATTTCGTTTGAATAGGGGTTGTAAGGCAACTTTCAATAGGTGTGTTTCTTAGCTTTTCTCTTCAGGAGGGAAATTAAATATGCGGGGATCACTTCTTCTAGTAAATTCCTTGTGAGACATTTTGAATCTTGATGAGCATAGTTTACTTTGTTATGCAATAAATTATTATATGTGTCAGGCATATATAGGGATCTACAGAAGCCAAACTAATGGGATACGTATAGATATTCGACTATGAGAGTGTTGTTTGAAACTCAGATGACTCTGTGACCTTAGATAAGGCACTAGTACAGATTGAGGTTGTCTATTACATGTTTTGTAGGTCAAAATACTGAATATGAATACAATTTTCATTCCTTTGTTTTAGTAAGTTTTAAGGTGATTAGATCCACTGGTTTTCTGGACTGGTTTGCTATGGATTTATCTTTTTTGAAGTGTGAATTTAGTTCACAAAGGTATACCCGCCTGGACTTTGAGTAGGTCCGAAGTGTAGAAGGTTAAATCAAACCTTGTCATATGTTGTCCTAAGAGTTTCCTTCCCTTTAATATCTCTTCTGCACAGAGTTATCATATTATTATAAGGATATTGAAGTGAATCAGATTTTGAGAACAACAAAAGTGGCGACTCTGCTAGGGAGTAAATGAATTGTTAAAAGTCTCTGGATAAGAAAGATTTAATTCATATTGTGGTGACCCAGATGGGATAAGTCACATTAAGAATCCAAAAGCATATTTTATGCTTAAATTTATAAAGAAAATCATTGTGGTTGTGGAGTTGCAGCATTTCATTCTAAGCTTGTTTTCATAAATCCCATAGGTCTTGTGGGTGGCGACTCTATTATCTTGGAACTAGTCCTTGTGAAATACAAATCATTTTAAAAGGAAAACAGGCACAATGCAAGGAGCAAAAAACACTAGATCATTGATGAAGAAGCATCCTCATGAAACTTTGCAAGAAGGTTTGCCAGAACAGTCATGAAGAGGTCAGAAAAGATCAGTGCTACATGAACCATCAAATTCTGCTTGGGTGCAAAAGAATAATAATACCGGTAAGATACCTGATCAACCTGTTTATGCAAAATCTAATTCTTCTTCCAGAGATTCTGAACATGATATACTAGGTTTCCATTCTAGATTGTTTGGGAATATTGATAATGCACATGCTTTAAATCAAGATTTATCCCATGTTAGTGTCTCTAGAAGAGATAGGACCAGTTCAAATGCAATTAGACACTCTGTGCCTAGAACAATCGATGGAAACATTAGTTTGATTGACATAGATCAAGTCAATTTATCTGACTCTGAGGAGTTTTTCCCTGATGAAGATGAAGTGTCACAAGAAATAGAAAATTTAAATAAGAGGGTTCACCATTTCATCTCCCTAAGAGCCCAAAAGGAAGCAAATAAGGAGAAGGAAATTAAAGCTAAATTAATGGAGAGAGATAGGCTTCTTAGACAATAGCTGATCTTGAAGTGCTAGCTAAGGAAAAATAAAAGAGTGATGAGGAAGACCCTGTAATCAGAGAAATTATGATCCCCAAAGCCAAGCAAGCATATAGGTCAATAGTCCAACCAAACAGGGAAGTATTTAGTGATTCTCAACTTCCTAGGACTAATGTGGATAAAGGAAAGCAAAAATGTGTGGATGATGGAACTGGATCTAAAACCACTAAAGAAATTTCTCATAGGCTGTCAGCACATGAGAGAGAGATGGAAAGAATGAGGAAAGAAAAAGAGGATCTCCAAATGGAACTAGAGAAAGCTGAATTGGAAGCAGCAAATCAGGAAGTGAAAAGAAAAATTAGCTACTTAAAAGCTCCCCCTATCATGTTCCCATTAGAAGATCTTAATAAGCCTGATCCTCAGCAAATTTCCCTTCCCCTAGTTAAAATTCAACCTACGATGCCTGGTAATATAGCATCAGTGAGTCAAATCCCTATGAATAGTCAGCATACCCAAATGTCTCAGTCTCCAATTCCAAAAGCTAGAATGACTATGGGAAATAATAATGTTATTCCCCCTTTTCAAAGGAGACCTATCAATTTAGAGCAATATAGACAATTATTTTTTGATGGGATCCCAGGATATCCCAACCATGTTCCTACTGAGTTAAGGGACAGACTCCATAAATTTACTGGAAATAATGAAATTAGTGCTGAGGAAAATCTAAAATCTTTTGGGGACTTAATAAATGATTATGAGATAGTGGATGAAGATGTCATCATGAAACTGTTTGTTCAGTCCCTGGTTGATGATGCATGAGATTGGTACAAAGGTCTTCCAGTTAATAGCATTGGGTCATGGGAAGATTTTAAAAATTGTTTTCAAGAGCAATATGGTGATAAAACAAATGTGAGCTTTATGCTCAATGAATTTAATAATATCATAAAATCTAACAATGAAATGGTCACTGATTTTAATGCTAGATTCCAAAAGGCTATGCATAGACTATATCAGGTGATGAGGTTAGATGACAACATGTGTTTGAATGCCTATTATAATGCATTTGATTCTAAGATGGCCTATATCCTAAGGGATAAAAATCCACATAACTTGAGAGATGCTTTTAGAATTTCCATTAATGTAGAAAGTAATAGAAAAGAATGTAGGAAGTTAGGAAGAAGAACAGATGGTAGGTTATGGCAAGAAACAAAATAGCAACCTAGCAAAGTTGCTAAGGAGGAAGACAAGATAGAGAAGTTGGTCATTGCTATGAAGGATCTGACTGCCAAGGTAAATAAAAATGATAAACCTCATTATAACTGGCAAGATAGGCCCCCTAGACTGCATGACATGCCATATAATACCAACTAGAAAGATGGCAAACCCCAAACTGAGAAGCCCAAAATTGCTCAGAATCAGGACACTCCAGATCCCTTGAAAGGGAAAACTGTCCATAATATAGAAAATACCCCTTGGTGCATGGCTTGTGATGGGCTACATTCTCCTCATTAGTGCATAGTAGCTCAAGCCCTTGAAGAATCTATGAGACAAGAAGCGGAGCCTGACATTAATATGTTTGAAACTATTATAGAAAGTGATGAGGAATCTATACAAAGTGAATACAATGACGTGTTAGATAATGAAAGGTTTGTTCAAGGACAACTAACCTTGGATTGGCATCCTACATTGAATGTGGTAACAATTGAGGATAAAGAAGTTCATCTTAGAAGGCCTAGTGAGGAAGAAGTTAAAAACCTCACCAAAGCTGCCATTGCCAAAGAAAAACACAATTATAACTTAAGAAGCACCAAGAAGGACACTGATTAGGGTGAACCTGGTTCCATGTTCATAAAAGAGATCACCCAAAAGGGGGCAGCAAGTAGTGCTACTACTATTCCTAAAATTGGTCAAGAAAAGAAGGAACAGGTCAAAGATGTACTTAAGAGTACAAATACTAATGATGTACAAGGAGCTGCCACAGCAAAAAGGGCTAGTCAATTCAAGGTGAAAAGAGTTAGAGCTAATACTGAAGTAAGAAATAGTTCTAAATTTGACATGGCTCAAGCTCTTACACAAATGAAGGTCACTGTCCCATTAGTAGAATTACTGAAAATTAAAGAACATAGGGATGCAGCTTTGTCTTTGTTTTCTAGTATATCTAACAGTGACACAGCCCTACCCACTAGTTCAGCTAAAATTGGAAAGGATCAAGAGCTCCAAACCCCAGAGGTTTATGTTGGAACCACTATCACTCAAGAGCTTTCACAGGTAGATCCTTTTTATGTTACTTTTTTAGTAAATAACCGGTTAATTAAAAACTACATGATAAATTCAGGAGCTACTACTAATGTGATGCCCTATGGTGTCATGAAAGAATTAGGATTGTCAGTAACCACTGTATATGGAAAGTGCTATGCTATGGATAATAGGGAGGTACCTGTGATAGGTACAATGAGAGATGCTGAATTAAAAATAGCAGCATTCCCTGAGGCAACTTATAAAATGGATGTTATTGTTACTGATACCAAGCCCCATTATGGTATGTTACTGTCTAGGTAGTGGGCAACAGTAGTAGGAGGAAATGTTCAACTAGATTTATCTTATGCCACCATTCCAATCAATGGAAATCAGGTCAAGTTGTACAGAGAGCCATGTGCTCCTAGGGTAATTGAAAATGTAGATCCTAATATGCTCAATTGTATGATTGATGTAGATCTTGATAACTTTAGAATTCAACCAATTTTACCTCAGTTGAAGAATACTGACCCCATTGTGGTCAAATTAGAATCACAATAGTATGGTTTATGGTAGATGTATTTTGATGGAGCTTGCTCCAAAGAAGGATCTGGAGCAGGGGTTCTTTTTGTATCCCCATCAGGTATAACTTTTAAGTATTCTTTCTTATTGGCTTTCCAATGCACAAATAATACTATAGAGTATGAAGCTCTATTGTTGGGGCTTGAGGTTACAAAAAGGCATGGAATCCAGCTATTGACAGTGTTAGGGGATTCAAAATTGGTTGTCTCTCAAGTAAGAACCAAATATGCATCCAAGAATGACATATTAAAGAGATATAAACATGCAGTTTGGGATGTTATTGAGCATTTTAGTGCATTTTCTATTAATTGGATAGAGCGATCAAAGAATATTATGGCAGATTTCCTAGCTAATGTTGCTTTGAAAAATGATGATGCAACACTAACCGGTATTTCCACTGTGGAAATAAAATCTAGGCCTGCCATCCCTGATAATGTGTATAATTGGCAAGTTTTTGCTGATGATGAAGATATTCTTAGGTTCATCCAATGTGTTGATGATTATGATGGACAAAAGATTGATTGCAATGCACTAGTGGAGGTGGTTGACAACAAGGAAACAGTGTTTGGAAATGACTTGGTCCAGTTGGAAGAAAATGAAATACCTAAAGGGTTGGTAGAGTTGGAAAGCATGTTTAGTTATAATGACAGTCACTTACATTAGCAATCTACCACCAAGTTGGAAGAATTAGAGGAGGTAAACCTGGGGATTGAATCATCCCCTAAGTTAGTATATATTGGGAAGAAATTACCCCCTCATGTCAGGGTTAATCTTATTAATTTATTGAAGAAATATAAACATGTTTTTGCTTGGTCTTATGAAGACCTAAAGGCGTATAGACAAGATCTTTTTCAGCATGAAGTTCCTCTACTTCTAGATGCTAAGCCTTTCAGAGAGAAATGGAGACCTATTAATCCCCTATTGGAAACTAAGATGCAGAAAGAGTTGACTAAGCTAAGAGAAGGTGGGATTATTAAACCTATAAGGCATTCTTCATGGGTCTCCAATCTGGTCCCAGTAAGAAAGAAAAATGAGGACATTAGATTGTGTGTGGATTTTAGGAATTTGAATGTTGCTTCTTTAAAAGACAATTACTCTTCTCCCAATATGGAATCTATGTTGCAGAGAGTAACAGGTTGTGATCTTTTATCCATGATGGATGGTTTTTTAGGATACAATCAAGTGTTAGTGAGGGAATCTGAAGAGTTCAAGACTGTTTTCACTACTCCATAGGGAACATATGTCTATGTGAGAATGCCATTTGGATTGAAAAATGTTGGAGCTACATTTCAGAGTGCCATGGATGTAGCCTTCAAAGAATTCATTAATATCATCATGGTGGTTTATCAAGATGATCTAACATGTTTCTCCAAAAGGGCTGATGATCATTGTGGACATTTGGAAAAGGTGTTCAATAAAGCCTTGGAATTTGGTGTGTCATTAAATCCCAAGAAATGTCATTTTGGGGTCACTGAAGGAAAACTATTGGGAAACATTGTTTCCAAGGAAGGGGTAAGGATAGACCCTAAAAGAATTGAAGCAATAAACAAGGTTCCTGAACCAAAGAATGTTAAAGGTATTCAATCCTTTCTAGGCAAAGTAAATTTTGTTAGGAGATTCATTGCAAACTTTGCAAAGATAGTGAATCCCATTGTCAAGTTGCTCAAGAAGGATACAAAATTTTGTTGGGATCAAGAAGCCTTAGAGGCTTTTGCTGAAATTAAAAGGGCCATTCAGGAAGCACCAGTGTTAAAATCTCCTGATTACAATAAGCCCTTCTCTCTTTTCTCTTTTGCTTCATATCATACAGTAGCTGTAGTATTGTTGCAAAAGGATAATGAGGGATATGAACATCCCATAGCTTTCTACAGCAAATCTTTGCAAGAAATAGAATTAAAATATGAAACCATGGAGAAACAAGCTTATGCTTTAGTTAAAGTTGTCAAGGCTTTTAGGTCATATTTGGTAAATGCAAATATCATTGCTTATGTCCCACATGCTACAGTTAAGGATATTTTGTCCCAGTCTGAGGTTACAGGGAAAAGATGCAAATGGATTAATAGAATCCAAGAATTTGACTTGGAAATAAAGATCACCAAATTGGTGAGAGGTTTAGGTCTGGCTAAGCTCATGACTGAGTCTAATCTTCTGAATGTTGAAATACATAATGTTGAAGTCAAAAGTACTTCAGTCACTAGCATTGAAAGGCAACCTTGGTATTCAGAGGTAGTCCGATTTTTAAGAGATGCTGAATTCTCAGAAGCAATGACACATAATCAAAGAACTCTAAAACTCAAGTCACAAAAATATGTTCTCATTCAAGGTGATCTATTTTGGAGAAAAAGAGATGGAGAATTGCTAATGTGTTTGGATGAATTCCAAGCTAAACGAGTGTTGATTTAAATGCATGATGGAGTATGTGGAGGTCATTACTCTGGTAAGACAACTACTGGTACGATACTCTGGGCCGGGTACTATTGGCCTACCTTATTCAAAGATGCTCATGCACATGTATGGAAATGTGACCCATGTCAGAAGTTTTCATCCAAGCTGAAGTATGAAGGAGCCTTACCCCTAAATCCAGTCACAGTGGAAGCCCCTTTTGTCCAGTGGGACATTGATTTTATTGGAGAGATTGTTGAGAGATCAGGAAGAGGTCATAGATGGATCATAGTAGCCACTGACTATTTCACTAAATGGATAGAAGCTATTCCTACAAGAAGAGCTACAAGTAAGGTTGTCATTGATTTCCTAATGGATAATGTAATAACTAGATTTGGAATACCTGCAAAATTGGTGATGGATAATGCCATGAGTTTTAGGTCGAAAGAGTTTGTAGGATTTTGTACCAGTCATGGAATACTTATGTCTTACTCTTCACCCTATTACCCCCAAGGGAATGGGCAAGAAGAATCCAGCAATAAAAGCCTCTTGAACATCATCAAGAAAATCCTAGAAGAAAACAAGAGATCTTGGGATCAAAAATTGAAGTTGGCTTTGTGGGCAGATAGAATAACAGTCAAGAAGGCCATTGGAATGTCACGTTTTGAACTGGTTTATGGTACACAAGTCAGATTGCCAGTGAATAATCTTCTTCCGGTTGATAAGTTCTTGCAAGGTGAGGACATGGAGCTATCTGAACCAATGGAAAATAGAATGATCCAAATTATGGAGGTGGAAGAGCTCAGAACTCTAGCTCATAAAAGAAATCAGAAGATCCAATTGCAGTCCAAATACCTTTCTGATAAAACGACATCATTAAGGAAGTTTCAAATTGATGATATAGTTCTTCAGTAGAATGCAAAAGGACAAGACAAAGGGAAGCATAAAAAATTTGAATCATTATGGATTGGCCCTTTTGTGGTCTATGACTTAAATGGAAAGGATTCATATTTTGTGAAAAATATGAATGATGAAGTACAGGAATTCCCAGTGCATGGGCAATTCCTGAAACATTATTTCTCTTGATGGCCATGCATAGTAGGTCCTTTGTTTGTATCTATTTTGTTTATTTCCTGTTGTTTTGTTTAGGTCCGTGTTTTGGTATATTCTCCAAAGTTACTGAGTTTTCTTGTGTTGACCTTGCGATCAACCATCCCCAGTCAGAGCCATTGTTATCACTGTTTAAAAAATGGGTTTTCTATTCCAATAATTGGCTAAGTTTTTGAAATTTTGAATTAGACACACTATCAACCGCTTCAAGTCTGTGTTGGGTCATAAGGGTTTAGGGTTTTAATTTTAAATCATTCAATGTTTGATCAAAAAACCCTCTGGTTTCTATTCCTTCATTACTTTATCCACTTAAGTGATGGGTCTTGGGGTGGTAAGAGATGTCCCCCCATGTCATTTGCCTAGGCAGTTATTGAATTAATTGTAAAAAATTTAGGCCTTATGTCTTTTCTTCCTAATGTTGTCAGGCCCAGTAAGTTGTGCGCAGCTCTCAGATGGATCTATGGTTTTCGCTATTTCATTAGACAAAGTTGCGCGTGGTTTAAGACTTGCGACATGGCGAAAGGGAAAAGTGTGTTCTATGGTGCATTTGGTCTGGTTTAAAAGGGCTTCATCTCGTTCAAAATCTAACAACTGGCATTACTTCACAGCCGAAACTTGCAAGTGAAATACCTTTCGCAAAATGGTGAAAGGGCTTGGTGGGACCCTACAGCGAAGACTTTCCAAGTGACTAAAAGGTGATCAAGTCCAATCTGATCCGACGGTTCGTGTTGTTTCATGGCTGATAGATGCTCGAAGGTTATGCCCCAGAAAATAGCGAAAAGGTTTTTCGGTCTATGAAAAGGGAGTTTTTATAAGAGCATAACAGATGCGTAAGTCTCATTTGATCTGATAGTTAGCATAGCTTCGTAGGATGAAGATGCTCGACAGTTAGCTTTCGCAAAGTAGAAAAATGACATGGCACTCCAAGTAGGCAGTCTAGCTGGTCGGGATGGTGAGTAAGATGATGGCACATGGTAGAAGGTCAAAATAGTCAGCAAGTCAGATTTAAGGATTAAAAGGTGGGTCCCAGAGGTGAGTCATGCCGTGAGATAAGAAATGACTTGGCAGATACAGGTGTCAAGGATGAGGTGGAATCTAGATGTGTCCTCTCAGTGAATAAAAGGTGAACATGTCGGTTCGAAAGTGACTAGATGCCAGGTGGATGGAGTTGAGTCAAAGGGCCCACGTCTACTGAGTTCAGTTAAGTTATTAATCATCAAGCAAGTTAAGAATAATCTAACAGCCCGCGTGAATTCACAATGGTAAAGTGCTCGTGTTTTATGCCCTGCAAAACAGTGAAAAGGTTTTTGGGCCCCAAAGACAGATAGAGCATGAAGTTAAAAGGGGATCAACTCCATTTTGATCCAAGGGCTCGCGTTGTTTCATGGTCAAGAACCAACTGAAGGATATACTTCGTGAAATAGCGAAAGGAAGAGAAGGTTTGTCCAGGTGTAATGCTAGATGGTGATGTGTCAATTGACACATGGTTTTAAAAGAAGGAAAGGGCCCGCCAAGGTGTAACTGGCGGTTATAAGGGAAAAACATGTGGCTGACGTTGAACTAAACTCGAAGAGTTTTTCCAAAGCTAATGGTTGAATGCCACATGGTATTCGGTAACCAATGAAAGAGTGGCGTAAGTGAAGCAAGCATAAAGGTATCCCTTAAAGTATGGTTATCTTTGAATTGATCCAATGCTTCACGTTGTTTCGTGGCCCGAAGTTGAAAGTGGTTTAAGCTATGCGAAATAGCGAAAGACCGCTAGCCGTCAAGATAGAGGAGCAGTTAGTGAAGAAGTTGATGGTCCCAGTGAGAATTAAACACCGAGCAGTTAAAGTTCCATCCAACGCCTGGTGCAGCTTCGTGAAGGAAAAGTGCTCGAAGGATAAAGCCCGCGAAACGGCAAAAAGGAGGTGGGGCCCGGTGCTAAGGCAAAGTTGTTATGTCAATGTAAAGGCCGATCAAGTTTCATTTGATCAGACGGTTGGCGTGATTTCATCTAACAAAATTGCTTGGAGGTTATGCTCTGCAAAACAACAAAAGAGCAAAAGGGAAAATGTGTAGGTATGTTGTGACCTGTTGGAGCAAAAAATTTGAATTTTCTCATGAATTCAATTCTGAAGGGATGGCCGAAGCATGTGGTATCAATGTCGCAGTTAAGAGCCTAAGTACCATATGTGATCTCGTATCAATTAAGTGAAGGTATCATTCCAAAGAATTGTTGCAAAGGAATGATTGTAGAGATATTTTCTTCGAATACAGAGAAAATTCATTCAGTTGCAGAGCAGATTCCTTCAAGCTAAAACAAGTTTTCTTGTACTTTTGTGTGGTAATTCCTTAGCAGTGTGTCTTAATTGAGGTCTTGATTTGTCATAGAACCAGTTGGGGTAATAGTGTAATTGCTTGCATATCTAAAAATGGCACCTAGGAGAGAATTCTCAAGGAAAGTTAATTACCAGGAAAGGGCCATTTGTGATGATTTTCTCAAGCAGTTGACATTGTCAACTAATCAGGCATCAAAAGTGAAAGAACTAGTGCCAAGAACTCCTCGTTTGAAGATAGGAGAAGGGTTATATGACAAGGGTAACTGGTTGAGAGACCCACAAGTTGGATTGTCTGGGTTGGGGTTGTTCAAAGTTGGATTTCACATGAGAAATTCCCCAGCCCCACAGAATAGCATCTAGGAGTTAGATGTGGGAAAATTGGTAGTCCCAGGAGTGTTCATGGATATGGATCTCCTGACTCAGATTTCACATAATTATGATCCAGTCACAAGGACCATTAGGGATATAAATGGGAAAGCCCTCATTGAAATAAATAATGAGGAATTCAAAAGTGCTTTTGGGCTTAATGAATTTACTAATTTTCTAGAACCTATCAGTTTCAAATCACTAGCTCAAGTATACAGTGCACAGAGGAACCACCTTAGAAATGGGCCTCTTAAGGAATTCTTTGTGAAGATAGGGGGGTTGACAATTGTAGGACCCAACACTGAAGAGCCCTTCTCATTGAATCTATTCACCCTTAGGGCTAAGGGAGTGTATTGGTCACTTTGCCAGATTTTAGGAGAGGATGCTGAGGCAAATATGCCCAATCATTACATGCTAATGGTTGCTCAGATTTTGAATCCTTCTCTTGCAATAACCTTTGATTATGCTTCTTTTATTACTAATGCTATCCATGGAGGGTTGATAGGAATAAAGAATGGGAAGGTTGATAGGCCTTTTGGATGGTATTCCCTCCTCATGCATCTATTTTTATTCAAAGGTGGTGATTATTTTGCAAGTGGAATGGATCTTATAAAAGAGAAAGAGGGAGAAAAGATGCTAGTGCAATTATGGAGTACAGTGCTGTCATGGGACAGAGATGATGCTAGTTTCTTAAAATTTGATAAATGTTTTGCATCAAAAATTAGGACTCTCCTCTATTCAAAAAATCCAAGAATCCCCAAGGTTCTTTTGGAATTTATTAGACCAAAAGAATTTACAAAAAATATAAAAATTGTTCATAATTGGGGTGATATTTACTTGTACCCTGTCTCCACAGTTTTCAGAGTATTCGGTTTCAGAGGCACTCCATTTTTATTGCCCTATCAGGTCCCTCTCAAAGTAGGAACTGCAGAAATCCTGAGACAAATTGGTAGTGTGTAGGAAGCACAGCTAACAGGCAGGGGTAATGGGACTATTTTCCCTACGGTTACCATAGCCCACCAATTTGTAATAACCAAGGGAGGTTGGAATTGTTTTGAGGATTTTCTCAAACCTTATCATTTTTCAACTACAGTGCCTAGGTGTGCCAATCCTAAAGATTTCTTTAATGGCATGTTTAGAAAGAGAGCAGTGTGCAGAGGTAGACCCCATAAGTTCCAGTTTCCTAAAGACCTTATTAGAAATGAGTTTGATCTAGATGAATAGGAGCTGAGAAAGGAAAAATGGGTGGCTTATAAAAAGGCCTTAGATTTTGTACATCAATTTGATACCAGCTATGACCCATTGTCTAGCTTTTCCCTTTTGAGGAGAAAATAAAATTCCTAATTCTTTGCTTTGAGGATGTAATACAGACTCTGAAAGAAAAGAGGGAGGTTGTGGTTAAAAATAACCCTAAAAAGGCTAGAATGGTTCTAAGAAGGTCTACCCCCACTAGAGAAATCCCTCCTGGTGACTATACATTGCACAAGAAGTCTAATTATAGTGTGTTGATGCCTACAACAGGGGAGCCCTCTACCTCTAAAGGAAAGAGGAAGATACAAGATGTCATTAACATCCAAGATAGCCCAAAGAAGTAGAGAGTAGGAAAAGAGTTACAATCTGATACACCCTTGTACTCTCCATCCCAATCCCCTATTCATATAGGAGATGAACAGGCAGCAGCAGAGCAGCTGATACAGTTAGGTAGCCTGGGAGAAATAGCCTACACATATGATGAAGTAGAAGAAGGAATGCCAGAAGAGCCCCTTGCTGCTGAGATGAACATCACTACCAATGAGTTTAAGGGCCAGGAGTGGGATCCTGAGATCAAATAGGCCAGTGAGGACTTCTTGGCTAACAATAACTTTGTTACATTAGGAGCATTCATGCAATTTGTATGGAAGCAGAATATTCACAAATATAATGCAAGATGTGAAAAGAGAAAATGTGAGCAGCCTCATAGAGATCCAGCTGTGGTTGAGGAGGAAATAAAGCAAGAAATGATGGATGAGTTTAAGACCATCACTCCTGAGCAAGGAAGAGATATGGTGGCACAAGCTAGAGTACTCATTCTTCCTGAGTGGGACATATCAGATGCCTTGGTATTGGAGGAAATGAGAAAAGAAACTAAACCCACAGAGGGAATCAATTTTAGCAAAGACAATGCTGCATTGGTCATGTGGTTCCTCAAAAGAGATGAAAATAGGAGAAATAAGGACACCCCAGGGTCAAGTTACCTTGGTGGAATGATAGTAAAAAGAGTGCAAAACATAGGGGTGGTGGAAGCTGCTAGCACTATTGTAGAAATTGCAAAGTTTAGTGTTGTAGTAGTAGAAAGGGAAGCTAAGGAAAAAGAAGACCTCCAAGTCAAGTTGGAGACAATTTTGAAGGCCTACAATAGTGCTAAGGAAGAGGTAAGGGGTAAAGATAGCATCATTGCTAAGCTACAAATCCAGTTGACAGGACAGTACCATCAAGGTGAGTCTTCAACATTGATGATCTCCTCTTCTCCTGCAAGACCTCCACCTCTAGCCCCATTATCGAGTTCCCACCATCTCTAGCACCTTCCAGTTCTCAAATGATCGAGATCACTCCCCAAGAATTGAAGAATTTAAAACAGGCTCAGGCCTTATATGCCATGAGGTATGAAGAAAGAGTAAGGGCTACCATTTCAAGTTTTGTAGACACCATGAGTGCCTCACTATTATACAACAACATCAGTAAGATTTTAGATATGTGGAATGAGCTTAATGGAGATAAGGCCATTTTGACACCTATTTTTGACAAGTGGAAGCCTAGAGAGCAGGATTTGGAGCTTATATGTGTATCTTATGATGAAGCAGGGGTTGATCCTATCATCAAATCCACTTTTGACACCACAAAGGACCTAATAAAATTGGTAGAAGGGATAGACAATGCTGACAGGAAAATCAACTTATACAAAAAGGAGTACACTGATCAGGTTTTTGAATTGCTCCCAAGAGTTTTTGTCAGCCCAAATCAATTAAAGGACAAGCAAGAGTGGCTTAAGGAATTAGAGGCCAAATTGTCAGCCAGAATAAAAGGAATTGTTGACTTAGATGATGCTTCCTTTTTTGTTGTAACAATTCAGGAGATAGAGAGAATCAAATCTCATTACGGTTTTCTCAATTCAGAGGTTAACAAGATGAGGAATTCATGGAAAAAGTTAACCAAGGCTAAAGAAAAAGTGATTAATTTCAAATGGCCGTCTGATGATGTATACAACACATGGACAAGAAAATATGCCATCCAAGATATAGAGTAGTTAGAAGAGGTTGCAACCCGACAACAGGTAGAAGAAGCTGCAGAGGTTGAAAAGGACTTGTAACCATTTTTGTAAAAGATTTTGTAACTTCTTCTTGAGAAGCAATAATCGTAACAAATTCTCCTAGGAAAGTCTGAAGCTATGTGCATCCATATTGTTATAAATGGATACCAGGACTAGTAGAAAAATGATCACAAAGAATTGTAAGAAAATGCTGCAAAAATTTATCTGAGCTTTTCCAAGTTTTAATGGAGAATATTCGAAGGTTTCTTGTAATACTTTTTGAAGAAAATATCAATATACAGACCATTGGTGTTGAGTAAAACTTTGTGTTGTCTTCATATGTGTTTGCATGTGTTTACTATTTCATTCTAAATAATCCAGGGTTATTTCATTGGAATAGGGATTGTAAGGCAACTTTCAGTAGGTGTGTTTCTTAGCTTTTCTCTTCAGGAGGGAAATTAAATATGTGGGGATCACTTCTTCCAGTAAATTCCTTGTGAGACATTTTGAATCTTGATGAGCATAGTTTACTTTGGTATGCAATAAATTCTTATATGTGTCAGGCATATATAGGGATCTACAAAAGCTAAACTAATGGGATATGTATAGATATTTGACTGTGAGAGTGTTGTTTGAAACTTAGATGACTCTGTGACCTTGGATAAGGCACTGGTACAGATTGAGGTTGTCTATTACATGTTTTGTAGGTCAAAATACTGAATATGAATACAATTTTCATTCCTTTATTTCTGTAAGTTTTAAGGTGATTAGATCCACTGGTTTTCTGGACTGGTTTGCTGTGGATTTATCTTTTTTGAAGTGTGAATTTAGTTCACAATGGTATACCCACTTGGACTCTGAGTAGGTCCGAAGTGTAGAAGGTTAAATCAAACCTTGTCATATGTTGTCCTAAGAGTTTCCTTCCCTTTAATATCTCTTCTGCACAAAGTTATCATATTATTATAAGGATATTGAAGTGAATCAGATTTTGAGAACAACAACACTCTCTAATTCTGCTAGTATCTCAACATTTGCCTATACATTAGTCTCTACCGGGGGCTCTATATCCAATACCTTATTTTTTTTCAAAATTGAGGGTGAAGTACCCACAATACCTTTACCTTTCCCTTCAACTAGGATATCTGTATTATCTGTTTTGGGTTCCGATGAAGTATAAAAAACCACATTTTGTTGAAATGAATTTAACCTATGCCTTGTGGGTCTCCTTGAATATCTCATTAACCGTACCTAACATAGGACTTACTATTTTGTGTTTGATGTGAAAAATCTTTCTATCTGCAACCTCAAGTGTCTTTTCCATCTCCTCTATAGTAATAGAAACACAAATAGATAACAATTCCTAAATCTTTATATGCATGTCCTCTTCTATTGCTGATAATCTTCTAGCATCTAATATGTCATATAACTGTGTCGGTATTTGGTTTTCAATTTCTAACAAAGTTTTCTTATAAATATCCAAATACAACAAAATTGATTCCTCTACTTCTCTTTGTTCAACATCATCCAATTTCTCATAATAAAATTGCATATTCTTCAACATACCATCTTTAGTTATTTCATCAACTAATTCTGCACAAGTCTTGGGTGGAATAAGAGTTACATTACCAGATACAAGTGCAAGATCGGTGTCATCCTTCTTCTTCCTTCTTCCAGTACCAGATGGGGGTGAAGGTGTTTCTTTTGGTGCTAGTTTCTATGTTGATACCTTGATAGTAACTTTCCTAACCGGTTGCTTCTTTGCTTCTACCTTAGTCTCTTCATTTTTCTTCCTTAATGCCCTTTTGAATGCTAAGGGTGTGTCATCATCAGATCCAGATTCTGCTACAACTAGCTCAATAAATATTTATGGCTCTTTCCTTTTCCTTCCTTTCTTTGGAACAACATCAACCAATGCTTTGATGTCCTATGAAACCTGTTCCACAAACTTGCTTGCCTTGCCCTACTGCTTCTCCCTTTTCTTCTGGTTGAACTCAGTTTCAACCTCTTGCTTGTTCTACTTAGTAGTACCAAAGGTTTTTACAGTTTCATCAATAGGTGCATCAATTAGCAACTGTGCATAAGCATCTAGAATCTGAGCATCAACTTCATAACCCATTTCCTCAAACCAAATCTTTCGAGGCTTTACATCTTCTATCAAAGTTTTATCTTTCTTAACCATGAAGCATATTTCAGTTGAGTAATTCTCAATAATGTTCTTTGGAACCCTCTCCCTAGAATTCATAGCCTTCTGAAATTCTTTAAAGTAGCCCCACACTTTGCCATCTCTCTGACTACCCAATGTAGCAATTGATTTTTTTAGTTGCCTCCCTACCGGGATATCGAATACCCATTGTCTTTTCCCAAATTCAAGAGTCTCATTAATAAAAATAGCATTAAACAAACAATTAGGTTTCCATATTGGAATGTTCCTTTCTTCTCTCCTTTAATATTTCTTAGGTTAATCAACATTTCATCCAACACCCAACCACATAGATCTAACTTCTCATTCTCCCTCTTCATCTTATGAGCTGCATAAATGCAGGAGCTAGAAACAGAATTCGGTTGGTTTGATTAAGTTACCTTGTAACCAATGACCATGCTTCTGAATCTGATATCTCTATCGGTGATAGTGCTAATCCTCATTGATTTCTTGTCTAATGTTGTGTTGGTGATCTTGTTGACCTGATCATTAGAAACCTTCTTCTCGGGATGTTGTCCAACCTGTGGTAAACTGGTGATGGCCCTGATGGCCTCCTTCGAAATCTTATGCGGTCTGTCTAACTAGATAAATTCTCCATGCACTCTGCTCAAAAAATATCTAACAATCTCATCTTCAAATTCTAGAATATCCAGAATGTCGATAAACCCTAGATCCTCAATGTGTTTGTCCTCGGGCTTAATCTTTCCACAATCTCCCATTAACTCATTCATGTACATGCTTTTAATATCACTCATTCATAAATCCTCAATATGATAATGAATGTAATCTCTAACATCTTCAACAGACATGACTCCTTCTGGGACATGGGAAAATGCGCCAATTGAATTGTCTAGGGTAGCAATATGCGAATATCGCTTGAAAATAGGCCTAGGATGGTCCTTGACCTCAACAATAGTAGGATTTACAATAAACATAGGTTCAGATGATGATCCTGCTTCCATGATGAAAGATAAATACCTATGAATGGTTGTTGGTGAAAAACATTAAAGAACTCTTTTGATTGCGAGTGAAATTGCTCAAGAAGATATCAATTGCACTAAATCGCCTTAGACTTCCTCTAAATCGCTCTGAATGCAAAGTGATCAGAAATGAAGTGAATTAATCCTTTTAATCTCTAAGAAACCCTAATCCATTATTGATATGAATGAATTTTGGTGGAAGATACCAGATCTCAATTAAAAATCTCCATGCTAGATAAGCATCTCCAATGACTGGAACATCTTCCAGAACCTCTTCCTAGAGAATATGCACTATCTTCATGAATTTTACCTACCCCTAAGGCATCTGCATTAGTTACCAAATGAGCTTCCTATCGGTATAGGAGCAAGATCTCTAGGTATGAGCTTGCTGGATTTTGTTAACCTTCTCTTTTCCTTTCTCATTTGATTCATTATAAACAACTGGTGGATTTCTGCTTGTACAAAACTTAGCAATATGTCCAACCTCATTACATTCATAACATGTAACATTATTCTTTTGAATTGCTTTGCTAAAACTAGTACAATTGCCTGACTTGCACTGATTGGCCATATGTCCAAATTTTCCACATGCATAACACTTAACATTCATTCTACAATATCTTGTCTTATGACCATACTTATTGCATTTAGAACATTGACTGGAAGCAGAATCAGGGTTCTGATTTTCTCTATTTCTACATTACCTATCCATGTGACCAAATTTATTACAAACAAAGCATCTACCATTATATTTGTAAGCATTAAGCTGCCTTACCGGTGCCCTATGGTTTTGATCTTCATTTGTAGTACTGGAACATTGACCTTGGTCAAATCCAAGTCCACTAGAATCTCCATTCTGCCTTTGTCTTTTCAATAACTCATCTAGTTGTGCTGAACTAATCTTGAATTTCTTTTATACTCACTCACAATAGCCAGACCATCTCTCAGAATTATCTTTTGTCTCTCAATTTCTTGTTCATTACTCTAGGATTGTACTAAATAAGTTCTTAGCGTATCATTTTCATGAACCAACCTTCCACATTCTTCAAAAAAAATTTCAGACATATAATTATTTTCTTCCTTTTCTTCCACTCCTCAATCTCTTTAGACATCCTCATAGTTATAGCTTGCATTTCATTCCTCACAACCATGTTCTCCTGACTCAGCTTCTGATCTCTCATTAAGGGAATTTTTCTCTTCATTGTCCTTATTCTGCAAAAGTTCCTTCCTCCTGGCTTGATTAGATGACAATCTCTCATGTAAGACAAGAATCAATTCCTGAGTAGAATTCAATTTGTCTTGTAACTTTAGGTTCTTCATCCTTTCAGCATCATAATCTTCAAGTGCTACCTCAAGTTGCTTCTCCAAACTCATATCCATGGATTCCAGATTTAGGATCTTCCTCAAGCTGTTAAACTTCCTCTAAGGCACAAGGCTCTAATACCAATTGTTGGAATCCAAGAACACTAAGAGGGGGGGGTGAATCAGTGTTCTACCAAAACGATCAATTTTAACCTTATTAAAATATGCATTCACCAACCAGTATACTAATACATATAGAATTGAAAGAAGTAAAGCAACCAATAAGCCAATCACACAAATAAATACCATAACACATAATTATACATGGAAAACCTCAAAGAGGAAAAACCACGGTGGGATTTGTGACCCACAATATCAATCCACTAGCCATATAAAGAGTTATTACAAAATATAGGGGCCCAAACTTGCAGGAAGGCTTATAGCCTAGAGCACGCTTCTCAATCACAAAAGGAGCCTCACTGACTACATACAAATCCAAACTACAATCTGGAGAAATGATTGAACTGCAATGATAGCATCTTCTATGCTTGAATACAATTCCAATTAAGCTCTATCTATTTCAGTCTAATACCCTAAATTGTTACTGGAATACCCTTATATAAATATCCTCACATACATGATCTCTCTTATATATTTTTCATTACATTCCATAACCTTACATATCCACTTCCTTGCCTATACATACACATTACAAAATGATCTAGTCAATTGACCTATATACCCCTTTACAATCCATCATGCCTTATGTTGGCTTACAAAGATAATTACAATATGAATATACATGTCGGCTTAATAACATAAACACATGAATATCAAAAACAATTTTTGATGCCAAATCTCCCAAATGATGTTGGACTCCAATACAGATAACCTGAATGTGAACCATGTTAGCCTGCAATGTCAGTAACTAGAGAATTCCTTCCAACCTACAATGTCGGTGCCAGTGTCAATAAAGTGTCTATCGGTACACTAGTAAACCAAAATATGAAGTCAGAACATGTTGCCATGTTTCCATCAATGACAACATATTGAAACTAATCTACCTCCAAGAAGAAAAGATCCACTGATAATTCTTTTTCGGTCATCAACATTTCTTGCCCAATCTACATCAGTAAACACTTCCAAAGGAAAATTATTTTTATAAGGATACCATAAACCATAATCTATTGTGCCTTTCAAGTATCAGAATATCCTTTTCACCACTACCAAGTGAGTCTCCTTGGGATCCTTTTGAAATCTAGCAACCAAACCAACAACATGTGCAATATCAGGCCTACTATGAACAACATAATGAAATTTACCAATCATGGACCTGTATTCTTTTTCATCAACAGAGGGTGAATCATCATGTTTAGACAAATTAAAACCTCTCACCATTAGAGTACCAACTAGTTTACAATCCTCCATGCCAAATATTTTCAACACTTCCTTTACATACTTTGACAGATAAATATTCCACCATCCAATTGCTAGACCTGCAACCCAATGAAAAACTTAATCTCACCAATAAGAGAAATCTCAAATTCTTTCTTCATCTCCTCAGAAAATGCCATACATAAATCATCACCACCTCCAAAAATTATATCATCTACAAATACTTAAGCTATCAACACTCTGTCTCCATCAGTCTTAAGATATATGTTATTGTCCTCATTGGTACATTGCAATCCTATCTTGATCAGGTGTGCATGCAATCTTTAAAAACATGCTCTTAATGCCCACTTCAATCCATACAGTGCCTTATGTAACTTTCAAACCATATCTTTATCCTTAGACAAAGAAAATCCATCTGGTTGTTCTATGCACACTTCTTCCTCAAGGATACCATTAAGAAGAGAATATTTAACATCCATCTGGTAGACCTTAAAGCCTTTAGATGCAACATAAGAAAGTAACATTATTACTCCTTCCAATCTTGTCATGGGTGAAAAGGTTTTTCCATAGTCTTCTCCTTCTTCTTGTGCATAGCCCTTGCATACCAACCTTTCTTTATTCCTCACAACCTTTCCTTCTTCATTCAACTTGTTTCTAAAGACCCATTTAATGTCGATCACATTCTTGTCTTCCAGTCTGGGAACAAGTGTCCATGTCCTATTCTTCTCTATCTGATCTAATTCCTCATTCATAGCATTAATCCAGTCATCATCCTTCAATGCCTCTTTTACTATTTTAGGCTCTATAGCAGAAATTAGATAGGAGTTTTCTTTGATTTTCCTTCTTGTTTGTACACCAACATTTTTATCTCCAATAATTTAGTCTTCTAAATGATTCAACCTTAAATACCTTGGTATTATTGGTTCTGATGTTGTTCCTTCTTCTTCATGTTCTTCATCTTCTTCATCACTTTCTTTATTTCCTAGTTGAGCACCTATTTCTGCATTTTCTTGCTCATCATTCTTTTGTACTTCTAGTTCAATAAACATAAGTTTTTCTTCATCTTTCTCAAGTTTAGATCTATTGGTCTTATTAGATTTCTTAGAGAGTTCATCTACCTTCACATTTGCATTCTCAATGATCCTTTTTACTCTCTTCTTATAACATTTTAAATCCTTACTCTTTGTAGAGTAACCAAGAAAATACCTTCATCACACTTTGCATCAAACTTTCCAGTGTAATCATCACATTTAAAGAAACATTTACTCCCAAAAAACTTAAAGTAACTTACATTAGGAGTCTTTCCATGCCATAATTCATAAGGTGTTTTGATGTTACCTCTCTTAACAAGTACTCGATTCAAAGTGTAAACAACAGTGCTAATTGCTTCTCTCCAAAACATTTTCGGTACTTCGCCTTGAATCAACATGGTTCTAACAACTTCAACAATTGTTCTATTCATTTTCTCTCTTATCCCATTCTATTGTGGAGTTCTAGGAGTTGACATCTGCCTCTTGATTCCCTGTTCATCACAAAACTTCACAAACTCATCAGAAGTAAATTCTCCTCCCCATTCAAATCTCAAACATTTCAAATTCTTCCTGGTTTCTTTCTTAGCTAAATCTTTGAATGCTTTGAACTTACCAAATGCCTCACACTTTTCTCTTATAAAAGTTACCCACATCATCTTGGAAAAATCATCATTGAAAATCATGAAATATCTATCACCATAATATCTCTTATTCCTCATAGGACCACAAAGATCAGTATCTAGAATATTTTCTGAAGAAAAAGAATTACTCTTGAAAGATACAGAAGTCATCTTACCCATCTGACAATCTTCACATAACACATTATATGGTTTACCAAGTTGGGAAATACCTCTAACAATACTTGATTTAATAACCTTTATCAAATTGTTAAAATTAACACATGACAAAACCTCTTGTGCCATAACCAACTGTCTTCAATCTTTGCCACCAAACAACTATTCACATTAGTATTCAGATCAAATAGATTACCTCTTGTCTTCTTTCCAGTAGCAATCAATTCTTCATTATTTTCAAGAATCCTGCACACTCCACTTTTAAATTCTAGAAGACATCCCTTGTCATTTAATTGACCAACACTCAAAAGGTTATATTTAATCCATCATCTGCATTACTTTTACCATTTAATGAAATAGTTTCTTTACCTTTAACCATGCAGGGTGAGTTGTTACCAAACCTTACCACATCACCATCAAATTCTTCAAGCGATAAGAACTTGTTTTTATCACTGGTCATGTGGTGTGAGCAACCACTATCTATTATCCATTCATCACTTCTATCCATGTGAGACATCAATTCCTTTTCATTAGTCAGATCTTCCTTCACAGCAACAAACACTATCTCCTCATTGTTATCTTATTTTGATGCTTCATCAGTTACACCTTCATCCACTACAACATAGCAATGTTTATGTCCTTTTCCTTTAAATTTGGTGAACTTTTCTTTTCTATCATTGTTAGAACAATTTGCAGCAATGTGTCTAATCTTATTGTAGGAAAAACACTTCAAAGGTAATTTATCTTTATGCATACCGGTGCCTCCAGGAAATATTTTAGCCAATAGTGCCTCAAGTTCCATCAGATGATCTTCATTATCATCCTCACCTCTGTTGCCACCATGACTAGACCTATAGTCATGATTATGACAAATATCCTTTCCTTTCCTCACAGATGTAATGGGTACAAAAGATTTAAAAACATATTCAAATTGTTTTGAAACACTATTATCAAAGTTGTTTAAACCAAATGCAGTCAACTTTCGAATAAGAGAATCAACAATGACTTTATCTTTAGAAATAGATCTCAGTTCTTGAATTGTAGACTATAATAGCATATTGTCATAGGAGATTTCTAAGCATTTTACTAACAACAATATCATCTTCAATCTTACCTACAACACTCTTAAGACCACCTACAACTTCTTTAATCCTTTGACCATATTATGCAATGTTCTGACCATCAACCATTTTCATATCATCAAACTTGCCTCTTAAACCTTCTTCTTTTTCTCTTTGTACATGTTCATCTCCTCCATAAATCAATTCTAATTTATCCCATACCTCAAATGCAATTTCAAATCCATGAACATCTATATACTTAGAATCAAATAAAGTACTTACAATTGCTTCCAAGGCTTGTATGTTTTCTTGTTGTTCTTTAAGCTCATATGGTGTCAAGGGGCTGGTAATAGGAGCAACATACTTGGTTAACACATGATTCCAATATTGAGCACCCAATCCTTTAATGTATATCTTCATCTGGTCTTTCCATATCTGGTATTTGTCCTTGGTAAACTTGGGACCCTCCTTCTTCATCCTCTTTCTTTAGGATCTTTCCCTCAAGTTTTTAAGCTTTTTGCACACAAAGGACCAATGCTTTGATACCAATTTTTAATCTTAGAGGATCCGGTTAATACTTAGAGGGGGGGTGAATCAGTATTAACAATAATTTCAAACTTAAAACTTTAACTTACAAAGCTTCACCAAATCAATCATAAACTAGTAATAAACTCATTACCATTACTAGTAATCACTAATAACCAATTGTTAAACCGGTTTATTAGAACTACTCATTAAGTGTTCATCAACATGCATAAACTGAAAGTAAAATATAACAACACATAAAAATATTCACCATATGAACACCAAGTTTTTCACGTGGAAACCCAAATAGGGAAAAACCATGGTGGGAATTGGTACCCACAAAAATTGTGCACTCTTTCATAATGCATCCCATTAGGAGCCTAGCTCGATTAGAAGCTTACAAAGATGCCCTGTTGGAGCGAACCCTATTAGGAGTCACCCAGTTAAGGAATTTAGATAATGAGCCTTGCTAGGAACTTTGACCTATTAGGATCAACCTCACAAGAGGATTTAACACTCTGATGTTGAACTACCTGGTTAAGTGATATGTAAGGTATGTTAGGACCTACCCGGTTAAGGGATTTTGTTATTGTAATTGTTAAAGAAAAACAATGAATGATCTGGGTATAGCACTTAACTTCTTTCTTGATCAGATCTAATTCTTGCTCCAAATCTGCTACACTCTAGCAGATCTCATACTCTGGTTTAACTTCATACTCTTCTCAAAACCACTGACACAACAAGCATTAACTACACTGACATAAATAACTTTTACAACTTAGTCGGTTACAAAACCCTAAGAATTATAACATATATCATCACAGATATTTTACAACTCATTATAGATCATCATTGATCATCATATGGATCATTAAAATCAATTACAAATCAATTACAACCATTGAATTATCACCACACCTTGATCTGATACAAAGTCAAACACTTAGAACACTTCGCTAAGAACTTTGCATAATCCCAAGAAATTTGCTCTTCAGACACACCAAAACATCATTCAAACATTTCATGCAGTTTGTGTCATGTAATCATGAACTAATGAACATAATATGATCCATCACCAAACTCAAAATCATTACCGGTTATAATAATTCTTTATCGATCCTTAAACCCTAGCAAAAATACAATAGAAATCATAAACATGATTTTTCGATAACCAAAACATGATGCGGTTCCATTCAGATACATATTACAATGATACAAACTCACATTCCAAACCACAACACTTCAATCATCACCAATCACCAAATCTAATCAAAACATTCCTTATTTACTGATTAAGGTCCTAATTCCCAGCTCACTATCCTCGATACTAGTAAGGCATTTTTTAGTAGACCAAAAATACTTAGATGACAAAATTCAACATAGTAAACATTAGTTGCCATCAATGATAACACAAATAACTGATCAAGACATCCAATCATGCAATCTCAATCTCTTCATCATAATGTCATCACAAACAATCCTTTACCAGTTCAATCATCATTCTTTAGGTTCAGTCATCATTCTTCATGTGCATTAGTTATATCAATCATGCCAACAGCCCTCTGAGATGAGCTAGTGGCTTAAGTAGAACACATAGCCACCTAGAGGGAGATGATAGCTAATATGAGAGGGGATTTGAGTGGACTCCATACGCGAGGTGCCTAATTTTTCCTAGTCTCATTGTACATCAGTCAAGCAACCATCTCACTTAGGTCATGATCCCCTAGCACCAGTGGGCTCAGGAACCCATGCACCTAGAGGTTTTGTAGACATACACATTTTTTATATAGATATTTTTGATAGAGATACATTGATGTATATTTGATGTATAGCATTATTTTGATGTATATAGCCACATATACGTATACTAACATCAAATGTTTTTGTAGTGATGTGACACATGTAAATTGAGTCTTATATTGATACATATACATGAGATCTTAATGTGACCGTGACTTTTGTTTCTAATATATGCTTTTGATTTTATGTTTGTTGTAGATGCTTTATGATGTTTGGTTAGATTAGATGCTATCATGATTTAAACAAGAATATGTTATACACGTGCTTAATTATATGCAATGATGATCTAGTGTGACATGATTTGGATGAATACATGTTTAATCTAGTTTAAAATGTAAAAAAAGAACATACATAAAACCTAATGAATGAATATGGTAACTAATATCATACAATGAATAATTGACATAAAATATATTGATACAATACATAAAAAGTAGAACACATACATACTTATTTCCTAAGTAAAGATATTAACCATACATGCGTACATCATAACACAATGAAAAAAATAACATGTTGATGAAAAATGTCATAACATGGTGGACTCAACACCTTAAAGAGCATTAAGTATCATGCACATGACACATAGAATGGCTCTATACATAGTATTGATGTAAGCACATGGCATTAATATGTTCTTTCAGTGGTGTACTATCCATCTAAGATAGATCGCAAGCACTAGAACCATAAACAAAGGTGAATACATAACGACCTAACCAATGTCAGATGGCATGTTTACGTTTCTCTAGTTTTCATCAACAACGAGGTCACCAATGTTAAAGGTACAAGAAATAACATTCTATTATACTGCTTTGATAAAAAAACTTTTGATAGGCTTGAAGGTGCTCAAGGGCCTTTAACTGACACTCATCAAGAAAATCAATTTGATTAAGACTATTAGCATGGGAAGTGTCATCATTAATCAACACCCTAAGGGAAACACACAATGAAAGGATTTCCAATTCTAGAGGCATAATAGCATCAATTCCATACGCGAGATTATACAAAACAATGCCAATAAATGTATGAAAACTCGTGTGATAGGTCTACAATGCATAATAAAATTGAAAGTGAAAAATACTTAGGTCATGTATATTGATTGTCTTTCATAAGATATTGATGCAAGAGCATCCCCAATCTATGAGAAATATTGCATCAACCAAAAATAATTCCTTTTAGTTTAGTTCTTGTTTAGTTCAGTGTGCAGTTTTGTGTGTTCCTATCGGTATGTTCCAGTAGTTGCTTGCTTTTTGTTGTAGATCATATTTTCAGTTTCCAAGATAGTTCTTATGCTTAATTCCAAATTCTCAGTCCATTTGGATTCTTTTTCAACAAGATATTTCTTCCAGTTTGACTGCTTCTGGTTTTGGAGCAGTTTTTTGGGCTTACCAGTTGGGGATTTCTTCTTTTCCAAAGTGGTTTTTTGGCGTGTGGATCTATTTTGGGTCTTTCTAGATGTTCTTAAGTCCTTGGCCGACCTTGCTATTCATCCACACTTCTTGGTGGTTCTTTTCTGGATAACTTCCTTTCATTCTCGGGGCCCACCTATTTACACGTTTCATTTTCCTATCTTCATAAATGTACTTTTGTAGCCGACCCGGATATGTTTTGAAGGGTATATATATGGTTTTATGTGATCATTTGGAGGAATTAAATGAGTATGGGATTCTAGATTCATTATTAGAGATCCAGATGACTCTAAGAGTTTCAAATGGATTGTAATCTGGCATGTAACCAGTTGAGTATTGGATGTTCTATGATGAATGTATGATGATAACCGGTTGGTTACCGAAGGTTCTAAGATGATAATATGATATGAGTTTTTAATATTTCAATTTTTTATTATTGCTTCTATTGTGTTACTATTGTTGCATGACTTGGTCAATTCTCTTTGAGGACCCACCAGATCATGGTTGTGATAGAATTATAAAGCACTGAGAGGGGGGGTGAATTAGTGACACCAAAAGAAATACTACTTTAAACACTAATCGGGAGATATATTTAACAAGTTTGTTAAACACTATCCATCCTATCCAAAATGATATTAAAGCATTCACAATAAGTAAAACATCCACCATAACACAAGTTTTTATATGTGGAAAACCCAAATGGGAAAAACCACTGTGAGATGAGACTCACAAGTTAACTAACTGTAGTAATAGATAACTGGTCGATTAAGGTATACAAAAGTTCTCTACTAGGAGTGAATCCTATTAAAGATCCCAAAGCTCTGTTAAAAGCTATACCCTGTTAAAGGTAGTACCCTATTAGGAGTAACCTTAGTAGAGGATTTCTGAATCCAAACTAATGGATCACCTGGTTAGAGGATTTGTACAATGAAACTTGTTAGAGCTTACCCGATTAGGGGATTTGACTATTATAGTGATTAGAAAACAATGGGTGGTGTGATCTAGAAGTAGCACAACTTGCTTGAATAGATCCTTTTCTGCACATTTAAAGCTTCATTACCAACATACTTTGCAATACTCTCAACACCTTAACACTTCTATCTTTGCATCAAATCCATATATCTCATATCTCACTATATGTCATTATATAAACATTTTGATTTCATGTCAGCCTTAGAAATTATATCACAATTTCCTAGGCATCGTGAATCTAGACAATCAAACATAACTCATCACAAATTACCGCCAAAAATTATCGGTTAGGATAACTCATCACAAATTCAATGAATACCGGTTGGAACATCAATACTAGTTGGAGTTAACCATATCAACATGTAAACTGATTGTCTTTTATTGCTCCTTTGATAATCTTCACTGGATCTTCAGGTTGGTGTCGGGTCATTCCTGTATTTCATATATACATATATATACCAGTTGTCTCCATGTACCGGTTTGATACTCTCTAAATAAAACTTCTAATACCAGTAGCAATATAATATAAATAACTTTTGAAGTATCACCGGTAGATAATGTGATCATATGTGTGTGTACATGTTCCATCAATGACAACATATGAAGTCATTACGTACAATCATCATCAAGCCAACAATCTCTCCCTTTGGCATTGATGACAACACTTAGAAAATTTTACAACTACACAACTAAGTGTGCTTACAAAAATTGTACACGTATATTTCTACTCCTACTCCCCCTTAACCATACATACAAAATTTTCACAACACACATACATATTTCTACTCCCCCTTTGACAACAATGCCAAATTGAAAAGAAATATATATATATATATACCAAAATTTGTAGCAAAATGTTTTACATATACAAAAACTTGAAAATCTGAATCAAGAGGTATGCAATGCAATTCTCAGAAAAATGTCACTAAAGTTACTCTTCATTTGAGAAAAATCATGTTCCTATGTCTCTAGCAGGTTCTCAATGACTTCAATTGTGGTCATAATCTGAGTACAAAACTCTTCCATTGCATAAAGTGTACACGCCTCTGGAATAGCCAAAATTGCTTTTGCATTCTTCTAGGCTCTTTGTAACATGTCCACTTGGGGTCTGAGTAGATTCTTCAACTCCTTCAAGGCTCGGAGTCTTTTTGCCTATTCTTGATCATAGGTGTTTAACCGGTTTTCCAAATCATCCACAGATTTGCTAAAAGTGAAAATTGAATCTTGTAATGGTACATAGGCATTGCATATCTTTGCAAGTTCTTGTTCGGTTTCAGTTCACCTTTGATTGATATCATAGTAGAAGAATGAAACATTAGATGTATATGCAAGAATTCTCCCTCCTATTTCAATAGCTTTTCTTATCAAATCTTTATTAAGAGATAGAGAAATTCTTCTTGTAGCAATATCTTTCATGATATGTTCTCCATGCTTCTTCTTGTAGCTTTTCTCAGCATAGGTCTATGTTGCTTCTTCTAGGGACTTAAGTTGATCAACTGCATCAGCAACCAGCTGGCCAAGCTTACCAATGGGAGTTGACAAGTGCCTTGTAGCAGTTTATGGTAGAAGACTTGTCAGAATATCTATGGCATTTTGAATGGTTGCAGCTTCCATTCTTTGTTCTTTAAGTCTCTTCTTCTACACCTTGGATTGCATGACAACTGCAATCTTCATTAATTTTGATGCACTCATGCTATCAACATCTATAGGCCATGTGATGCCTATTAAGTCATCATCATCTTCATCAGTTTGTTGTGTGACTAATTCTTTTACCGGTTGAACATATTTTTCTATCTTAATTGTCTCTTCCTTTTGTTCCTTCATCTTTGTTGGTTCAGAGATTTGTGCAGCAACTTTTTCAGTAGGTTTTTCCTGGGTTGCATGTAAAACCGGTTGGGGTTTTACTAGTTGTTCTCTTACTGGTGGAGGTGGAATATCCACTCTTGGTTGAGTTATTGGTATCTCAATAATCTCAAGTGCAATAATGTTTCCAGATATATCTACAATATCTTGAATATCATCAACAAGAATAACCTTTTGAGAAGTGGTGTCATATTGTGTCTTGATAGGTTAGACAACATTACCTTGCACAATTTCTTCCTCATTCATTTTCGGTCATACCTCAGGCTCAACTTGCTCATCTTTAGAAGATTGTAAATGCTTTTGCACTCATTGAATATTACGATCTATCTTATGAGTTTCAACTTCAATAGATTGACTTGTCTCATTCATTAGCTTTAATCGTCTTGCCTTATACATAAACTATCCTTTGTATTTGTCAAGTAAAGAAATTAATTCATTCTTTTCTAATTCAGAAAAATATTGAATAAACACATTATCAATAATTTCTTGGGCTTTGTCAGCAACAATTTGCCACTTATTTGAAAGAATAGAGTACAAAGAATCCGAAATATCATCTTTAAGATCTTGAGGTAATCAGTTATATTGACATAAATAGATGATTACATGTTGAAAAAAATGTTTCCTTCTGATCTTCATCAAATGAATCAAAACATTTCTTGACATTATCAATGATTTGAGTGTCTTCTCAAAATCAGTTCTTAGGCTTGTAAGATAATATATTGATAGGCACAGTTGCCTTTGGCACTCCTTTGACTGGTTTGGTTGTTTTACCAGTTGCTTTAATTTTCCTGGGTTCCTCCTTAGCATTAGTATCTTTAGATTCTCCTTGGAGAATTAGTTTACAACCTCTTTTCTTTGTTGTAGTCTACTTCGGAGCTGTAACTTTGGGTACCTATTCCTTTTTTATTTGGACACTATGTGTCACTCTTGTACTTGTTGATACCGGAGGTGCTTGCTCAGCCTTCTTCCTCTTACCTTTACCACTACTTGTTGGAGCACTATTGGATTCAGCTTTTGTAGTTTTCTCTTCAACAATATCCAATCTAATCTTATTTTTGTCCACTGGAGATGCCAATAGGTTATTGGCATAATCAATCAGTAAGTCATAATTGACTTCATAGCTCATGTCTTCAATTTCCTCTTCTCTTGGCTCAATAGCTTCCATCAGACAAAAATCAGTGGTGACTATGAAAATGATGCTCTTAGCAAAGTGCTTCACCACATCCTCAGGTAGCCTTACCCTCATACTCATTTTCTTCTAAAATTCATTGAAATATTTATTCATTACAGCAGAGAAGGTGTTCTTCACGGCCTTAATGTTCTTCTTTATCTGGGAAGTTACCAGTAGATCTTTAGACCATTCAAGATCACCAATTCCTAGTAGGAAATTATGGAAATAAAAGAATAAACCAATCAATAACTGACCAAATTTAAACTTTTGACTATTGTCCTTCTTGATAGACTGAAGATTTAACATCAGTTGGCTCCTTATGGCCTCACATAGGTCATAATCTGCATTTTTCAATAATCATTCTATAGGCAGTATGCACTGCTACAGATGGCACACTATTCATTCTACTGGAATAGAATATTCGGTAGCCTATAACCATAGTATCCAGTTTAACTATTGGGTCCTTAATGTTATTAACAGAAAAAACATGCCCATCAGAGGTTGACAAGGTTAAAGTGTTTACTATCTCTTTTGAAATTTGCCTCAGCTTAGGCACTTCACCGGTTGAGCAAACACCAGTCACATCTTGAATAACCTCCTTTCTTTTAGTGTGTGTCCTTTCCAAATACATATTTTCCCCATGAACATGACTCAAAATGATTGGGATATGTTCCTCTTCAAAATCCTCGAGAAAATAAGCTGCATTATGAAAACCTTTCTCACAAACCCTAATATACTCTGGTTGAATCTTTCAATTCTCATCGCAAAGGGATTTCAACTAAGAATAAATTGATAATGATCCTAAATCTTCAATTTTATAGTCAATGTAGCTAGACAAATCACCTTTTACAATGACTCTATCAGGAACTTGAGATAGAGCATCATAAGACAAAATTGGTTCCGACTCTATAACCTCCATTGGTTCTGATGTGATCAGTAGTCTCTCTACTTGCTTAGATGATGAAGCCATTACTGATAAACTATATTAGAGATGGGATTGACAAAGAAATACCTTAATTCACATGTGCTACCTTGGTTACTGGTTGATTTCTCAATTGCACACCAGTTCAACCTTTACTAACCTTCAAATCAACTTAGCTCATGCAAATCATGACACAATTTCGACTAAAATGAGCTAGCAATCCTTTCTTTTCTTTGCAAGTGCTCAATAATTTTTCTCTCCAATGCATTTAGGGTAAAAATAACAAATTAAAACTCACTTTTATCCTTTTTACCTACTACATTAAAAGCTTGACCCCTAGGGTTACAAACCCTAATACACCGCTTAACAAAGCATACAATATTAACAGGTGTAAAACCGATTGATAAACTTTTGAAAATTCGATTGTCAAAAGATATCAATATTTTATGCATAATCAACTCAATATTCAAACTCTCTTACCACTCATCTTTTCAAGGGGTCCAAAAGTATATTTACCGCTATGCTCTCCTTAGCCCTGTTAAAAAGGCTCAGTTCACCGATGCAGGATTCTCCACACTAGGTGAAGGATTAGGTTCTTCTGCAGGTGTATCATCACTCTTCTTTTTCCATATTCGATTCATCTCTTCTCTAGTTTCCTCAATATTTACCTTCTACTTTCCTTTCTGATTGTCAAAATGATTAATTGGTTTGTTCTTTCTTGATCTACAAAATTTTTCCATGTGTCTCGGTTTATGATAATTATAGCAGGCCATTCCAGATGATCTCCAAGGTCCTACATTTCCTCTTCCAGTTCTCCTTCTGCAATTCATAGCCAAATGACCAAAATTATTACAAATGGTGCAAATGACATTAGTTACCTTTTCCATCTCAAATGGACTAAATCGATTGACATAGGGTCTCGACTAGTTCATGTTACCCTGGTTATCATAGGTTCTCATCCAGTTGCCATTAGGTCTTGGATTCATGTGAGGTACTAGATTATTTTCTCCATATCTACATTCAACTTATCTATGTCCATACATTTAAAATATGAAGCAATGACCTTGAAATCTCTTAGACACATACCTAGTATTTGCATTGTAGCTTGTATTTCCATTAGGTTTGTTTCTACACACATTTGGAGTATGACCAGGTTTATGACAAAAAAAGCAAACAGGTTTGAAAACGTTCTTACCTGTAGGCTTATTAGCCTTAGGAGCAGTTTTGTCCATATGAATGTTGCTCTTTGTACCAGAAGATTCTCCTTTCTCAAATGTGTTAAAACCAAGTCCAGAAGTATCACCTTTCAACCTTTGTGATTGAATCTTCTCATCTAGCAAGGTGGAACTTTTGTTGAACTTTTCCAGTTTCCCTTTGGCTTTAGTGAGTTCTCAGGTAAGATCTTCATTGTGTTTTGCAAGGGTTTCTCTTAGAGATGATTCCATTTCATGATCTAGCTACAAGGCCTCTTTTTCTTCTTTCTCAGTATGCTAATGATCATGCAAGGTTGCATTCTCTCATTTCATCTTAGCAATTTCATGATCTCTTTCTTTGACAAGATCTTCAACTGTCCTCCTAGCTTTCAATTCTTGACTCATGTGGATAGTTAAGATTTCTAGCTCTCTCCTCAGGTTTATCTTTTCACCGTTCAATTTTTCAACTTCTTCTACAAAAGCATCAATGTTGGCTTCATCTAAAGAACTATTGTCAGATATTTCCAATAGTTGTTTAGTTAGCTCTCCCCTTTTGACTTGAGAAGCTTTGAATCTGACCCTTAGGGTTTCAAGCTCATCCTTAGTAGCTTCAAGTACTCTAGCCATCTCAAAGTAGCTCATATCCCCTATGGTGGCTTTAGGGTTCCCTTCCAAGCAATTAGGCTTTAAACAAGTTAGGCTTTGATACCAATTGATAGACTTATAAAGAACTGAGAGTGGGGAGGGTGAATTGGTGACACCAAAAATTAATACTTTAAATACTAACCGGTAGATATATTTAACAAGTTTGTTAAATACTATGCATGCTATCCAAAATTATATTAAAGCATTCACAATAAGTAAAACATCCACCATAATACAAGTGTTTATATGTGGAAAACCCAAATGGGAAAAACCACAATGAGATGAGACTCACAAGTTAACTAACTGCAGTAATAGATAACTGACCAGTTAAGGTCTACAAAAGTGCTTTGCTAGGAGCCAGTCCCGTCAAAGATCCCAAAGCTCTATTAAAATCTATACCCTATTAAAGGTAGTACCTTGTTAGGAGTAACCTCAGTAGAGGATTTCTGAATCCAAACTAATGGATCACCTAGTTAGAGGATTTTTACAATGAATCTTGTTAGAGCTTACCTAGTCAAGGGATTTGACTATTATAGTGATTAGAAAACAATAGGTGGTGTGATCTAGAAGTAATATAACTTGCTTGAATAGATCCTTTTCTGCGCATTCAAAACTTCATTACCAACATACTCTGTAATTCTCTCAACACCTTAACACTTCTATCTTTGCATCAAATCAACATATCTCATATCTCACTATATGTCATTACATAGACATTTTGATTTCATGTCGGCCTTAAAAATTATACCATAATTTTCTAGGTACAATGAATCTAGACAATCAAACATAACCCATCACAAATTACCTCCAAAAATTGTCGGCTAGGGTAACTCATCACACAATCAATGAATACCGGTTGGAACATCAATATCAATCAAAGTTAACCATATCAACATATAAACCAATTTTCTTTCATTACTCCTTTGATAATCTTTGTGGGATCTTTAGGTTGGTGTCGGGTCATTCTTGTATTTCATATATATATATATATATATATATATATTGGTTGTCTCCATGTATCGGTTTGATACTCTCTAAACAAAACTTCTAATACTGGTAGCAATATAATACAAATAAATTTTGAAGTAACGCCAGTAGATAATGTGATCATATGTGTGTGTACATGTTCCATCAATGACAACATATGAAGTCATTCGTTACAATCATCATCAAGCCAACAAGCTGCACCAAGTGGTATCAAAGATAGTTATGAATTGGTTGGTGGAAGAGTCCGTTGTGAACCTTGAGGCATTCCTTTGGGTGAGCAAATCATCGAGTGGAGGTAGGTTGTGAGTGTGTTCAATAGATCGTCGAGTGTGAGGAAATTGAAACCAGTAATTAGACTGCCGAGTTGAGGCAGTTCACTAAAGAAGAGGAGGAGATGCCGCCTAGAAGGATGAACCCCCTGAGGGTAGAGTGGATGATGGAGGATTTCTAGAATGAGATGAGGAATGAGATCTAGAATGCATTGGCTAGTTTGTAGAGGAATTCAGAGTTTGAGGATGAGTATGAAGAAGATAGAGAAGAGCTTGAGACAAAAGAGGCTAAAGCACTAGAACACGAAAGAGAGGAAATATTTCTCAAAGCAGTGGTGCAAGAAAGTAAAGTTCATAAATTGGAGGTTTCAAACTTTTTTGGAAGGCTGAACCTGGAGGTTTTGATTGATTGGATCAGAGAGTTGGAGGACTACTTTGAGTTTGAGGAAGTCAAGGACTCGTAGAGAGTCCAGTTGGCATAGACTAAGTTGAAAGGGCATGTTGCCTTATGGTGGAAAGAATTGCAAAGAGACAAAGTAGAGAATGGTGAAATGAAGATCACCTGGTGGAGACAGATGGTTGCAAGATTGAAGGTCAAGTTCATACCTGGATACTATGAGTTGGAATTGTTCAAGAAGTTGTAGAACTTAAAGCAGAGAAACATGAGTGTGAAAGAGTATACTAAGGAATTCTACAAGGTGATGATCAGATCTGGGCATAAAGAGATGGATAGAGAAAATATGGTGAGGTACATAAATGTACTTGCATTTAACATTTAGGATGAGATGAGTATGTTGAGGATTTCCATAGTTGAAGAAGCTTACCAGTATGCTTTGAAGGATAAGGAGAAGGTGAGAAGAAAATAGTAGAATAACCCTAGAGGGAAGGAGAGATTCAAGGGGCAGATGAGTATGGTGAAGTAGAATATTGAAGATGAATCAAAACCTAAGTGGAATAAAGAACTAGATCAGAAAACACAGAGAAAAAGAAGTGGCAGTAGAAGCAGAGAATTTCCTGATAAATGTTTCAAGTGTGGGGAAACTGGACACAAATTTTATGAATGTAAGCAGGGAATGGCAAGAAGTTGTGTGGCAAATGAGGAACTGGAAGGTGGAGTTGTCGGAACTAACTGTGCACCAGAGCAAGGAGAATCCCTTATGTTTAAAAGAGTCATGATGGAGCAAAGAAATACTCAACCTACTCAGAGAAGGAGTCTTTTACGGACTGTGTGCAAATCACATGATAAGTGATGCAAGGTTATTGTGGATAGTGGAAGTATTGATAATTTGGTATCTAAGGAGATGGTAGTGAATCTTGGATTGTAGAGGCTTAAGAACCCTTGTCCTTATAAGGTGAGTTGGTTACAAGATGATCAAAAGTTGGAAGTAAAAGAGCAGTGTTTGGTGAGTTTTAATATTGGACCTTTTAGGGATGAGTTCTTGTGTGATGTTGTATCTATGAGTGCTTGTCATGTCTTGTTGGGAAGACCTTGGTAGTTTGATAGAGGAGCTATTTATAACTATAGAAGAAACCTAATCACTATTGAGAAGGATGGGCAGAAGTTCACATTGGCTTCTTTGAAGGAGAAAGAAAAGGAGGTGAAGAATCTAAGTCTTGAGAAAATTTGCAGTGCTAAGAAACCAATTGCAGAGGTTATACTAGAAGGTGGCATAAATTTGCAGAAAGATTTGATAGATAAGTCTAATAACAAGATAGAATCAAATGACACAAAGCTTATGGTGACAAACCAGATTAAGTCTTGTGGTAGAAACAAATCAGAGCTATAGAAGAAAGAGAGCAATAAGTAGAGACATTGTGCAGATCTAAAGCAAGGGAAGAGAAATAAACAGAGCTGGGAGTTATAGAATCCGGTTGAGGTTCCAGAGGAGCTAAGAGAGGTGTTTGCAGATAAGGAAGATGTTTGGATCAGAAATGAGCATTAGATATATATCCCAAATCCTCTTAGATTTTCATGAGTTGTCTCTCATGGAACATCTCTTTCTACCTTGGGTGTCTGATGCAGGAGCATCCCCAGTCTATGAGAAATATTGCATCAACCAAAAATATTTCCTTTTAGTTTAGTTCTTGTTCAGTTCAGTGTGCAGTTTTGTGTGTTCATGTTGGTATATTTCGGTAGTTACTTGCTTTTCATTTTAGATTGAATTTTTGGTTTCCAGGTTGGTTCTTGTGCTTAATTCCATATTCTCGATCCATTTGGATTCTTTTTCGGCAAGATCTTGCTTCTGGTTTGACTATTTCTGGGTTCTGGAGCAGGTTTTTGGGCTTACAGGTTGGGGATTTCTTCTATTCCTGAGAGGTTTCTTGGCATGTGGATCTATTTTGGGTCTTTCTAGATGTTCCTAAGTTCTTGGTCAACCTTCCTATTAAACCACACTTCTTGGTGGTTCTTTTCTGAATAACTTCCTTTCATTCTTGGGACCGACCTATTTACACGTTTCATTTTCCGGTCTTGGTAAATGTAATCTTTTATGGATGACCCAGATATGTTCCAGAGGGTATATATATGGTTTTGTGTGATCATTTGTAGGTAGTAGATGAGTATGAGATTCTATATTCATGATTAGAGATCCAGATGACTCTGAAAGTTTCAGATGGATTGTAATCCGTCATATTAGCCTGCATGTAACCGGTTGAGTACTGGATGTTCTATGATGAATGTATGATGATAACCGGTTGGTTACCAGAGGTTCTAAGATGATAATATGATATGATTCTATAATATTTTAATGTTTTATTATTGCTTCCATTGTGTTACTCTTGTTGCATGACCTGGTCAATTCTCTTTGAGGACCCACCGGATCATGGCTACACCAGAAATGTTCAATGGTCTTATTTGAAGCCTCGGCCTAATCATTGTATTGAGGATGATAATAAGGTGTAGAAAATCAATGATGAATGTGAAATTTCTTGAGGAACTATTTCACCTCCTTGTTCTTAAATGGTGCACTATTGTCAAAAACAAGGGTAGAAATCAGTCCAAAATGAGAAATAAATTTGTTTAGAAGAAAACTACAGATTGCTTTAGTAGTAGTGGATCTTAGCATAATAGCTTCAACCCACTTTATGAAGTAATAAATGTTTGTTATGATTAGGGTATTTTCCTTTACAAAATGGGGGAGATATCTTTGCTATGATATCAAGACCCCAAATTTGAAATGGCCAAGGGGAAGCTTGAGTTCAAATTTGTTGTGCAGGAGCTCAAATGAGACTATTATTTTGCAAACATTGAGGATGTTTCTTGAAAAAGAAAATGAATCTCATTCCATCATTTTCCAATAATACCACGTGTGTTAATTTTTGTACCAAGTATTTACCACCAAAGTGTCCACCACCATACCCAATGGGCTTCTTAAAGGACAAGGGATATCTCTGTCTTAATAAGACATTGAACAAGAAGACCATTGTAAGATCTATGATAAAGAGCATTAGAAAGGATGATATAATGAGTTGAAAGCTTTTGAATTTGGATACAAGTATTCTTGTTGGCATTATCAAAAAAACTTCTAGACTTTAGATAGTTATAGATGTGATAAAACCATTTTGCCAAGTCCATGTGGGCACACATAAGACTATCAAGTTCGAGTTTTTTGGAGAAAACAAGAGAGAAGAGAACTTGTACCACAAAGTGATCTATTCATATACACTATAGGCATGACATACAAGTGAATTTGTTCTTTCCATTGAATCTGTATGATTATTCTCTCCTAGAAGTATTGTTGATAGTGTAGGAAGATAATAGTTTGATTAAAATCAAAGGTACGTCTCTTAACTAAGATAGCATAGATTGTTTTGTATGAGACATGCTTGTGATCTGATTTATAATAAGTTTAGAATCATTGTGAATTCAAATATTTGTAACTTCATAAGCAATCCTGTCACTCACGTCGATAATAAGGGTGTCATACTTAGTAAAATTATATGTACAATGAAACTCAAGTCAAAGGAAAGAGGAATTGATCTTCCCTTCCATGAAATTAAGACTACACCAAGTTCTAGAACTAGTTTGACATCTTGACCCACCAAAGTACATTTCCCATATAGGTTTATTGTCTACTATAAATAAATTATCATCTAAGAACAAATCAAAAGTAGGAAATGATATAGGTGAGGGAGATTCCACCAACTGAACAATGATAGCTTGACCTTTGATTGATTTTTGAGTTACAAACTTAAGGTGGAAATAAGAAATCTATTGGCATTTGGAATAACTAATGCAGAATGAGATGGTGCAGGTGATGCAGTTGAAGATGGATGACTGCACCGATAGAGGATAGAAGACTATTTGTCATGAAGAGATTGAGATTTTGTGATTAGATGACTTGACCAGTTATTCGTTTTGTCATTGATGGCAACTATTGTCAAATGATGATTATTGATGTTCCTAATGCTTTGTTTTATCATCTGAGTGATTTATTTTACCGGAAGACAGGGTTTACCAACAAAGAATTAAAGTCCGTGAAATAGGACTTTAACTAGTAAAGAAGAGATGTTTTGATTGAATTGGATGAATGGTGATGATTGGTGATTTGTGGTTTGGAATGTGAGATTGTAACATGGAAAGGAGTATTTGAGAGGAACCAGAACTTGTGATGACTACTAGAAGGCTTGTTTCAACTTTTTTATGAAATTTTGCTAAGGTTTTAGTAGGGTTTAAGGACCAGTGAAGAAATCATCAAACCGGTAATGATTTTTGTTATGGTGGTGATCGACAAAGAAACTACATGAAGGTGGTAACATGGCGCAACCCGCATGAATGACTTGATTTGTATTTTGGCTCGATTCAAGGAAGAATTTCTTGGGAAACAATGAACCACTTAGTGGAGTGTTTTGAGGTTTTGACTTTGGTATAGATCGGATTTTTCGTGTTGGGTTTCGATCAACCAATGGTTGATATTGCATTGTAGTTTGATGTAATGATATGTATATTGATTTGAGATGATCTCTTATGATTCGTATTGTAATTTTATGATGTAAATAGGGTTTAGTGGTCGACCTAGTTGAGATGGCTATTTAGGATGGCACAGTTGATGTTTATGGTGTTGGTGGTCTTAAGAGAATGTTTTGAGCCATCCAAGAGAAGTGTGAGATTTGCCTAAGTTGTAGAGTGTGGAGCATGATTGGATCCGATCTAGCAAGCTGAGAAGTGCAAGTAACATATAACTTTTTCATTGTTGTTCCCTAACAGTTGTAGCAGGTTAAATAACTTAACCGGGTAGGTCCTAACAAGCCTTAAACATTTAAGTCCCCTAATAGAGAAGCCCTCAAAAGAGTGGTAAATCCTCTCATGAGATTGTTCCTAACAGATCATCAAGCTCCTAACTGAGCTACTAGGCAAATTCCTTAATCGGGTGACGCCTAATAGGGTCTGCTCCTAACAGGGTGTACTTCAAAATAGTACAAATATTTGTGGGTGCCAACTCATACCGTGGTTTTCCCCTATTTAGGTTTCCACATCAAAAATTATGGTGTTCATGTGTGGAATGCTTTTCATGTGATGTTATTTTTTATGTTACATTTCATGCACTATTTCTGAGTACATGGGTTATGATTTTTTATTAGAGGTTTATCAAAGGTTACTGGTACTGATAAGAGTTGGTATAGAAAGTGTTTGATCTGATAGATGAGGATAATAAGTTGGTAAATGGTCAAATTTATATGACTGCTTAAGTGGTGAAAGAATTGATAGATGTGGTAAATGATTTGATTAATGTGTTAGCAAAACTGATAAAGAGGTTGTTAGATCTAATAAAAGAAGTTGACATATTTAATAAATGATTTCAGATCTGATATAAGTTTGATTTTGGCTTAATCTTGTAAATTGGTATTAATATCGATTCACCCCCACTCTTGGTATTAACCAGATCCTCATAGGATTAACAATTGGTATCAAAGATTTGGTCCTCTATGTACAAAAAGCCTAACCACTTGAGGGAAAGATTTTGAGGAAGTCGAGATGATGAAGAAAGAGGGTCCCAAGTTCAACAAGGATAACTACAAGATCTGGAAAGACAGAATGAAGATCTACATTAAAGGTCTTGGTGCACAATATTGGAAGCAAGTTGAAACAAAATATGTTGGTCCTACTATTACTCCCTTGACACCGGATGAACTCAATGAGCATAAAGATAGCATGCAAGCCGTAGAAGCTATTGTTAGTACTTTATCTGATTCAGAATATATTGATGTTCAAGGATTGGAAACTGCAAGTGAGGTTTGGGACAAGTTAGATATAATCTATGGACGAGATGAGCATGTTCAAAGAGACAAAGAGTAAATCTTGAGAGGAAAGTTTAATGACATGAGAATGCTTGAAGGAGAAAATATTGCACAGTATGGTTAGAGAATCAAAGAAGTTTTTGGTGGCATAAATAATGCTGGAGGTAAAATGGATGATGACGCAATAGTAAGTAAAATGCTTAGAACTCTTCAACCTCAGTATGCTATATGAGTATCTGTAATCCAAGAACTTAGATCTATTTCAAAGGATAAGATAATTGTTGATTCATTTATTGGTAAGCTTAAACAACTTTTGAGTTAAATAGTTTTTACAATAGTGTGACAAAATGTATTCAATCTGCCTTTAAAGCTTCTGTTACCAATTCATCTGCTAGAAAAGGAAAAGATATATGTCAAAATCATGAGTGCAGGTCAAGTCATGGAAGTAACTGGGGAAATGAAGAAATGAAGATCAAGTGATGGAACTTCAGCCACTGTTAGCAAAAATATTTCCAAGAGGCACCAATAAGTATAAAGGAAAGATACCTTTGAAGTATTTCTCTTGTAGTAAAATTGGGCATATTGTTGCTAATTGCCCTATCACTGATAATAAAGAGAATTTTAGGAGATTCAAAGGAAAGGGCAAGAAACATTGTTATGTTACAATATATGAAGGTGTGTCCGATGAAGATTCTGGAGATGAAGATGACAATGAGGAAATTGAGTTTGTAGCAGTGAAGCAGGAACTGATAGATGAAAAGGCACTGGTATCTCATATGGAGAATAGTGATGAATGGATTATAGATAGTGGCTTCTCACACCACATGACCAGAGACAAAAGTTTGTTCATAACCCTTGATGAATTTGATGGAGGTGTTGTTAGATTTGGAAATAACTCTCCCTGCATGGTGAAAGGTAAAGGTTCAATTTCTCTAAATGGGAAGAGTAATGTCGATGATGTGTTTTGGGTTGATGGTCTAAAGCATAATATTTTAAGTGATGGTCAGTGTGATGCTAAAAATGTGGTATATAAGAAAGGCATACACATATAATGAGACAATAAAACATAATGGAAAGCTTAATTGAAAACAAAATTAAAGATGCAAACCATAAGCTTTCCCTTAAATGTCCTATTTTCCTCTATTCTTGAGGACCTTGAAGGTGTTGGATTGATTAGATCTGAGCACAGCAATGACCTCCAAAGTGGCAACTCAAGAGTTGAGTAGCTACTTGATCATGATTGATTATGCAAATGATCTGAAATATAATGCTATGATTAATCCAAGATGCTAATTACTAGATGATTGAAATGAAAATGCCTATAGTAATGATGATAAAACTATGGATGCAAGGGATCCTTATTACTCCAAAATGGGGGATATTTATAGGAATTCCAAGGCCAAAGCTGAGGTGGGAAGAATCAACGCTCCAGATCTGATCTAAAGATATCAAGGGCCAAGATTGAGGAAGTTGGAGAAGAGGTTGGAGGAAGGGACACTTCTCATCTCTATGGTGACAAGTGTCAAGGAGCCTTGCTCATGAGAAGGCAAGTGTCCAAGGGAGGAGACATGTGGAAAAAGTGCCATGTGTCTCAAGGGGAGAATATCCACACCATAGGAGGTTAGGATAAGGAGGTTAGGATGTGCAAGATAGGATAGGGCTAGTTAAAACCCAGGGTTGGGTGGAATGGGTTAGTTTAGGTGGTTAGAATTTAGGAGCCATGTGCTCATTTGAATTTAGAAATTCAAATAATTTAAAAAATAATAATTAATTTCAACAAACTTAAGTTTGTTAATCTTAATTAGGAATTAGAAGAATTGATTTATATGGGGGGAAATTAATTAATTTAGAATTAATTAATCAAAGGGGGATATGAAATGAACTATGTAAATAAATCATGTAGATTTATTTACTAGTAGATGAATAGAGAAATTAATCGAATTGCTTGTGAATTCAATTAATTGGGAAGGGGGATTAATCAAATAACTGCGTATTTAATTAACTATCTTCAGACCATTTTTAGGTGTATACATTTTGCCCATCTTTGAAGCGATGTGTGACGACGCATTGGTTCAAAGAAAACTCGATTGATGATATTGCTGATATTGATTTGGATAGGATGCCGATTTGATCTTGATTTAGATGCAGATTTGATTTTGATGATATTGATTCAATTTTTTTTTTTTGAGATGATAAATCTTGATATGATGTGGTTTCGATGTTTGAGATGATAAATCTTGATATGATGTCCCAGACGCTGACTAATAGATATCGATGTGAGGATGCCCCCTCGGGAGATGAATAGGATAATTTTTGCAATGTTTTTGAATTTTTCACGATTTGTTAATTTTTTTGATATTTTTGAAATTGTTACAATTTTTAGATTTTTAATCATTTTCCATTTTTTAGATATTTTCAGAGTCGATCCAATTCATTTCCCGATAAGATATTTGAAAATATTATCCTATCAAGCTGATTAGTTGATTAGATGATTAAAAATTAGTGGAATAAAATTCCCACTTAAATGCCCCATTGTGAGTTTAAAAAGGTGAATTCATGTAGCAATCTTCATTTGTGCACTTCAGTTGTTTGAAAAAGTTTCTCTAGAGGAAGGAATGGTGATCCTGAACCACCAGCATAGGTTTGAGAGAGTTCAGAGACATGAGTGTCCTCCGACCTACGGTCCACCAGTACATAGTACGTACTTCGAGAAAACCCAACTTTATCATTTTTTAGTTGTTTTTAAAAAAATTTAGCTATTTGTAGAAAAAATCACTATTTAGAATTTTTGTCATGTGGGTTTCTAGAAAAATTACAATTTTGACATGGGTTTTTTGAATTACAAAATGGGTTTTTAGGATTTTTCTTTGAACTTTCAAAAAATCTTCAAATTTTTGAGGTTTCACTTTGATTTTTGAAAAATAAAACTTCAAATTTTTTTATTTTTTGAAAAAGCATTGGCCTTTGGAAGCAGGGGGGCAGTGGTGCCATGGCGATGCCACCGCGGGCGCCATGGGCGCTATGGGAGGCAATGTCGATGCCACTGCAGGCGGGGCCACTAGCACCACCGTAGGCACCAAGGGCACTGCCGATGCGGGGGGGTGGGTCGGGCTCAGCCAAAAAAAAAGATTTGGTTTTTTTTTGTGTGTGTTTTCCTGATTTCTTAGCTTGTTTTCGTGTTTTTCGATTGATTGGTTGATTTTTTATTTGTTTGATTTTCTAGACAAGATTTCCTCGATAATCAACTATGTTGGCTTGATTTTTTTGTTTTTGGAGAAAATGATTTGATTTTTCAATTTTTGAGAAAATGATTTGATTTTTTGCCATTTATTGAATTTTTTGATATTTAATATAATTATTTGGATTTTTTGAGAATTTGAAATTTTTATTATTGATTAATGAGTTGACTTTTTTGATTTTGACTTTAGATGACTTGATTACTAAAGTTTTTGATTGCGATTGAATTTTGGAGTTTATCTGATCCCCAACTGTCACGATGCTCGATAAAGAGGTTGGATTGTTGTCGATTTGATTTGATTTTTGATTTCGATAGGGTAAGATTTGATTAGCTATCTAATTGGAAAAAAATAAACACTCTTGATTGATGTAAATAGATGATCAGTTCTGATTATCTTCATGCACGTGCGAGATGATATAAGATTGATAATGACCGCATGATAGATAAGCGTCATTGATAGGGGCCCAACAAGATTTGATAAAAATATCAATTGACCAAGATAGACTGATAGATAGATTGATTTGATAGATAGATAGATAAATCAAGAGACTGATATGATGAGATGATTTGATTGCAGGAGCACTTTAGTGTCCTCTAGTCTTGGGAGTGCTTCCCAAAGACATGGATGTTGATACCCTGCCTTAGCTAGGTGGAGCGAGATCACATTGAGAGGTGTGGTTTATCTTCCCTTCTCAACATGCCCCGACCCTTGATTAACCAGGGATTATTGACAACCTTAGTAGAGCATTGGAAAAGTGAGCACAACACTTTTCACTTACCGATGGGTGAGATGACGATGACACCCGAGGATGTATACCAAATTCTACGCATCCCTGTGATGGGTGAGCTAGTGTATTACGATCTCAGTGAGCAGGGTGGGACAGATGCACTTTGCCAAGTGTTTGAGGATGATGAGATAGGCGGATATGACATTGAGTGGTAGGAGATGCTAGAGCTAGGTTATGCCATATTACCCATTGTTCTTGCCAGATTCATTGGAGGTTTCCTTTGTCCTGATCACAGGTCAAAGGGATTATTTGTTGGATGGGGTTGTCTCCTTGAGTAGATGGTGACACAGGGGCCCCGATTTGCATGGGGGTCATGCATGTTGGTGCACTTGTATCATGACCTACACTGAGTTGTGTACTAGAGATTGGTTGCATTATCAGCAAGGGTGACCGTTCTTCAGATATGGGTCTGGGAGCACCTACCTATCACATGACCATTGGCTGATAGAGATAGACCTATAGGAAGGCCTTATGTTGATAGGATTCTAGGAATCATTGTCCAGCAAACATTGGGAAAATTGGAGTATTGGTGACAGACACTGGATGATCTGGATACTGTGATATGGAGACCGTACAAAGATTACGAGATCTGGCCCGAGGATGTAGTGGAAATGTTGTATGTATTTGTGACATGATACTTGATTGGATTGACACCCTATGTTATCGAGCGATTCCTTTGTATGAGCGTGTTGAGACAATATGGTAGGATACAAGGGATACCATAGGGTACAACTCATTATGCTTGCAGGAGACTGGATGTGGCTACTTGGGGGTCCTCTATTTCATATGACCAGGCATGTGCAGAGTATCAATCATTAGGACCACTGGATTGGGATTATCTTTCAGGTATGATAGATAGCGAGATGACAAATGAGTACATCACATATTATACTGTACACAGGTTTTCGAGGCTGACATGTCCAGATGAGCCTGAGCTAGTGCTAGATGAGGATGATGAGAGGCTACGATGCAAAGCTCCTAGACGACTAAGGGATGATGGGGGAGAGGAGGTGGGGGCGAAGATGATGGTGGAGATGGAGGGGATGACAGAGATGGATATGGAGGATATGTAGGAGATCATGGTGTTGGAGATGATGATGGAGGAGATGATGATGGGGGAGATGACTAAGCAGTGACAGGCACACTAGGAGCCAATGGTTCTAGATCTAGTACAGATGTATATATGGATTGGATGACCTGAGTGGTCAAATGGAGGAGATCAGGTCCAGTGGATCAGGGGCATCAGGTCCCAGAGTAGGAGGTTCCCCAGGTTGAGTAGCCACATGAAGAGGCACCTCGATGGATCCTCATTAGGATGTCATCTCATCAGCAATAGGCTCAGATTACGAACTTATAGGGTCAGGTTCAGCAGCTAGTGAATCGACTAGTAGAGAGGGACGCTCAGATGGCCCAGCTAGAGGCTTGGATGGCTTCTCTCATGGTCAAGAGAGATGAAGCTAGGGATAGGTGTTGGAAGGCCGAGGCGCAGGTACAAATGTCAGGAGAGTCTAGTTCAGGGAAGGCTTCCCTGAAGATGATGTGCTAGGTGGTCCGAGAAGTTGAGTATTATAGGACCTTATACTATACTATTGTTCCTGTTGATCGGAGGGCTCCAGGATTTTCACAACTGAGCAGGAGATCAGGATAGAGCCACTCTAAGAGTTGAGGAGAGAGAGGGCCACTTCAGAGAGATCCCCCAGGTGGGGACCCAGGTATAGGGGTATCAGTTGGTGTTTCTAGACCTGTCGCATCAGGACAGAGTTCTGCTCTGAGTCCTAGTGGTCACACTGATATGGGACATTGATCCATTCATGTGCACACCTTTTGTGATGAGATATTAATGATTCCTATGATTTATATGTGTGATGTATCTCATATATTTTTGTGATATCATTGTATCTTGGACATTGGTCTTTTTGATGATATGATATGCAGTCGATCCTATTCACTCTCCATGACTTATGAGATGATGGATGCATTCTATTTGTTATATGATTATGTTGTGCAGTTACTTTCATGATGTATGTTTTATTTTCTATATGTTTATGGATTCTAGATGATGGATGCATGCTTCTTATATGATGATGCAGTATTTACGTGATGTTATGCAAATGTGAATATGTATGGTGATGCTTATAAGTACTATGTGATGTATGTCCAATGCAATGTTTTCTATGTTTATGATATTTTTATGATTTTTTTATGCATGTTAATATGAGATGGATGTAATGCAATGCAATGCAATGATGTTATTTTATATGATTGATATGATATGGATGCAATGCAATGACCTAACGAAAGAGATGAATGTTTGGATGTTTTACATGAATGATGCCTTAGTACGTAATGGTTATATGAGATGAACTAACTTATCATGCAGGATGAATGAATTAATTATTTTTGTTATTGTTCAATGTACTCAATCATGTGATAAGAGAGATAACACCATGTTGAAATCTTTGGCCTTGGAAAACATGAGTGTTGTGATCTCATACAAAATTATATGCTTGAATCTACTTTAAAAAGTGTAAATGCAAAATGAAATACAATGCGCTGAATGGACCGGTCATGGAGTCATTGCATTGTTTCATCATTGAGCCTTTAAAAATGTGGGAAGTGAGTCCAAACATCAATGATATAATTGAACCATGATGACCTGAGCACTACTTTCCTGGGTTTTGATATTGCAAGTTAGCACAAGCATCAAGGTATAATTGAACCATGATGACCTGAGTGTTGCTTGCGTAAAACAGACAGTATTAACCATTTCTATATGCAAGTCCAAAATATCTTCTATGATATCCAATGATCATGGCCTGAAAAAAATTTTCACATATTAACGATTAATTTATAGACAACAGACAAGAAAAATATCATGTTCCTTCCTTGTTCCTCTAGTCAAAGACATCCTGGAGTCACTCAGAAATCATGATAATGAAAAATCAAGTTAAAATAGTTGAACCATTATTGTCGAAGTGTTAAATTCATTAGTTAAAATATATCATCCATTGATATATGTTTGTCATGTTTATACTGATATGTGATAGTTGATGGTTGACAATTTGATCTTATGTTCAATGTTGGTTGTGTCTCAGTTTTTCACTGAACAAGTATTGCCTAATTGTTGTTCTACCTATTTGAGTAAGCTCAAAATAATGAAAATTTTTCCCCCAATCTAGAAACAAACTTTATTATGATATATACAATGATCCAAACCATGACTAGAAATCACCTGCAATGCCTACATATGTACAAAGGTTCTATTATGGATATGAATAGCGCCGATGGAAATGAATGCAAGCGAAAGGATGCATGAACCAATAGATGGAAGAGCTAGCTAATAGATAGCACCTATTTGCCAGGTTTTCACCATCTATTTTTATTGCACTTTTTCTCATATTTGATTTTTTTTTCACTGTTTTTGTATTTTCTGATTTTTCACTATTTTTGGATTTTCTAATTTTTCACTATTTTTTGATTTTATGCTTTTTCAGATATAAAACTTCTTTAGATGCATGCTATTGATGGGTTCCTCGAGATGACTCTCATCTCGTGTTTATAGAAGATATGCTCCTGACCCAAATAATGTTGTGACCACAAACGGACCTAACCAGTTTGGTTCAAACTTCCCTCTCTTTTCTCGTTCTGACTAGTTTCATGGATTTTCCTTTAGTACTAGTTCCCCAACTTGAAAGGTTTGTGGTTTGACCCTGTGATTATAACTTCAGCAAATTCTTTGCTGATATACCTTTGAATGATCAAAGGCATTTTTTCTTCGTTCATGGATTAATTCTAACTCATGTAATCTAGCTACTTGTTGTTCTTCATCTGGGATAAGACCTTTTAATGATACTCATAGAGAAGGTATCTCTACTTCTATTGGCAGTATTGCTTCTGATCCATAAACAAGAGAGAAGGGTGTGGCACTTGTTGGTGTGTAGATACTAGTATGGTAGGCCCATAGAGTAGGGTTCAATTGAATATGCCAATCTCTACCAGCATTATTCACTATCTTTTTGAGGATTTACAAAATAGTTTTGTTTGATGCTTCTGCTTGCCCATTTCCTTGTGGATAGTAGGGTGTGAAAAATATGTGTTGGATCTTGAATTTCTCATAGAGTTCTTGGACATCCTGATTCTTGAATGGTCACCCATTATCAGCAATAATGGTCATGGGTACTCCATAGTGACAGATGATGTAGTTTAAGATAAATGCAACAATTTGTTTTCCTGTGATTTTTGTGAGAGGTACTACCTCAATCTATTTTGTAAAATACTTTTTAGCTAAAAGGATGAATTTGTGACCATTCGATGAAGAAGGATTTATCTTTCCTACTAGATCAAGACCTCATTGGAAGAAAGGCCAAGATGTTTCCAAAGCATGAAGTTCTTATGCTGGTGCATGAATCGAATTCTCATGGATCTGACATTGTTTGCATGTTTTAGCTATTTGAAAAGAATCTCGTTCCATAGTTGGCCAATAATAGCCCAAGCGTATGAGTTTTTTTGAAAGCATAATCCCACTTGAATGAGTGCCACAAATGTCATTATGGACTTCATTTAAGGCCTTCTCAGATTCTTCTTGTTCGAGACATCTTAAAAGAGTACCATTTAGACCTCATTTAAAAAGGGTATCCGCGACAAGAGTATAATGGGAGAATTGGCGATTAAAGTTTCTCTTTTGATTTTTTGACAAATTGGGAGGTAGGGTGTTATCTTTCAGGTATGTATAAGTTTGGCCATAGCAAGAGGAATCATGCCCAACAAGGTGACAGATAGTTTGGGAATCAAAACAATTATGAGTAGGGTAAAATAATTCTTCCACCAAGAATTCATAATGCTCTTGATTTTCTTGTGTCTGAAGTAGAGAAGCAAGTGTTGCCATGACATCTTCTTCTTTGTTGTCATTCCTTGGAATTTGCTCAAAAGTTATTTATATAAAATACTTCTTGAAATTGTCATGCCTGTGAAGTGTGATACCTACAGCTACAACACAAAGCACTCAATATATCATTATAATCATGGTTAGCAAATCATAAGCAAAACAAAGATAAAACCATGACAAAGCGACCTATCACCTCCTAAGAGATGCGAGTATGGATTTTCTCTTAGATCTGGATAAGCAATCCCAGTGAATTGACTACACCTAGATAGAGGATTTGAAATTATAATGATATGCAAAGATGAGATTGATTAAGCTAGGTTGATCCAAGAGACTAAATAAGCTAATGATATGCATGATTAAGCTATGGTGATGATGCAATTAAGCTAGAAAAGAGATTAGTTAAGCTACATGATTCAACAATTATGCTAGGAAATGATCAAATTAAACTAAATCTAAGATGCAATTGCCTATAATAACAATTCTTAAATGATATGCTAAGAGATATATGCCTATAGTAACAATGCATAAGATGAAATGAGATGAGATCCTTTGTGCTCCAAAATGGGGGATATTTATAGGATTTCCAAGGCAAAGGGTGAGGTGGTAGGAATCAATGGTCAAGATTGAGTCTGAAGATATCAAGGGTGAAATTGGAGGAGGTTGGAGGAAGAGACACTTGTCATCTCTGTGGTGACAAGTGTTAAGGAGATTTTCTCATAAAAGGGCAAGAGTCCAAGAGAGGAGACATGTGGCCAAAGTTCCATGTGTCTCAAGAAGAAAATATCCACACCATAGAAGGTTAAGATAAGGAGGTTAGAATGTACAAGATAGGATAGGGTTGGTTAAACCCAAGGTTAGGTGGAATGGGTTAGGTTAGAGTGATGGTTAGGTTAGGTGGTTAGGAGTTAGGAGGCATGCGGGTAATTTGAGTTTAAAAATTCAAATAATAGGAAAAGACAATTAATTCTCAACAACTCATAAATTGATTTATTTCACTTAATTAGAGGATTAGAAGAATTGAATTTAAATGGGAAGGATTGATTAATTTTAATTAATTAATCAACGGGGACCATTGAAATGAACCTATTAAATAAATCTTTAGATTTATTAATAAGTAGATGAAAGGGAGGATTTAATCAAATTGCTAATGAATTCAATTAAATTAGGAAGGGGGATTAATTAAATAATTGCTTATTTAATTAACTATCTTCAGACCATTTTTAGGTGTATACATTTTGCCCCTCTTTGAAGCGAGGTGTGATGATGTGTTGATTCAAAGAATAATCTCATTTTGATGATGATATTGGTTCGATAGGATGCCCCAGCTATTGATTGATAAATTGTGGTATGATGATGCCCCCTCGGAAGATCAATTGAGATAATTGATATCCCGATTAGAAATGATTTGATTTCTGCAACTGTGGTGGTTCATGATTATTGATAAAGCTTGATTGGTTAGGTTCATAAGATCGAGATTCAGCCTTGTTTCAGGAATGACACCTCCTGTATAAGACAAAGATGGTCAAAGTGTCTAGTTTCAGGAATGATATATCCTGTATAAGACATTATTAGAACATCTGGTTTCAGGAAAGATATATCCTATATAAGACATGATAGAATTGATTAAATGTGATTGATTGATCAAATTGATAAGGTTGATTGGATAGAGAACTGACAGTTTGTTGATATCAAGTTGCAGGAAGATTTAGATATGTTGGCGTTGGTTCTATTGAGGGGATAGTATAAGATTTTCGTTGGGTTGATAATATCTGGAGAGAGATGAGTCATCATTCTGATTGCATATACACTTATGATGATGCCTTGATGATTCTTGCGATAGATTTAACCTTGGATAAAATGAACATGCGGGATCCCATGTAAGAATGAAATGCAAGCTAAATGCAAATGCCAATGCAAATGAAATGCAAAGCTACGACCAGACCAGTCACTGGGTTATTGCATTTTTGTTATCAATGAGCTTTTTAAATGTGGGGAGTGCAAACATCAATGGTATAATTAAACCATGATGACCTAATCAAGAACCTCTTTCCTGGATTTTGATATGGCAAGTTAGCACAAGCATCGAGGTATAATTGAACTGAGATGACCTGAGTGTTGCTTGCATAAAACAGGCAGTATTAATCATTTCAATATGCAAATCGAAAATGTCTTCGATGATTCTCCAATGATCATGTCCTGAGACAAATTTGCATATATTAATGATTAATTTACAGATAGCAAACAAGAAAAATATCATCTTCCTTCCTTGTTCCTCTAGTCAAAGACATCCTAGAGTCACTCAAAAATCATGATAGCGAAAATCAAGATAGAAAAGTTGAACAATCATGCTAAAATCATTATCCAAAAGATATCATTCATTGAAAAGTGTGTGATGTGCTTAGATTGATCTTGTGATAGTTTTATGGTTGATAATTTGATCTTGTGTTCAATGTTGGATGTGTCTCAGTTTTCACTTGATAAGGGTTGCCTAACTGTTGTTCTACCTATTTGATTAAGATCAAAATGATTAAAAAATTTGCCCCAAGCCTAGAAACAAATTCATTATGATATACCCAATGATCCAAACCATGGCAAGAAGCCACCCGGGATGTTTGCGTATGTACAAGGCAAAATATTATGGATGTGAACAACACTGATGGAAAATGAATGAATGCAAGCGAAAGGATGCATGAACTAATAGATGGAAAAGCTAGCGGACAGATAGCGCTTGTTAGCCAGGTTTTCACCATCTATTTTTATTGCACTTTTTCTCATATTTGATTTTTTTGGGGGATTTTTTTTGGGGATTTTTTTCTTTTTCACTTTTTTTTTGGATTTTTCTGCTTTTTCACTGTTTTTTATTTTTCTTTCTTTTTAAGTTTTTTTATTTTTCTTTCTTTTTCACTGTTTTTTATTTTTCTGCTTTTTCACTGTTTTTTATTTTTCTACTTTTTCAGACATAATTTTTTTCAGACGCATGTTATTGATGGGTTCCTCAAGATGATCTTCGTCTTGTGTTGATAGCTGATATGCTCCTGACCCAAATATTGTTGTGATCACAAACGGACCTAACCAGTTTGGTTCAAACTTTCCTTTCTTTTCTCGATCTGCCTGGTTGTGTGGATTTTCCTTTAGTACTAGTTCCCCAACTTGAAATACTCGTGGTTTGACCCTGTGATTATAACTACGGTGCACTCTTTGCTGACATACCTTTAAATGATCAAAGGCATTTTGTCTTCATTCATGGATTAATTCTAACTCTTGTAATCTAGATACTCGTTGTTCTTCATTTGGGATAAGACCTTTTAATGATACCCGTAGAGAAGGTATCTCTACTTCTATTGGCAGTATTACTTCTAATCCATAAACAAGAGAGAAAGGTGTGGCACCTGTTGATGTATGGATACTAGTACGGTAGGCCCATAGAGAAGGGTTCAATTGAATATGCCAATCTCTTCCAGCATCATTCACTATCTTTTTGAGGATTTTCAAAATAGTTTTGTTTGATGCTTCTACTTGCCCATTTCCTTATGGATAGTAGGGTGTGAAAAATCTGTGTTGGATCTTGAATTTCTCATAGAGTTCTTGGACATCCTGATTCTTGAATGGTTGTCTATTATCAATGATAATGGTCATGGTTATTCCATAGCGACAAATGATGTAGTTCAAGATAAATGCAACAATTTGTTTCCCTGTGATATTTGTGAGAGGTACTACCTCAATCCATTTCATGAAATATTCTGTAGCTACAAGGATGAATTTGTGACCATTAGATGAAGAAGGATTCATCTTTCCTACTAGATCAAGACCCCATTGATAGAAAGGCCAAGATGTTGCCAAAGAATGAAGTTCTTGTGCCGGTGCATGAATCAAATCCCATGGATCTGACATTGTTTGCATATTCTAGCTATCTAAAAAGAATCTTGTTCCATAGTCGGCCAATAATAGCCCAAGCGTATGAGTTTTTTCAAAAGGGTAAGACCATTTGAATAAGTGCCACAAATGTTGTTATGGACTTCATGTAAGGCCTTCTCAGATTCTTCTTGTTCGAGACATCTTAAAAGAGTATTGTCTAGACCTCGTTTAAATAGGGTATCTGCAACAAGAGTATAATGGGAGGATTGGCGAATAAAGTTTCTCTTTTGATTTTTTGATAAGTCAGGAGGGAGTATATTATCTTTCAAGTATCTGTAAGTTTGGCCTTAACGGGATGAATCATGCCCAACAAGGTGACAGATAGTTTGGGAATCAAGACTATTATGAGCAGGGTAAAACAACTCTTCCACCAGGAATTCATAATGTTGTTAATTTTCTTGTGTTTGAAGGAGAGAAGCAAGTGTAGCCATGGCATCTACTACTTTGTTATCATTTCTTGGAATCTGCTGAAAAGTATTTCTTGATATCATCAACCATCTTTTTATAAGGAATTAACTTTTTGTCCTTTATTTTATAATCATCATTGATTTGATTAATGATGAGCTGAGAGTCTCCAAAGACTTGAAGTTGTGTAATGTTCCATTCTATAGCCATTTTTATGCCTGTAACCAAAGCTTCATATTATGTTGTGTTGTTGGTGCATGGGAAGCTTAATTTGTATGCTTTTGGAATTGTATAACCTTGTGGTGTGATGAATAGAATACCTTCTCCTAATCCATGTTATGCATATGAACCGTCAAAGTATAATTGCCATGCTTTTGTTGTGACTATTAGGATATCAGCATCAGGAAACTCAATCTACAAAGGACAATCATCTTGAAGTGGTGCCTCAGCTAGTTGGTCTGCAATGACTTGCCCCTTGATAGCTTTTTTATCTACATATTCAATATCAAACTCACTCAAGGTCATGATCCATTTTGCTAATCATCCTGTTAATGTTGCCTTGCTGAGTAAGTACTTCAGAGGATCAATTTTAGCAATCAACTTGATTGAGTGAGATAATAGATAGTGTCTTAATTTTGGAGAAGCAAAAACTACCACCAAGCATGCTTTTTTTGTTGGAGAATAGTTGAGCTCCTATCCCACTAGTGTTCCGCTAATGTAGTAGATGGCTTGTTCTTTTTCTTCATTATCCTGTTGTGCAAGAAGAACCCCTAATGATACTTCAATGGTCGATACATAGAGTAACAATGGCTTTCCTAGAATTTGTGATATTAGAATAGGTGGTTGCATGAGATATGCCTTGATCTTGTTGAATGTGTCCTCACATTAATGGTCCCACTTGAAATGAACATGTTTGTGTAATAGCTGTGTAAATGGTTGACATTTATCTGCCAGTTGAGCAACAAATCTTCTGATTGACTGGAGTCTTCCTTGGAGTGATCTTAGTTGACTGATATTCTTGGGAGATGCCATCTCCATGATTGCTTTGACCTTAGCTGGATCTACTTAGATACCTCTAGCTGAAACAATGTATCCCAATAGCTTTCCTTAAGTGACACCAAATGCACATTTCTTAGGATTTAGCCGTAGCTTGTACTGTTCTAACCAGTCAAAGATATTTTCCAGTATCTATATATGTTCTTCTTTGTTATATGATTTGGCCAAGATGTCATCCACATAGTCTTCCATGAATGTATGCATCATGTCATGGAATATCATTGTCATAGCTCTCTGATATGTAGCACCGGCATTCTTTAGTCCAAAAGGCATGACATTCCAACACAAAGTACCCCACAGACATGTGAAAGTTGTCTTTTCTTGATCTTTGAGTGCTATTTTAATCTGATTGTATCCAGAGAAACCATTAATTAAAGAAAACATGGAGTGTCCAGTAGTTAAATCTACAATGATGTCAATGTTAGGAAAAAGAAATCATCCTTTGGACATGCATTATTAAGCTCTCTAAAGTCTTTGCATATTTTGATGTTTTTGTCTGGTTTTTAAATAGGAAGGATGTTGGATACCCATTGAAGATATACTACAGGTCTAATGAACTCGGCATCCAATAATTTCTTTAGTTCTACTTTGACTAGGATAGCAATATGTGGATGCATTTTCCTTAACTTCTGTTTGGCTGGTTTGGCTCCTGGACTAACATTTAAGTGATGTATAATAAGCTATGGATCCTACCCCAACATGTCTGCATATGACCAGGCAAAATTGATTTTCCTTCATTTGATGAATCACATATATTGTTGCATTTCTTCTTCTAACAGAGAAGTTGTTGGATGTAGGATTTTTGGTTTCTTTGTTGTCCCAATGTTAACTGCCTTTATTGGTTCGATCAAAATTGATGACCTTTCTTGATACTAATCAGGTAAAGTGTCAAATCTCCCATCTTTCGGTGCCTCGAGGAGGTTTTCACCGTTAGATGCATCCTTTCTTTTTATTTTTTCCTGATCTAATGTTGCCAAGAAATGGTTTTCAGCATTAGACCTGATATTTTTATTTTTTTTTCCTTTTTGCGATGAGAAGATTTGGCACCCACTTGACTAGAAGATGTGTTGCTGAAATTTTTGGTGAGATTTGTTATAGGTTTGATTATGTTAAGATATATAGATATGGTGTGGTAATTCGAAAAGGTATCAATGGTAGTATGTCATTCATTTTCCCAATCAATAAGTTCAGGGTGGATTAGAGGTAAGGGCTCTTCAGGTTGGGATGTTTCGAGGGTACCAAGGGTCATGATAGATGTATCAAAGTTTTCAATATGTATTTTGATGTCTAGAATAGTACTCTCATCAGAATGACCTTGCATAAGAAGCTCCTGATCATCCTTGGTTAAGTCCAAGTTAGCCAAATGTGATTCTGATTCAAGTGAACTAGTTCCTAACGTTTGTCTTGCATACATGTGAACTATATCAATTCCTACATCTTCTTCAAAATAATTTTCTTCAGCTGATTCTTCAGAGTGATAGGAATCCCATTCCCATTCATTAGAATTTGTATCACTTGTAGCCTGCAATCTAGAGATTTATTCATATAGTGTTTGATTTGTTTCTTCAACTTTTGTTATTATATCTTTTCTTCTTTCATATTCAATCTCTTTAGGACTGAGATTGAGTTATGTCAACCTTTCTATGAGCTCTCCTTGAGTAATACCGGGTTCATGTTTGTTTTGATTGATATTTAAGGCTACTTGGGAGGTGATTTTAGTTTGTTTTTCCTATTGATTTGAAGCTTGCTTCTTTTCCCATTTCATGTTTGCTTGTGTTTTTTTCCTAGCTGATGTTTCTTCTTTTTCAATTTCCAGTTGTTCTTGTCTATTTTCATATTCCTTTTGTTGTTGGCTAAAAGATGTGTCTTCTAGTAGAGTGACTTGTCCATACCCTAAGCCCATTTTGTCAATAGCTTGCTGAGTATGAGGTTGAATAGGTTCTAAGATACCTTCTTTTCTTTTTCCTATAGGACCTATTCCAATGTATCCCATTTTTCTGAGAATGTTAAATCATTTTCCATACTTTTCTGTAGGTATGCGGACATTGTTGATCTTTTGTTGAACTTCTTTGTCCTTGTATAGCCACTGTAGTACGTCTTTATCTTATGTTTCCTCTGATAAGGTCCCAGCACTAACAAATGCTCCATCAAATATAGGAAGATGTTTCATACAATTGGTTGTTGTTTAGAGTTTGATGGTTTTCCAAAGGATTTAGGAGAAAGGGGTAATTGTGATATTGAGTATTCTCCATTCCCTTGATCTCTTAGCTGCATTTGTTTTTCCATACTTGACAAAATAGAGGCAAATGTTTGTTCCTTGGATTTTGTGTTCAAAGATGATGTCTCCCTATTATGAGGAACAATGACTTCTTAAGCTAGTTTAAGATTACTACAATACTAAAATGGATTTGAATCTGCTGAGATCATGATTTCTTGCCCATTGTAGGGAAACTTTAAGCACTGAAGATATGTTGATGGAATAGCTTGTATGTTATGTATCCATGGTCTTCCCAAGAGTATGTTGTATGCTAATTCCAAATCTAGAACTTCGTATGGTGTGTCTTTCTATAAAGGTCCCACTCTTATGGGTAACATCACAATTCCTTTAGAGGAATGTTCTTCTTCATCATAGGCTTTAATGGTGATATTTTTTCGGGGATCAACTACATCTTCTAAATAACCTAGAGCATGAACAAGACTCAAAGAGAAAATGTTTAAGCCAGCTCCTCCATCTATTAGGACACATTTAACTCGCATCTTATGAATGATAACTTCGATATGCAAAGGAGAATTATGGGGATGTTGCAAGGACACGTCATCTTCTTCAGTGAATGATAAGCAGTGAGGGGTTGTGAGGTGTCCTACCATGGTTTGGAATTAATCGATATCAAGATCTTTGGACACTGTTGTATCTACTAATGCTCTTTCTATAATTTATTTGTGTGTAGGTGAAATCTTTAAAAGTTCTAAGATGGATATTTATGTGGGTGTTTTCTACAATTGATCCACTAGATTATATTGTTTTGCAGTGGATGACATGTTTGTTGTAGGACCCGGCAAAAAAACTTTAGCTTTGCTTCTTGTGATAGCATGAGTAGGTTCTTGATTTTTCTTTTCTTTAACTACAATCACATTTACCACAAAATCATATGTATGAGCATAGTTTACCTTTGATTTACCCTTACCATTATTTGTTGTTGATGATTCACCCTTCTCATAGTTTGAAAGCAAAGTTTTAAAAGTTGTATGAGATTTGTTTGTTGTATGTCCATCCACTGTTATTACTCCATTATCAACTAAATCTTGGATGACATGTTTCAACCAATGACAATTATCTATGTGTTGTCCCTTGTTTTGATGGAAATCACAATAATGTCTATTATTCCACCAAGGTGGTTTAATTTGAGGTTCATAGTTCCTTTCTTCTAGAAAAGTAATCAATTTGTTTGCGAGAAGTGTCTTTAGTGCTGACCCAAGGGGTTCACCAATGTTTGTAAATTGCCTTCGAAAGAAATTTTTGATAGTTGCTTTTTGGTGATGGTTGTTTTGCTGAGCCATTGCTGAGTGAGTGGATAAATTAAAAAATGGTTGTTTTGGTTTCACATTGTTGTTATCCAATATTCCATCATTGGCGATATTTCGATTTCTATTTCAAAACTTTGGCTTATCATTGTGGTTGTTGTTAGTGTTGTTATTGTTAGGAGGATGGACTCCTTTGTATATTTTCAACTCACCTTTCTTTCTCATGGCTTCCTCCATTTTGATTCCATTATCAATCATCTTTCCAAAACTTTGATTTCCTTTCATTTTTAGATGATAACTCATTTGATCATTTAGGTTGTCGATGAATATGTCCATTTTTTCATACTCTGGCACTGTACAAGGATATCATGAAGCTAACTGTCTCCATCGTTGTAAAAATGTCATGAAAGGTTTTCCACTCTTTTGTTTGGCATTACATAGGTCTAGCATTGTTACTTCATTTTGTATGTTGTAAGAGCATTGTGAAACAAACTTATCCACCAATTCTACAAATTATCTAATTCCAGGTGGAAGTTTGGAGAACCATTCCATAGCTAATCTAGTTAAGATTTTCGGAAATAATCTCATTAAGTAGGTATCCTCATGTGCAAACTCCATACTCATTGTGCAAAATTCTTGTATTGTATCTTGAGGGTCAGTGCTTCCATCATATTTTTCCTATCTAGGAGTTTCACAACCTATAGGAAATGGTATCATGTTTACATTTATGTCGAATGGATAAGGACACATTTCTTGAAGTGAGTATCTTCTAACATTTCCTCTCTGCATATCTTGAATTTGTGTTTGCAGTGTTTGTATTTGTTGTGTGAGAGTTGTGATAGGATAATCAACATGATTTGTTCTTGCATAACCATGATTTTGCATTCTAGGAGGATATGGATCTCTTCTTTTAATCATCTCTTACCCTTCTTGTATCTTCATTGGATTGAAAGTTATTTAGAATTTCTACATCATCTCTTTTGGGAATGTAAGTTTCCTCATTGGTTCTGGTGTTACTAGGAATTGACGTCTCATTCATTTTGAGACCAAATATATCCTCATATTGTTCTCTATTAGGGGGAGGGTCATTTTTCTTTTGTGTCAATTTGTTCACATCAAAATCTTGGGGGAGTGTAGCACCAAATTTTGCTTACATTAGGAAATATTTTCTTTTTCTCCCTCTGATAATTTTTGCATAAATTTATCAAATTGAGGATCTTTTTTTATGTCTCTGATATTTTGTTTTGTTATTTCTCCTTCAACTTGTATTTCATCTTCATGTTCCATGGTTCTATGCTCTTTAGTTATTTCCAATGTTTTGATTTCCATTTCTGTGATCTTTTGTCTTTGAGCTCTAGTTAGAATGGGCATACAAGTGTGTGAGATATTGTGCTAGGATTCAATTGTCCAAAAGTTGTTTTGATAAGTGATCAACTATGAACGTAAATGTGATAGAGTGATATGACACAGAAAGATGGTTCAAGTGTTTAAAAGTTTGCAAGTTTTTCGATCTTCAGGTTTTGGAGTGCAATGATGATGATTTGATAAAAATCAAGTCCAATAGGAATGATATATCCTGTGATGTGGGACAAGATTATTCTAACCAAGCATTGTAGTTTCGTGATAGAGGATGAGAGATCCTAATGAGAAACTATGTTTGAATGATCAGTTTATCAAAGAGGGTGATAATGCACTTTGAGATGTTTAGATCTTGAACTTGTTGAATGTGAGCACTTGAAAATCTTGAGGTGTTTATGTCTAGAGTCCGTTTTGAAAAATGATAACTTGACCAAGTGAAAAAAGGAGACAATCCAAGCACATAATGACAAAGAATAGATGTATATGATTACTGTAAATTGACCGAGCAAATAAGATAGACCTGAAAAATATGTGCAAGAAGAGAACTCTAAACCAACAGAGACAGAAATTTGTATGACAGTCTAAGCAGCTTCAGACGACAATACATTTAGACCCATATGATAAATTAGGAATCTCATATGACAAATCACAAGCTCATACGATAATTCCCACTGAGAAAAACAATAAACCAGGGGCCTCGTAGGAAAAAAATTTCTAAACCATATGACAAATGAGAAATATCATATGACAAGACTTTCTAAACCATACGACAAACAAGAAGGCTCGTACAACAAAACACAAGCTCATACGGCTCAAGATAGAATAGAGGAAAAAAATGTTGTTTGCACAGATTTTTTATCATTAAAGTTTGATGGTTTGCTTATGTTTTCCAGTTTTAAATGTTTGATTTTCTCATTTCAGGGATGAATACACAACAAACACGCGATATGATAAGTGACCTCAAGCATATTACACTACCTAAGGAAGTTGGCTGAGAGAGAAAACCTTTTCTTGAAAGCTTAGGTACACACCTAATAGCTAATCAGAATATGGTTGTTGAGTCTCACACAATGGATTCTCAATGTTGTATTATCCGACTCCAAACGCTAATGGGGGCACGATATGGCAAGTGTCTTGGGAGACTTACTATCTCTCTTGCACAAAGATTATCACCCTTTCAGAGGTGAATCGGGTAGCTTCTAATTTAATTAGAACTAGTAAGGGATCTGTTTGGCGCATCGAGGTATAAACTCAATTAAGAGGTCTCCCAGCCTTGAAAACCAAGGTTTGATATACCCAAAGGTATGGAGGAGAGCTATTCCCGAGCACTGTCGTTGACTTGATTTTCATCAAATCACATTTATTTTATAGTGGGTTGGATTACTTGGCATTAGCCGCTCCCACTTAGGTCATTCCCCTCTCACCGGCCTTAATGGCTAAGAGTTATTATCTCCTCAGGAGGTCAGGCCCACTAATGAAAGCAAAGGATGAGTCTAGCTTTCTGATCACCTAAGAAAGGTGAGAGCATACTTGCCTATCATCAAAACACATAAAACATGTTGTTCATTTCCATTAGAAAAAACAAGTGTCCCTAAAAAATTTAAAGAAGACATAGAGTTTAGTTGAGTCCTCCTAGGCAACATGCAAAATAGATGTATTAGTAGTCATGATGTGTTTTGTTGAAATGAAGCTTTGACAAGCATAATCTTCGACACTTGTCTTGCAAAAACCAGTTTGGCTGCCAAAAAAATCACAAAAAGACCACGGTTAGCATTAGTACTAATCAAATTGAATCATTAAAACCCTAAAATACAATCTACTTTGAAAACACAGAAGCTGAATTTCATACAAAACAATTTACTTGATCATACGAGTATCCTTTCGGGACTGTACGAGTGCAAAATTGAGCTCGTGCGACAATTCAATCTCCTTAAAAGCTCATACAAGTCAGGAAGAATTACCATTTCAGTGCACAAAGGAGCTTGTATGAGACTAAAAAGGGACTCTTACGAGATTCCTGGCCAGAAATGAAGATTTGAGGATGCTTGAGAGGCCAAAAAATGAGATTATGGCCCCACGGTGGGTGCCAAAATGTGGTGCCTCTAAAGTGCAATACCTGCAACTACAACACAAAGCACTCAATCGATCATTACAAGCATGGTTAGAAAATCTTAAGAAAAACAAAGATAAAACCATGATAAAGCGACCTATCACCTCCTAAGAGATGTGAGTATGGATTTTCTCTCAAATCTAGATAAGCAATCCCAGTGACTTGACTACACCTAGATGGAGGATTTGAAATGATAATGATATGCAAAGATGAGATTGATTAAGCTAGGTTGATCCAAGAGACTAAATAAGCTAATGATATGCATGATTAAGCTATGATGATGATGCAATTAAGCTAGAAAAGAGATTGATTAAGGTACATGATTCCACAAATATGCTAGGAAATGGTAAAATTAAACTAAATCTAAGATGCAATTTCCTATAATAACAATTCTCAAATGATATGCTAAGAGATATATGCCTATAGTAACAATGCATAAGATGAAATGAGATGGGATCCTTTGTGCTCCAAAATGGGGGATAGCTATAGGATTTCCAAGGCTAGGGGTAAGGTGGCAGGAATCAATGGTCAAGATTGAGTCTGAAGATATCAAGGGTAAAATTGGAGGAGGTTGGAGAAGAGGTTTGAGGAAGAGACACTTGTCATCTTTGTAGTTACAAGTGTCAAGGAGCTTTTCTCATAAAAGGGCAAGTGTCCAAGAGAGGAGACATGTGGCCAAAGTGCCATGTCTCTCAAGAAGAAAATATCTACACCATAGGAGGTTAGGATAAGGAGGTTAGAATGTGCAAGATGGGATAGGGTTGGTTAAACCCAAGGTTAGGTGGAATGGGTTAGGTTAGAGGGATGGTTAGGTTAGATGGTTAGAAGTTAGGAGGCATGTGGGTAATTTGAATTTAAAAATTCAAATAATAGGAAAAGACTAATTAATTCTCAACAACTCATAAATTGATTTGTTTTAATTAATTAGAGGATTAGAAGAATTGAATTTAAATGGGAAGGGTTAATTATTTTGAATGAATTAATTAAAGGGGAAAATTGAAATGAACCTATTAAATAAATCTGTAGATTTATTAATAAGTAGATGAAAGGGAGGATTTAATCAAATTGCTAATGAATTCAATTAAATTAGGAAGGGGGATTACTTAAAAAATTTCTTATTTAATTAACTATCTTTAGACCATTTTTAGGTGTATACAGAAATCATCTACCATCTTTTTGTAAGACAATAGCTTGTCATCCTTTGTTTGGTAATCATCATTAATTTTATTGATGACAAGATGAGAGTCTCCAAAGACTTGGAGTTGTGTAATGTTCCATTCTATAGCTATTTTGATACCTATAACCAAAGCTTCATATTTTGTTGTGTTGTTGGTGCATGGAAAGCTTAATTTGTATGCTTTCAGAATTGTATGACCTTGTGGTGTGATGAATAGAATACCTTCTCCTGATCCATGTTGTGTATATGAACCATCAAAGTATAATTGCCATGTTTTTGTGGTGATCCATGTTGTGTATATGAACAAATCGCCATGTTTTTGTGGTGATCCATATTGTGTATATGAACAATCAAAATTAATGACCTTTCTTGATAGTACTCAGGTAAAGTGTCAAATCTCCCATCTTCTGGTGCCTCGAGGAGGTTTTCACCATTAAATGTGTCTTTTTTTTTTTACTATTTCCTGATCTAATGTTGTCAAGAAATTGTTTTCAGCATTAGACCTATTATTGTTTTCTTTATTTTCCTTTTTGTGACTGTGAGATTTGGCACCCACTTGACTAGAATATGCATTGTTGAAATTCCTAGTGAAAGTTATTGCAGGTTCGATTGCATTAAGATATATGGATGTGGCATGGTCATTAGGAAAGGTATCAATGGCAGTATGTCTCTCATTTTCCCAATCAATAAGTTCAGGGTGGATTAGAGGTAAGGGGTCGTCGGGATGAGATGTTTCGAGGGTATCAAGGTTCATGATAGATATGTCAAAGTTTTCGATATGTATGTCAATGTCTAGAACGATACTCTCATCAGAATGACCTCACACAAGGAGTCCTTGATCGTCCTCGATTAAGTCCAAGTCAGTCGAATGTGGTTCTAATTCAAGTGGGTTAGTTCCTAACGTTTGCCCTGCATATGTGTGAACTACATCAACTCCTACATCTTCTTCAAAGAAATTTTATTCAGCTGATTCTTCAGAATGGTAGGAATCTCATTCCCATTCATTGGAATTTGTCTCACTTGCAGCTTGCAATCTACAGATTTGTTCATATATCATTTGATTTGTTTCTTAGGTTTTCTTGCTATATCTTTTCTTCTTTCATATTCAACTTCTTCTGGACCGAGATTGAGTTTTGTCACCCTTGTTATGATATCTCCTTGATTTGTACTAGCTTCTTTCTTCTTTTGATTAAGAGTTAATGTTGTTGGGGAGGTACCATTAGTTTTTTTTTCATGTTTGCTTGTGCTTGTTTCTTGGCAGATGCTTCTTCCCTTTCAATTGCCAGTTGTTCTTGTTTGTTTTCATATTCCTCTTGTTGCTGGCTAGAGGATGTGTTCTCTGGTAAAGTAACTTGTCTGTACCCTAAGCCTTTTTGTTTGTAGCCTTCTGAGTATGAGGTTGGATAGGTTCTGAGATACCTTCTTGTCTTTTTCCTACTGGACCTATTCCAATGTATCCCATTTTTTGAAGAATGTTAAATCCTTTTCCATAATTTTTTGTAGGTATTCTGACATTGTTGATCTTTTGTTGGACTTCTTCATCCTTGTATAGCCACTATAGCACATCTTTGTCTTATGTTTCCTCTGATAAGGTCCTAGCACTAACAAATGCTCCATCAAATATTGGAAAATGTTTCACAGTTGGTTGTTGTTGAGAGTTTGATGGTTTTCCATAAGATTTAGTAGAAAGTGGTAATTGGGATAGTGAATATCTTCATTCCCTCGATCTCTTAGATGCATTTTTTTTTCATACTTGACAAAATTGAGGCAAATGATTTTTCTTTGGATTATGTGTTCAAAGACGATGCCTCCCTATTATGAGGAACAATGACCTCTTGAGATGGTTTTAAATTACTACATTACTGAAATGGATTTGAATCTACTGAGATCGTGATTTCTTTCCCATTGTAGGGAAATTTTAGGCACCGATGATATGTTGATGGAACAGCTTGTATGTCATGTATCCAGAGTCTTCCCAAGAGTATGTTGTATGATAAGTACAAGTCTATAACTTGGCATGTTGTTTGTCTCTACAAAGGTCCCACTCTAATGGGTAATATCACAATTCCTTTAGAGGAATGTTCTTCTTCATCATATGCTTTGATCGTGATCTTTTTTGGGGGACCAACTACATCTTTTGAATAACCTAGAGCATGGACAAGACTCAATGATAAAATGTTTAAGCCAACTTCGCCATCTATTAGGACATGTTTAACACACATCTTGTGAATGAGTACTTCAATATGAAAGGGATCATTATGGGGATGTTGCAAGGAAATGTCATCTTCCTCAGTAAATGATAAGCAGTGAGGGGTTGTGAGGTATCCCACCATGGTTTGGAATTGATCTATATCAAGATGTTTGGACATTATTGTATCTACTAATGTTCTTTCTAGAATTTCTTTATGTGTACATGAAAGCTTTAAAAGTTCTAAGATGGATATTTGTGCGGGAGTTTTCTATAGTTGATCCACTAGACTATATTGTTTTGTAGTGGATGACATGTTAGTTGTAGGACCTGGAAAAACAACTTTGGTTTTTCTTCTCATGATAGCATGAGCACGTTATTGATGTTGTTTCTCTTTAACCATGATTACATTTACCACATTGTCATATACATGAGCATAGTTCACCTTTGCTTTACCTTTACCGTTATGCTCTATTGATGATTCACCTTTCTCATAGTTAGGAAGTAGAGTTTTGAAAGTTGTGTGAGATTCATTTGTTGTATGTCCATCCACGGTTATCACTTCATTATCAATCAAATCTTGGATGACGTGTTTTAACCATTGACAAGTATTTGTTTGGTGTCCTTTGTTTCTATGAAAATCACAATAATGGTTGTCATTCCACCAAGCAGGTTTTACCTTGGGTTCAAAGTTTCTTTCTTCTGGCAAGGTAATTAACTTGTTTGTGAGAAGCATCTTTAATGCTGACCCAAGTGGTTCACCAATGTTTGTAAATTTCCTTCGAAAGAAATTGTTGAGAGTTTATTTTTGGTGATTGTTGTTTTGTTGAGCCACTTCTGAGTGATTTGATAAATTAAAAACTAGTTATTTTGGTTTTACATTGTTGTTATCCACTATCCCATCATTGACGATATTACGATTTCTATTCCAAAATTTTGGCTTATCATTGTTGTTGTTGTTAGTGTTGTTAGGAGGATGAACTCCTTCTTTGTGTATTTTCAACTCACTCTTCTTTACCATGGCTTCCTCCATTCTGATCCTGTTATCAATCATCTTTCCAAAACTTTGATGGCCTTGCATTTTTAGGTGATAACTCATTTCATCATTTAGGTTGTCAATGAATATGTGGATTTTCTCATATTTTGGCACCATACGAGGATATTGTGAAGCTAACCGTCTCCACCTCTGTAGAAATGTCATGAAAGTTTCTCCACTCTTTTGTTTAGCATTACATAGGTCTATCATTGTTACTTCATGTTGTATGTTGTAAGAGTATTGTGAAACAAACTTATCCACCAATTTCGAGAATGATTTGATTCCAGGTGGAAGTTTGGAGAACAATTCCATGGCTAGTCCACTTAAGCTTTTTGAAAATAATCTCATCAAGTAGGTATACTCATCTACAAACTCCATACTCATTGTGAAAAATTCCCGTATATGATCTTGGTGATCAGTGCTTCCATCATATTTTTGTATCTAGGAGTTTCACAACCTGTAGGAAATGGTATCATGTTTAGATTTATGTCGAATGGGTAAGGATAGATTTCTTGAAGTGAGTATCTTCTAACATTTCCTCTCTGCATATCTTGAATTTGTGTTTGCAGTGTTTGTATTTGTTGTGTAAGAGCTATGATAGGATTATCAACATGACTTGTTCTTGTATAACCATGAGTTTGTGTTCTAGCAGGATCTTGATGTCTTCTCATGTCTTCTCGGCCCTTTCTTGTGTCTTCATTGGATTTAGCTTTGTTGGGAATTTTTATGTCATCCCTTTTGGGAATGTAAGTTTCCTCATTAGTTCTTGTGTTATCAAGAATTGATGTGTCATCCTTTTTGTGACCGAAAATATCCTCATGTTGTTCGTTATCACGAAAAGAGTTACTTCTCTTTTGTCGTAAACTGCTCATATCAAAATCTTGGGGGAGTGTAGCACCAGATTTTGCTAACATTAGGAAATACTTTTCTTTTTCTCCCTCCAATATTTTCTCCATAAATTTATTGAACTTGGGATCTTTCTTAGGTGATTAATTGTTGAGGTAAATAGTATAGATGGATAGACACGAAATGATCTTTTCAAGTATTTGTTTGTTTGCAAGTTTTTCAATCTTAGTTTTGGAGTGTAAATTTTTTGATTTTTTATATGACCAAATTCAATAGGAATGATATATCGTATGATAAAGAACAAGGTTATTCTGATCAAGTGTTGTAGTTTTGTGATAAAGGATGATAGATCCTGATGAGAAAATATGTTTGAACGATCAATTTATCAAAGAAAATGTGATGTTGCACTTTAAGGTTTTAGATATTTAAACTTGTTGGAGATGAATACTTGAGAACGTTAGTGTGTCTAGTCTTGAATCTATTTTTGACAGAAGATAACCTAACTGAATGACCCAAGAAGATGACCTAGTCTCTATGTTTGACTATCTGAGAAATGGGTTGTTTTTGTTTCTAATTTCGATACAGTTTACTAGAAATGCTAACAAAATGACCAGAAACATTGCTATACTGACTAGAAACATTGACAAACTGACCAGAAACGCTGAGGAACAAACCAGAAACACTACTATAATGACCAAAAACACTATTCTAAAATACAGTGACTCTAAAGTTCAAAATAATGATGTTTAGACTTAGTAAATTGAGTGTTTGAACTTAGGAGATTGTAATTTTGACCCAACTTTGTGATTTTTAGACTCAGAGAATTGGTATTTAGACCTATCAAGTACAAACTAGGAGATCTAATGTTGAAGCATGAACAATTTGACATTCAACTCAAAATAATTGTTGATTAGACCAAGGGAGATGACATTTAGACCAAGAGAGATAATGTTTAGACTAAGAACTATGTTGTTTATACTAGGAACTCTATCCTTTAAACCAGGAAAGTTGTTGTTGAGACCTAAAGAGTTGTTGTTTGGACCAAAAACTCTATTGTTTATGTTAGTATTCCCAAAGATACTGAGTGGAGGGTGAATCAGTATCTAATTGGAATATAAATTTACTTGACTTAAAACATGAAAAGCATATCAAAACTGTGTACTGGTAAACCAGAAATAATGCAGTAACTAAGAATAATAAAAACATAAGAAGCACACCATAACACAGTATTTTAACAAGGAAACCCGATGTGGGAAAAACCTCAGTGGGATTTGTGACCCACAATATTTTCTTACTAGCTAATAAGGGAATATTACTCTTACATTAGGGGCCTGCACATGCAGGAAGGCCAAGTGCCTAGAGCTCACTGCTCAAATACAAAAGAAGTCACACTGACTTACAAAATGGATTATACTAATCCAATGTCTTGTACTGCTTTAGATTAGCATCTTCTATGCCAGATTCAGTACTAGTTTAAGCTCTGCTACAATATAAACCCTTAACCAATATTTCTCATATTAGGTTTGCTTATTTTGCATCACATCTCATCTCTACTCTTTAAAATGATCTACAATGATCTCATACATATATGAGTCATATTACAACTCGCCATGTTGGCTTACAATGATTTTACAATTAATTACAAAATACATTTTAAACAAAATTGAAGTCAGCCAAGGTGTCGGTATCCTTCCTTTCACTGTTGATGTAGAGTCAATCTATCGGTGTTGATGCCAGTATCTTTGTCTTGCTGGTGTCATATGTCTGCAAGGTTTCCATCAATGACAAAACCTTCAATCACCTACAATTTCTCATTGGAGTGTGCATTTGCCAACAGTTTAGACCGGGAACTCTGCTATTGAGACCCAAAGAGCTATTGTTTGGACCAAAAACTCTATTTTTCAGACCAAGAACTTTATTGTTTAGACCAAGAGTGATGCAGAGAGTCTTGGATCTTTGTTTGTTACACCTTCTTGAGTGACTTGACCTACTCAACCCTTCAACTACTGAAGTCCTTCCTATGGCACTTGGCAGGGGTTATGCTAATGGGACCTCCAAGGCCTGAACCTTCTTGACTTGCTTCCTAGGTATAGCCAATGGTTTTTGGTCAATCAACTCCACCACTTGAGGTTGGCACCTCAATTACTCACACACTCCTCTCCTGGGCTCCAACCACTCCTGCAAGGATCTTACCACACAATCTCTTCCTATGGTTTCCCAATGCATCTACAAGGTATCTTCAATGTGTTTTAAGTTTTAAGACTCACTAAATCCATGGCCTTGGCTTCTTAACCCTTCTAGGTCTCTACCGACACCTAAATAGGCCTAATTACATTAGCCCTCCCTAGGCGGTTTTAGGGGTTTAATTTGAAAAAATCCCAAACAAGCTTAGAAATAAATCATGGATTTGAGTACCCTTTTGGAAGTTACAGACAATACTACAAAAGTGCATCTGGGTTATCCATACAAGTTGGGGTTTCCAATGTTGCACTATTTTGAAGGGTTTTAGGCCCAGCCAATGACTTGCCAAGATGGGTCTAAAACTCATCACCAGTAAAATATCCTGCTCCAAAAAAATTGGTAACCTTCAAGGGTGTTGGAATATGCACACTTCAATGAGACATTATAGGTGATTGAAGGTTTTGTCATTGATGGAAACCTTGTAATCCTATGGCACCGGCCAAGGCATTATACCGACATCAGCAGATCACACTCTACACCAGCACTCAGGACACCGGCACCAGCACAAAGAAAAGAAGTATACCGACACAGAGGCTGACAAGATTTTGTTATATTATATTTTGTTTATTATTGTAAAACATTGTAAGCCGACTTGATATCATTGTAAAATGACTCGTATATAAAAGAGATCATCGTAGACATTTAAAAAAGTGAAAAAAAATGGAAGTGAAGAAAGCAAGAAAGTAAGGAAGACCTATTGTGCAAAATATAGGTTAAGAGGTATATGTAAAGAAAAGAGAAAAAACCGGTACTGAATCTGGCATTGAATATGCTATTATAAAGTAGTACAAGTTATTGGATTTGCATAATCCACATTGTAAGTCACTCAGACTTCCCATTTGAGCAATGAGCTCTAGGCACTTGACCTTCCTAAATGTGCAGGCCCCTATTGTAAGTAATATTCTCTTATTGGCTAGTAAGTGAATATTTTGGGTCACAAATCCCACCGAGGTTTGTCCCACACTGGGTTTCCTCATTAAATCATTGTGTTATGGTGTGATTTTCATTTGGTTTCTTTCTTTTCTGTTTATTGCATTAGTTCTTGCATACTGATACACTATTATAATATGTTCTGCATGTTTCAAGTTGAGAAATTCTAATTACCGATTAGATACTGATTCACCCCCCCCCCTTCCTCTCAATATCTGTGGGAATCCTAACAATTGGTATCAGAGCCTGGTCCTCTATTTTCAGAAGCCTAATAGCTTGAGGAAGATCTTGACACCGGTAAAGATGGAAAATCTGATGAAGCAACTAGAAGTAGCTCTCTCAGACTATGATGCAAAAAAATTGGAAAACATCAAACTTGAAGATGATCTAAAGAAAGATCAGGATATCATTCAAGCACTTCAAGGGAACTTTACCATTGCAAGAAACAAGAGAAGAGAATTATGTGAAAAGTTGCAAAATGAGAATGATGAAAAGGAATCACTTAATGATGAGATAAGCAAGCTAAAACTGGAGAACGTAACAACAAAGAATGAGATGCAGGATATGACTATGAGATTTTGTAAAGAAATTGAAGATAGGAAGAAGAATGAAGAAGAATTGACCAAAAGACTAAGTGATGCAGCAAATGAGAACACAAGACTTAGCTATGAAAATGACCTATTAAAGACAGATCTGATACATACTCAGAATGACTCAAATGAACTAATGAGACAGAAAGAAGTCCTAGAAAGAGATCTAGATATTGCAAATCAACATAAAGAAAAATTCAAGAAAAACTCAGAGGAACTTGGTAACTTGCTGAAGAATCAAAAACCTAAAGGTGACCCTTCTGGAATTGGCTTTGAAGTTGGAGAAAGCTCCGGTACTGCAAACACTCAGGATCATAGCAAACCGGTAAGACAACCTAATGCTTATAAATTCAATGGAAAATGCTTCAACTGTAACAAGTATGGTCATAGAGAAAATCAATGTAGATCTAGAAATTATTAGAATATCAACACACCCACCGGTCAATGTACAAAATGCAACAAAGTTGGTCACAACTCTAAAAATTGCAGAATGAATGTGAGATGTTATGTTTGTGGAAGATTTGGACATTTATCTAATCAATCCAGAACACAAACCGGCATAGGTTATGGGAAAGCTATTCAGAAGAATAATGTAACTTGTTATGCATGTAACAAGATTGAGCATATTGCAAAATTCTGTAGAAGTAAAGGGTCGCCAGTAGACAACAAAAGTTCTAGCTTCAAAGGTAAAGAAAAAGTTGAAGAGGTTAAGCAAGAATTCTCAAAACAATGGATTAGAAAAGCTGATCTAAATATTGAGAATACTCCTCCACTGGTAGAACCAATCAATACTCCACTGGCAGAACAGAGTAGTACTCCACCGGCAGGAAGGTCTTCATCTTATTGAAGAAAGTTTCCTTGGGGGTTTGGCAATCTAATGACACGTGCTATTATTCCCTCAGTTAGAGATAAGAAGTTGGAAATTACTTTCTACCGACAGACAATGCTAAGTGAATACTTAACCGGCATGCAATTAATGTGGTAGATGGCAAAAAGACACTATAAAATTAGGGTTTTGGCTCCATTTCATTTCACCAAGATTTCAAACCTACGAAGATCACAAAAATTTTGAGCTAAGGCATTTCAAGAAAGAGGCAAGAACACTCCAAGCAATCATCCATCCTAAAGGTAGTAAAAGATAATGCAAAGATTGATATATGTGAATGGTTAAAGGATGAGTTAATTGACAACCTTGGAAAGATTAAGAAGGACAAGAAAGGAACTTTTAGGTTTGGAAATCTGTTAGTATGTCTGATGCTACATATAACCAAATAGGTTCTCGGTATAGGCTACAAAGAACTTAGATATGATATACCGATAGGCAAATAGTTAACAGAACTATTCAATAATATGGGAGAAGATAAGGAAAACAATATTCATGATTTCTTTCAAACATTAAAGGCCAAAATGAAGAAAAGAATCAGGTTATCACAAAAGATTTTTGACAAATATAAGGATGAAATATGCTTTGTAATCAAGAAGGATGAAATCTGGATGGAAGCAGTCATCCCTAGGACAGTTTGGGTAACCAAAATGGGCTATGAAACAGATGATCATATAATTGAAACATATGCTAAAGCACTTCTAGAAGCCCCCAGAGAACCTAAGGAAGAAATATTTGGTAGTACAGAAACTATTGAAATCCAAATACAATCAAAGAAAAGAGTGAAAAAGGTTGAGGCAGTTGTAAGGAAAGGTTCCAGACAAGCAAAGGCCATCAAAGAAGATGTGTTGAAGAAAATCGGTATAACAAAGGATGAGTTAGCAGCTCCACAACCTGAAACTCACCTATCACTGATAGGTACTTCTTCAGAAAGTGGCATGCCTGCAACTTTCAAGAGAGTTGTAAGGAAAAGAGATCCCTCACCGGAAACCACACCCTCACCCAGGAGGGCAAGACAGAAACAACAAGAAGTGAGATCTCTGGTAAGAAAGGCTACACCAAAGAAGAAGAGGACAAACAAAGATTTGGCCCCTCTTGATATACTGTTGAATGAAATTACAGAGGAAGGAAAATTGAAAAATATAGAGAAAATATATGACATTTTAACAACTGATGAAAAAGAACAAGTTGAAAATAGTATTATATTGCATATGGACATGTATAAGAAGTTTTTGATGGAAGTAGTAAATGAAATTCCAAATGAACTATTTAATAGACTAGAATCAAGAAGACAAGTTGTAATAGAACTAGACAAGAAAATAAAGATTGAAAAGCTACTTGTTGTTTATCTAGTAAATTCACCCAAAGAAATTGATGACCTAATTGTTCAAGCCAACCGGTCAGTATTTTCTACTGCACACTGGCACATTGCTTTAATGGCTGGAAGAATTAATGAGGTGACTGAGGAAATAGAAAATGGATGGGATATATTCCTAGTTGAAAAAGAAAAACAAGAAGAATACAGGAACCACAAACCCATAAAATTTTATCAGAAAGATAGAGACAAGCGTAAAGGTAAAGTTGGTGGACCACCTAGTATCAAGGTTAGAGACAACTTACCCCCACCTCCTTTGATTACTCCACCGGTAAAAACAACAGCTACAGAAGATCAACCAGCAGCTGAGAGTATGGATGTAGAGGATGGTAATCCTAATCCTAAAGTCTTATATACTGTGGATGTTGATACTCAAAAGATCAACATAGTGGTAGACAAAGATACAGCTGATAAGACTAACATGGCTAGTGAGCCTCCGGTAGCAGAGCAAACTGAAAACACATAGGAGAAACTGGCAGAAGTCAAAGAGAAAAAGGTAGAGACTCAGACTCAGACTGGGACAATGCAACAAATAGAGCAAAAGGCTCTAAAATAGGAACAACAACAATAGCAACAGGAACATAAGGATACAGAGTGACCGACAACTAGAGAAGTAGAAAAACCATTGCTTAAAGAAATGCAGACACAAACAAACCTACCAGAGGTCAATACAAGCTTGGTTACTTCCACTGATGGTACTTAGAATGTAGGTTCATCATCATCAGGCTACAAAGCAACTAATGTGACTGAGGTACTATTAGATTCAATCAAAAAGATAACAAACTACAGCTCACAAGCTTACAAGGCAATTGATGATACCATACCAATTTTGAAGGTAATTGCTCCTAACTATAATATAGACAATAAAGATTCTTTAGGACAACTTGATACACTGTGTAAATATATCACAAAAAACATTAAGAAAATAAAGGAAGAGTCATTGAAGGATAAAGCAGAAATTGAAAAACAGAAATTCTTTGATGAGCAAATAAAGAAGTGTAACAGAGATTTTGACACACTTCTACCGGAATTGTGTAATTTATTAAAAGAGTACAAAACTCTGTACAAAGACACCTATAAGACAAACCTTTTGACTATAGATATAGACAAGAAGATGAGCAAGGCACAGGATGAAATAAATAAACTTGCAGATAATTTTGTCAACTCACCAGATACACTATCAATTTTTGAGGAGAAGATAACAAATTTTGAGGAAGAAATACTTAAATTAGAAAGAGAAAAGGAGAGAATAGTGAATAAGGCAAAGAATTTGAGATTAGAACTAAGTCCAAGATTGGACTATCTAGCATCACTACGGAAGGAAGTATCTGAGGCACTAATTCAAGGATAGAAAACACCGACAGAGCACTTGCAGCATCTCACCAGTACAGTGAAGAAAATAGAGACAGCAATAAAGGATAGCAAGAAGTTTATGGATAGTATAAACTTGATTTTGTGAGATCTTTTTCAAATTGTAACCACCCAAGTACAAGGTTGAATCCACAAACTCTATTGACATCTTGATAACCTTTGTCATTGATGCCAAAGGGGGAGTAGTGGGATGAGAAAATTCAAATATCACAGGAATCATATGCTCAGGGGGAGCACACACATTTTTGGTAACATTTTTGGATACATTTTTTAAATTTCTCATGAGTGTTGCCATCAATGCCAAAGGGGGATATTGTTGGCATATGCACACTCCAATGAGACAGTGTAGGTGATTGAAGGTTTTGTCATTGATGGCAACCTTGCAATCCTATGGCACTGGCAAAGGCATTATACCGACATCAGCAGATCACACTCTACACCGGCACTCAGGGCACCAGCACCGACACAAAGAAAAGAAGTATACCGGCACAGAGGCCGACAGGATTTTGTTATATTATATTTTGTTTATTATTGTAAAACATTGTAAGCCGACTTGATGTCATTGTAAAATGACTCTTATATATAAAAGAGATCATTGTAGACATTTTAAAAATTGAAAATAAAGGGAAGTGAAGAAAGAAAGAAAGTAAGGCAGACCTATTATGCGAAATATAGGTTAAGAGGTATATGTAAAGAATAGAGTAGAAACCAGTACTGAATCTGGCATTGAAGATGCTATTATAAAGCAGTACAAGTTATTGGATTTGCATAATCCACATTGTAAGTCAGCGAGACTTCCCATTTGAGTAGTGAGCTCTAGGCACTTGGCCTTCCTGCATGTGCAGGCCCCTATTGTAAGTAATATTCTCTTATTGGACAGTAAGTGAATATTGTGGGTCACAAATCCCACTAAGTTTTTTCCCACACTGGGTTTCCTCATTAAATCATTGTGTTATGGTGTGATTTTCATGTGGTTTCTTTCTTTTTTGTTTATTGCATTAGTTCTTGCATACTAGTACACTGTTATAATATGTTCTGCATGTTTCAAGTTGAGAAATTCTAATTACCGGTTAGATACTAATTCACCCCCCCTCTCAGTTTCTATGGGAATCCTAACAAAGGAAACTCAGAGGGCTTTCCATTCATGTTCCACTTGGACCTGCACCAATCTCCATGTGCTCACAAATCACACTTTTCTTGTTGTCCTAACTCACCTACTCCCAGCGGTGAGCCTAGGGCTTCATTGTTTCTCCTCCTCCTGAACTTGCAACACCACACACCATATTCCTAAGATATGTATAGACCCTAACCTAGAATTCTTAGTGATTTCAACAGGTGTCATCAAAGAATGTCTAGGTTAGAGCCATTTCTTTCTCTTAAACCCTACTTGCAAGGGTTTTGCTCCTACTTGCAAAGAATGGAAGAAATCTCTACAACCTGAAATAACCAAACCTACAAATCAACCATAATGAAAGAAAATACAATGAACATTAAAAGATGGCAATTATTTTACACCACCTAGTCCATATTGGACCGTACAAACAAGGAAAACAAGACAAAAATTGTCAACAACCAGTGGAAACAAGGTAGCTTCACAAACCAAAAACTTGCTCTTGCATTTCCAATCCTCCCATCCATACAATGAAGTGAAATTTGGCTTATATCCACTTTTTTTAGTTGGTTCAACCAACTTGCTAATGCCTATAACCAAAAATGTAACTCTTGACAACTTTTTGCTCAGGGATGCAATTTTGCATTCTAAGACTCTTGATTGTCCTCAAACACCCTAGAAGACCTAAACACAACTCAATTAACTCCTAATACATGAATACATTCATATGGAGTATTTTCCCTATGAACTACCTAAGAATCTCACTTCTCAGGCTAACAGCATCCTGAGCACAATTGACTCAAACCAAAATTTGGACAACTAAACCATGGCTCTACTGAGTCCTCAATGGTTGGTTCATTATTACATCACAAATTTAACACACAAACTTAAAAGAAAACAAATATTTCATTATTGGAGTGCTAGGTGCCCTGCATCATACTCCCCTGGGTCAAAGAACTCAAGTCCCTTGAGTTATAAGATCTGAAATCTCCACTCCATGCTGAAGTATATCTCCCCTTGACATCCACATGGCATCTGAATCAAGTAACCCTTTCCACTTGAGAAGATAGTGCTTGTAGACCCCTTTCCTTTTCTTTTTTACTATTTTGGTATCCAAGATACTCTCTAACTCAACCAGTTGACTAGGTGGCAAATCCTTTACCCAATCTTCATGAACTGGTGATGGCATGTCTATCGGGTTTGTTGGTGTCTCTCCCTTGTATGCATAGAGATCGCATACATTAAAAATAGGAGATATCCCCAAGGTAGGAGGAAATTCAACCTCATAGGCATTCTGCCCATACTTGTGCACCACCTTGAGAGGTCCAATTTTCTTCATCATGAGATTGATAGGATGCCCTTTCAGAAGCCTCTTCTTCCTAAGGTATGCTAGCACTAAGTATCCTACTAGAAAGTGTACCTTCCTCCTTGTTTTATCATCTTGAACCTTATATTGCTCAGATTTTTGTTGTAAGGACAACTTTACCTTATCATGCACCTCTTTAATACCTTCTGCAAATTTCTCCCCTTGTGCACTCTTGGGTGCCTTTGAACTAAGATCTCTAAGCTCTAATATGCCACTAAGATGGAATCCATACACTATCTCAAAATGACTTTTACCTGTGCTATGGTTCACTGAGTCATTATATGCATATTCTACTTGTCCAAGTACTAGATCCCAAGTCTTCCCATGTTGTTTGGTAAGACATCTTAGCAAGTTACCCAATGACCGGTCGACTACCTCTGTCTAACCATCTAATTGAGGATGATAGGAAGATGAGAAAGATAACTTGGTGTCCAACATCCTCCAAAGTGTCCTCCAAAAGTGGCTCAAAAACTTCACATCTCTATCACTAACAATGTTAATTGGAAGACCATGAATTATAACTATCTCCTTGAAGAAGAGGCCTGCAATATAGGTGGCATCATTGGTACTCTTGCAAGGCATGAAATGTGCCATTTTTCTAAACCTATCTACTACCACATACACACTATCAAATCCTCTTGGTTTCCTAGGCAAGCCTAACACAAAATCCATGCTCAAACACTCCCAAGGCCTCTGAGGTATGACCAAGGGTTGATATACTGCATTACTTGAGGTTCCTTTTTCTCTTTGGTAGATGGTACATTTCTCTACAAACCTTCTTACTTCTAATTGCAACTTGGGCCAATAATAAAACCTACCAACTTGCTCCAAAGTCTTATCAATGCCAAAATGACCTCCTAGACCTCCTTGATGCTTCTCTTGAATAATATTTTGCCTCATAGAACATTGAGGTATGCAAAGAAGATGACCTTTGAGAAACAAAGCCTCTTGTATCATGTATTCTGAATAAGAGGCATGTGAGGTGTTAGAAAAATCAGTACAAACATTATATATCTCTACAAAATCCTTATCATCCTTGTAGAGGTCTTTTAACTCACTCAAACCCACACTTTGCAATTGAATCTCCTGCATGGTCATGATTCTCCTACTTGGTGCATCAGCCACTTTGTTGGCTATCCCTTTCTTGTGTTTTATAGTGAATGTATAATATTGTAGGTATTCAACCCACTTTAGGTGTCTTTGGTTCAACTTCTCTTGCCCATTGAGAAAACTAAGGGCATGGTTGTCAGTGAAGACTACAAATTCTTTGGGCAGCAGGTAGTGATGCCATTTTTTCAATGCTTGAACCATTGCATGCAACTCCAAGTCATATGTGGAGTACTTTTGCTTAGCTTCATTTAACTTTTCTGAGAATAAAGTTATAGGATGTCCCTCTTGGCTTAAAACTGCCCCTATTGCCCTTTGGCTTGCATCACATTCTACTGTAAACAACTAATTGAAATCAAGCAATCTAAGGGTTGGTAGATATGCTATCTTGGTTTTAAACATTTCAAACCCCTTATTAGCTTCCTCTATCCACTTAAAGTGACATTTAATCCCTCCTTTAATAGTATTGAGAATAGGAGCACAAACATGGCTAAAGTTTCTCACAAATTTCCTATAAAAAGATGTCATTCCATGAAAGCTTCTAACTCCACTTATGCCCCTAGGGATAAGCCAATTAAGTATTGCTTCTACCTTACTGGGATCCATTTTTAAACATCCATGAGAAATAACAAAACCAAGGTATAGAAGCTCTATTTTCAAAAACTCACATTTTTCAAGGTTAATCTTGAGTTGAGCCTCCTTCAAATTCTTCAAAACCATCTCCAAATACTTGAGGTGCTCCTACTTGAACCTACTATAAATCAAAATGTCATCAAGATACACAATTACAAATCTACCAATAAACTCAACTAAGACTTCATTCATGAGCCTTTGGAAGTTACTAGGTGCATTGGTGAGGCCAAATGGCATCACCAACCACTCATATAGGCCTGCATTGGTTCTAAAGTCTATCTTCCATTCATCTCCTGGTATAATTCTGATCGGATGGTAACTAGACTTTAATTCCACCTTTGTGAAGTAGCTTGCACCTCCTAGATTGTCTAATAGGTCTTCAATCCTTGGCATAGGAAACTGGTACCTTATAGTAATCTTCTTGATTGCTCTGGAATCCATTCACATTCTCCATTTGCCTCCCTTTTTAGGCACTAACATAGTAGGAACATCACATGAACTGAAACTCTTCTTCATAAACCCTTTGTCTAAGAGTTCTTGCACTTGTTTGGCAATCTCCTCATTTTGACTAGGTGTCATTTTGTAAGCAGCTTTGTTTGGCAGATTGGCCCCTGGTATTAAGTCTATTTGATGATTTACATCTCCCATTGGAGGAAAATAATTAGTTATAACATCCCCTATCACTTCTACATATTGTTTGAGTAGACCTTTCACCTCTTGAGGCACTTCACTCATTGGATCTTCCTTAGCTTCTTCTCTAGGTTTCAACACTATAGCATGGCCTTGATGTCCTTCTTGTTTCAACACTTTGAGAAACTCTTTCCCTCTCATCAACATCACACTTGAGCCTATTTTATTTTCTTCCTTTGGTTCAAGTAGTGGATCCATTTGACACTTCTTCCCATTCTTGGTGATAAGATAGTTGTTCTTCTCCCCATCATGAGTAGCTCTCACATCATATTGCCATGGATGGCCCAATGGTAAATGACAAGCATACATAGGCAATATGTCACATAATAATCTATCCTTGTACTCACCAATTTCAAAATCCACCCATACTTGTTCATCAACCAATACATGTTGACCTCAGTTGAGCCATGATACTTTGTAGGGAGTGAGGTGAGGCAATCTTTTCATTTTGAGTTTGTCCACCATTTCAATTGAGACAATATTCTTAGTGGAACCTGAATCTACAATCACTTTACAAATCTTCCCATGTGACCTACAAGTGGTCCTAAACAAGATTTTCCTTTTTGGTGGCTCTTGAGCTTGGGGTATCTTGAGCATTATTCTCCTCATCATAAATTTTTCTCCATCGGTCACTAGTCCTGCCTTGATGATTGAAGAAGTTACACTCTGATTGTCCTCCTCTTGCAACAATTGAGTTCTTCTTTCCCCCATGTATGAGCTTGTGGAGCTTGAGGCTTTCCCTGGGCACTTACTCATGGTATGCCCAACTTTATTGCAATGATAACACCTACCGGTGAAGATTGTATTTCCTCTTCCTAAGTTTCCAAACCTGCCCCTAAAATTGCTCCTTCCTCTATAGGATCATCTAAATGCTCCTCTTTGAGAGTCTCCACTGCCTTCTTGGCCTTGCTGCTCTTCACTTCTTGGTGATTGCTACCCTCTACCAAAGTTTCCTCTACCTCTAAAATTCTTACCTCCCCTATGTTTCTGGTTTTGTTCACTCCTCCTTTTGATCTTCTCTTCTGCCCTTAGGGCCAACTGAAAACACTTATGGATAGTGTCTGGTGTGAGGATACTTATCTCACCTTGTATATTTTGGCTAAGGCCATTCAGATACCTGGCCAACTTCTCCACCTCATTCTCATGCTTCCTAGCCCTCAAACTGAGCTTATGGAACTCTTTAGTGTATGCATTGACATCTAACTCCCTTTGTTTCAGATTTTGTAGTCTCTTATGGATTTGAGCTTCATAATCTCTTAGAAGGAATTGTGCCTTAAGTCTGATCTTCATACACTCCCATGAAGTTATCTTCTTTTTGCCTTCTTGTATCCTTTCTTCTTGCATCATATTCCACCAAACCAATGTTGATCCTCTCATTCTTGATTTGGCCACATTGACTCTTTTCTCTTCTAATACCTCTTTTTAACCAAAGTGATTATTGAGAGATTCTATCCAATCTATCAATTCTTCTCTATTGAGGTTTCCTCCATATGTGGGTAATCCATCCAAGTTGTCTTTAGAAATGGATTTGACTACATCTAGGAATAAATTTTGGTCTTGAGGCATAGCTACTACTATTGGTTCCTCTCCATCTTCTACTTCTTCATCAGTCTCATCACCCCATTCTGTCTTAACCTTCCCCTTCTCCTTCTTTACCTCTCTGGTTCCTCTACTTCCTTCTACATCCTTCAATCCTTCTATCATCTCTGCCACCATCTGTTGGATGGCTTATGGAGTCATTGCCTTTGGAGGAATTGAACTTTCTTCTAATTCATCACAATCTGACATACACCAAATCTTTCAAAGAATGGCTCTAATACCACTCTGATGCAGAGAGTCTTGGAGCTTTGTTTGTTACACCTTCTTGAGTAACTTGACCTACTCAACCCTTCAACTACTCAATCCCTTCCTATGGCACTTAGTAGGGGTTATGCTAATGGGACCTCCAAGGTTTGAACCTTCTTGACTTCCCTCCTAGGTATAGAAAATGGGTTTTTGTCAATCAACTCCACCACTTGAGGTTGCCACCTCAGTTACTCACACACTCCTCTCCTGGGCTCCAACCACTTCTGCAAGGATCTTACCACACAATATCTTCCTATGGTTTCCCAATGCATCTACAAGGTGTCTTCAATATTTTTTTGAGGTTTAAGACTCACCAAATCCATCGCCTTTGCTTCTTAAAAATTCTAGGTCTCTACAAGCACCTAAATAGGCCTAACTGCATTAGCTCTCCCTAGGCGGTTTTAGGGGTTTAATTTGTAAAAATCCCAAACAAACCTAGAAATAAATCATGGATTTGAGTACCCTTTTGGAAGTTACAGAAAATACTAGAAAAGTGCATCTGGTTTATCCATACAAGTTGGGGTTTCCAATGCTGCACTATTTTGAAGGGTTTTAGGCCTAGTCGGTGACTTGGCAAGATGGGTCTAAAAATATTCACCAGTCAAATATCCTACTCCAAAAAATTTGGGAACCTTCAAGGGAACTCAAAGGGATTTCTATTAATGTGCCACTTGGACCTACACCAATCTTTATTTGCTCACAAATCACACTTTTCTTGTTGTCCTAACTCACCTACTCCAAGCAGTGAGCCTAGGGGCTTCATTGTTTCTCCTCCTCCTAGACCTGCAACACCACACACCCTATTCCTAAGCTATGTATAGACCCTAACCTAGCATTCTTAGTGATTTCAATAGGTGCCATCATATAATGCCTAGGTTAAAGCCATTTCTTGTTCTTAAACCCTACTTGCAAGGGTTTTCCTCCTAATTGCAAAGAATGGAAGAAATCTCTACAACCTGAAACAATCAAACCTGCAAATCAACCTTAATGACAGAAAATACAATAAACATTCAAAGATGGCAATCAGTTTACACCATCTATTCTATACTGGACTGTACAAACAAGGAAAACAAGACAAAAACTATCAACAACTGGTGGAAACAAGGTTGCTTCACAAACCAAAAACTTGCTCTTGCATTTACAATCCTCCCATCCATACAATGAAGTGAAATTTGTCTTATATCCACTTGTTTCAATCAGTTCAACCAACTTCCTAATGCCTATAACCAAAAATTCAACTTTTGCATTCTATTGCATTCTAAGACTCTTCAAGGTCCTCAAACACCCTAGAAGACCTAAACACAACTCAATTGACTCCTAATACATGAATACATTCATCTAGAGTATTTTTCCTGTGAACTACCTAAGCATCTCACTTCTCAAGCTAACAACATCATGAGCACAATTGACTCAAACCAAAATTTGGACAACTCAACCATGGCTCTACTGAGTCCTCAATGGTTGGTTCATTATTACATTACAAATTTAACACACAAACTTAAAAGAAAACAAAGCTTTCATTCTTGGAGTGCTAGGTGCCCTGCACCAAAGAGTGTTGTTGTTTGATCTAGAAACTCTGTTGTTTGGACCAGGAACTCTGTTGTTTAGACCTAAAAAGTTGTTGTTTGGACTAGAAACTTTTTTGTTCAGACCAGGAACTTTATTGTTTCAAATTAAGATGTTGGAACTTAGACAATGTTTATTTTGACTCCAAGAGTTGATGTGTAGACTGAGAAAATTGATGCTAATACCCAGCAAGCTCAATCTTGGAGAGTTACTATTGAAATATGAGAAAGTTAACATTCATACAAAGAGAGCTGACGTTTGGACTGAAAATGTGACTGTTTGGACTGAAAATGCTACTGTTTGGACTGAAAGTGTGACTATTTGGACCAACAAAGGTATTGTTTGGCCTGAAAGAGTGACTGTTTGGACCGTAGGTGCGACTGTTTGGACCAAAAATGTGACTATTTGGACCGTAGGTGCAACTATTTGCACTAAAAGTGTGACTATTTGGACCATAGGTGCAACTATTTGGACTGAAAGTGCAACTGTTTGGACCGTAGGTTGTGACTATTTGGACTGAAAGTGCAATTGTTTAGACTGAAAGAGCCAATCTGTTGTGAAACTTGTAAATTTGACAATTTGAAGTTTGAGTTTGCAATTTTTGTTGTATTTCAATGGATGATATCTTGACTTGACTTACAAACACATAATTCAGATTGTATTTTTGTCCCAAAGGACACATATAGTGTATGTTCAAGAAGCTTTAAAGAAAGCCCAAGTTTTCACGGGTTTTGAGCAATTGAAAACACATCATTCAGTCTATCCTAAGGAGATTGGCATCATTATTAGTTCTCGGCCCACACTTGGTACCCTATCAACTCACACAGCCTTGTCACCCCCTAAAGGGCGCCCATGTTTTTGCATTTTTGAGAACTAGTGGAGTCCCATTATGAGCCTAGCAATAAGGTCTCAAAATGGGAGTTCGTAAATACGCTCAAGAGGGACATATGGTGAGTATCGTAAGGAGATATCCTTCCCCCTCCATGCACTAAGAATTTAATAATGTTCGGAGTTAAATTGGGTAGCTTCTAATTTTAATTGGAACTAGTAAGGGATTTGTTTGGCGCATCGGGGTATAAACTCAATTAAGAGGTCTCCCAGTCTTGAAAACCAAGGTTTGATATACCCGAAGGTACTGACGAGAGTTATTCCTGAGAACTATTGTTGACTTGATTTTTATCAAATCATAGTTATTTTATAGTGGGTTGGAGTACTTGGCATTAGTCATTCGCACTTGGGTCATTCCCCTCTCATCAGCCTTAATGGCTTTGGCCTTTTATTCTCCTCGGGAGGGCAGTTCCACTAAATATTTGCACTATTGAAAGAAAAATATGAGTCTAGCTTTCTGATCACCTAAGAAAGGTGAGAGCATACTCACCTATCATCAAAACACATAAGACATGTTTGTTCGTTTCAATTGTAATTAGTCTATGTGCCTAATTTAACAAAAATAAGTGCAAAACGTGCAAATGCAAGCAAAGTTAGTAGTTCATATTGCATTCTTTGATGGTGAAATGGTTTATGACTCTGGTCTCTCACAGAGAAATAAGTACCTCCAAAACCAACAATCTGCAAATTAGGTTCAAGAAAATGACAGTCCAGAAGCAAAAATAAGGAATGCAAAATACAACATTTGCAAAATCAATAAAAAACTAAAAAACTCCATCCATTGACCAAGAATGCCATCATATGTGTCAAGAACACTGCCAAATGGACCCAAAACGCTATTCTGCACACCAGAAGCGCTATTCTGCACACCAAAAATGTTGTTAAACCAACTGAAAATGCTGTCAAATATACCAAAAACACTACAGAACATACAAAAAATGTTAAAGTACAAACTGAAAATGCTAAAATAGAGAAAAACATAAAAACAGAGTTGAGAAGTCTCCCATAAATGCCATTTGAGATGTCGGGACGCTACAATAGAGACCAAGAATGCAATTTGAGAGCCCGAGAGAGCTAATATGCACACTGAAAGAGCTAATCAACCTATCAATGAAATTCCCTACAAGCAAACTTGTTAAAGATCAAAGGGGTTAGGCTCCACAGTGGGCGCCAATTAATGTGATGCTAAAAATGTGGTATATAAGAAAGGCATACACATATAATGAGACAATAAAACATAATGGAAAGCTTAATTGAAAACTAAATTAAAGATGCAAACCATAAGCTTTCCTTGAAATGTCCCATTTCCTCTATTCTTGAGGACCTTGAAGGTGTTGGATTGATTGGCTCTCAGTGGAGCAATGACCTCCAAAGTGGCAACTCAAGAGTTGAGGAGCTACTTGATCATGATTAATTATGCAAATGATATGAAATGCATTGCTATGATTAATCCAAGATGCTAATTACTAGATGATTGAAATGAAAATGCCTATAGTAATGATGCTAAAACTATGGATGCAAGGGATCCTTATTATTCCAAGATGGGGGATATTTATAGGAATCCCAAGGCCAAAGTTGAGGTGGCAAGAATCAATGGTCCAGATCTGATCTGAAGATATGAAGGGCAAAGATTGAGGAAGTTGGAGAAGAGGTTGGAGGAAGGGACACTTGTCATCTCTATGGTGACAAGTGTCAAGGAGCCTTGCTCCTGAGAAGGCAAGTTTCCAAGGGAGGAGACATGGGGCAAAAGTTCCATGTGTCTCAAGGGGAGAATATCTACACCATAGGAGGTTAGGATAAGGAGCTTAGGATGTGAAAGATAGGATAGGGTTAGTTAAAACCCATGGTTAGGTGGAATGGGTTAGGTTAGGGGATGGTTAGGTTAGGTTGTTAGAAGTTAGGAGTCATGTTCTCATTTGAATTTAGAAATTCAAATAATTTAAAAAATGATAATTAATTTTAACAAACTCGAGTTTGTTAATCTTAATTAGGAATTAGAAGAATTGATTTATATGGGAGAAATTAATTAATTTAGAATTAATTAATCAAAGGGGGATATGAACTGAACTATGTAAATAAATCATGTAGATTTATCTACTAGTAGATGAATAGAGAAATTAATCAAATTGCTTGTGAATTCAATTAATTGGGAAGGGGGATTAATCAAATAACTATGTATTTAATTAACTATCTTCAGACCATTTTTAGGTGTATGCAGTCAGCTCAATGATAAAGGTCATTTGCTTGAGTTTAAAAGTGGAGTCTGCAAAATTTTTGGAGGTAGTGGTGAACTAATTGCTACCGAGAAGCAAACTAGAAGTAACTTATTCCATTTGAATAGTAATATTAATAATTGTCTAGTTGCAAGAATGGAAGACGGTTATGGCATAAAAGATGTTGTCATGTTAATTTTGATAATTTGGTTAAGATAAGCAAGTCAAGTGTTGTAAGAGGATTGCCTCAAATTATTAAACCAGATAATGTGATATGCAAAGATTGTCAAATCAGTAAGATGACCTCTATTTCTTTCAAGAGAAAGAATTGCACTTCTGAGAATATTTTAGATTTGGTACATACTGATGTTTGTGGCCCTATGAGAACAAAGAGTTATTGCGGTGATAGGTATTTCATGATTTTTACCGATGACTATTCTAAAATGATGTGGGTGACATTTTTGAAGGAGAAATCAGAAGCATTTAGTAAATTTAAATCATTTAAATCTCTGGTTGAGAATGAAACCAGTAAGAACTTGTAGTGTTTAAGATCAAACTGGGGAGGTAAATTCACATCTGATGAATTTGTTAATTATTATGATGAACTTGGTATCAAGAGACAGGTGTCTTCTCTAAGGACACCACAATAGAATGGCATAGTAGAAAGGATGAATAGAATAATAGTTGAAGCTGGAAGAACCATGTTATTATAGGGTGATGTATCCAAAATGTTTTGGAGAGAAGCAGTCATTACTGTTCTATACACTTTAAATTGGGTACTAGTGAAGAGAGGTAACAATAAGACACCCTATGAGCTATGGCATGGAAAAAATCCTTGTGTAAGTTATTTTAAAAAATTTCGAAGTCAATGTTTTATTGAGAGAGATAACTACACTAAGAAATTTGATGCTAAATCTGGTGAAGAATTTTTTCTGGTTACTCTTCTAAGAGTAAGGCATATAAATGTTACAATAAGAGAACTAAGAAAATTGTTGAAAGTGCTAATGTAAAAGTTGATGATCTATTTGATAATTCTAAAGGTACAAGTAGATCAGAACTTGAAAAAGATGATATTGAAGAAAAACTTGTGATCATTGAACTGGAGGCAAAGAATAATGAAGAACCGACAAATGTAGAATTAGATGCTCAACCGATAAACGATGATCGTGAGGAAAAAATGAAGAACCTGATGCAAAAGATGTAGAACTGACACAAGAAATACCTAGATATATCATATTGAACCATTCACAAGAGCAGATAATTGGTGATAAGAATGTAGGTGTGCAAACCAGGACAAATATCTGAGAGAACTTGTATACACCTAAAATTGGCTAAGAGCGATTAAATAAATATTTTATATTTATTTAATGATTTTTCTTCTATTAAATAGTTAATCTGAAAAGATTAATTTACTTAATTCATTTTTGTGTCTTTCTATTAATTAATATTTTATTAATTAATTCATCTATCTTATTCTTTTAATTAATTAAATATCTAATATTTAATTAATCCTCTAAATAATTAAATATCTAATATTTAATTAATCCTCCAAACAATTAAATATCTAATATTTAATAGTTATTCTCCTATCCTATAGTCTCAAATATTAAATAATTTCCTAAATTATTTAATCTCTTTTCCAACTCACCTTCCATCTCCACTTCATCTCCCCTTTGCCAACTCATCCAACATGTGGCTAAGGAAATTAATATTTCTTAAATATTAATTCATCATTTATCTTCAACTACCAAAACTTAATGAATATTGTGTACGTACACATATTTCATTACCTCCTTCTATATTCTCTCCAACACCCCCTACATCTTAGGAAGGACTTGAGTCCACTTGTCCTCTCATGCCTAAATTTCCTCTAACCATCCCTAGATTCCCTCAGTCAGCAACCCAGTCAAGGTGAGATGAGTGACACTTGTCTTCTCCTCCCCCCTTTCTCTCAACCTTCATCTTTGCTCATAGCCATTCAAATCTACAGATCTGATCAGGACCATTGATCTGAGCCACATCATCTCATTCTCTCAAAGTCTATAAAATCAAGAGCTTCAATTGAGAGAGAGTTAGACTTCAAGAGACTGCAAGTGCATTTTGCAAGTCAATCATATGTATCCGTGAGTTTTTGAAGCAAATAGAAAATAGCAATTAGCAATATAGCATTATCATATAAGCATTATCATATAGCCTAATCATGTAGTATTGCATATCATAGTATCAGTTAACTACAAGTTATCATTCCATTCTTCATATGCCATCTTGGAAGCCAACAATGCATTGTCTGAGAGCACACCATCTGCAACCAGGAACAGTGGAGTTAGGACACAATGGGACATAAGCCATGAAGGTAAAAATAATGTTTTATTTTAATCTGTATTTCATACAGTTTCATTGGTTGAATTTGGATTTCATGTAGTATTTCCATTTGTATTTTGTGAAACTAACTTATTACAGGTAACATTCTGAGGATGAAATTCAAGCTCACACATTTTGGCACCCACTGTGGGGCTGGACCTCGCATATACCTTTAAAAAATCTCGCAAAAAGTTAAATCACCACATTTGTAATGCAAATTCATGCATGTTTGAATTCTGACAGTGCTTTTGTTCGACCTGTTAGTGCATATGTCATGCAGGTTAGTGCTTTTGTCTGAAAAACTATGCATTTGCATCATAGGTTAGCGCATATGTCATGTAGGTTAGTGCTTTTGTCTTAAATTTTGCACATTCGTATCATAGGTTCACACATCTGCATCATAAGTTAGCGCATATGTCAAAGAAATCGTGCTTTTGTATCCACAGAGCAGCACTTTTGTAGTCTAAGTTAGCACTTTTGATATGCAGTTTAGTGCTTTTGAATAGATAGATAGCACATATGTTAGGTTGGCGCTTTTTTTTATGAAACTGACAAATTTTTCTTGCAGGTCCGAATGTCTAAGAAATTAGATTTTTTAGATTACTAACATGCATGTGCAGGATGGCATTTAAGGCAAATTTTATGCATTTCCTCATCTAGCTAATTAAAAAATTTCATTTTGGAAGTAATATATCATATCTTGTTCACCTAGTTTAACTAAGAGGATGAATTGACAGCATGCAACTTGCATTTTTAGTATTTTCTCTAAAATAGTTGCACATAGATTTTTTTTTTTTTAAAGGGCTGAAATGAACACCATTCTTGTTGGAGCAACATCTCCAAATAGGACTTAGCCAACAATTGCTTTGAAAATCTTAAAAAGAACTTTGATTGCTTTGTCTTAAGTGGTAGGTATATGCTCTCCCCTTAATTGGGTGATCAAAAAGCCAAACCCACTCTTTTATGTTTTTTTTACTTTCAAGCAATTAAATCCTTTAGAGGGCCTACCTTCCCGAGCTACCTTGAGGGGGCTAGTGAGAGGGGAATGACCTAAAGCAGAAACAAGCTAATACTGAGTCCTTCCAATCCACTATAAATAAATCATGTTTGTGACGAAAGTCCCAAACAACATGTGCTGATAACTTCATACTGATACTATGTTTCCCCATAAACCCTATGGAGCGTAACCTCTATAGGTTGGGAACCTTCTATATTTATAGAGCTAAAAGTGTCACATGTATGGCCACATGACCGGAAGCGTTTACTAAAAACCATTTGTACTAGTTGCCAAAATCCTTCTAGTTGTTAGCGCAAGAGGTCAGACCTTTGAAGCTGCTCACACACATACGGTTCCTAGTAGAGATATAAAGTTTGCCATGGGGAGATTTCATGGAAACTGGTGTTTGGCTACCCTGAAGAAGTGAGTGCCGAGGGTGGAGCTAGTGGGGTCAAGCATCTAAATATCCACTTTAATAGCGTAGCCTCGGGGGAAACTCCATGTGAGATTCAACAACTATTATCTCAGCCTGCCATAGGGATTGTACTTGCTTGTGCATTTTGTTTATTTAAACATTGTGTCTTCTATGTCTGTAACATGTTCCACATGGTCAAAAATTGAAGAAAATTATCATCTACAAGTGAGAAAAATTCCAACAAATTGCTGAAAATTTTTGATCAAAAAGGGGAATACAAAAACTTTCCAACACTTGAAACATCAGATCAAAATCAAAATATCAAAACATCCACATCAAAATAATTCTTGAAGTAGGTTTGTCTCTAAAAACCATCATATGCTTTTCAAACTAGCTCAAACAACTAGGTTACTAATCCAACAAGTTATACTTAAACATTCTATAAACATCAACATTCAACAAGCTATCGATTCAACTATCTTAAGTGCAAAAATCAACATCTTTGTCAAGTTTCTCATCAGAATAATCAAATCCTCTATCACGAAGCTTGATCAAATCTATACTAGGTTCCTAATCTTGGATATATCTTTCCTATTTTTAACCTAGGTTATATCAAAACCAAAATTGAACCAACATTGGAATCAAACAAACTTGTGAATTGTCAAATGCTTATATGACTTTTAAGTATCACCTTAAGAAAAGAAAACCCAGTTACAAAGCTACTCAGAAAAGAATAAGATTCTTGTATATCAATCGCAAGATCTTATTGAAACATAGGACATTCCTACACCATTTTCATCACTACTTGCATGGCTATGGTACAGAATTTGATGGTGAAACTCTACAAAGATGCGCTTTTCAACAAAGTGATGCTTTATCCCAATGAACAAACAATAGTGGTAAGATCAATAAAGCATATCTTCCTAAACCAAGAATCACCTTTTGACTATGTCCTTTGGAACTTTTAACAACTTTAAGATAATCATATGCCAGTTTGGACTAGAGCCCAACATGAACAACTTAGAAAACAACAACAAATGGAGGAAGAAGATATTCCTGTATTTCACACTTTTGGAATTACTGTTGTTGATGAAGAAGTAGTCAATAACACTGTAGACACCTAAAAATGGTCAATGCTTGCGGAGTCATATTTTAACAATTGCGCATTGCCTCATTTTAGGTTTTTGCGTCGCATTAACATTTCTCCTATGTCACGCACTTGGTCTTTATCATTTGCGAACATCAAGTCATTCTTCTACATTCTTCAATCATCTCGTTCTCAAATTTGGTCTTGTCGACAACATTATCCAGTCATGATTTTGATCGATTTTATCTTGTTGCATCAATGAGCGTGCTAATTTGTCATCATTTTGGACATCGTCAATCCTAATTAGGGTTTTGTCCTCTTTTCAATCTTGTCATCATACGATCAATTTGTCATCGATCGTTGTCACTATTCGATCTTGTCATTTTGTGATCGGTTTGTCATCGATCGTGGTCATTTTCAATCTTGTCGTCTTGCAAGCTATTTTGTCATCGATTCTTGTCCTCTTGTCAATCTTGTCATTTTGCGATCAATTTGTCATCAATCGTTATCTGTCTCAATTATGTCAATTTGGATCAATTTGCCATTGTTCCTCATCAATTGGCGCATTTTCTCAATCAAATCATTTATCAATCCAAAATCAAATCAAATCGAGTCAATTATCTTTCAAGACCTAATTCGCCTTCTAGGGTTTCATGATTTAGTCATTTAACCTTGCTTATCATTTTCTTCCTTTAGGATTAATAAATTACTTATTTATCCTAAGTCTTCTCATTACAATTAAATATTCATTTAATTGGCTAATTATTCCTCTTTGTGAATGAATTAATTGATAAATGAAAAAATATTGATTAATTCACTAATTTCTAATTTCCTATTTTCATTATTTCCCAATTCCTAATTTCCACCTATTTTCTAATTTCCTAATTGAAATTTCCACCTAATTAACTTGTCTTTAGTGCTCCCTATTTTTGTGCTTCATGCGTCATACTTTTGGCATAGCAAGATGTCATAGGGTTCTAGTCCTCTAAGCTTTGCATTGGCAATATGTCATAATTTATGACATAGAAGGTGTCATAACCTTCTTCTTTTCACTCATTTTTCCCATTTTGAAATTAATTGCTTCCAATATCCATTTCATGCTAAATTTGATCCTATCTCCAATTTATCTATAAATTGGATGATCTTCATCAATCAAGGCTAATAATTAAGAATTTGCTAATCAGATTATCGAATTTATGCTTCTAGTACTCTTGATCAATAATCAATATCCATCTTGCTTTCAATTGTGTGCACTTGTAGGTGAGATCCACAATCCAACCATTTGAAGAGGAAAGAAGAACAATGGAGCCGCATGAAGGAGCATTCAAGTCATATCTATGGTTTGCATAATCTTTCATTTTTGAATGCTTTTATTTCATGTCTCTATTGAGTGTTGTTTAGGATTAGATCATTACATTTTGTGTTTTTGTGATTGAGCTAATGTCTAGTGTTTTGATATATCTGTTTGTGATGATTTCCTATTTCCTAACCTACAAACACCATTAGAGACCTAGAGCAAGATTTCAAATTTGATAGGCTAATGGAAAAATTGTTGGCAAAACAAAAAGAAAAATATCTCTTGATGTTGGCAAAATCCGGAGCTAAACTACCACAAGACTTTAACATAGAAAGCTTGAAACAAGATACAAAGATAAGTAACACCCAAAATACAGATGATCCAAATAACAACGAAATAAACAAAGAAAGTAACGGAGAAACAAGGAAAGAAAGGGATGATAAAAGAAAAGAGCGTAGTGACAAAAAGACTCATGAAGAAACAAGGAGAGACTATGTAGATAATCCCTTATCAAACCTTACTCAACAAACGCAAACTCTACAACAACATATATAAGACATGCAAACTGGGACAAGCTCCAAGAAATATTCATTAGAAGATATATGCCCATATCCTTTTGATAAAAATCTAAATATGATACCATTTCCACAATATTGCGAGATTCTTAAATATGACAAATATGATGGAAAATCTGATCCTCAAGATCACATTAGGGAGTTTTGTACTATGAGCATGGAATTTGCTCATGATGAAACTTACCTTATGCATCTTTTTCCTAGGAGTTTAAATGGACAATCAATGGAGTGGTTTTCAAGATTACCATCTAAAATCAAATCCTTTGAAGAACTTGTGAATAGGTTTATTTCACAATATTCCTACAATATAAGGAATGAAATAACAATGCTAGATCTTTGCAATGTTAAACAAAAGAATGGTGAATCCTTTATGATCTTCTTATAATGATGGAAATGCACATTTAATAGGTATCCCCGAGATGTACCTGATCAAGAAAAGATGGACATATTCATTGATAATATTATCAGTGAAATGAGTTATCGACTAAGAATGCAATGTCCTCCCTCTTTTGCCAAAATGATCGAGAATGGTCTGAAAATAGAGAACGCAATGGTAAAGAAAGGAGAACTAAAACTTTACAATAACTCATACAACAACAACAACAACAACAACAACAACAACAATGACAAATCCAAGTTCTGGTCAAAGAATAGGAATGTCAGCAATGAAGGGAATGACAATAATGGTAATACGAAACAACAACAACCAATTTTCAGTCTGTCATGTCAAATCCCAAGCAATAACAATCCAGAAAACAATAAAGCTAAGTCCTTCTCCAATCCTCAAAGGAAATTCAAAAACATTGGAGAATCTTTGGAATCAGCTCTAAAAACTTTGCTTGCCAACAAATTAATTGTTCTACCAGAAGCAAGAAATTATGAACCACCAGTCAAGCCTAATTGGTGGAATGACAATCATTTCTGCAACTATCATCAAAATAAAGGACACCTAACAAATGAATGTCAGAGATTGAAATACCTTATCCAAGATCTAATTGATAATGGAACCATCACAGTTGATAGCCATAAAACAAATGAATCACACTTGGCTTTCAAAAATCCACTCCCAAAGTATGACAAAGGTGAATCATCCCAATTGAAAGATGACAAAGGAAAAACCAAAGTAAATTACACTTATAAATACGATAATGTGGTGAATTTAATCATTGTTAATGAAAATTCATCTTCCGAACCAATCATTGTTATCACGAGAAGCAAAGCAAAGGTTACTTTTCTAGGTGTAGCAAAAGATCTGCCACTCAATCCACAACAATACAATTTAGTAGAGCAATTACAGCGAATACCTACTCAAATTTCAATTCTAGAACTTCTCAAGATTTCACCTATGCACAAAGACATTTTAGAGAAAGCTTTAGTGGAAACAACAGTTTCAAAAGATTTGGATGTAGATCGGTTCCAAAATATGGTAGGACACCTTATAGCTCCTCATTGCTTATCATTTTCTCAAAATGATGATGCATCCTTACAACATCCTCATAATGCTCCCTTACATGTTGAAGTCTCCATAAATAAAACTCATGTTAAATGTGTGCTCATAGATGGAGGAGTTGGATTAAACATTTGTGCCCTAAGTTTGATAAAAGCTTTGGGATATTCAGAGAATGCAGTAGATCTGAAAAAGAAAATAACCATCAAAGCTTGTGATGAAGCAGAACATTCTTCTAAAGGAACTGTGGTGCTACCAATAAGGATAGGACCTGTGGAAAAAGATACATTGTGTCAACTTTTAGATTTGAACCTCTCCTACAACATTATTCTAGGGAGACCATGGATTCACAAGATGCAAGCAATTCCTTCTACATACCATCAATGTGTGAAATTTCCTCATGAAGGAAAGGAAATCACTATAATTGTAGATTCCAGTCAATATTGCGATAATTTGAAGCCTACACAAGATACAAGAGTTCCACATAACAGAGAATCAATATATCCTACCAAAGAAATTCAAGCAAAGTTATAGGAAACTTTTGAAGAAAAGCTCCAGTTAAATGATGAAGGAATGGGCAAGTATTCTTTGCAAAATTTCCCACTTTCCCCTAAATCATATGGAAAACCTACAGATATTCAATCAAAGGCATCGAGAAAATCAAAACATATGTTTAAAGGAACCTTTGTTAGTGCTAGAACTCTCGAAGAAGAAAATGAAGACAAAGACATTCTTGGTTGGTTATACAAGGATGAAGATAAAACTATAGCAACAGCAGCAGAAGTTAATATTACCATAAAACAATATGGCAAAGGATATGAAATCATGCAAAAGATGGGATATGAAGGAAAAGGACCAATTGGCAAGCAACATCAAGGTATTTCAGAACCCATTTGTCCGCACTCACAATCCACAAAAGATAAATCTAGGCTGGGATATCTAAAATCAAATCAAAAGCAACATAATCATCAACAGCCAAAATGGAGAAAGAAATCAGTCTCAAAAGAAGAAAATTGGCAAGAAAAGTTACATCAAGCAGCTGAAACAGTAATCAATAAACAAAAGAAACAAGAAGAACGTGAAAAGAAAGAAGAGGAGGCTACCATCAAAGATGAAGAAAAATCTTGTCAACAAGTCCTAAAAATACAAACAAAGGCAAAATCTGAACAAGATATTCCAGAAGCAATAAAAATAGAGATGACAAAAATCAAAGAACTCTTTGCACCATACGGCATACCGGTATGGTATAGTGGAGTAATCTTAGATCAAGATTCAGAAACAGATTCCAATAAATATGAATGGGGTCCAGATGCCTTATCCACTACATCAAGTAAAGAACACAATGAAGATCAAGCAGCTATCACAGAAGAAGACTTGTCTATTGCAGAACAAAAGATGAAGTTAGAAAGAAGACAAGAGAAACTCAGAATTCAGAGAAAAGAGGCGTATGCAAAAAGAAAAGGAAATGACAAAGATAGAGAAGCAATGCCGCGAGAAGCGCAAACAAAGATCAGATATGCAAGAACCATAGAAGAACTAAGAGATAGTCAAGTTGGACTAACTATTACTCCGGAAGAAGTTGAGTTTGAAAGGAGACAAAATCTACTTCATCATGTGCACAAATATGTCAACTTCTAAATGCAAATGAGCTCAATCAAGAAGGAATTTGCAGCATCAAAGATGTGCGTGTAGATATAATCCATTCATTTAAGGGAAAAACGTCAGTTGAAGAACCACTTGAGTGTGAACTACAAAATCCTAATATCAATTATGTTAAGACTAATTCGAAAACGCTTGAGAAAGACAATTCTTAAAAACATTTAATCTATGACAGTACCTATTCTATGCCAAGTTATGATTATTATGTCATGAACATTGAAACACCTAATGATGACAGTGATTATGATTTACCCATACTGCATCCTAAACTAATTGACTGGGATAACTTAGACAACCCTAAACTAAATGTATTTTCCAATGATCATGACTTAGATGTGTACCTTAACATTGTTGAACCCATCCATCCTAAGATATCTTCCATTGCAGAATCAAGTGATGTTTCTCGTAATCAGGAAAATACCAAACTTTCCAGTCATAAAAATGAAATAAAACAAGGAAAGAGACCTATTGTTGAAAACCATTTCATGGCAACACTAGATCAATCAAAAGAGAAAACAAAGGATGTATCTAATGGTGAAAACCTCCTTGAGGTGCTAGAAGAGGGAAAGTTTGATATTCTTCCTACATATTTTTAAGAGAGATCTGCTATCCTAATAGACTCGACAAAAGCAGTAAACATTGATACATCAAAAGATCCTAAAATACTTCATTTCGCTGCCTCATTATCAAAAAGAAAGAGGAAAGAGTACATGGAATTCTTTAGGTAGAGACAAACAAATTTTGCTTGGTCTTATGCAGATATGTCAGGACTTAACCCAGATCTTATCATGCATCATCTTAATGTGGATTTAAAAGAAAAACCTATTAAGCAGAAACTAAGAAAGATGCATCCGCATATTGCTCTCCTTGTCAAAACTAAGCTCAAGAAATTATTAGAAGTGGGTTTCATAAGACCAGTTGCTTATCTAGAATGGGTCTCAAGTATCGTACCAATATCAAAACTAGATAAGAGCATAAGAGTCTACACAAATTTTAGAGATCTAAATAAAGCATGTCCAAAAGATGATTTCCTGTTACCAAACATTGATATCATAGTGGACTTATCAACAAGACATGAGATGTTTTCATTAATGGATGGCTTCTCAGGATATAATCAATAAGAATCACACCTGAAGATCAAGAGAAGATATCTTTCACCTGTGCATGGGGAACATACTGCTAGAATGTTATGCCATTTGGGCTTAAGAATGCGGGAGTGACTTATCTAAGGGCTATGACGACAATTTTTCATGATATGATGCATACATTCATCGAAGATTATGTCGATGACATACTTGCAAAATCTCACACAAGAAAAGAACATTTGAACATTTTAAGCAAGATCTTTCACAGGCTGGAAAGATATCAATTGAGATTAAACCCAAAAAAATGTACATTTAGAGTAACCTCTAGAAAGCTCCTTGGATACATTATATCAGCTTGTAGCATTGAAGTAGATCCTGGAAAAGTTAAAGCTATCGTGGAGATGAAATCACCTAAGAACATAAGTCAATTGCGATCTTTACAAGGAAGGTTGCAATCAATCAGGAGGTTTGTTTCTCAATTGGTCGATAGATGTCTTCCATTTACCCATATTTTACATTAAAATGTTCCATTCAAATGGGATACAAAATGTGAAGAAGCTTTCTTGCAAATAAAAGAATATCTTATGAGTCCTCCAGTACTGATATAACCAACCAAGGGGAAACCATTGTTACTTTATGTCTCCGCAACAACTGTATCATTAGGCGCTCTCCTAGCTCAACATGATGATGAAGGAAAAGAAAGAGCAGTTTATTATATCAGCAGAACACTTGTTGGCTACAAATTAAATTATTCCTCAATTGAAAAGATATGTCTAGTAGTTGTATTTGCAACTCAGAAGCTACGACATTATATGTTGATTCATTCTGTAAAACTAATAGCAAAGATAGATCCTCTCAAATATCTATTGAGCAAGTCAACATTGACAGGGAGACTAGCTAAATGGGTTATGATACTGAGTGAATTTGACATAGAATATGTTGATCGGAAAGCTATCAAGGGACAAGTCATAGTTGATCAATTGGCTGATGCACCTTTACAAAATGACATGCCTTTGCATATTGAATTCCCCGATGCAGATATCTTGACAGTAAGTACAAACTTTTGGGAATTGTACTTTGATGGTTCTTATACCCAATATGGTTTAGGCGTAGGAATCTTTTTTATCACACCTCAAGGACATACGATTCTGAAATCATATAGATTACGATTTCGATGCACCAATAATACTACAAAGTATGAAGCATTGGCTATAGGGCTCAAAATGGCCATTGAATGGAATGTCAAAGAACTACATGTCTATGGTGATTCACAACTTGTCATAAATCAAATAAATGATGAATATCAAACGAAGGATGATAAGCTTATGCCATACAAACAGCTAGTGCAGGAATTTAAAGGACACTTTAAGGAAATCGCATTCACCCAGATTCCCAGAAATGAGAATAAAGCAGCAGATGCAATGGCTACAATAGCATCTCTCTTGCAAAATAAAGGGAATCAACAGTGCTATGAATTTCTCATGGAAGATATCTTAACCCCTACAATCCAATCCCAACATACCTATCGAATTTGCAATATATCAGGAACCAGTGAATCCTTATACGGTCAAACCTACCAATATTTGAAAGATCATATCCTTCCTCTAGAATTATCTCGTAATCAATGAAGGAACTTTATCCATCAGTCCTCTCGCTATACCATTATTGTTGATATCCTATATAGGTGTAGTCTAGATGGTACATTTTTGAGATGTCTTGAAAAAGATGAATCTAAAAGAGTTCTTAATGATGTTCATGCAGGTATTTGTGGTACACACTCAAGTGGTTTAACATTGGCTAAGAAACATATTTGTATGGGTTATTTCTGGCCTACTATGGAAAGAGATTCATTCACCTGTGCTAAGAAATGTAAACAATGTCGGATTCATGGAAATCTAATTCATGTGCTAGCACAAGAGTTATATCCTATAATAGGATCATGGCCATTTTCACAATGGGGCCTTGATTTGGTAGGGAAAATTAATCCCTCATCTTCTAACGGACATAAGTTTATTCTGATTGCTACTAAATATTTTACTAAGTGGATTGAAGTAGTTCCTTTAACAACAGTGATAGGAAAACAAATATCATCATTCATTTTGAATTATATAATCTGTCGCTATGGAGTTCCTATGACCACAATCACTGATAATGGAAGACCATTCAAAAATCAAGATGTAAAAGAGCTATGTGAATAGTTTCATATCCAACATAGGTTCTCTACTCCATATTATCCACAAGGTAATGGTCAAGCTGAGGCATCAAACAAAACTATCTTGAAAATCTTGAAGAAAACAGTCGATGAAGCTAGAAAAGATTGGCACATTCAGCTAAATCCTGCTCTTTGGGCATACCAAACTAGTGTTCACACTCCAATAGGGAAAACTCCATATTGTTTGGTTTATGGATCAGAAGCCATATTACCTATAGAAGTAGAGATGCCTTCTCTACGAGTATCCTTGCACAATCTTATACTAGAAGAAGAACAACGAGTCTCTCGACTCCAAGAACTAGAATTGATACAGGAACATCGCCAAAATGCAATAGAACATTTGAAGGTATACCAACAAATAATGGCAAGAAGCTATAATCACAGAGTCAAGCCACATATTTTCTAGATTGGAGATATAGTTCTAACCGAGAATCCAAGAAATCAGCAAGAGTGAGAAAAGAAGGGAAAATTTGAACCAAATTGGCTAGGACCTTTTGTCATAGTAGCAACATATGGATCAGGAGCATACAAGTTATCCATCCCTAAGGGTGATTGGTTTGGAAAACCTATCAATTCTATCCATCTCAAGAAATTCTATGCTTGAGATATAAAGTCCTGAAAAAATCAATAAAAAGCATATAAAATCCAAAAAAATGCAAATAATTTTAGATGGTGAAAACCTGGTAAATAGGCGCTATCTAAAAAAGTGAGTTCCTCCATCTATAAGATCGCTTTGCGCACCTATCCACTCCATCCTATCGCATCTATCATTTCCATCTATCTTAGCTTATCCATTCCATCCTTCACATCCATTTCTCTGAACCATTTAGCTGAGAATATGCAGTTTACCAACAATTATCAATCTTTGACATACTTGTCATAGTCACTGTCTTAGATTTTATCAGAAACAATCATATCTACATTTGTATCCCGCCATGGTTTGGATCTTGATAAATTCATACATCCATAATAATTTTGTTTCCACTGAGGGCAAAATCCTAATTCCTTTTGCTAAGGTGATCTTTTGAATCTTTGAAAATCCAAAACATTCAAAAAACTTAGAAAAACCAAAAACACCTAGGATTTTGAAATAGGTAAAAAAGCAACAAAGCAATGAAAATCAAGTCATTTCATCAACAACTGAATCGTGAAACAAAGAAACCAAGAATCAATCAACAAGTAATAAAGGATTATCCAAGATCATTCATCAAGATGATTATATCAGTTTAATGACCATAAGAACATGTGAATGATATACAAGATTCAGTGTTTATATCTTGATTTTATTGCTAATCATGTACTCTATGCAACTCAAGGATGTCCATGACTAGAGAAGCTATGATGAGGCATGATTATTTTCTTTGATTGTTGTCTATGGTTTATCTCTTACTATGGTATGAACTTGTCTCAGGATATGATCGGCAAAAGATCAAGGAGGACGTTCCAAGTCATGCATGAAAGTGGATAATCCTTGTATGTTCTGCAAGCAATACTCAGGTCAACTTGATCCATTATATCAAGTTGCTTGTATTAACTTGCTATATCAAAATCCATATAATAAATACTCAAGTCATCTTGAATCATTATGTCAAGTTGCTTGTATTATCTTAAAACATTTAAAGCTCAATGATGAAATCAAGCACTGTTACAAGATAGTATATGAAGAATGGCAGTATCATTTTTAGTTAGATCATTTCATTGGCCCATTATTCATCTGCATTATAAGCATTCATTGTCAGTTGCATTATAAACATTTCATTTCATTCACAGATCAATGGTCATAAATAAAGATTGAGTATGCTTAGACAAACAAAAATGATCTGCATTTAATCATCATAAGTGCATTTCATCTATCATGTAGAAATCATTCATTTGCATCATTTAAGTTAGTAATCATTTTCATTTGCATCCAAGATCATAAAAATCAAAAAATCAAACAAAAGCATTTATCATTGCATCATTCATATATAGCTCATCATCCATTCAATCATTACATCCATATAATCCATGCATATAGATTATCATAAAAAGAGAATAACATGCATAAATATCATCATCCATCTAATCCAAGCATCTAATCATCATCATATAAACAATAAAACATCATCATCAAATAGAGTAACATGCATAATAAAGAACGTGTTATCATTGTTTAAAAAATGGGTTTTCTTTTCCCATAATTGGCTAAGTTTTTAAAAATTTTGAGTCAGACACACTATCAACTACTTCAAGTCTGTGTTAGGTCTTAAGGGTTTAGGGTTTTAATTTTAAGTTGCTCACTGTCTGAAAAAAAAAAAAAAAAAACCCTATGGTTTCTATTCTTGCGTTACTTTATCCACTTAAGTAATGGGTCTTGGGGTCGTTTGAGGTGTTCCCCCATGTAATTTTTCTAGGTGGTTGTTGAATTAATTGTAAAAATCTATGCCCTATGTCTTTTCTTCCTAATGTTGTCGGGCCCAGTAAGTTGCACGCAGCTCTCAGAGGGATCTATGGTTTTCGCTATTTCATTAGGCAAAGTTGCGCGTGGTTTAAGACTCACGAAATGGCGAAAGGGAAAAGTGTTCTCAATGGTGTGCATTTGGTCCGGTTTAAAAGGGTTCCATCTCATTCAAAATCTAACGGCTGGCGTTATTTCACAGCCGAAACTTGCAAGTGAAATACCTTTCTCGAAATGGTGAAAGCATTTGGTGGGACCCTGCAGCGAAGACTTTCCAAGTGACTAAAAGGTGATCAAGTCCAATTTGATTCGATGGTTCGCATTGTTTCATGGCCGATAGATGCCCGAAGGTTATACCCCGCGAAATAGCAAAAAGGTTTTTCAGCCTACGAAAAGGGAGTTTTAATAAGAGCATAACAGATGCGCAAGTCTCATTTGATCTGATGGTTAGCGCAGCTTCGCAGGATGAAGATGCTCGACAGTTAGCTTTTGCAAAGTAGCAAAATGACATGGCGCTCCAAGTAGGAAGTCTAGTTGGTCGAGATGGCGAGTAAGATGATGGCACGTGGCAAAAGATCAAAATAGTCAACAAGTCGGGTCTAAGGATTAAAAGGTGGGTCCTAGAGGTGAGTCATGTCGCAGGTTAAGAAGTGACCTGGCAGATGTAGGTGGTAAAGGATAAGGTGGAATCCAATGTGTCCTCTTAGTGAATAAAAGGTGAACATGTCAGTTTAAAGGTGACTAGATGCCAAGTGGATGGAGTTGAGTCAGAGGGCCCACGTCTGCCGAATTCAGTTAAGTTGTTAAGCATCGAGCAAGTCAAATATAATCTAATGGCCTGCGTGAATTCGCAATGGTAAAGTGCTTGTGTTTTATGCCCTGCAAAATAGCGAAAAGGTTTTTTGACCCCGAAGACAGATAAAGCATGAAGTTAAAAGGGGATCAACTCCATTTTGATCCAAGGGCTCACATTGTTTCATGGTTGCGAACCAACCGAAGGATACGCTTCGCGAAATAGCGAAAGGAAGAGAAGGTTCATCCAGGTGTAATGCTAGATGGTGATGTGTCAATTGACACATGGTTTTAGAAGAAGGAAAGGGCCCACCAAGGTGTAACTGGCGGTTATAAGGGAAAGACACGTGGCTGATGTTGAACTAAACTCAAAGAGTTTTCCAAAGCTAATAGTTGAATGCCACATGGTATTCGATAACCAATGAAAGAGTGGTGTAAGTGAAGCAAGCATAAAGGTATCCCTTAAAGTATGGTTATCTCTGATTTGATCCAATGCTTTGCATTGTTTCATGGTCTGAAGTTGAAAGCAGTTTAAGCTATGCAAAATAGTGAAAGATCGCTAGCCGTCGAGATAAAGGCGCGGTTAGCGAAGAAGCTAACGGTCCCAGTGAGAATTAAACTCTAAGCAGTTAAAGTTCCATCCAACGCCCGGTGCAGCTTCATGAAGGAAAAGTGCTCGGAAGATAAAGCCCGCGAAATGGCGAAAAGGAGGTAGGGCCCGGTGCTAAGGAAAAGTTGTTAAGTTAGTGTAAATGTCGATCAAGTTTCATTTGATCGGACAATTGGCGTGATTTTGTTTAACGAATTTGCCCGAAGGTTATGCTATGCAAAATAGTGAAAGAGCGAAAGGGAAAAATGTGCAGGTATGTTGTGACCCGTTGGAGCGAAAAATTCAAATTCTCTCATGAATTCAATTCTAAAGGGATGGCCAAAGCATGCAGTATCAATGTCGCAGTTAAGAGCCTGAGTACCATATATGATCTCGTATCAATTAAGTGAAGGTATCATTCCAAAGAATTGTTGCAGAGGAGTGGTTGCAGAGCTATTTTCTTCAGATACAGAGCAAATTCATTCAGTTGCAAAGCAGATTCCTGCAAGCTAAAAATAGGTTTTCTTGCACTCTTGTTTGGCAATTTCTTACCAGTGTGTTTTAATTGAGGTCTTGATTTGTCACAGAACTAGTTGGGGGTAATAGTGTAATTGCTTGCATATCTTAAGATGGCACCTAAGAGAGAGTTCTCAGGGAAAGTTAATTACCAGGAAAAGGCCATTTGTGATGATTTTCTTGAATAGTTGACATTGTCAACTAATCAGGCATCGAAAGTGAAAGAATTAGTGCCAAGAGCTCCTCGTTTGAAAATAGGAGGGGTTATATGATAAGGGTAATTGGTTGAGAGATCCATAGGTTGGGTTGTCTAGGTTGGGGTTGTTCAAAGTTGGATTTGGCATGAGAAATTTCCCTGCCCCATAGAATAGCATCTGGGAGTTAGATGTGGGAAAATTGGTAGTTCCAGGAGTATTCATGGATATGGATCTCCTGACTCAGATTGCACATAATTATGATCTAGTCACAAGGAGCATTAGGGATATAAATGGGAAAGCCCTCATTGAAATAAATAATGAGGAATTCAGAAGTGCTTTTGGGCTTAATGAGTTTACCAATTTCCTAGAGCCTATTAATTTCAAATCACTAGCTCAAGTATATAGTGCACAGAGGAACCACCTTAGAAATGGGCCTCTTAAGGAATTTTTTGTGAAGATAGGTGGGTTGACAATTGTAGGACCCAACACTAAAGAGCCCTTCTCATTGAATCTGTTCACCCTTAGGGCTAAGGGATTGTACTGGTCACTTTGCTATATTTTAGGAGAGGATGCTGAGGCAAATATGTCCAATCATTACATGCTAATGATTGCTCAGATTTTGAATCCTTCTCTTGCAGTAACCTTTGATTATGCTTCCTTTATTACTGATGCTATCCATGAAGGGTTGATAGGAATAAAGAATGGGAAGGTTGATAGGCCTTTTGGATGGTATTCCCTCCTCATGCATCTATTTTCATTCAAAGGTGGTGATTATTTTGCAAGTGGAATGGACCTTATAAAAGAGAAAGATGGAGAAAAGATGCCAGTGCAATTATGGAGTACAGTTTTGTCATGGGACAGAGATGATGCTAGTTTTTAAAATTTGATAAGTGTTTTGCATCAAAGATTGGGACTCTCCTCTGTTCAGAAAATCCAAGAGTCCCCAAGGTTCTTTTGGAATTCATTAGACCAAAAGAATTTACAGAAAATATAAAAATTATCCATAATTGGGGTGATATTTACTTGTACCCTATCTCCACAGTTTTTAGAGTATTTGGTTTCAGAGGCACTCCATTTTTATTGCCCTATCAGGTCCCTCTGAAAGTAGGAACTGCAGAAATCCTCAGACAAATTGGTAGTGTGCAGGAAGTAGAGCTAACAAGTAGGGGTAAAGGGACTATTTTCCCTATGGTTACCATAGCCCACCAATTTGTAATAACCAAGGGAGGTTGGAATTGTTTTGAGGATTTTCTTAAACCTTATCAATTGTCAACTATAGTGTCTAGGTGTGCTAATCCTAAAGATTTCTTTAATGGCATATTTAGAAAGAGAGCAGTGTGCAGAGGTAGACCCCATCAGTTCCAGTTTCCTAAAGACCTCATTAGAAATGAGTTTGATCTAAATGGGTGGCTTATAAAAAGGCCTTAGATTTTGTACATCAATTTGATACCAGCTATGACCCATTGTCTAGCTTTTTCCCTTTTGAGGAGAAAATAAAATTCCTAATTCTTTGCTTTGAGGATGTAATGCACACTCTGAAAGAAAAGAGGGAGGTTGTGGTTAAAAACAACCCTGAAAAGGCAAGAATGGTTCTAATTAGGTTTGCCCCCACTAGAGTAATCCCTCCTAGTGACTACACGTTGCACAAGAAGTCTAATTATAGTGTGTTGATGCCTACAACAGGGGAGCCCTCTACCTCCAAAGGAAAGAGGAAGATACAAGATGTCATTGACATCCAAGAGAGCCCAAAGAAGCAGAGAGTAGGAAAAGAAATACAATCTGATACACCCTTGTACTCTCCATCCCAATCCCCTATTCATATAGGAGATGAACAGGCAGCAGCTGAGCAGTTGATACAGTTAGGTAGCCTAGGAGAAATAGCCTACACATATGATGAAGTAGAAGAGGGAATGCCAGAAGAGCCCCTTGCTGCTGAGATGAACATCACTACCAATGAGTTAAAGGGCCAGAAGTGGGATCCTAAGATCAAACAGGCCAGTGAGGACTTCTTGGCTGACAATAACTTTGTTACATCAAGATCATTCATGCAGTTTGTATGGAAGCAAAACATTGACAAATACAATGCAAGATGTGAGAAGAGAAAAGGTGAGCAGCCTCATAAAGATCTAGCTGTGGTTGAGGAGGAAATAAAGAAAGAAATGATGGATGAGTTTAAGACCATCAATCCTGAGCAAGGAAGAGATATGGTGGCACAAGTTGGAGTACTCATTCTCCCTGAGTGGGAAATAGCAGATGCCTTGGTATTGGAGGCAGTGAGAAAAGAAACTAAACCCATGGAGGGAATCACTTTTAGCAAAGGAAATGCTGCATTGGTCATGTGGTCCCTCAAAAGAGATGAAAATAGGAGAAATAAGGACACTCCAGGGTCAAGTTACCTTGGTGGAATGATAGTAAAAAGAGTGCAAAACATAGGGGTGGTGGAAGCTCCTAGCACTATGCTAGAAACTACAAAGTTTAGTGTTGCAGTAGTAGAGAGGGAAGCTAAGGAAAAAGCAGACCTCCAAGTCAAGTTGGAGATAATTCTGAAGGCTTACAATAGTGTTAAAGAAGAGGTAAGGGGTAAAGATAGCATCATTGCTAAGCTGCAAAGCCAGTTGATAGGACAGTACCATCAAGGTGAGTCTTCAACACTGATGATCTCCTCTTCTCCTGCGAGACCTCCACCTACCAGTCCCATTATTGATTTCTCACCATCTCCAGTACCTTCTAGTTCTCAGATGGTTGAAATCACTCCCCAAGAATTAGAGAATTTAAAACAGGCTCGGGCCTTGTATGCCAAGAAGTATGAAGAAAGAGTAAGGGCTATCATTTCAAGTTTTGCAGACACCATGAGTGTCTCACTATTGTACAACAACATAAGCAAGATTTTAGATATGTGGAATGAGCTTAATGGAGATAAGGCCATTTTTTATGCCTATTTTTGACAAGTGGAAGCCTCGAGAGAAGGATTTGGAGCTTATTTGTGTATCTTATGATGAAGCAGGGGTCGATCCTATCATCAAATCCACTTGTGACATCACAAAGGATCTGATAAAATTAGCAGAAGGGATAGACAATGCTAACAGGAAGATCAACTTGTACAAAAAGGAGTACATTGATCAGGTTTTTGAATTGCTCCCAGGAGTTTTTGTCAGCCCGAATTAATTAAAGGACAAACAAGTGTGGCTTAAGGAATTAGAGGCCAAATTGTCAGCCAGAATAAAAGGAATTGTTGACTTAGATGATGCTTCCTTTTTGTTGTAACAATTCAGGAGATAGAGAGAATCAAATCTCATTATGGTTTTCTCAATTCAAAGGTCAACAAGATGAGAAATTCCTGGAAAAGTTTAACCAAGGCTAAAGAAAAAGTGATTAATTTCACATGGCCAGCTGATGATGTATACAACGCATGGATGAGAAAATATGCCATCCAGGATGTAGAGCAGTTAGAAGGTGCTCCTGAACAGTTAGAAGAGGTTGCAACCAGACAACAAGTAGAAGATGCTGTGGAGGTCAAAAAGGACTTGTAACCATTTTTGTAAAAGATCTTTGTAACTTCTTCTTGAGAAGAAATGATTGTAATAAATTCTCCTAGGAAAGTCCAAAGCTTTGTGCATCCATATTGTTATAAATGGATACCAGGACTAGTAGAAAAAGGATCGCAAAGAATTGTAAGAAAACGCTGCAAAAATTTATCTGAGCTTTTCCAAGTTTTAATGGAGAATATTCAAAGGTTTCTTGTAATGATTTTTTCAAGAAAATATCAATAAACAGACCATTGGTTTTGAGTAAAAACTTTGTGTTGTCTTCATATGTGTTTGCATGTGTTTATTGTTTCACTCTAAATAATCCAGGGTTATTTCGTTTGAAATGGGGGTTGTAAGGCATCTTTCAGTAGGTGTGTTTCTTAGCTTTTCTCTTCAGGAGGGAAATTAAATATGTGGGGATCACTTCTTCGAGTAAATTCCTTGTGAGATATTTTGAATCTTGATGAGCATAGTTTACTTTGGTATGCATAAATTCTTATATGTGTTAGGCATATATAGGGATCTACAGAAGCCAAACTAATGGGATACGTATAGATATTTGACTGTGAGAGTGTTGTTTGAAACTTAGATGACTTTGTGACCTTGGATAAGGCACTGGTATAGATCGAGGTTGTCTATTACATGTTTTGTAGGTCAAATACTGAATATGAGTATAGTTTTCATTCCTTTGTTTCAGTAAGTTTTAAGGTGATTAGATCCACTGGTTTTCTGGACTGGTTTGCTATGGATTTATCTTTTTAAAGTGTGAATTTAGTTCACAAAGGTATACCTGCCTGGACTCTGAGTAGGTCCGAAGTGTAGAAGGTTAAATCAAACCTTGTCATATGTTGTCCTAAGAGTTTCCTTCCCTTTAATATCTCTTTTGCACAGAGTTATCATATTATTATAAGGATATTGAAGTGAATCAAATTTCGAGAACAGCAAAACGATCATCATATAGAGTCCATGTCTACATATAGATCATAATAAAACATTAAAAGTCCAAGTATACAATGATATCAGATAAACAATACAAATGCCTCATCAAATCAAGTCATGGTTGTCCTATACCACTACCACCTAACTATGTCTGTCTCTATGGCTGTGGGCGAGAAGATCCTCCAGATGCCTATCTCCTCTGATCACCACTCCTCTTAGGAGGTCCCATGACCCCACCACTGCTTGTATCCATCAACACGGTGGTATGATAACTACCTTCTCTCTGGCTCTCTGCAACTACCTCCATATATCATCGTCACCAGTGAGAAGTCTCCTTCCCAGCCCGAACTAATGCTCTAATAGTATCAGCTAAGAGAGTACCTGATCCAACCTACTCAATATGATCAAGAAGGCCCTAAGTATCCTATTGTCTCCTAACAGCCCTATCCCACTCAGTAATAAGAGTCTACATCTGTGCTCGAAGCTGATCAATCTGTGCTCTCAGACTATTAATGGTAACCTACTCTATCACATCATGCTTTGGTATAACCACATCCGGCATATCATGCACTGGTGCAACCTACTCTGGTACATCCTGTTGTGGTGCATGAACCCCAATCTCCTCACCACCGACTTGTCCAACTGCTGGAATCTCAGTATGAGTAACTCTCTGAATCAATCATCTAATCAGGGGAACATGATCCTCAGGATCCTCATCATCACCACCATGCGCTGCAATAACCCTAGGATCTAGCAAAATTTGTCCAAAATCAATGCCTCTCTTGCAACCCCCATCTAGTCCAATCACTCTACCTCCTGTCAATGGTAATCCTCTCGATGATCTCATGCCTACCCTACCATGATCTCTCCCAATCCGTCCAACATCCCTCCCACCCATAGGACGTGCTCTCTCAATCCTGCCAGCCGATCCAAACGGTCCTCCATAGACTCTCAATCAACCTCCCCTCCATCCAGGTCTCCTCCCATCCCCACCATCATCTCCACCTCCCCCAGCCTCCTGAGCAGCTCTAAGATCTCATCTTTGTCTCCGTCTCCTAGAAACTAGATCAGCTAAATCATCATCCTCATCTCCTAAGCTGGGTGGAGGGTCTACTAGATCAGTAATACAAGGAAATGGATGAGCTAATATTTACTGAGCATAATATGCAGTAACCCCGAGATCAAGAATATGTAATCTCATATCATATGCCACTCTCGGAGTAGCAACAAACTCTGCATGAGCAATCTTAAAAGACAACGAAGGTCCCCAATCTCGCCTATCTCTATACCACTGAGCATATATTGCCACACCAGTAGGCATAGGCTGAGTGATACCAAACTGTCTCAAAATATGACCAATCAACTGTCGCTCAATAATGAAAGGTGTCTAACCAATGGGATATCTACTCTGCATGATACATGGTAAAGTCTGTGCATCATCCATCCATGGCTCACAATCAAGATATGGTCTCCAAGTCACGTTATCCAATGAATCTAATACCCAATGCCAATACTCCATCTTACCCAGCTTATGCTGAGTAAGGATACCTGCATAGAAATATACATATGGCTCTCTCTCTCCACGAACTCTATGATGGATAGGCCGAGTAACAGCAATGTACTCCTAGCACCAGATCTACAATAAAGTACATCCTGTAGATAAACTTGCACTCTCATCATACACTACCTGATGAAGATCATGGTATAAATGTGCCAGCATACAAACACCCCAAGCATATCGAGTATGATGTTGAATCATATTAAGGAGAATCTCACCCCATCCAACAGAAAAACTTCATGATCTCCTATCAGGACATATGAATCCTCCAATCAAACTAGCAAGAATCACAGGAAGAGCCTCATAATACATCACCATATCAACCCATCTGATCTCTCCTCTACCGATCCTCTCATCAGCAAATACAACTCTGCAAGACTTTGTACCAACTCGATCCTAAAAATCATACTGTACAAGCTCACCAGTCACTGGGATATGCAGAATCCTATACACATCCTCAAGAGTCACACTAATTTCACCCATCAGTAGGTGGAAAGTGTTATGCTCGTTGTGCCATCTCTCAGCCAATGTTGTCAACAAACCTCTGTTATGCGTAATCTCAGGCATATACAATAAATGACATAAACCACAGGCATCTATGTGTCTAATCTCTGTCTGTGTCAGCTCTAGCACTAAATGATGCACTGCTGGTAATCTCTCCCGACACTGGAGAACATCAATTTTCTCCTATTTTGTCAAGAGAAATCAATCAAAACTAAATCAATCATCAAATCTATCTATCTATCAAATCAAATTGAAGCAACTTACGCTATCAAATCATCTTAAAACCTATCAATCATGGTTTCTATCAATTACCGAGTTTACTCAAAACTCTGCTAAGCTCTTACATCAGAAACTAAATCGGTTTCTTAGAGATAATCAATCAAATCAAGCTAATCAAAGCTATCTATCAAATCTATCAAAGCAATCTATCAAATCTATCAAATCATGCTAATCAAAGCTATCTATCCAATCTATCAAATCAAGCTAATCAAAGCTATCTATCAATCAATCAATCACGTAATCATGCAAATCAAGCCCTTATTTTCATCATCACTATGTATTAAACACGTTAAATCTAATCATCAAAGTTATTTTTAACTTTTGCACTTATCAAAAATATCAAATTTAAGCAAAAGCGCTAATCTATTGAGCATTTGCGCTAAAACACAACAAAAGCGCTAAATCTAAATGCAAATGCGCTAACTTAGTGCATATACGCTATCCTTTTTAACAAATGCACTAAAACTACAAGCATACACGCTAATCCATGCAAAAGCGCTACCTTTCTGGACATATGCGCTAACAAACAACATATTTGCTCTACCCTATGCATATGCGCTAACATTTTGAACATAAGCACTAGCATACCGAGCATATGCACTAAACTAAGCATTTGCACTAAACCTAGTTGCAAAAGCGCTAAAACAAACTACAAAAGCACTAAAATAATGCCAAAAAAATAAAAAAAATTCAAAAAACCAAAAAAGCACCTAAAAACATGAAAATTTGAACGAAAACTTGAAAACAAGGCTCAGGATAAGCTACATACCGGATACCCATACTCGATAGGCCGCTGATAACGCCGAACTCACTCAAAACGATGGTTCTCCACTGGAATCACCATTTTGCCACCTCAACAAGAATATTTCTCCACAAAGCTGACAAGGATAACAAAGAAGTTAAAATTAGCCTTGGTTAATTTTATATTTACTATTTGAAGAGTTATTAATTTCAAATGGGGCAATTTAATTTGTTTTTTACAAATGAATTTAATTGACTGAATTTTTATCAAATTATCACGAGATTAATCGTTCAAACTAGAATTTTCAACAATTTCACAATTAATCTCCTGAGGGGGCACACAATCAGGATTTTTCAATCTTCATCAGGCATTATCGAGACTTGATTTAATCTTTGAAACAATGTTGTCTCGACATCATTTCAAAGAGGGGCAAAATGTATACACCTAAAATTGGCTATGAGCGATTAAATAAATATTTTATATTTATTTAATGATTTTTCTTCTATTAAATAGTTAATTTGAAAATATTAATTTATTTAATTCATTTTCATGTCTTTCTATTAATTAATATTTTATTAATTAATTCATCTATCTTATTCTTCTAATTAATTAAATATCTAATATTTAATTAATCCTCTAAATAATTAAATATCTAATATTTAATTAATCCTCCAAACAATTAAATATCTAATATTTAATAGTTATTCTCCTATCCTATAGTCTCAAATATTAAATAATTTCCTAAATTATTTAATCTCTTTTCCAACTCACCTTCCATCTCCACTTCATCTTCCCTTTGCCAACTCGTCCAACATGTGGCTAAGGAAATTAATATTTCTTAAATATTAATTCATCATTTATCTTCAACTACCAAAACTTAATGAATATTGTGTACGTACACATATTTCATAACCTCCTTCTATATTCTCTCCAACACCCCCTACATCTTAGGAAGGACTTGAGTCCACTTGTCCTCTCATACCTAAATTTCATCTAACCATCCCTAGATTCCCTCAGTCAGCAACCCAGTCAAGGTGAGATGAGTGACACTTGTCTTCTCCTTCCCCCTTTCTCCCAACCTTCATCTTTGCTCATAGCCATCCAAATCTATAGATCTGATCAGGACTGTTGATCTGAGCCACATCATCTCATCCTCTCAAAGTCTATAAAATCAAGAGCTTCAGTTGAGAGAGAGTTAGACTTCAAGAGACTACAAGTACATTTTGCAAGTCAATCATATGTATCTGTGAGTTTTTGAAGCAAATAGCAAATAGAAATTAGCAATATAGCATTATCATATAAGCATTATCATATAGCCTAATCATGTAGTATTGCATATCATAGTATCAGTTAACTACAAGTTATCAGTCCATTCTTCATATGGCATCTTGGAAGCCAACAGTGCATTGTCTGAGAGCACACCATCTGCAACCAGGGACAGTGGAGTTAGGACACAATGGGACATAATCTATGAAGGTAAAAATAATGTTTTATTTTAATATGTATTTCATGCAGTTTCATTGGTTGAATTTGGATTTCCTATAGTATTTCCATTTGTATTTTGTGAAACTAACTTATTTCAGGTAACATTCTGAGGATGAAATTCAAGCTCACATAGAACTCATATTTGATTTCTACAATAGAACCCAAAAAAAGTTAAGGAAGCACTAAAGGATGATGATTGGGTGGATGCAATGAATGAATAATTAGATCAAATTGAGAAGAATCAGACATGGTCACTTGTTCCTAGACTGGAGGATAAGAATGTAATTGGAACAAAATGGGTCTTTAGGAATAAATTGGATGAAGAAGGAAAAACTGTAAGAAACAAGGTGAGGTTAGTCTGTAAAGGGTATGCTCAAGAAGAAGGTGAGGGTTATGGTGAAACATTTGCATCGGTTGCTAGATTAGAAGGAGTAAGGATGTTGTTGGCGTTTGCTACATATAAGGGATTCAAAGTTTATCAAATGGATGTCAAATCAACCTTTCTGAATGGAATTCTAGAAGAAGAAGTATGCATTGAACAACCAGATGGATTTTCCTTGACTGATGATAAGGACATGGTGTGTAAATTGCATAAATCACTATATGGTCTAAAGCAGGCATCGAGAGCATGGTATGAGAGATTACATGCACACTTGATCAAAATTGGATTCCAATGTACCAGTGAGGACAACAACATTTGTTTGAAGACTGATTGAGACAAGATGTTGATAGCAAAAGTGTTTGTAGATGACATAATTTTTGGTGGAAATGATGATATGTGTATGGAATTTATTGATATAATGTAAAAGGAATTTGAAATATCTCTAATCAATGAAATAAAGTTCTTTATTGGCTTACAGGTCCATAACTAGATGGTGATATTTTTATTTGTCAGACCAAGTATATCAAAGAGGTGTTGAAGACTTTTAGTATGGAAGACTTCAAACCAATAGAAACACCTATGGTGGTAGGCTACAAGTTGTCCAAGCAAGATGATTCCCCTGTTATTAGTGAAAAACAGTATAAATCTATGATTGGCAAGCTACACTATGTTGTTCATAGCAGACCAGACATTTCTCATGATGTTAGATTAGTGGCTAGATTTCAAAAAGAGCCTAAGGAGAGTCACATGGTGGTTGTGAAGAGAATTATTTGATATCTCAAAGGAACAATAGACTATGGTTTATGGTATCCCTATAAAGGAGATTTTACTTTGGATGTCTTTACTGATGTTGATTGGGCAGGTAATGTGGATGATCAAAAAAGCACAACCAGTGCAGCTTTTCTACTTGGTGGAAGATTAGTGGCATGGACGAGAAAGAAACAAGCATGTGTTTCTCAATCTACATATGAAGTAGAGTATGTAGCTACATCCATTAATTGCACATGGGCAATATGGATGAGTCATGTACTAGAAGGATTCAAGATGGATATGTTTGAACCGGTGACTATCTATTATGATAATACAAGTGCAATAAATATTTCTAAGAATCTTGTACTTCATCCTAGAACCAAGAACATTGAACTGAAGTATCATTTCTTAAGGGAAAGAGTTCAAGAAAAATAGGTGAAAATGGAAAATGTGAAGAGTAAAGGTCAGTTATCTGATATCTTTACTAAGACATTACCAAAGGATACCTTTGAGTTTCTTAGAGGTAAACTATGGGTTAGCTCCCTACACCGAAAGAACTAGACTGATGGAGATGCATCAATCCTATGGATTTCATGTTTATCTTTCACTAAGGATTGATGAAGGTGCAGGCTACTCCTTTGAGGGAGCAACTCTGATGTAAAGCTCTGATTTGATTAGCATAGATGATGGAAGAGGCAACAACAGAATTAAAGACAAGTGATGCATTTACACCTTTGGCATTATTTTCAAAGGGGGAGAAGAAAACAAATCATATTTGGGAGAAGTTGAAGATCAGATTGAGAGAAATATTAGTTAAGGGGGAGAAGACAAAAGAAGGAGAACTGAAAGATGATGTGATATCGGCAAGCAAGTTGCAGATGATGATGTTACTCTAATTATATATCTGATTGGTGTTACCATCAATACCAGAGGGGGAGAATGTTGGCATTTGGCATAACTAATGCAGAATGAGATGATGCAAGTGATGCAGTTGAAGGTGGATGACTGCAACGGTGGAGGATAGAAGACTATTTGTGATGAAGAGATAGAGATTTTGCGATTAGATGACTTGATCAGTTATTCATGTTTTCATTGATTGCAACTGATGTCAAATGATGATTACTAATGATCCTAATGTTTTTCTTTGTCATCTAAGTGATTTGGTTTATCGGAAGACAAGGTTTACCGGCAAAGACCTAAAGTCTGTGAAATAGGACTTTAACCAGTAAAGCAGACATGTTTTGATTGAATTGGACGATTGGAAATGATTGGTGATTTGTGGTGTGGAATGTGAGCTTGTATCATGGAAAGGAGTATCCAATAGGAACCAAAAATTGTGATGACTACCGAAAGGCTTGTTTCAATTTTTTTGATGAATTTTTGCTAAGGTTTTAGTAGGGTTTAAGGACCCATGAAGAAATCATCAAACCGGTAATGATTTTTGTTATGGTGGTGATCAACGGCGAGTCTACATGAAGGTGGTAACACAACACAACCCGCGTGAATGATTTGATTATTGTTTTGGCATGATTCAAGGAAGAATTTCTTGGGAAACAATGAAATGCAAAGTGGAGTGTTTTGAGGTTTTGACTTTGGTACAGATCGGATTTTTGTGATGGGTTTCGATCAACCAATGGCTGATATTGCATTGTAATTTTATGTAATGATCTGAGATGATATCTTATAATTTGTATTATAATTTCATGATGTAATTAGGGTTTAGTGGCCGACCTAGTTAAGATGGCTATTTAGGATAGCATAGTTGATGTTTATGGTGTCAGTGGTCTTAAGATAATGTGTTGAGCCATCCAAGAGAAGTGTGAGATCTTCCTGAGAGTTGCAGAGTGTGGAGCATAACTAGATCTGATCTAGCAAGCTGAGAAGTGCAAGTAATAGATCACTTTTTCATTGGTGTTCCCTAAAAGTTACAGCAGGTTAAATCCCTTAACTGAGTAGGTCCTAACAGGCCTTAAACATATAAGTCCCCTAATAGGGAAGCTCTCGAAAGAGTGGTAAATCCTCACATGAGGTTGATCCTAACAGATCATCAAGCTCCTAACTGGGCTGCTAGGCAAATCCCTTAATCGGGTGACTCCTAACAGGGTCTTCTCCTAACTAGGCATATTGTAAGCTCCTAACATGGTGTACTTAAAAGGAGTACAAATTTTTGTGGGTGCCAACTCCCACCATGGTTTTTTCCTATTTGGGTTTTGAAGGTGGTGGTCTAGGTCTTAGAGGAGAAGGCATTTGGTACCCACTTGAGGTACAACTTCCATCAGATTCAAAATCAAAAGCTCCTGTTAAACCAGTCATTGGACTTGATTCTTTAGATTCATCATGGAAAGGTACTACTCATTACCCTTAGGGTCCACCTGCATTTGTTTCAAGTTAAAATCTACAACCACCACCGCATCATGGTATTACCATTGGTGATGAATCAAGTGCCACTGCCACTAGTGGGGAATCTGAGGATAGTATTCCTATTAGTGTTTAGTCAAGTGCCACTGCGATTGGTAGGGTTGTCATGGATACTACTACTGATACTAGTTGTCTTAGTGTTGGACAAGTGTAACAACAAAATATGTCTCACAAGAGGCCACTAGTGGTAGATACTCATACTATTTAGAATCCTATATCAAGTGTCATTGACACTACAAATCTATCATTTGCAGCTTCAGATCAGACCCCTCAAAAGATTATAAAAATTACACATGAAAGTGATAGTGGGATAGGATTAGGAATGGTTGTTGGTACTCCTCATAATGCATTAGTTAAAACCATAGGCATAGGTGAAACAAGAGCCTCTGCTATTTCACCTTTCAAACATTCAATTGCTTCAACAAGCCCATATTTTCAATTTCATGATTACTATGAAAAATTTGAACACACAACAAATGCAAATAAAGAAAAAAAGAGAGCATTGCATAGGGTTGCCCTGACTAAAGTTTTAGATGAACAACCTGCAAGGAACAGGGTATTTCCAACATATGAACCACACAAAGATATGATGGAGTTCATGGTTGTTATGCCCCCAACTAAAGATAAAAATCCACCACACAGTCAAATAGATCCCTCTGAATTTCAAGTTAGCACCCTCCAAATGGATTTTTCCAAAGTACAAAATGTGGACAAAATTAGTGTATCAAAAAGGACTAATGAAGTGGTCTACACTTCACTGCTAAAGGTGGAGAGAGAAAAAAAAAACTGGAGAAAAAAATTGAAAAGTTAAAGGCAGACCTGGCAAACGAAAAATCAAAGAGGAAAGCAGCAGATAACAAGTGCAATGATTTAAGGATAAAAAATCTGGGCTCTGCAATAGAAATTGCATAGCAGGAAAAGATGGATGCAGAATTGAAGGACCTAAGTGAAAAACTGGCTAAAAGCAGTAAAATAATTGATGAGGAAAGAGCAAGTTTTCAAAAATTATGCAAAAGTTATGAGACTGTTGTTTCCGAAATAAGAAAAATATAGGACCTATTAGATCATGAAAAGGAAAAAGTAAAACATTTGGAAGTGGAAGTAGAGGAAGAAAGAAAAAAATGTGCACAAATGAAAGAAGACCTGCACAATGCAAATGATAAAATTAAAACTTTGAAGGATAGATTGAAAAATAATATGAAAAATACAATGAAGTATATACAAGAAAATATTTGGGCGAAAATAATGCAGACGAGTGACAAGTTGTGTGAATGGTTTGAATTGAATGAAAGTCTGATATTAATTTATATGAAAATCAAAGGGCACATTGAGAAGAGCATACATGTTTATTCAAAAGAGGATATGGCAAAATAGATTTTGCAAGTAGTCTACAGTACCAATGACGGCTATTTGGCATCCAAGGTAATTAACAGCCACATTGATGCCACAATTAAGACATCATCTATCCTTCAAAAATGCCAAAAACTAAGGGAAACATCAGAAGTTATGGATAAATGTGGCAAAAAGATATTGAAGCTACAAGAAAAGACAACTACTTTGATTAAACTTGGTTTGCCTAAGATTGTTGACCCATCAAATAAATTCATTGGAAAAGAAGCTTACAAAAAAAACATGGAGATAAAAATGAATTTTTGATTTAGACTTGCTTCCTAAGAACACAACTCCCCAAATCTTTCTGGAATTCATCCAACCATTTACAACTCTAAATGCGGTATTGGGTGAAACAGTGACGTCAAGTCACTCTTCTAAATATGGATTGTTGACGAAGTTGCAGTTGATTTTCCATAGTTTAAAGAATATTGACCTTCCATCAGACAAAGAGTGGAGCACCCTACAAAAACTGGCATAGAAATCTTAAGAATCATAGTATGTATTGCACAGTTTTCTGCTTTTACTCTTAATTTCAAGGTTTTATGTTTTTTCTATTTGGAATTTGGCATCTCTTGAAATAACTCTATTTTATGAACAGGAAAAAACCAGCACTCACTATTGCTAATCCAACCTATGAATCTATGATGCACAGTGCAAACCTTCAACCTATAAATTTGTATTCTCAAATTCTCCCAATTTTTAACATTTCTGCATTTCTCTATTTCTGATCACTAGGTTTTGGGCACTGCTATTATTTATATTTAATTTGTCATGGTAGTTATTAAATTGCTAATTCAACCTGTGATGGCCATGTAAATTTGTGTTGAGTTTGTGATTTTGATGTTGAGTCTTCACATGTTGCAAATCGACCTAAAGCTGTTGTTGCTCCCTTGTTTTTATAAAACGGAATTCAGGGTCATTTGCAAAGGGTTCTGAAACTTTGTATTGACTTTTGCATGGAGAATCACAGAGAGTGGTGTATTGAATGAATTGTATTATATGGCTACATTTTGAAAGAATTAATGAAAATCTAAGTTCTCAACATGTCTAAATAAACATCTTTGTATCAATAAACACATTATGGTCTTTTATTATGCTAATTTAAATCTGGAAATAGAAAGTTAAAAAATACAATTATAAATCAATATTAAATTCTAATTGCAAAAAGTTGATAGACTCATAAAATATCATCAAGTTATCAACCATAATAATATGCTTTTGTAGTATGAATGATGAGATACAGTAATAAGATTAATAAATACCAATCTCTTACAGTTGCCATTCATCCTCATCAAATTCAGAGCTTTCTTGATTGTTGTCAGTTTTTTCTTCACTCTGAGTTTGCATACCTCCGTTGAACTACATCTCAATGCTACCAGTAGGTCCAGTACATGAGTCAACAGTCCCACTGGCACTTTGGTTTGAAGTGTTTCCCAAACCTCTTCTTTCACATTTGGACCTCCCGATTTGCAGTGCCCTATCGTAACGAAAAGTGTGGACATCATACCTAGATGTATAGAGCCTCAAGAAATTTTCCAAATTTTTGTCTAGTTTGTTTCTTAGCTTTTATTTTTGGAACCCCAAAGCACTAAAAAACTCTTTCATCTTCCACCGAAACAAATATCATGGTAAGACATAAATCAGCAAGCTTCAAATATTCTGGCATTGAATCACGCAATGCTTCGTTCTCGGCTATATATTTCCAAAGCCTTTGTTACTGATCCCTCTTCACGGTGGTTCTCCATTTTTCCATATTGTTCCCTCATAGTGTATGCAAAACAAGATGATTACTCTCTAAGATGATTTTCGTCTAATATTCCATTTATAGTTACTCCATTCAATTCTCTGGCTATGCAAAATTGTTTTATCAAAGTCAGTAGCTTACTTCGAAAATCAGCTGCATTGTTGAGGCTCCAATATTGAGGAAACACAATAGACATGGATTTGAGTAGGTTGTAAGGAGGGAATCTTCTTCTAATTTGTGAGGAAAGATCATAGGCAATTTTCTTCATAGAAGTAGTTACAAACTCAACAATCTTGTCGAAATCTTCCCTTGTAACTCTTGCTAGTTGCTTCCTGCAGCACTTTCCTGGTTCCTTGGGGTCGACCATAGCATATTAGTGCATTGATATCTCAACTCCCCATACATTGGCACATACCTACCCGTTTGCACTGATTTGTAAAAAGTTAACAGGATTGTTCAAATCTGTGAGTGTTTGCCACTTAGCAAATTTTTCATTAAATAGTGTTAGTTGATTTTGATAGAGATTTTCGAGGGTCATGCATGTCATCTTACGCAGCGTAGCATATTCTACAATATACATAGCTCTTTTTTGGGCAGCCTTCATAATATTTCTCATTTCCTCTAGCATGGGCAAAAGAGCTACTAAAGTTAAGAGTGTCTCTAGATTAGTTAACCTCCAAAGAAGGTCAGGAAATTTTGGATGCTCTGATTCGTCACGAGTTGTGTGAAATAGTCCAATCTGTAGACACCTAAAAATGTCTCATTGATCATGTACTAATTATTCGTCTAATTAGTTAAATAATTATTTAATTATTTAATTAATTTAATTAACTATTTCTTCTAATTTCATATTTCCTCATAATCTTACTAATTATTCTATTTTTAATTCTATCATCATTTAATCATTTTAACCATTTTCTAAATATTAATTAAATATTTATTATTTAATTAATTTTGATTAATTCCCCAATTTCGATAATCTTTATTATTTAAATAATTCTATTCTTAATTTCTATCTCTGATCATCTAATCATTTAACCATTTTCTAAATATTAATTAAATATTTATTATTTAATTAATTGTGATTTAATTCCTTTAATTTAAATAATCTTCATTATTTATTTAAATTCCATTTCTACATAATTAAATAGTTTCTTTATATTATTTAATTAACTAATTAATTCTTCATTTCCAAATCCCCAAATTCTAATTTCATTTAATTTCTTATTTCTTCTAATTTCTTCCAGATTCAATTACATGTGCATGATTTCAAAAACCAAATTGAAAATCAAAGTCAAGTTCTAAATATATTCGAATGCTAAATTGAATTAAAATAAATTCAATTATTTGAATAAATTTCATGCAAAGATTAAATTAAAAATCTAAGTCTAAATGCAAGCACATGCTGAATTAATTAATTAAATCATTTTATCTCTCCAATCTCAATTTCCATCTTCTAGTTCTCTTTGTCATCCTCTTTATTTCCTCCAAACATTCTTTTTCTTCTTTCAATTAGCTTTTTCTCAATCAGTTGACTCAATTAATCTATTCAATCTATTTTGTTTCACTCCTACAATCAGCAGTTCAACTATCAATCAGCATGTGAGCTCACCTGAGTTTCACCTCTTGATCAATTTGTTCCACCTTTCAATCAATCTTCTCCAAAAATCTATAAATTGAGCATTCAATCTCCATTTTCAATCCTCCTCCTCCTCAATCTTGGACAATTTATTCAAAAAATCATGAACTTCAAATATTTGTGTCACTTGCAGGTTACCAGCGCAATATCTAAGAGCCATCATACCACAAAGAAGAAAAGAGCAATGGAATCTATATGCGATCTTGGAATAGGGAGTTTTATTGAATGATTTTAACTCCTATCTGTTTGATATTGCATTATTTCATTGTCTGTTTGTTAGAATTCTTTGATTAGATAGGGATTCGTGATTTCCCCTTTCTTCTAATTGATATTTGAATAAGATGAATTTTACTTGCACACATTTTGGTGAACCCGACATGAAGAACAACTAATTTACCTTCTCTCTTCTCTGTGTAATTTTTTGAGGTCGTACGGATCTTTCATTTTTTTTACAGATTTTGCATGGATTTTGAGAACATATTTTTCATCATGCAATCGCACTTACATCATCACAAAATCGCATAGATAGTGCTATGCATGCAACCCCTCGGGGTCACGCATTCGATCTGACAGGGTCACGTAATCGCCCTTTCCAGGTCACGCAATTGCCCTTTCCTTATCACTCATTCGCAGGGAAAATTGTTGTTTGTTTTTTATTTTCATATCCTTTTTGTTCTTTGATCTATTTAATTCTGTCTAAAATTGAGTTAATCTGGAAACAGATTACTTCTATTGCATGATTTGACTATAACACTTTATGGCACAAAAGGTACAATTCAGGATTTCAAGTGCAAGAAGGACAAAGGAACAAAGAAGATAGACCAAACGCTATCAAAGGGTTCTCCCAACAGGAAATCAGCTAAAAGATTCAGAAGATCAACTAGCCTTTGATAGATATAACAACTTAGTGCTTTCATATCAAGTTAAATATGATCTAATCAATATTGAATGGATGATGAGAGATTTGGCTAGGGCCTCACAATTGGTTTTGCAGGTTTCTGATTCGGTTTAGCTTTATTTTATTTTTTATTTTGTTGTCTGCCTATCTGTCATGTAATAGCCCTGTTAGTATTATGCAATTGATTTGTTATCATCATGCATTCAGGTTTTCAGGATTACGCATACAATATGGCATATTCACGCATTTGATCTGTCATCGTCACGCAATCGCACAGGTATTGTCACGCATTAGCTTCTGTCAGATTTTGATTGTTTGTCTTCTGTTGATTTGATTTTACTACTAATCTTATGTTTACAGCGTGTTGTGGATTTACAGAAAGGATCGGATTAGTATTAGATCAATTGCACTCATAATCTCACACTTCATCTTTTGGTGCTTAAAATCAACAACAGTTAAAATGGACATGCATGCATAATCTCACACTTCATCTTTTGGTGCTTAAAATCAACAACAGTTAAAATGGACATGCATGCATAATCTCGCAATTTGTCTTTTGGGGCTTAAAATCAACAATGGTTAAAATTGACATGCATGCCTTCATATTTGAATTTGGTTTTTAAAATGGACATGCACATGCGTATTCAACACTTCAATTTGGGCTATAAAACGAACATGAATCAAGTTGCATTAGATTAAATCATTTTTATTTTTTTTAAGGAAAAGAATTTTTATCGTGTTTGGGGTGGACCTACTGTTGCATTAACTAACTTTCCACCCGCCTTCAGGTTCTTGGGAGAAAGGAAGGAGGTGACAATGACATCCAATTTTATTTTATTCCATGTAGTGAGGGGTATCTTTGACTAGGGATTTCATCACCCCACAGAGGTACTTTGAATTGGGATGCGTTGGGGATATCATCTCTCCCAGCGTACTCTCGAGCAGGTTTTTTGAGCCGCTATATAAATATATTGGTCAGGTGGCTAGAGTGTTGAGTGAATTCGATGTATGTGGGAGCCTTCCCTGCACTGATAAGCTCAACTAAAGTCTTAAGTGGCTTGCTCTGAGAATCTGTCGTTGGATCAGGACCCCTCAAAACCTTATACTATGAACCAATTTAGTTGCCCAAAATCCTACATTCAGTGATTCTGGGATTCCGGATCATACCCCATAGATACCCCTCATGTACCTTACATTATGAGACAGAAATCCCTCAGTGATAAGATCTTCAGATATTTGGGGTAAGAGAGACTGGCATGCCCGAGAAGTGTGTGCTGTGGAGTGGAGATAGTGCTTCCAGACTCTCTATATGTCCATCTTGTTTCGGTATTTTGCTGCGGAGGCCTCATTAAATGGTGTCCACTTTCCAGCCTAAGATTGTATTCTATGCTTTTTTATGTATCGTTGTGTCAAACCAATATTGAGTCAGTCCTTTGGGCTGTTTTAGGCCCTATCCTACGTATCTCTAAATTTTTTGAGATTGTGTGAAAATTGAGTCAATCATCTATACACCTTCAAGCAATTGTTCTCAGATTTGGAAAACTACAAAACTTGTCCCACACATGGAATTACTGAAAACAAAGTCCATTTTGAAACCAAAAACTCAAAGTTTAACATACTTGTGACCCTAGGAAGTCCTTGCATAGTCCCCACTTACGTCCTCATTATCATCCTAAGTCCTTGCATAGTCTGCACTTAAGTCCTCATTATCATCCTAAAGTCCTTGCATAGTCCTCATTCACGTCTTCATTATCATCCATAGTCATTCCATAGTCCTCATTTTACATTCGTATTATCATCCTCATATACGTCTTCATCTAGATCTCATATACGTCTATCTTAGTCCATTATCATTTGCAAAGTCATAGCATGCATCGTAATGGGTCTACCTAATCTCATCTCATACCAAACAACGGTCAATGAGAAATCATTGACGATCTAGCTAACTTAGCCTGGGATTCAAGGAGAAACGGACCTCAGTATATAGGAGTTGAGTACGAGATAAGTATCGAGTCTAGGATTGCCCATAGAATTGATAGAGAGATTTAGATAGAACATCTAAGACAAGAAATGGAAAAACTTGCATTAGAGAAATCCAAAACTACTCAACAGGTCTCGCATCAAAATCCTTAATAGAGAGTCTAGTCTAGTTTTGCATACCGCATACCTACATCTACAGTCTAGCATTAGTCATCATCTTGTATAGAACCAACCTCATATAGTAGTCTTAAATGCCCATCACAAGGTCACAAAAGGCAAAAGGTATAATGGACCCAAACAACGCCCACTCTGTAAACCCAACTTGGAATATGGACATATCAACTAGTCAACAATCAGGTTCTCAGACAATGTCTACCCTAAACAAATTACAACAACATTTAACAAAAGAAGGAATTGAGTCAACTCAACAAGATCCACATGTCCTTATGATCTTAGATGCATTTATACATAGTGATAGGGACAAATATCTATCGTTGTTATTACAAAATGGGGCGAAACTACTTGAAGATTTTGATGTCACAAAGATATTACCACTGGGAAAAAATTTAGGTCAAGATAACAGTCAAACACCGCCCATAACACAAATGCAAGCAACAACCTCCAATTTTCCTCAAAACATACCTATCCAAACAAATGTCAACATGAGTGCAAACTTTCAAACAAATGCGTCATCTTCGGCGATCAATGTTAGTATACCAACACAAAGCATACTAATAATATCAAGTGTCTCAGCACCTATTCAAACACAAGCAACAAGTGAAACCCAACCTCCAGTTTCCTATTCTATAGGATCAACATATAGTCATCAAAATGCAAATCTAGGTCTTACCAATACAACATGTACAACTCAACCAAACATGGGTTCGCATCTCACTTATTTCACAGTACCTAGTGGAACGCACAACACAAAAAATTATAATCATGGTACCTTTCAACAAACTCCTAGCTATGAAACCACGAATCCTTTCGTGGGGCATACACAAACACAAGGTCTACCTTTGACTCAAACAGATATTCTGACACAACAAATACAAAATTTGCAACAACAAATGATGACCATGCAGACCAATAACGATAAAAAGAGCTACACAATGCAAGACTTGCGTCCTTATCCATTCGATCACACATTATACATGTCGCCTTTCCCACAACATTTTGAAATGCCTAAATTTGATAGATATCAAGGGAAGGGTGATCCTAGAGATCATATCAGAGAGTTTTTAAAAGCATGTATAGAGGTTGCCACAGAAGATACTTACTTAATGAGACTATTTCCTAAAAGTCTGGGAGGTCCAGCTTTAGAGTGGTTTTCACATTTACCACCAACCATCACATCATGGGGAGAATTAGCTAAACAATTTATTGCAAACTTCTCACATAACATTGACATGTTGGTTAATTTGATGGACTTGTGTGCCACTAAACAATATGAGAATGAAACATTTGCATCCTTCATACAATGATGGGGGGCTCTCTATAGGAGGTGCAAGATGGTTATCCCAGAAACAGAGCAAGTGGACATGTTCACAGAAACCTTGATTCCCAAGATTAAATATCCAACACAAATGCAATGTTTAACCACATTCAAACAAATCATGGAAAAAGCTCTCAAATGTGAGAAGGGACTAGTATAACAAGGTCTTATTAAGTATGGCAACACCAACAACAATGACAAATTTAAGTTTTGGTCGAAAAACAAAAATGTGACCATTGATGGTATTGTAGACACCAAAATGGTAAACAGAACTCAACCGGTTTTATCTTTGGGAATGATTCAGACATCTAATCCACATATAAGGAATAACATGACATCCACAAATGTAAATTCCACACAAAACATGAACACGAGATACCCCAGGGTAAATGCTCCAAGAAGAAATTACACACCTCTAGGAGAACCTATTGAGTCAGCACTCAAAAAGTTAATACAGACAAACATGATCACTTTACCTGAAATAAGAGTGTATGAACTAGGTCCTTTCAAACCCACATGGTGGAATGATAATGATTTTTGTGATTATCATCGGACTAAAGGTCATAAAACAGCAAGTTGCTACAAATTGAAAAACTTGGTCCAAGATATGATAGACCAAGGGAACATCACAATCGATACCGATAAAATCTCAGCAAACACAAATCATACAATTTTTAAGGATCCATTTGTTAAACATGACAAGGGAAAGATACCACATCAGGTACCCAAGACAATACAGCTAACTACACAAAGGTCTCATACGACTACACTATTCATGCCATTAGCTCAGGAGATATAGAAAACAATGATTCATAGGAAACACTTGATCAAGATGAGAAATATCAAGACACTCACACAGATGATAACCAAATTTGTGTGATACCAAAGGCACCAAAGTACGATGATGATAGAAATCTTTGTCTCAGAGACTGGGGGCATGATCAACCATCTCATTCAAGTTGGTTTGAAGATGAACTCATAGAGCACATCATGGATGTCAAACATACACATAAAGACTATGAAGAGAGATTTAACATAAATCTTGATAAAATAGCATATGATATCGATAAAACCTGTAAGTCAAATGATACAGTTGCTACGATCACCATAACTCCTAGAGATAGAGACTGTGCAGTAGTTACTCACAGATCAAAGGTAACTTTACAAGGAATACCACAAAATCATCCACCAGCAGTAGGGACCTATAATGTTGTTGAGCAACTTAAGAAAACTCCGGCACAGATATCATTATTCAAACTTTTGCATATTTCACCCACTCATAGAGCTATACTGGACAAAGCACTTCAAGATTCAGTAGTGGACAGAGATATAGATGAAAATGCCTTCCAATCTATGGTAGGAAATTTGACACAAGGCACACGTATTGCATTCATAGAACAAGATATTCCTAGTGATAGACTACTTCATAATGACCCACTACATCTGGAAGATTACATTCATAAGAGAAGAATTAGAAGTGTACTCATAGATGGAGGAGTCGGTCTCAACATTTGTACTTTAAAACTGGTTAAGGCACTAGGATATTCTAAACTTCATATTGATTTGTCCAAGAGGATAAATATCAAGGCATACGATGATGAAGAATGTCCATCAAAAGGCATTGTAACATTACCCATACAAGTGGGACCTATAACAACAGAAGTCACTTTTCAAGTCTTGGACAAAGAACTGGGATATAACATGTTAGTGGGCCGACCATGGATCCACACCATGCAAGCAGTACCATCCACATTTCATTAGTTATTGAAATCACCATAAGGGGTGATCCAAATCCCTTCCAACATTGCAATTACTTGAAAGAAAGTGTGGATAATCAGGTACCTATTAATCAAGTAGCACCTCTCACTACACAACTGGAGACATTAAAAATCACAGAAATAAAAAAGGATATTGCCTACAACATCCTCCTTAAAAATAAAAGATATGGGTTGTGGAGAGTATTCTATTGCAAATACTTTAAGTGGGAAACAATTGTCTCTTTCTCCTAAGTCTTTTGGGAAACCTCACAATATAGTACAAAAACAAGACAAAGAAAAAGAAATTGTCGGATACACAGACTCATGCTCTTTCATTAGATGGGGTAACTTACAAGAAGAATCCATGAATGAAGATCTTAACCATTGGATATATAGAGAAGAAGATCATATGAAAATACCCAAAATACCCACAAATCAGTATGCAATGGATTCAAAATGCTCCAAAGACATGGATATGATGGTACCACAGGCCTGGGGTTACAGAAATAAGGAAGACTAGAACCTATTGTTCCTAATGATAACCTAGGGAATCAAGGATTGGTATATAAGCATGTACAACATATCACAGAAGCAAGACAGTGTACCCTTGATATACTAAATCAACCAACAAAACCGTCAGACTACATACCACAAAGGGATTTGTCCATGCAGGTGCTTCCATCTCCATCTTAAACAAGTAATCAAGTACCCACGTCACCTAGTGCGGCATTAGATGGAGAAGACATGAGACAAAACCTGCAAGAACCTAGCACTGGGTCACAAAATGATGCAATTGTTGATACAACAGTACAGGCTAATGTTGCAACAGATGCAGATTTACCACCACCAACTGAATCTCATCCATGGTTATTGTCACTACTTATTCCACGAGAAATGACTCATGCTCAACCTAACGAATCAGATGAAGAAAGATTACAAAGGCTTATACCAGGCTTAAGAAGGGTAACTAATGTCCAAAGAAGGCTAGTCAATCTACACCAGAATCAGCGGCAGGAACAAGAAGAAATAAGTGATGATAGCTCACATGATGAAACATATATTAAAAGTGAGATAGACTCTCATGACTACAAGTTCTTATCACTCCATGATTCTATCCCACCAGCAAGTGTAATATTAAGGTATCAAATAAAGCCTATACAAGATGAAAATACACAAAGTCATTCAAACAATCAAGTCTTCATGTTATCGGAGTCTACTATAGAAGGGAGTGATGATTTACCCTTGGTACATTCACACTTGATTGATTGGGGCAAGAAGCAAAACCAATGCTGGATTGGTTTGAAAACGACGAAGCAGTTACAGAATTTCTCAGAGTCAGAGAGGGATTTCCACAAGGCGATCACAAAGCAGGATTTGCTGTAGACCTGGATAGAACAACATACTTTGGAGAAGAAAGTGCTTCTGGAATAGAAGATAAGGATAAAACTACCCATAATGGCAAGAGCGAGCTGGGAAACTTTCCTATTGAAAGAGAAAGTTCAGCATTGCTTATAGAGGAAACAGAAGAAGTAAACATAGCAGAAGAGGAGGTTGTACATAACATCCATCTGACAAAATCACTAAGAAAAGAAGAAAAAGACAAATTCATTCATTTTTTCAAGCAACGACCTATCAACTTTGCTTGGTCCTATGCAGATATGTCAAGCTTGGACTCTGAGTTAGTGTTGCATCATTTACCTTTGATACCAGGAGTTAAACCTTACAAGCAAAAATTGAGAAAAATGCATCCAAGTATTGCATTACTGGTTAAAATAGAACTACAAAAGTTGTTGGATGTAGGTTTCATTAGACCTATTTATTATGTGGAATGGATATCCAGCTTGGTACCTGTGACTAAGCCCACATGAGGAATAAGAATCTATACTGATTTCTGGGATCTAAATAAAGCTTGTCCTAAGGATGACTTCTTGCTACCCAATATCGATATGATAGTTGACCTAACAACTGGAAATGAAATGCTATCCTTAATGGATGGTTTTTCAGGATACAACCAAATTAAAATTGCACCAGAAGATCAACATAAAACGGCCTTTACATGCCCATGGGGAACATATTGCTGGAATGTGATGCAATTTGGCCTCAAAAACATCGGGGCAACATACCAAAGAGCCATGACAACGTTGTTTCATGAAATGATCCACAACATAATGGAAGATTATGTGGATAACATATTGGATAAATCACAAACAAGAGAAGGTCACCTTACGGTCCTTGCACAGATATTTGATCGGTTGGAGCAGTATAATGTCAGAATAAACCCAAAGAAGTGTGTGTTTGGTGTAACAGCAGGTAAACTATTAGGGTTTATAGTGTCAAACAGAGGAATTGAAGTAGACACTGCCAAGGTCAAGGCAATCATTGATATGCAACCTCTATCAACACTTAAACAACTCAGAGGGTTACAAGGAAGACTACAATCCATAAGGAGATTCATAGCACAGTTAGCAGATAAGTGTCACCCATTCCAGCATTTACTCAGGAAAGGAGTTCCTTTTAAATGGACAAAACAATGCCAAACACACCAGTGTTAGTATCACCTACTCCAGCAAAACCTCTATTGTTATACATATCAGCAACAAACTCAGCTCTAGGAGCTCTATTGGCATAGCATGATGAAAAAGGAAAAGAAAGAGCCATTTATTATATAAGTAGGACTTTGATTTGCTATGAGCTTAACTATACCCCTATAGAGCAAGCATGCTTAGCAGTAATCTTTGCATCCCAAAATCTCAGACATTACATGCTAAGTCATAAGGTACAACTCATTGCATGCTTTGACCCACTCAAGTACCTATTGAGCAGAGCAACATTGACCGGGCGATTGGCTAAGTGGGTCATGATCTTGAGTGAGTTTGATATAGAGTACATAGACATAAAGGCCATTAAAGGACAAATTATAGCAGATCAGTTAGCAGAGGCTCCTTTACAAGACAATCATCCATTACTCATAGACTTTCCAGATGAATCAGTGTTTACATTGATAGCATCTTTAATGTGGAAATTATACTTTGATGGGTCGTATACAAGTCATGGATCTGGAGTAGGGATTCTCTTCATTACTCTTCAAGGGGATTCCATACCTAAATCATTTAGGATAAATTTTCCATGCACAAACAATATAGCTGAATATGAAGCTCTTCTCATAGGGCTTCGTATAGCTATACAGTGGAGAATACAAGAATTATAGGTCTATGGTGATTCACAATTGATTGTAAACCAGGTCAATGATGATTACAACATGAAGGATGACAAACTCATGCCTTATAAGAAGCTAGTAGAATATTACAAAGAACACTTCAGAAAAATCACCTTCGAACAGATCCCAAAGATACAAAACAAGGTAGCAGATGCAAAGGCTACCATAGGATCTCTTCTGAATATGCCTACTAACGAAACTCAATTCGAGTTTATCATAGAACAGTTGATGCTACCGGCATATGAGACTCACCCAAAAGAATATGTATGTACAATTGTGGGTCTAGAATCACCTTGGTACAATGAAATATATACATATTTACATACTCAATACATGTCACCAGATCTATCCAGAAATCAAAAGAAGACCTTTATTCGTCAGACATCTAGATACACCATTATAGTTGATACTTTGTATAGAAAGGGCTTCGATGGAACTCTTCTCCGATGTCTTGATGAGAATGAAGCACACCTTTCTTTAAAGGAAGTCCATGATGGAATTTGCGGGGCTCACCAAAGTGGTCCACCATTGTCAAAGAAATTGTTGAGAACAGGTTATTACTGGCCAACTATGGAAAAGGACGCTTATAAGTATGTACAAAAATGTAAACAATGCCAAATGCATGGAGACCTCATTCATGCACCGGCACAAGATCTTCAACCCATTACATCACCATGGCCATTTTCACAATGGGGATTAGATCTAGTGGGTAAAATCAACCCTACTTCTTCCAATGGGCACAAGTTCATCTTAACAACCACTGAGTACTTTACCAAATGGGTTGAGGCAATTCCTCTTACATACACCACTGGAAAGCAGATATCAAAATTCATGTTCAACTACATTATATGTAGATACGGGATTCCACTGTGCTTCGTGACAGATAATGGACATTTAAAAACCAGGAAGTGAAAGAGTTGTGTGACAAATTTCACATACAATAGATTTTTTCCACGCCATATTATCCACAAAGCAATGGACAAGCGGAGGCTACAAATAAAACAATATTGAAAATTCTTAAGAAAGTTGTCACTGACACAGGATGGGACTGGCATCTCCAGTTAAATCCCGCTCTTTGGGCTTACAAAACAGGAGTACGCACACCTACATGAGCAACACCGTATTCCTTGGTCTATGGTACAGAAGCAATAATCCCCATTGAAATAGAAATACCTTCTCTAAGAGTTTCCTTATAGAACGTCATATTAGAGGAAGACTATAAGGTAGTAGGTTACAAGAACTAGAAACCCTTGATGAAAAAAGACAAACAACGTTCAACCATCTACAAGGATATCAAAACACAGTGAGACGGAGTTATAACAAAAGAGTCTGCCAACGAACTTTTCAATTGGGAGATATAGTTTTTAAAGAGAATCAAAGGAACCTAGCAAGAACAAGAAAAGCTAGGGAAATTCGAACCTAACTAGCTAGGTCCTTTCATCATAACAAGGGTTATAGGCAATGGAGCATATAATTTGGCTACCATGGAGGGAGATCCACTCTCTGACCCTATGAACAACATGCACCTTAAACGATATTATACCTAAGGGTTGTGTAGTTTAGGTTTTGTTTTCCGCATTGCATATCATATTATTCAAAGCACTGCATCACATATAGTTTCTTTCCAAGCACCATCATATTCAGAAATAGCATTCAGAAAGTCTCATATTTTCATATAATAGCATCAATAAAACAAGGTAACTGTCAAGATTATCATTTGTTGGTATTTAAGAGAAGCAAGGGTCACCTCCTTTCTTATATATTCAGACATGAAGTCTTTGAGATCCTAAGGTCATTCATTTTAAACATTACCCTGTGATGATGCTTTACTTATGGTTGGGTAGTGATTTCACTATTTGAGACTTGTTAACCCAAAATCTCTCAATTGCTATATCTCAAACACATTAACAAAATCTCTAATTCATTCTAGACACCTAGTTGATCATATGACAAGTGAAAAATCTAAAATTCTACTTCAGCGCCACTGTAATTGTCACACCCAAGTAGGTTTCATTACTTACAAGTCAAGGCAAGAAAAGAAAAAGAAAAAGAGCTATGCCAAATATCCATCTCAAGGCAAAAAGAGCAATGATATATAACTGAAATATCATGTATACAAATGCGATAAAAAGATTGACTATGAGAACATGCAAGTAACTCCATCAAGGCTATGGACGCCTACTGGCAATGGAGCAATATTTGAGAAATTATAGTCTATAACCTCGTCGGAGCTCTCAAGGCTTGCTGGTAGCGAGCCTCTATTTAAGATGTTTTTGAAGTTAGGATAATGCATGTAGCTAGTCATATAGGATGTTAAGGATCTTTAGTGAACACAAGAGCAGGAATTAGCTCATCTGCACACACATGGGCAAAAGAAGATCAAAGTTTCAAGAACCAATGGAGTAGTTTTCCGCATCTCCATTTGTAAATCCTAGTCACTAAGTGTGTTGAGTTGAATGTTCCAAAAGGTCTTAGGGATCGATTGACTACTTATCTATGAAATGTTTTGCACCTCCATTTCAATTGGTGTATTACAAATGTTAAAACAAACACACTCAACCTTGTTTGAATAGGAAATGCATCTTCATCATGCATATTGCATTCACATAGGTCATGTCAAAAATTCATTGTCTCCACATACATTCTGCATAGCATCATGTCATACAAGTCTGCACACTAGGGGCATAACTGAAAAAATCCTAAAAATCGGATAAAGTCTTGAAAAAATCCAAAAACATTGAAAAACTCAAAATCCAAAAACATTGGAAAACTCAAAATCCAAAAACATTGAAAAACTCAAAATCCAAAAACATTGAAAAACTTAAAATCCAAAAACATTGAAAAAACCATAAAATACCAAAAACATCTACAAAATGTCCTAAAAAATCAACCAAAAACATTCAAATATCAATCCACATAATCCAAAAAAAGTGAAAAAGCTCTTGGAAAAAATCTAAAAACCAATCAACCAAAAAACTTGCAATAAAATGTCTTGTGAGAAACAAATACCCTAGAAATATCTAGCAAACACTTCGCATGAAGTTAACAAAGGATATGACTATCCAGTCAAACATCTGCAATCAACTGATCAAACTGTCTTATCAATCGTAACATATCCATATCAAGTGATCATTATCTTGTCTTAAACATAAGAGGATACACTCGAAATCAGACAAGTCGGTCTTAAACGGGGTCCGCAACTTTCTGAGATTAGACATTATCAACCATCACATCAAGCAACTGAGAATGAAAGCACAAGGTTAGTATAGCTGTTGAATTTTGTCTAGGTCAGTCTTTATCTTTTATCATTTGGCGACAGATTATGTTCCTATGCTACTCAAAGATGTCCACAAGTGACTAGAGGAGCCATGATGGGCATTATCTTTTTCTTTGTTTGTTACTTGTCTACTACGTGTTTGTTTCTTCAATGAGATATCTTTACATCTTGGTTCCTTATACCCTGATGTGCTAAGCTTCATTGTTCAATAATAAGGCTCAGTGGTGAATATATATTGCCCAATAAATAATGACACAGGTTCGTGATTCATTCAATTTCATTCTCATCTTCATCTTATTTGCTTCTTGCTAGTTTGCTAATTCTTCTCTCATCATCTCTTTCTTAATTGTTTTCTATCATCTAACATTGTTCTATTTCATTCTAAGGTTCATTCTCTCATATTCTATCTCAATATCATCTTCACATCACCTATCTCTATCTATAATCAACTAACTATTCTTTCATCTCACATTCTTCTTTTTTTCGAGAGATCATTCATGTCTTTAATGCACAAACAATCTCTCGAGGGGACATTACACCCTAAGTATCACCAAGGCATACTGGGGCAGGAAATTTTTTTGTTTTCTTTGAAACAATATCGTTTTGACATTGTCTCAAAGAGGGGAAAATTTAGACACCTAAAAATGTCTCATTGATCATGTACTAATTATTCGTCTAATTAGTTAAATAATTCTTTAAATATTTAATTAATTTAATTAACTATTTCTTCTAATTTCATATTTCCTCATAATCTTACTAATTATTCTATTTTTAATTCTATCATCATTTAATCATTTTAACCATTTTCTAAATATTAATTAAATATTTATTATATAATTAATTTTGATTAATTCCCCAATTTAAATAATCTTTATTATTTAAATAATTCTATTCTTAATTTCTCTCTCTGATCATCTAATCATTTAACCATTTTCTAAATATTAATTAAATATTTATTATTTAATTAATTATGATTTAATTCCTTTAATTTAAATAATCTTCATTATTTAATTAAATTCCATTTCTACATAATTAAATAGTTTCTTTAAATTATTTAATTAACTAATTAATTCTTCATTTCCAAATCCCCAAATTCTAATTTCATTTAATTTCTTATTTCTTCTAATTTCTTCCAAATTCAATTACATGTGCATGATTTCAAAAACCAAATTGAAAATCAAAGTCAAGTTCTAAATATATTCAAATGCTAAATTGAATTACAATAAATTCAATTATTTGAATAAATTTCATGCAAATATTAAATTAAAAATCTAAGTCTAAATGCAAACACATGCTAAATTAATTAATTAAATCATTTATCTCTCCAGTCTCTATTTCCATCTTCTAGTTCTCTTTGTCATCCTCTTTATTTCCTCCAATCATTCTTTTTCTTCTTTCAATTAGCTTTTTCTCAATCAGTTGACTCAATTAATCTATTCAATCTATTTTGTTTCTTCTATAATCAGCAGTTCAACTATCAATTAGCATGTGAGCTCACCTGAGTTTCACCCTTGATCAATCTGTTCCACCTTTCAATCAATCTTCTCCAAAAATCTATAAATTGAGCATTCAATCTCCATTTTCAATCCTCCTCCTCCTCAATCTTGGACAATTTATTCAAAAAATCACGAACTTTGAATCTTTGTGTCACTTGCAGGTTACCAGCACAATATCTGAGAGTCGTCATACCACAGAGAAGAGAAGAGCAATGGAAGCTATATGGGATCTTGGAATAGGGAGTTTTATTGAATGATTTTAATTCCTATTTGTTTGATATTGCATTATTTCATTGTTTGTTTGTTAGAATTCTTTGATTAGATAGGGATTCATGATTTCCCTTTTCTTCTAATTGATATTTGAATAAGATGAATTTTACTTGCACACACAATCAAGGATGGATATTCTGAAAAAAATCGATCCGTTGGACCATCCAAAGAGATCCACTTGGTATCATTATCCTTGAGAAGTTTGTTCCCGTCAATTATTCCATCAACAAAGTGTTGAAATTCCATAAATCGCTTGGGACTTCGACAAAAGTGTGAGTAGAGCTCTCTGATTAAAATTTTAATTTTTTTTACTGAAGCATACTTGCTCACAATTCCAAAAGCGAGATTCATTATGTGAGTCATGCAGTGAATTGCAGTAATGTACGGTGCAAATGAAGTTTCAATCTTTGTACAAAGACCGTTCTTGTGACCTTGCATTACTGAAGCTCCATTTGCTCCAACACACACCAATTTTTTGGCAACTGTCATGTCATCCATACCTCCATATTCAGTTAAATTTCTCTTTACTAGTTGAAATAAATTTTTCCCTGTCGCACTCTCCTTCATTTTAGCAACAGATAGTAGATGAGGTTGGCGGGCATGATTCTGTATAGTATAAACACGCATGCATACCCATGAAGTATTTGTCTACTGTCATAACTTCGTCTAAAGAAAATGCAATAAAGTTTGATTCTCTTATTTTTTCCTTTACATCTTCTTTTTCAACCTCAACAAGACAGCTTGCCCATTCCCATCCATTGTTTGTTGACCTATGTCTATTAGGATAGTTAGGAACTTTCAAAAATTGTAATAAACCACTAATTGATGGGAAATCTATCATAGGATGCCCTTTGCTCAAAATATTAAAAAACAACGCTTAACTAAACAACTTTTCCCAGTTGTTCTATTTGCATTGTTTTTCCAAAACTAGCTTCAATAGAACTTTTAACTTCAGCAGGCTTCATTTGTATTTTCTCATGAAAATAATACTCTTCAGCATTCCTCACATGCTTACATTCTTCCTTTGTTTTCCATCTTATCATTGATTTTTCAACTCCTTCTATCATTTGTTTTTCATAAACTTTACCCATATGCTTTTCTATGGTGTCAAATTTTAGCTGCAACCGAATTTCCTTGTTATGTTTCCAAGTGCAAATCTTACACCTGCATTCTAGTGGAGGCTCGCCTTCAATTGGATTCTCCACTAGTTCAATGAATGGATACTTTGATGCCCAATTAATTTGAAAATTCCTCACTGACATATCCCACTCCCAATCTTTTTTTGATTGTGATTGATCCTTTTTTTATCTGGCTTTTCTTTTCCCCTTTCGTGCATTATCATCAATGGAAGTATCACCCAAGTCGATTATGTCATTCCGGTTAACTTGGGCATCTACTAGATAATCTTCTTCAAGATCATCTTGATCTAAGATATCAAGTTCGTCGTCATCTTCAACATGCAGTGTAGGTTGTGAATTTTGCACTTGTACTTGTGATGATGTATCTTCCTTTTTTTCACCACAATCTTTTCCAAAGCCAAAGTATGAAGACAACGTTCTGCGTTTTGTTGGCCTCTCATGGCCTTCCCCACATTCAGGTTTCCTACCCTTCTTCCTGTTCGACATATCCAACGAAATAAAGGCTGCCAAAATAATATCAATTTGTTGAAGAAGCAATAATAGACTATAAAGTATAATATATGTTTCATTGGCCCTATGACATACAATCTAGATGTCTGAGGTCTGAATCTCCCGACTGACCACTTGGCACTGACGGGTCCCCACTGAATAAGAACGAACTCAACACTGCAAACAGATATAGATAAATTCATAATAATATTATAACACTTCAAAAATATGACCGCTCACCTTTAGGTCACTAGTAGTCAACAGCAATGATTTTCCTTGGTCTGAAACTTTGCTATTGATCTGAATTCAAAGCCTAGAACCCTCTAGATTGTGTAGAGATAGATCTAATCTTTGAATGAATTTATGCCAATCCTTATATGGTGAATTCCGCGGGAATTTTATATGATATACAAATGTTTGGTGAATCCCGCATAACTATAACACAACTTATGTAATTTTCGAGGCGATTATGGGTCGTCCAAATAATTGGCAAATACAATATAGTTGGCAAAAGTTGGGGTGAATAGAGACACGCGTCGGCAAAATGTTGGGTGAATTGGGTCCTCCTGGCTAACAAATCTTCATATGCCTATAGGCAAATTATGGTCGTCTATTAAGGCAACCTCGGAGAGTGTAGGCGAAAAAATTAAATTTACCGTGTGTCCACCGTATATTTTATTGGCGAAATCCTCGCATAGAAACATTTAATTACATAAAACATATGGTGATCAGGCCATGAATTTGACGAAAATTGATAATGTTATGGAGACATGGCCACCCCTAGTCGGTACAAAATATTCGCCATTTCCCAAGTCGCCAACGTGAAAAATTCACCATTGATGAATATTCGCCTCTAAAGTAATCTCTTCTCAATACCCTATGAGGACAATATTGATTAATCATATGAGGTGTTTGTCCCACTAGCCTACATTGGGTCTGCACAAATGACAAGTAGTATGCATTGCCCTCCCATGTTTCGCATGTCCTGTAACGGCGCCAAGTAAAATCTTGCATCTTGTCCGAGAACCATCTCCAGTAACCCAAGGCTCATACCCATGTGTAGTGTAGCAAGCTGCCATATTAGTGGACATATGCATATCCTCGCTCTTTGTCTCGCACTCCCAATGATCAACATAGTACTATGTGCTCGAATGCCCATATGTGCAAGAGTGTCACCCCTATCCCTAGGCTGTTGCACATGTGATATACACACGTGTATATCATGATACAACTGCCCAAGCATAACATACGCCTAGCAAAATGTGATGTTGTCCTCCAACATTATATACAGACATCTAGCCCATCCAATTGAAAATCCATGCCCACTCAAATTTGGCATCAACTGTCCACTAATAAGTCCCACCAAGTATAATGCTAAACGTGGCATCTGTCGCTATCTAGCCATCATCGACTCCAACCATATCCTCGTCTGGTCCATTGGTAGGTCAACTATATAGAACACCCACCGCATGTACTCCTCCTTGTGATCTAGGATATACTTTGGGATCACTCCTCGAATCGGGATCCATAGTATCCTCCAAACATCCTCTAGTGTGATGTTGACTCCCCTATCGCTAAATTGGAGATCAATGTCTCATTGTGACATCTCTCTAATAGTGTCATCATCATCGTGTTGTGTACTCACACGCACGACCATCTCCCTACATGCTCCATCCCCACAGTATGCAGCACCATCTGATCTGTCTGAACCAGTTGGTCTCACAACCACATTGTCGACAGGCGCTGCTCTCATGACTCAATCAGTCCTAAGTAGACCTACATCCATGCTAGCATTAAGTCAACCCTTTTCTTCTTCCCACAGTGGAGACGTCGTTTCTAATGCTCCTTCACTAAACAACGTAGATGTCAAAGTTCAAACACATGCACCAATAGATGGAGATGTTGATCCTCAATCCCTCCTGCTAGCCCTCTTTTTCCCTCAAACACAAAAGTCAATCCATCGATCGATGCTTGCACATGCATCTCGCCGTCTATGCAGACGCCACTTTAGCAGAACAGACGACATCTGATGGGCAGAGACACTAAATTGGCGATTGGCGTCTCCACTCTGCTTTCCTTCCCCAACTAATTGTCATGATAAATGCATCCTACTAAATTGACTACTCGATTTAGGGTACATACCGAGTCCCAGTACTCAGGTGATCCCTGGTACCTCCTCACTCACTCGCCTCACTGCTTGTGTCACGAGATGTTCACCATTTTGCTCATTGTGTTTCTCTGGGCTCCTCCTCGTTGTTGTAATTGAGAGTGCACAAATGACTTCCCATGAGCCGCACGTAGCTTGTACATACCCCTTCTCCATCGCTTCTCTTCCATTGATCCTCTCTCTTTTTTCCTCGTCCTTTTGCTTTTCTTCTTTTTAAGAATTTAGTCCAAAGATTTAATTTCCAATTCAAAATCTCGAGGGGACATCACCCTTCCATCTACCCTTCTATCCTCCCTTACTGGGGCATCTTTTTCTTTAACACAATGTTGTTTCACAACACAGCATTAAAGAGGTCAAAATGTAGACACCTAAAAATTAATTAAATTTTATTTAATTAATTCCACTCGTAACATAAATAATTAAGTTAGCCTCTTTAGCTTTCCAAATAATTAATTAAATTTTATTTAATTAATTATCCCCTCATCCAATATAATCAATTTATTAATTATATTCCTTCTTAACCAAAGTTTGATTTATTTTAATAAATTGAACTATACATTAGCCCATTCATTAATTAATTCTTCTAAACCACAGTAGTTAATTAACTATCATCCTAGATTCCTACAAATCCTCCTATTAATCCCTCCCATTAAGCTAATTAACCAAAGCCTAATCCTCACCATTTTCCCTAATTTTTAATTCACCTCACCTATCCCTAGGTCCACATGTGACACCCCTCTTAAATGACTTGCATGTACAAGTCATTTTCAAGCCTCCACCTCAATCTTTGACCAAGGGTGCTCACACATGTGTGAGGATGTTCTTCCCTATGGAGCCACCCTACACTTTCTCTTTTCACCCATTTGTTATTTCCCTCTTCCTACACCTCTTCTATTTTGCAACTTTTGCCTCCACTTGTCACTCTCTTGTTCTTCCCAAGATGTGCTCACACCTTGCTCTCTTCCCCATGACAAGTGTTCTTCCCAAAATCCTCTACCTTGTGATACTTGTCACAAGACTATGAACCAAGCCACCTCGTCTCCTCACAATCAATCCTAGCCCTCCATCAACTTTTAACCCTAACTGTCCAGTTCAAATAAAAAAATCTATAAATTGGAGTCTCCTCCATTCATCATCCAACAATTTATACTAACCTTGTGCTACCAATATGACTTCTTGTTGTGCAACAAAGAGAGTAATCCACATATCTAGCTATTAAGAGCAAATCAAGTGACTTAGGGTGCACCACTTCAGGCTCAATCTATGGGATATATGAAAGGTATAATGCATGTTTAAGCTATAAGTTTTATGTTTGAACATATATTTAGCATTACACTTTTTGTTGTCTTCACATAATATATCGAAATAGATGCCACAATATGTATAACAAGATTAAAGAAGAGCTAAGGCTATTGCATTATTGCCACATGTTCTATGTTTGATGACAAAGATTCAAATATAATCATGAAAATCAAGTGTTAATGTAATAAGAATTATACACTCATGAGTCTCCTAGATATCAATCCTCCCATGTCATGAGAATAATATATGAAGTTTTAATTCAAGAGTTAATTTGCTGTTTTATATTATATTTAGATCAAAATCGCCATAAATAAAACATAAAGTACATCAGCAATATCGAAGATAAAGGCAATACACGTAGCATAATCACAGCTCTAATTTACCCTAGAAAGTACCCATATGAAATCAATACTATTCACTCTATTATTAGAAAAATAAGTATAAAAAATAAGCAAGTTAATTTGTATTTACCAATCTTTTCTCCAATATCTAGTGAAATTCCAACATTGCAACTTCACCTCTTACTCCAAAAACAATTATATCAAACTGTTGTCCCAAACTATTATTTATAGAGTTGGGAGATGCATGAAACCACAAATAGTATCTACGAAAACCCTGGTTACACCTCTCATGGGCTGTCACATGCTCCTATTACCCTTCACCTATCCACTTACAGAAGAGCACCAACTTTGATCCACACTCTTCACATTTCAAGGCCTAATTGATCCACTTAGAGAATAGCACCACTTAGAGAAGAGCACCAACTTTGATCCACACTCTTCACATTTCAAGGCCTAATTGATCCACTTAGAGAATAGCGTCAACTTTGTGACAGTTTGGTATTTCGTCTTAAAGTGGTCCTTTTCTATTTTATTGTACATTCTGTACGAGCCCCTCACCTATCCAATATGACTCCACATTTCATGGCCTAATTGATCCACTTAGAGAATGGCACAAACTTTGTGACACTTAGGTATTTCATCTTAAGGTGGTCTTTTTATATTTTATTGTACATTCTGTACGTACCCCTTCCTTGCAGACTTACAATATTACATACAACAATTATATTAAAAAATATGAATCATTCATCCCAAAATAAGCATTTTTAACCATAACATTAATTATACAAAATATACACCCTAAACTAACCTGACCGGTGCCTTTCCCTCCTACACTACTTGCTTTCCATCACTTTTTCATAACTTCTGTACTCGCAACAGCCACTAAGATGTCTATATTTCCCCCACACCCGCCTTGTACCGTTCTCATAATTGTTGCTATCAAGTATCAACACGACCTTCCTCTTCCTTGGACACGGTTGGGGTACCTAGGTAGTGCTCTTTTGAATTTGGACCGGTTCCATTTACCTCCTCAATCTGGAAGAAATACGTGCATGTTCATCTTATTTTATGTCCACAATACAAAATGGAGTCCAAAAGATTTAAAAGATGCGTAGCATTCTCTTCCAACTCAAGTTCAATATGGTACAAACAAATTTACTCTATTACCATCCACTGACAACTAAGTTACAGATCACAACCAGATTAAACTTCAAAATAAATGGATAGGTAGCCTCCACTCTTCAAACCAACTCCTGTTCTGCAAACACTGTAATTACTAATTGGGGATGTATTTTCCACCTACTTTGCCACGGCTATTACCACTTTCGAATTTACATGACAGTGACTTCAACAGATTCCACATTTTCCTTAATTAAATACTGTGCACACATAGCCGCCCAAATTAATGCTAAACCTGATACTTCGCCAAAAAAATCTCATTCCTAATATGCAATAAAACTCACTGAATAATTCTGCACACTTTTGAAGCACCAAAATTAGAATTCCGCAAAGTAGGATAGCTACCTCCAGGTTGATGCCTTGAGGTATTTGATGACCATATGTATTTCAGATATCTGAGCTAGTAGCTTATCATTATAAATGTTTGTTCACGGTGAATATCATTTTGTATTGAATTGTTTAATGTTGGTTTTTTTAGATTTGGTATCCTTTGGCATACCGTAAGAATGCAAAAGAATACCAAACTAAACAAAACCAAATATGTTGCTTCCCCATATGCCATATCTCAAAAGTTCAAACAAAACAAAGACAAAAAAGTACTTATAAATTATACAATGTAAATCCTACTAACCAACCAAATAATAGGAAAAATAGTAACAAAACACTTGAATGAGAGGTAAAATCAAAACAAAAATTGAAGCATTTCAAATGTTGCCAAATAAAAATCATTAAACAAATCCAAAATAATGCAAAATCAGATGAAAACACCCCTACAAATGCATTGAATGTTGTCACAACATATCAAAAGAGTGAACCTAATGAAATAATGATGGGTTTTGATGTCTTTTTGGCTACTGACAGTCACCATGCAGCAACAGGCAAGTTTTCCCACAGGCTAATGAGTTTTGGCAAGCAACTTGTCCAAACTCACCAAAAAATTGCTAGTCAGTGACTCGTTCAAGGGTTTTGCATTGCAATTACTCATGGTACAGCGAGTTTTTCCACAATCTTTCAAGCTATAGTTTAATTTGTGCAATTTCCATTAACTGTTAATAGAGCTAATTAATATAGCATGGAACTGAAAAGGAAACCACCATATTTGCACGAGCAGTCTTATGCTTGCCTTGCTCAGGATAAGCTGTTGTGATCAACACGTAGCACAAACAGTTAATGGCTTTGGTCTGGGTTATTCCCAGCTTTGTGACTGTTGTGGTATAATGGTCTCAATCACAGTGTTTGTAGAACTGAAAATGTTTTGACAAGAAGAGGCTGCATTACATTTATGTTTGAGTTCGATCTAGTTGCAAATAATAAGCTAATAACATATGGAACTGAAAAGAAATGGATGCAGTTCACTGTGAGACGATGGTGATGAATAACTTTGTTTGATCCATATTATAATGAATGGTGCTGAATAGATTCATTTGATCCATATTCACACCTGCCAGATAATTAAAAAGAGAGAGAATATTTGCACCCATCAGGAAAGAAAGAGAACAATATGCATATTTTTAATCTGCTCTTGATAATGTATTCTGAGCAAAAACCTGGTGGAATGTTCATGTACATATTCAAGAAATTGAGCTGGAGCATAAACGAAGCAGACTCAAATTCATAACAGCAAATGCCCAAACAATACAAGAAAAAGGGAGTTGGAAGGGATGGCTACATGATTATTCAAGAGGGAGAGAGCAGATGTATGAGAAATTCAAGCAGAAGGTACCAGCAGTTTGGAGAATGCAGATCCTGGTAGAATTTAGGAAAGCAAAGAGTTGCATATAGTGCCCCTGGTACGATAAGATGGATTTCCTTTTTACTTTTTTATTTTTATCCGAGGGAGATAAATTTTTATCCACCTAACAAAACAAAACTGCTACATCTTTCACCTTCCCTTTCCCTCCTACCTTCTACCTCCTCCCTCCTCTACCCACTAACTTCCCCACCTCAGCTCAGCTCCCACTGTAAAACAGCTCTCGGCATAACAAAGTTTGCCAAATGAATAAATACAGATTACTTTTAAATTCAATTCCTAGGTTTTGCTAGCACACTTGAGATCAATATTCAAGATTTCCTCAGCCCCATATCATTTTACAGTTTACCAACAATAGTCTTTTTGTAAAACTAAGTACATAAAAGGATAAAAATGGTGTTCAAAGAAGCAGAACTGTTCTGCTATTACATTAATGAGATACATTTTTTATCACTCAATTAAATGAAACAACAAATAAAAGAGACGGACAAGACAAAGTACCTAGGAAGTTTGAAAATTAGAGCATTATGGCATACAAGACACTACTTACACTGCATAAACTGATTATTAAAAACAGAATATAATTACAACTAATGTAGTAGCTATTATTGATTCATCTAAGAAGGTGATGAGTAATAAGCATTCAAGTCCTTTATTATCTTCATCTTGAGCATTACCTTTGACTGTTGTGTACTCCAGTTATTCTTAACAGATGCATGATTCATCTTTACAATGCAAGATGCGTTGCTAGAGAAACCAACAGCAAGATGTGATTAAACTAGAAAGGAACCTGTGGACAAATTATGTCAGTTTCCAACAGAATGCTTGCCTGCGAGATTTGGATCCTCATTAATTTTTCTAAAACAATTTCTATTTCTTCGTATTGCTAGATCAATAGTGTCCTCTTTGATGCTAGTCATGAGAAAAGTATTAAATTAAAGTTAGGTAAATGTAGGCAAGACAACTAATAATCAGGTACCTGAAGCTTTGGAAACCTGTTCCACTAAATGGAAAACAAATGTTTTTGGAATGTTCAAGGCAGGTTCTTTTGAGCAAGAGACCAAACAAATGGTATCTGTAACATTAGCGCTCATAAATATTTGACATAGGAAGCGTAAGAATATAAGTTGGATTGATTTAGCACAACGGATTTTTGAGCTGTTGTTCATGGTACATGGAATGGGCTGGAAAAGGCATGGGGGATGCCACAAATAGCTTGTGCGATGGGTGCTATTGCTGGCAATAAATATTCAGTTTTGGTGGCTGTATAACAACATATCTGCAGAGGCTTGTTTAAGAATCCAGCACGGCAAATAAGTCAGCTGCTGAACGGAAGAATTTTCAGACATACATTTGAGTTTGTATATGGCTCAAAGAGATGGTTGTTCTCGTTCTTTGGGAATGAGAAAGATAGGCATTGCACTGACAAAAACATGAAGATGGAGATGAGCCTTGTAACAAGTGTTGCTTGTTGGTGGCAGCTGATGATTGTTGGCCTGGAGAATTTTCTACATCTTCAGAAAGTTCCAGGGATTCCAGAACCTCCTGAGCTTAATTGGATTACACAACACCTGTTCAGACTCGAACAATAATGCTTCTCCATGGTAGTCAAATCATGTTGCAGAAAATGCTGACTAGAATATAGAATTCGTTGTAGTACCTTTTTCTTCAGATCAAGATCAAGTGGAGATTCCAGAACTTCTTCTTGACAAACATATATCACTTTCAAATTATTCGGTGGATCAAAAATATACAATTAGCAGTGAGTCATAAACAACAGTTGCTCTGAATATACAAACACACTAACCAGCAAAATACAACAAATACTTGTTAGTCAAAGCACACTGATGCCATTTGTTACTTAAAATGCCTGTTAAAAGGTTTGTCAACCAAAATCCCTGTTAAAAGGCTACAAGCTGCCTTTTCTTTGGACTAATATATTACTCAACAATTATTGGAAGGGCATACATGTGATTTTAGTAGAAACAATTTGAACTGAATACAATGAATGGTTGCTCTATCTAGGACACGCTTTATGCAAACCAAGTGATTCGTGCGAATACTGGAGCTACTGGAAGTATGCATCAACTCCAAGATTTGACACGAGTTTTGGTAAAAATGGCAGTATAGAAGGTATGACATAAATAGAAGTATATTATCCCTCCAAACCATACACAAGAATCATCACATATCAGCACCAGTCTAGTAGCTAATTTGTTTTAACATTTTTGGCAATATGTCACATATCCAGAAACCAAACTATCGCCTGCACGGGGTTAAACAGTAATTCCTGTCAGCAAACAAGATTATTTGTAAGCCCATAACTGTATTCATATGTTCAGCAATACTTTTGTGGTGACAATCTCAGGATATAATTGAAGCAGTGTAGCAATTTTCAGTTGAAGTTGTGATACATAGCATATCATGAAATTACCCAAAAATGGCCACAGTAATCTACCAGTTCCTACAACAAGACATAATAGAAGATATGCAGTTTCATTAGAAAGCCCATCACAAAATGTTCCTGCTGAGTGAGATGAGTTGGTATGAAAACTTCAAGGATAAATCACAAATAAAATTAAAGAATATCAATATCTCTAACAAATATGTTACACAGCTTCAGACCATACATATGGATGGATCTGAAATCAGCTGATATGATAAAGGAACACTGTTTCATCTTAAACAACTTAGGCATCAGATAACACAGCCTTCTCGTTACCATATGCTATGTCATCCAATTCAAGCACAAGTTTTGAGAGATTCACAAAATGGAATGACTGGAAGTTCTTATTGACAAACAAGGCGTAAGAATACATGGACTATTAAAAGCTAAACTTAATCAACATAATAGTCCAAAGAAGACCTCACATTTTTAAAATACATTGAGCATAAAGAATGGACAAAGACAAAAAAGCCAGCCTTCTAGAATAACGCAATATGCCTTGAAATTTAGAAACTAAGATAGATCTCCTTGTACAAGGGTTGGAGCAACATCCTCACAGATATCAGAATGAGAAATGCTAGAGTCTACAGTGGGTGGAGTCCATTGATCAGGAACCATTAGAAAGTACAGACATTTCTTTTCGAAAACACTTCTTGTACGGTTTTGGAGGAATTACAGTTGGTGGTGTATTTTTCGGACCACCAAGAATACCTGAGGCTTTCACCTGCGTTTCAATATGCTTATCCCAGGTATATTGCCTCAAAAAATCAATAATGCCCAAAACCAATTCACGGCGCTCTTCATCAACTCCAACCAGCAATGAATAATCCATTACATCAATCAACTGCAAATTCAACATCCCGTCAAACATGTTACTGATATAATGTTTTCTTTTTCTTTTCTTTTTTAAAGTAAAAAATAGAATGGGGCAGCTAACACACAGGGTGCTACCCATCCCCATACTCCACCCAAAAGAAAGAAAAAAGAAGAAACAAATTAGAATCTTACAGCCAGAAATGCAGTATCGTTCCAGACAGCTCTCTCCAACAAGCGTTTGGCCTTGTTCCCAACAAAAATTGGTGAAGTCAGCATAGCTTCTAAAAGATTCTGATCTAGAAGAACCTTGTTACTTCCTGTTGAATCTGGATTGTAGCGTGACCGAACAGATCCCTTTAGGTCATATAAACGAGTCACATTCCTCCCATACAAAAGGTTCTCCATTAACATCAAATCCATCTTGACCTCCCTTCCACCTTTCGCATGCTTTGTAGTAACCTGTCATCAATGAACTATTTATGAAGCATCGAAACAGTTGCAAAGAAACACAGCAATAAGCATCATGAAGCAACATCTAATTGCTATCTTAGTAAAATAATATCCTACGCATGCAATCAAAATTTGATGCTAACCTGATAAATACCGAGAATCTTTGCAAGACAGGTTGGGCTCCCTGTACTAAGAGAGTCTGAAAGATATTTAAAATATTCAGGTGCAAACTTCATAAAAGATTCCAATTCTGTCTTGGTAACCTGCTTGGCAATGAATCTATCTTCCATAGTTTTTGCAAAAAACACATTGCTCTTTCCACCTTTTGCTCCCCATTTTCTGCAGCGGCAGAGGGAATGAATGAAGTCCAACTCTGTTGGGCAACATTTTTTCCTGAGTGCTTCAAACTGCACTGCATAATAACAAGTTACCATGTATTTAACCTTCCAACCAAGGCTTTCATCATCAAAAGAAACTTTTACATGCATAGCCTTATCAAAAAGAAAGGGATCTGAAATTACAGCAACTTTGCTTCCAGAAGTAAAGCTGTCATCAGATCCATAGCTTTTTTCTCTATGAATGACTTCAGATAGCTCAGATCCTTCAGATGCCTGAAGGTAATAGAAATGAGCTGCATCTATACCAAATGAATCACCAATTTCCTTTTCTTTCTCCATTTCTTTTTCCTTTTGCTTATTTGTATCAGATATGTGGGCGTGATAATCATGAGAGGTGAGGGAATAAGCTATTATGCTTGTAGGCTCATCATCATAAATTACAATAATTATATCATCAACACCAGGAACAAGGGATAACCTTGCTCCTCCTTGATCACCAAGTTGACTGACTGATGATACAAAAGATGGAATATGGTTATCAAGGGAATCAAAACGGGGAGGAAACCCAGATAGAGATCCCTGAAAACTCTTACTGTAGACCTTGTACAAATCAGAAAAGGAAGCTCCAATCCAACTACCAAAGTCCTCCAAAATGTCAGATTTCACTGGTGAGGTAGGTGCACTAACTTGTAATCATTCTTGTTCACTTTTATCTTGTACATTTGCAATACAATCCATACTGTCTGCTTTCACTGCAGTTGGAGAGAGATTTTTTTCACCTTGCAAAGGATCATGCTCATTTCTAAAAGAGGATTCAGTGTCAGCACTAGCATTTTCAATAGCTGGGCCAGGACCAACCTCCTGCCCCTGATATGTTATTTTCACAACCTGAGCTTCAATTGACTGACCCTCACCAGTCCATGCTGTATCTAATGTATCAGAGAGATTTACAGATTTTCGAACATTTCCTTCAGACTGTGTTTTGTTAAATTCAAAATCCCCTACAAAACAATCTTTTCTGTCCCCACCATCAACTGTGTCAGTAAGTTTATTTTCTTGGAATAATCTGGACATGCCATTTCCGTTACAATCTGTGCTAAGTGGATGATATGTCAAAGCTTGCTTAACTGTGCTTGAATCATTAAAGGAGACATTTATATTAGTTTCATCATGTTGCACTAACTTCAGCTTGTCAGTTTCCATAGACTTGTTCATTTTATCAACTGCACCTAATCCATTATCAGTGTTCTCAGTGCACATGAAACTGTCATTCAAAAAATGATGCTGAAAGTTATCTTCTATGCTTGAAGATTGGGTAATACCTTGTGTCTTGATAATAAAAGTGTCCCTAGACTTCAACTTTTCAGAAATACCACAATTGTCCTCAGCATTTTCCCCTGATATGCAGCCATTGCCCTCAGCTTCTGGCGCTACAATTTTACAAGCATCTCTGTCATACTTTTCTATTCTGTTCCTCTGTAAAGTCTTTTCACATACACTCAAATTGTCAACCTTGTCATCTTTGTTTTTCTCCTTTTGCACAAACAGATTTAATTCTTCTGGTATAGTAGAAGTTGAACTACCAGGAGGCCTCTTAAGAAAATAAGCTAAGAACTGGAGGCCATTTTTCCACTCATGTGATTGACAATTACGCCTGAACCTCACACGATTCAACTCCAAAATATCAGCAATGGACTGCCCTGGTTTATGGTCTTTTGCTATTGACTTCTGTATCATGTCCTGTTGCACAAATATGAATCAAACAAAGACTCCCTTTCTCACAAATATAAACAAAAAATGGATTTCTTGTTTCACAAATATGAATCAAACATGGATTTCCTGTTTCACAAATATATGTAAAACTAGAATTCCCTATTTTCTTACCCAGTTGATACAGTTGAATTAAAAAAACAACGCTAAACAAGAAAAGACATTTTTATTGATTCAAAACTGTAATAATCACCTCAAGATAAGTTTTCTCTTTCTGCAAGATCCCTTCAAACTCTGCAATTTTTCTCCTTGATTCTGGAACCTTGGTTTTGTTGTGACCATTTCACACATCGCCCCATTAAAATGGGGACCCCCTCTTTTTGCTCGTTTTGCTCGTCCTTCTCTCTGCTTTTTTAGGGTTTTGGGTTAGTGAGTCAGTCGTCTGGACTAGGGACAAGCCTTAGGGTTTCCGTTTTTGTTGTTTTCATGCCAGAGTCCAGTCCAATTTTGAGAGCTATTGAGCATCCTCGCGTAGGATGCAATTTTGAAATAGGGTGAATTTGTCAGCGATCAAGAAAGTTTATCTAGGTTCAGTCGGAATTTTGAATGCAAGTCCAAATTTTGCCTAAGTGTTACTGATGGAATTGTGAATTTTGTCCGAGTGAATTTTTGACCAAATTTTGAAAATTTTGATAATTGATCCTAGGCATTGGAAAAGTCTTATTTTTGCCTTGTGAAGTGACTGAAGCCTTAAAATCTTGATATTTTGGCCTGTGGAAACAAGTTCGCTCCTGTCCCTCAGCCAGGGACCAGGGCGAAAATCATAATTTTATGCATCTTGGTTGTTAATTTGTTTCATTTGTCTTGTGCAGGGTCGCCAAGAGATGCAGTTGAACGCGAATCGAAAGTTTAGATGAGTTTTGAGATTCAAAATGGCAAGTTTTTTGAAGTTTGAAGACAAACCGCTCCTGTCCCTCACTGAAGGACCGGAGCTTGTTTCTCAAAATTTCACTATCTTTGCAGGATCAAGACGATTTTCGAATTGGAAGAGATAAAAGAGGGCATGTTTTGTCCATTGAATATAATTTGAAGAAATTTGCAAACAAGGAAATGTGCCAGGAGCAAAAATCACTCCTGTCCCTCACTGAAGGACTGGAGCTTAAAATCCAAAATTGCCTTGTCCTTGAAAGATTTGAACGATTTCGCGATTTGAGAAGAACAAAGGAGGTACATTTTATCAATTGAATATAACTTGAAAGTGCCATCATAAGGAAAATTGGCCCTAGAAGCAAAATCGCTCCTGTCCCTCAACCAGGGACTAGGGCAAATTTTAGTGATAGCTCCCGTCCCTCTCCTAGGGACTAGAGCGATTTTCTTTATAGGACAAGTTTTGGGCAAAAGATCAAGTGAGTGTTAAGTTTGAGGCAAGCAAAGGAGGCGTAACGAATCCATTGAAGATAATTTGAAGATTACAAAACGCCAAGTGAGGTCCATGTTGTCCTAGGCGCTCCTGTCCCTCAGCCAGGGACCAAAGCGATTTCTTCCTAAGGAGAATTTCTCACCAAGTTGAAACGAATTCCATGTCAAAGGTGAATGAAGGAGAACATAATGAGTCCGTTGAAAACAAGTTTGAAAGTTGGCAAAGCAAGAATGAGCCTACAAGTGCAAGTTCGCTCCTGTCCCTCAACCAGGGACCAGGGCGAAATCTTGGTTATTTTGCCTTCCCTCCAAGTTTAAACCACTCCAAACCAAGGTACAAGGGGGCAATGATGTTTTGAAGATGCTTCGAGAGAAATAAAGTTGTAAGGACCGCAAAAAGGGATGGAAATGCCCAAGTTCGCTCCTGTCCCTCTCCAAGGGACCAGAGCGAAATAGTCAAATATACTTAAACTTTGAAGGCCACGTTCGTTTCAAATGTTCAAGAAGGAATAAAGGACATCATTTTACGCCTTGAAGACAATTTGATATCAATATGATGGAGGATTTGCACCATAGACTAAAATTCGCTCCTGTCCTTCAGTCAAGGACCAGGGCGATATTCACAAAATCCATCATTTTTCTTCCTAGATCACATCAAAGCAAGGTTACACAAGATCCGAAATGTCATTTGAAAGGTGCTGAATGAGAAGTGAAGGTTAAAAGATGACAAATTTGAGCTAGAATTCAAAGTTCGCTCCTGTCCTTCAATTAAGGACCAGGGCGAAAATCACTTGAATGACAAGTTTGCTTTGCAAAAATGAAGTTTGGCGTGTGTGAAACAAACAAGGGGATCATTGCCTACCTCACGAATCAATTTGGCAACTTGGAAGACAAAGGCCAAGGAGTAAATGCAAAGTTCGCTCCTGTCCCTCAGCCAGGGACCAGGGCGATAATGATCTTAAGAGGCATTCATCTACAACATTGATCGATCAAGCTCAGGATTCCCAATGAAGATGCCAGTTTCAACGTAGAGGAAGTGGTTTTGAATGTAAAAGGCGAGAAATTCAAGAGCAAAGTGCAAAATTCGCTCCTGTCCCTCAGTCAGGGACCAGGGCGATGTGGTTTGTACCCCTTATATCTCCCATGTTTTGGCGCCAATAAAATTTTCAAATTATATTAAATGCTAAAATTCGATAAACCTTGAAATATTTAATTAAAATTAGCATTTAAAATTGCGCATGAAACATTTAATTAATTAATTTTGCCTTTTAAAAAATCGAATTAATTAATTACGAAGGCATTAAATTAATTAATTATTAATTTAAATAAAAATTGGAGCGCTTGGGCTTTATTTTCATATTATTTAAAGGATCGGCCTTCATTTTTATTTTATTATTTGTCTTTTTTTTTTAAAAAGTCGGCCTATGGGGATTGAAGAGGTAAGCGCTTATACAAAGGGGGTGTGATATGGTTTTTAAAACATCATTCAATCATCCTTTGCATGCGATTTGGAGAAGACAATTACAAGGTGCGAATTCCATCAAGAAGACAAGGAGAGTGCGAATTTGGTTTGAAGAGGTGCGATTCCCTTTATCAAGACGTTGGAGGCCCCCAAAAGTTGGCGAAGTTGATAAGGAAGACGCCTTTGCTAGAGGAGGACCACATTGATACTTCAAACTTCGATTTTTGCCTAGGCGAATTTCCTTATTTTGCTTTTTAGAGTTATCTCTCAAGTGAGGTATGGCGAAGTCTTCCCTTATCTTGAATCTTTGAAATTTTGAAATTTCAGTAGCTAGATCGTATTTAGGAAATGATAACTCAAAGACTTATCATGAAGTTTCCTAAATTTAATCTCTAATCTATAGTTATACATTGCAAAATCTATTACTTATTATGAAATGTTGTGTAGGGGTTACAATGGCGACCCCGAAGGCGAGAGCATCCACCAGTCGTCCAGCTCTCATGAAGGAAGATCAAAAGAACGAAGAATTGGAGACCAAGATCGTGTCTAAGTGGAGCAACATTGGAGATACCAACTTGGGCAACTTCAGTACGAAGAAGTTTCGAGAGGTCCCTTACATTGGCAAGCCATCACCTGTCGCCAGGAGGATAATTGAAAGTGGCATCATTAAGGCGACCGGCTTCCCTCCAACAGTCCAATGCCATGAGTTGATGATCGAGTGTGCTCGCCATTATGATCCACAGTCCAGAACGATCGTGTCCAAGGAAGGAAACACTTTGGCCTATCTTTCAGAGGAAGCTATAAGTGAGGCTTTTCATCTTCCAGAGCACAGAGATATGGTCTACAAAAGCATAGAAGGAGCCAGGTCCATGTACAAAGATGATCCAGATGCTTGCCTAAGCATCATCAATAAGAACTGGTTACTCAAAAGTCGTCCTCGCCTGAGCAAGATTCCGAACACACCACATAGGATCGATTTCCAGGAGGAGTACAAAGATTTGATAACACTGCTCAACCGAGTCACAGGAGCCCCTCAAGCCTTCTATTTTGAGAAGTGGATGTTCTACTTCATCCAAGTGATAGTTCAGGGAAAAGGAACAATTCATTGGGCTAGAATGATTAGCCATTGCTTGGACGTACAGTTAAGGAGATTAAAGGCTACCAAGTCCTTCCACATGAGTTCATACGTCATATATGCCTTGATTAGGAGCTTTGAGTACGCAGGACTACCTCACAGAGGAGTGATTGGAAGAGGACCCGGCGAGGTCAGAGTTTGTGATTCCTATGTTCACTTGCATCATCCGCCAAGAAGTAACTACAAGTTAGTTAATGATACCTTCACGATGAACATCACCAGGACGTTGCAAGGCGGGATTCACAATAGACTATCTCAGGATGCACAATAGCTAGTAAAGAGGTACGGTGCTTGGTTTATCCAATTTCCGAAATTTACTTATATTAGAATCCATGGATGTCCTTCACCTCCATACATGTTGCCGAAATATCCGATAGACAGAATAGTGTTACTTGAAGTAACAAGACAATTGGCAGCTTATGCGAAGGCATTCAGACACAGACATGGAAATGGAGTTCATGTACCTATCATATTAGGCAATTCAGTTGAGGTATGTCCTAATGCTCTAGCCATGGATGATGCAGAGAAGGAGTTAGCTCTGTATTCTTTTTCATTCTTTGCCTTGAGAGAGAGCTTTGATCCATATGGGTATATAGAGGAGACAGTCGGTAGAAAATATAAGCATGAGTTTCAGATAGAAGATTTTATGATGAATCTCTTAGATGATCTTGAAGTGAAAAGAAAGATGCATTCTAGATTGCCTTTGGATTTCATCAGGAAATGCAAGATTTACAGAGTGGCCGACCAAGCTCGGGATAGTGGCAGACATCTCCAATCATCCTATGATCGAGAAAGCAAAGCAGTAAGGTTAGATTGGAATGAGCCCGAGGTTGTGGATCTAGATGCTTTGATGGCTCCAGTCTTGTCTTGTACTCGCAGATGGGTTGATGTCCAGCATCAGAAGTTGAGAGAACAGGGCATAGCTATGACTTTCACCTTGGAGGAGAAACCAGCTGAAGGTGGAGCAAGTGTAAGCGAAGGTAATCCTAATCCCAGAAATGCAAGTGAAGGCAACCTTCGAAGTGTAAGCGAAGGCAATCTCCATCCTAGAGGCTCGAAGAGGAAAGAGAGACCTGAAAAAAGAGAATCTTCCAAGAAGAAGCAAGAGGCCAACCGAGATCGTTCATCCGGCACATCTTCTCGACAAGAGAAGAGGACATTTGAGATAGAGGAGTCTATGGAATCAATGGTACAGAACGATAAAGAAGGACAGGCACCTCGAAGGTCACCAGGTGGATCTCTCCAAGATAATGAGTTGCATGAAGATAAAGAAGATAACGAAGTAACATCTCCTCCCAGAGAAGAAGAATTGCCTAAGGAGATACAGGTTAAAGAAACAAGATCTGCCATCCCAGATTGGTTAAAGGAAAGACTAACAAGGGTGATTGTGATCGAAGACGAAGACAATGTGATTGATTTAGAGAGCCTTGTTGGGAATTCTCAAGATGTGACAGAGAAGAGGAAGGCCACTAAGATGTCCAAGATGATCAGAGATGAGACTGGATCCAGGAAATTGCAGATAGCTACACCGGCAGTGGACAAGTATGAAGGTGAGATCCTCGCAGAGGAATATGATGTAGAAACATTTGAGCTTGGTCCACTTACAGCCGAGCAGACACTAGATGAGGCCACCGATTCATTTGAGGCATTGAAAGACAAGCTTAGGGAAGAAATGGAGAAAAATAGAAAGCTTGAGAGAGAGAGAGGTGCGTGGAGAACATATTTCAGCCATCTCAATCAGCCTTTAGGACGTCAGGATCCCGCAAGATCACCCGTACAGGCACTTCCCCTTCAATCAATTGGTGAGGCAGAGAGAGTCAGGAGTTTGGTCCAGCTGATGAGCTCATGGATTGACAAATCTCATACAGTTGCCATGGAATTTGCAACGAGGATGATGCAGACCATTCATAGGGCTATCCAGGTTCTTGAGATCATCCACAATTTGATGATAACGGTAGCCGCGTTTGCTCATACTAAAGATGTTATCATTCCTGTCTTGCAAGTAATCAGACAAACATCAAGGAAGGTCCTAGTGCAGGAAAAGATAATGGATGGAGGACCTCATAGTTTACTTCAATGGTCAACCTTACTCCAAATGAAGGAAGTTCTCTTCGAGGACATCAGTACTAGATGCAATCATGTTGACGAGGTTATCCACCCGATCCAGGACAGAGTGTTTGAGGTACTACGTACCATTCTTGGCAGGAGGATCGAAGTTGAGACAGATGTGGATTTGCAGGAATTGGAGGAAAGAGTTAAGGTCATCTTTTGCAAGGATGCTAATGTTATCACTGATGAGCAACGAGACCAGATGTTTGCTACCATGCTCCTGATTGAGAAGACCAAAGAACTTGAACCTGGATGGGACGCTGCTCTTCTCAAGGCATTTGATCAGGTCATCCACTAAGAAGAAAGAATGAGGAATCTTCCCGAGATTCCAATTGCTGAGATCGAAGGAATCGTATCTAGATTCATTGCATATGCTAAAAAGGAACATTGGAAAGGGAATAAGATTCTAGATGAGAGGTTGTTATAGATGACATGGCACCTTAATTGTCATTGGTCTATGTCTCCTAGATTTTTGTGCCAAATTTAATATTTGGCTATGCATTTAATATTGTTCAGTAACAAGGGGGCTATTTGTAATAAACCCTAATTAGGGTTTAGGTGTCATAATCTTGGCCATTGATCTTCTTTCGATCTGGACCGTTCATTGTAATTGAGGATGCTATTTATACCATCACTTCTTTCATTTTGTCATAATGATGTATTAGAGAATTAGAGAGAGATTAGAGATTAGCAATTTGACTTGTAGCAAGATTGAGCTTTGAGGAAGGAATTTCAAACAATTGTTGTACATGATGGCTTTGAGATCAATAAAATATTGAAGTTATGGTGTTTTATTGCAATTCTTGTGGTTATTTTCATGGTTGTTCATTTTCTTGAATCATTCTCAATCAAAGTAGTTTTAGTTTGAAGGACAAAGTGTTGGACTTGATCTTTGGTAGGATTCACTTTCCAAACCACTAGCTTCTTGCTGATTGTAGGAACGCCTTGTGTGGTCAACTAGAGAAATTTGAATCACTTAAACCTTCAATCATTGTTGTATCTTGGATATGTGCCTTTGTGGTAGTGTCTTTGATCTTTGATGAATTGAAAAAATCATTTGTTACCTTAGAAGATCGCATCAATTTCAATTGAGTTGTTATTTTATGGCAATATTGAAGTTGGTAGAATCTTGCCAAGTCTCGTCCACATTGAGTCGTTCTTAGGGTTAGGCTAGACTAGATCTCTTGTGAACCCTACTCTTTTGATTTTTTTTAAAGAACTTGTTAGTTTAGGAAATTCTACTTCGGAAACGTAAGGCCCCTGGATGACACAGCAATCACAACGACCACTGGTGCTTATCCACACGTAGAGACCCTACTAAAAAGAACATTGGAGTCACCCTAACTGATCCTTCTTGCGATATCTTCAGCAGTTAGAGACTTTATTCAAGAGAGGATAAGATGCCTTTGGGTATTTTATTCTGTGTATGATTGTGTACAAAATACACGTCAACAGGTTCCTGCATAGAAAGATCCAGAGCTTGCAATTTTCTCTCCAATCTCTTGTAGTGAATCAAATACTTCAGCAAAAAGCAATTCAGCCTTATCTTCAACCTGCTTAGTAGCATAGTTATAGTCAATTTTGGTAGCCAAACATTGAACCACATGCATGCAAAGCTTTACATCAAGCAGAAATATGTATTCAAAATCACTTACATCTGATACTTCATTACTCAGCCACTCTTGTTGGTTTGGGTCATTAAACTCCAACTTTGGAGGTGGCAAATGCACAGAATGGACATGTATAGGAGCGTAACGAAAACATGCAACCATTCTTCCAAACCTGTTTATATGTTTTTATGAGACAAATCTAATTTAAACACAAAATCCACAAGGATGATCTCTTAAAAAATAAAAAATGAAACATGTTCACGGAATTGCAATCAAGCAATTAAAGCATTGAGTTCTCATTGTGGAGACCAAATTTCAAATCCCCAAAAAGACATCTAAGGTGGAATCTAAGTGGTGACTCTTGGTCTTCCACTGTTTTGCTTCTAGTAGTAACTTCCAAGTTGTTGCTTTTAAGAAATTAAGAATTTGCATCAGATGGCTCAGTTGCTCGTTTGAGCTTTATTTGTAGACTATAAGACAATACTACTATAAGCCAAACAACGGAAGACCAAGAGTCATCACTTTAAATTCCACCTTAGATGTCACTCTGGGGATTAGAACATGGGGACAAGGATGCTTTTTTAAGCTATATTTGTATACTGTCATTTAGAGGAAGAAATATTAGTTATTACATATGGCAGGAAACTGTTGCTCCATAGAGAAAAGGTAACAGCAGTAATACCCATAGAAACGTAGGCAGTCCCTATGTAAAGAACGGCCACAGTTGGCAGCCCCACTCGCTGCAGCATGATTGGAGAAACTAAGCTCCAGAAATTTTCCAAAGGATAATGCACATGCAGCATCCGACATGACCACTCTTCATGTTGGAAGTGGTTTTCTAGTTTTGCATGCACATTTTACACAAAGGTGCCACATCCATATTTTCCCTTCTCTTTCACCTGGTAAGATAGTCACATCAAGACGTTTGACAGCTATTGTAAGGCTTCCTTGCTGATGAGTATAGCAATGCACATGGGCCTCGGTTGGGGCATCACAGGAATTACATCTGTAATTCTGTTGTTTGCAAGCTAAAGTGTTAATGCATAAACACTTTTATGAGTCAAAAACAACATTACCTCAAGTTGATAGAAACAATCCAGATAAAAAAGCTATATATAAACAAAATGAAAAAATGATAAAATGAGCAATCCCCCACCTGATTAAATAAATCATCCCTTAAGAATCTTCCCAAAGGCTTGTCAAAACTTCCATAGTATTTGATACGAAACAGATGAGCACGTTCACATATTGTTCCTTTCCACACACGAGTTGATAAGGAAACCAATATACTTTATTGATCAGGAGGTGGAGAATCTTCTTTAGAAGGCCGTTGTCCCTCAGAATGCATGTTATTGTGGTTATCATGCCCTGTTATTTTATGATCCATAAATAATGTGGCCTTCGGTTGATTTTCCATATTCTCCTGGTTCTCCAATTGCAGTTCATGAGAATTTTCCTCCACAGGAAACTGATGCCCAACAGATCCAGGAGTATATGTAACTAAGCTGCTATCTATTATAGAACTATTTGACCTTTGATCTGCAGAATTAAAATAAGTAGTGACTCCTTCATGTGACTTTGAACTTGAAAAGCGAACTGCTTCTTCAAAAGTTTTCTTTATTGAAGAAGACAACTCAGATATTAAATTCCCAGAGGGAGGTAAACTCGAAAAGTTTTCAGGAATTGCATGCATATCTTTTTGTTGCACCACACTGTTTTCAGTCAAAGCTCCTTTTGGAGGAAATTGCATATCTGCTTTGTTTATCTGTACCGAAGTAGGAATCATAAATTCAGGTATTGTAGAAATGGACCTATCAAAATTTGATATCTTGTCTGGTAGAGCAACAGTTATTGGAGACTTGAGGGAAAGTTCAGGAAGAGTGGCACCTTCATCTGCAAGGAAAGAGGTCTCTACAGCTAAATGATAGGCTGCAAATACAGCAAATTGAACAACACGTTTCACCTTCTTCAACTCATCACTGTTTGAACCCTTAAGCAATACCTGGCAAGAAATAAAGAATATAAAACTTATCTTTAGCTAAATAATAAAGCAAAAACATATTCATGCATAGTACAAATACATTTATTTCATCAATATTAAACAACTATATCAAAATAAAAATTAACTTTAATCTCCCATTTACATCATCCAAAATATACAGGTAACATTGTGCTTCCTTAATCAGTTTAGCGGCCAATACAGTGTTACACTAGTTTCTCAAGAGTCAAATTCCCAAACTATTCTGTTACAATAAACATACCTCAATCAAAACCCATAAGGAAATGTTCCAATCAAAGCAGTACAGGTGTGCATTCTTGTCAAACACTGTCATACTAAAGCTTCATGTAATGGATCAATTTAGCCTGGACTCAATTAATGTACTATTCTTCTAATGTCGTTCACTCCAGGAAACAACTCAAAATGATTGGATTTTGTAAGAATCCTGATCCACCCCCGACTCTGAGGCATCTGATAGCAAAGATGATCAGGAAATTAGCATATGAAGCACCCAGTAGCATAAGAAATGATAAGCCAATTCATTTGTAGATGTTCTAGAAGACATAAAGTTTGCCTCAAAAAATCAGATGGATACATTGCAAGCGTATAAAAATCAAAATGACATTTTACCTATGTTGTAGGAAACAAGAAGGATGCATAACAAGAAATGCAGTAATAAAGACCAAAACCTGGGCAGTATGAGCAGAGACTACAGACAGATAAAACAAATCTTGCAACAACTGCTGTTGATCATGAAGGATACATCCTTTTCTGTGCTAGAACCAAAACAGAGCATCCTTATGAGTCACAACAATGGAAGTCAAGCTCAAGAAGTTGTAGCACAAATACATTGAATGGGGATAAATTATAGAAAAGATGCAAAATTAAAAACAGAGAGTTATTACTTGGTTTTGGAAAAAATTCGCTCAGTAAATTTATTTCCTTTCCCTTCTCATAACTCTATATTTCAAGATTAGAAAATTTTCTTTGCAAATTTCAGTTCCTTATTTTTAACAATTAGTCAAGAATTCTCCAGTTTCAAAACATTGATAATGACAGAGAAGGTATTCTATAGAGGGGCTGTATAGCAGAGCTACTAGAAGTGACAGTCACTGCTTCTGATTTTTATAAAGCAAAGGCAATTTAGATGCTTACAATGAGTTTGATGATTACTTCATATAGTTCTTGACTGATAATAGTTTGACAATTAATGTGATATGAACATAAGATATAAAAAATATTATCAATTTTGTGCTTTTTGTTTAATTTTTATTTTAGTCCTCATTCTGCACATCAAATTGATATTCTGTTTATTAATATTTATATTTTCATATTTGTTCTATTTTATGTATGGATGTTTTCATGCCATATGATACTATGGTTTCCCAAGCCTGTACCAATACCCAGACCTGGGCCTATTTGATGGTAACATGGCAATTTGCCAATACGGGATTAGAACTTTTCTACCTCTAAAAAGATCCAGATGTGGGTGGCTATGTTCACCAGCACAGACACAACAAAAGTTCCATCTCAAATTGCCTAGCAAATTTAATTTGTGAAAATGGCTAGCTTGTACCACCATAAGTAAAGAGGGCATTTGTCACGATATAAATAGCATTAGCCACCACCTTCAATGGTACTTGGTGATTTGTTTATTTAATGACCTTACTGCAGGTTGCCGGCAAGTCCTCTTCGCTTCAATCTATGTTACTCTTGTTTTATTGTTCTTGATTCTGTAATGCTATTGACTATGTAAATAAGCAAAAGAATATAATGAAACTTCTATTTGCGTACATAACTAGCACAGTTCCTGCTTTGAAGAATTTTGTAGTCGGGATGGTTTACAGGCTTCTAGCTTAATTCCAAGAGTGAAGTTGAAAACTAGAACTCTTATGCCTGGGCAAATCAATTGTGATCATCATAGGTCATCTCTTTGTACTTCTCCAATAATGAATATCTGTATTACTTTCTTTTACCATAGAATAAAAGAAATCTCCAATCTCACATAAAATTGAAATTTCTTTCATGGGGATCTTCTATATAATTGCATACACCCATACAATGGGAGTGATTTTATGCATTGCATTATTTATCATTTTGGACATATTCAATCTTTTGGTCTTCTATCTCTGCCTCATTGTATAGCATCTTTAAGCATAAAATGTTTTAATTGACTATAATTCCTTTCATAAGACACTATTTTCTGTATCCAATTCAACAAACACATGGGAATAACAAATGGCTTTTGTACTTGCAACCTCATATCAAATTCTGAGAATTAGATTAAGCTATAACCAAGGTCACAGTTGAATTTTTTTAAAAATCTGATTTCAAGATTAAAACAACTTAGTTCGAACTTCAAACAAATGATGCAAGACATCAAATCTAACTTAAGAATAAGCACACAACCCACACCAACAAGATACAGTTAAATCTAGAAAGTAAACAAATCAAGAACATCCGTTAACACCATATTTAAGCTGTGGGGCAATTTTGGATCTTCGGATGACAAATGCTCAACATTAAACACAACATGGAATAATTAATTCTGAAGTCTGTGACGGTAGACAAAATAGCATAGTAATTACTAATCTGGAACAGTCTTGCAAAATTTCCACCAATTTTTAGAAGTTCACAATTAACACGCTATGGGTGAATGACATAAATCCAACACTAACTTTTGACAGCACTAATATTTCATTTCATTTCAACATTTCAAAACTATAGAGCTCACCAAAGCAACAAAATTATGCCCCAAGAGATGTGAATACAACATATTAAAAAAGAGACCTTATTCAAAGGATAACAGATGTTTGATGTTTTGACTCAGGGTTTTTAATCATACTATTTTAGCCTAACTTCCATTTAGCTTTTTGCATTTTTTTAAAATATCTTCCATCTCATCATTTTATTTTATAAATAAAATCAACTGCTTCCATTCTCAAAATCAGGTCATCATTCATATTTAAATTATTCAGATTATTTACTATTTCAAGGATCTGCCTTCACATTTTCAACATAAACATGTATTTTATTAAGCTCTCCCATGCAATTGCAGATCCTAGGGTTAATTAAGCTCTATCGAGCAAACTTTTTGTGGTGCTCTATATGTAAGCGAGGCTTACTTATACATAGTCATAAGCTGAATTTGCTGCCCAACCCCTTCACTTCAAGTGTATCTTTAGACTCAATTGGGTTATAGTCTTAGATCCATGGGTGATTCTACATCAAAAAGGTGGGAGGCATCCTTTCTTGGCTCTCTACTTCTCAAAGTAGATTGCTTCTTTCCCTTCATACACTAGCAATGTTGGTTCTCCAAGAGCCATTTTCTCTTCGAATCTATCAACATTTCTTTGGAAAACTACCTTCTTTCAAGTACTCCTTATGTGAACCTCACCACCTCCTTCCAAGGAAAGACATGCTCAATCAAAACATTCAAGATGATATCACCATCAATACATCCAAGTTACTTGAACCTCCCACATGAACTCTCCCAGCCCCAAACTAGCTTTCTACATTGAACACTTCTTCCAAGTCATTGATGGGACAATTGTTCTGCCCAACTATCTTTAGCATCATAGGTCTCATTGCTTGAGGATTCCCCTTCACTAGTTGTAGATGTGCTCCCATCAACTTTAAGCTAAGATATACCACCATATTTTAATGTCCATGGATGACAAGTAGGTCAATGGGATTCAAGAGTAGAGCAGTTTATAGTAGAAAATTTGGGGAGAAAAAACTAGAAAGCTCCCATTAAGGGGAAGGACAAAAGAAAAGAAATACAAACCAAGGGACCATTCACATTTAGAGGTCAAAAGACTAGTATATATAGCCAAGAAGGGGGAACAAAAAACCCTAAAGAGCAAATGCTGAGGAAAACTATAGATCATCAAGCATCACTACCTAGACTAGAAATGGGAGGTCACCAATGCTATCATCAATCACCGTGGAGGGACCAATACAAGATCTAATAATTCTCATTGTGGATTGTCAAGAGTTGGGAGGCTCAAGCAAGCGACATAGGAAAACCCACAGGTAAGCCCTCAGTGTGATAAAAAAAACTCTTACTTGAAGAGTAAAAAATATTGTATCTCGCCAACTTCATTATCTCTCCTCTAATATTCCCAAAATTTTGAATTGCTTCCTTACAAGGATTCTAGTAAATAATCAGACCACCAATTCCAAATCCACCCTTAGTAACATTATATGATTCCATATCCAATGAAGATAACATATCCTACCAAAATAAGACAATTCTATATTTGTGGCAATTTTTAAAATTAAAGTCACGCTCCCTGAGGCTTTATTAATCTAAAATTCTTAAACAACCAATCCTAACAAAATTTTGACTTACCATGGTGGAAAACAATTAGTTTCTTTAGGCCCCTCGAATATATTCATTTTAGCCTTTGCTTCTCAATGGAAATAAAAAATAGAATAAGGTTCACTATTATCTAACAAATTGAGGGTACATGTTACATGGGCGCATATGACATAAATTCAACAACCAATCCCCAACCACGAGAACACAACTTCACATAAACATTGTTGTTGCAAAGACACCCAAGTTGCTCAACTTGGTACCATGAATTACCTTAATATTTGTTGTTTGAAAATCTTGAACATAACTAGGAGGTTTGTTCTTTTTATGTGCAATCTTTTATGATTTGCCTAGTGTATAAACACTTCATTGTAAAGCATGAGCTTTGACTTCATATTTTTGCAAGGCTTTGCCTTAACTATTCAAACAATGCCTTGTAGGCAGGAATTGGTGAACTCCACTTTATTCAACTATTAATAAGCAAACTCTCAAAGTAACAACCATTGATTGTGTTTAATCCTAAGGCTAGTGAATCTCAATAATGATAAAAGAAAGGTGCAATGCAATGTATGTTTAATGGAGGATTGAGAAAATAAGACAATTCTATATTTGTAGCAATTTTTAAAATTAAGGTCAAGCTCTCTAAGGCTTTATTAATCTAAAATTCTTAAACAACCAAACCTAACAAAATATTGAATTACCATGATGGGAAACAATTAGTTTCTTTATGCCCTGTTGGTGTTTGTTTTATCATTCACCAAACTTGGAATAAAATGTCCAAAGACACTCTATCCTCTCTTGAAAAATCACCGCTTATGCTAAGATTGCAAGAAGATCATATAGCGATTCCAAGGTTTCTTTTGTCAAGTCTTGACGTGTGGATAAGCTCAATGGGCATTGTGATATGTTGGTAATACACAAAGGGACTTACGCTTGGATTGTTCATAATCTTAGGACTTAGGACAAATTTAACAATTGATGCTCTTCTCTTTTTGGGGAGATTTTCAGATTTAGACTTTCAAAAAACGGGGAAAAAGGATAAGGGTTTAGAAGGTCTATTCTACTCCTCAGAATTCAAGAGACAGTATTGACTAGGTGAACTCAATAACCACACTTTGCTTCGCCTCGCTTAGGACAACTACACAAAGTGGATGCAATCCTCAAGGGATATGCTTATGATTGGAAGTTAAGCATACACAAAGGAAAGCTCAAACTAACTTTACACAATGAACAAAAATCATATGTTTATCAGAAGTATGAGCGGAGATACAACACAAATCAATACTTATCAAATCTTGCATTCAATCTAACATACATTAAATAAAATCTAATCTATTGTGTTGAAGAAATTGAAAACCTTGCTAATCATTCAAATAATAGAGATTACAAAGCCTAAAAAGCACAGAAGCAATATATTATCCAAAAATGACCTCTCACAACAATATTTCAAAAATCTCACTCTCCAAATGAGAGGATGTCATAACCCCTCTTTGGACATGGGATTAAATAAAGACGATAATTAAAACATTTATTAGTTAACATTTAATAATATTGGAAAATCGTCTCATTTATGAGACTTCACGATTTTTCCTCATATATGATTATTAATGTTTATTATTTGTTATGATTATTATTTAATATAACGTTCATATTTCAATTATTAATATTATATTAACTATTAAAGAAGTTTTACCATAAAATACTATTAAAACATAAAATAGATATATTGAATATATTACACTTACCATATAACGTGTTATTTAATAAATATAAAATATAAACATGAATTGTCAAAATACATTATAAGTATTATTTGAAATAATATCGAATTAATACAATGCCATTAATAGAACCGATATACAATATAAATTATTTATGCTCTCCTTAAACCACACTTAAGGTGAGCGAATATAAAACCTGAATTAAATAATTATTATTAATTTAATATTTATTAATGAAAGATTAATTGAAATTATTAAATAGTTGTTTATCTATTAGATATCATTATTTAATTAATATTCATTAATAATAATATTCTGAAAATACTCAAATAGAGCAAAACAATATTATCATTATAAACATTACATAGCATCATTTTGGACAGCCATAAGGTGATTGATGGCTTCTATATTGTTGGCATAGGAGTTACTAACATGGTGTTGGGGGTAAAATGTCTTGGATAATTAGAACTATCAAACCATGGAGCTGAAGTTCCTCTTAGAGGGGAAGGAGGTAGTGCTTTGTGAAATAACAAATGGATCTCCTAGAATTGTTTATACAAAACGAATAGAGAGAACTTTCCATTGACAGTGTCATGTCCCTATGATAATTGTACTAAATATGTATTTATGTTATTCAACTTTCTGTTATTTATGTAATAGTCATTCAATTTCATATGATGTTAAGTTGATCACCTACGATTGAATATTAATTTAATATTAATTAGTATTACACTAATTAATGTCCTATTATTTATTATACTAAAATTATTTATTACATTAATCAATACCTTACTATTTAGCAAACTAAGATGGATGTATTACCGAATATAAAATTGTTGACTATGAAATTAATATATAAACTTAGCCACCGCATGGAAAGCACCTTTTCAGTCAAGCACGACCCAGGCTGGGTAGTTGGACAATCGACATGTCTCAAATAAGAGCCACATCCCTTCTACCATAGGCGTGACCATTAAGACCAGCCCTGATTACTATATCATGGGCAGGAGTCTCATACGGAGGTGAAGGAAAAATAAGTTTTAATATTTTTCGGGAAAGGAACCATTTGCATCGTTCTGTTTACCAGTCTGTAAGGTGATATCCCAGCATTTAGATTCAGGGTTATAATATACGACGATAATTTGCATCAATGCCAAATTCACACGTTCTGGTGTTAACCCGTAAATATCCACCACTCAACTTGTACATCATTGCCTGTATCCCAGACATATTAAAAGATAGTCTATCATAACACATGGGAAGAAGGAGAGACTCGGTGAAGGAAAAATACCACAGTCACGAACTTCTGGAAACCCAAGGCGGAAGTCTCAGGTACGTATGCACACTCAGGAAGTTAGTGAATCCGTTCAGAGGTTTAATTACTCAGTCGGTCACTGCATCCTATTAATACAATAATACTATGATTACAATTTACCAAATCCATATATTATGATAATAATATGAACTACATAAAGATGTGAATCGTTTTATCTAATCCATACCATACGATAACGAAACAAGAAGGAACATTATCGGCACATACGTAGAAACCATATGAGGGTTTTCCGGACAGGTAAGAGCCCATCCGCTTAAAGATTCAATTCAATTATTGTGTGAAATCAGTATTTATAATTCTACAAAATCAGTACGTTTTCAAATGTTCATAGTTTAATTCTCTGATAATAAGACAGATAAGGGTCTGTAAGAAACAGACCATATTACTTAAATCCTTAACACGCATGGATAGTTAACAGCGAAATGAAATTCAATATCTAAAAGAATTGTATTAACTTAATGATCTGTGAATGATATGATATTAATAAAAGGGAAACCATAATTAAGAAGGGAAGAATATACTGGTTAATTATTCACAAAATTAATATACATCACGGAATTAAATAGATGAAAATGTTTTATAACAATTGATTATAAAATGAGCCTCTAAACTGTATGTAGGAAACTACTGAAAATGAACACCTGTCTGGGAGGACAGCAGACGTGTAGGAGGGATAGTGACCACCCAAGTAGACCACCTACTGGTTCATGTAAGATCAGTAGGCCAGTTGGGCATGTGACTGCTACTGGATTTGGGCCTGGCGGAATTAAGCCCCTTCTACCATCTGCTGCCACCTTGACATAATTTAACAAGTTAAGTTGTGGGACAAGGGATGATCAAGGGGATAAGACCTACGCCACAATAAGTAAGCCAAAAGGGCATGATGACTTCTTTTGGATCCAGAGTGGGACGGATGGGCTAACCAGATCATACCCTATGTCTTCCCAATTTAAGTAATCAAGGAATAATATTCACAAACTGTTTAAGAAGTAATTAATTCAAGACTCCACTGCATATGTATAACTTATAAGAAAATACTTTCTGTATGAATTAGTAGGTTTTCCTTGGAGGAGAGTTACTTTTTGTTCCATTTCTGATTTATCTTTTTAATCTGAAATTCAGGCAAACATCTTTGTGCTTATACAATGAGTAAGGGACATTATAGAGGAGGAAACCTTATATAGTCGCACAAAAAATTTCAATGGTCGAGATCAAACAGTGATCAAGGGCCCAGATTGAAATATCAAAACCCTAATTAGGGTTTACTAAAATCCTATTAGTTTGAACAAGAGAAAACAAGACAAGTGGCACAGCTACTAATTTCAGTGAAGCGGATGTCTAGTTTCCTTTCTGGAAGCTGCAAATTCAATGTATCTAGACACGAGCAGTCGAACTTCCTCCATGGTGAAATGTGGCAAGCTGCCAATTTGGTAATCAACCATGTCCACGTTATCGGTACATGTGGTGAGAGTGTTCTCCCAGTCAGCTGCCTATGCTAGGAAGTTCTCATCAATGAGCAAGAATCTCGAAATCCTAGTGAGATCATCCTTGAGAATTGGCCCTGAAACTTTGAAGAAGTTCCCTTGTATCTTGGCCCTCAGATTCTCTGCACGTAAATGTTTCTCTCGCAATTCATCTTGCTGCAATATCTCAGCTGCTACGAAGAAGACCTTATCCTGAATACCTCTGATAGTCTTTTCTATCTCCAAACACTTAGCCTCTGATTTTCTCAAAGATTCAACTCTAGTTGTCAAAGCGAAGTACCAAGTTCCGAAGTCATATATGTCACCAAGTTGAATAACCTTTCCATCTACTAGATCCTACTAGGAAAGCCCTTTGATGGTTTTCAAGCATGGGACTATTTTGTTCTATATATCTTCAATATCCTCCCAAGCTTCAGCTATGTCCTGGATTCTGCTCAATAAGGAAGAGGTGGAGTCATATGTCGATACTAGGTTCTCAACAAGTATGTCAACACACTCTGAGGCATCAGAAGTTCATCCTTTGACTTCTCCAAAAGTTGTCCTCATAGTCTTTCATTGATACCTATGGAAGGGGCATGGGTGGGGTAACTGGTACCTCCTCATGATTAATAGGGTTTGTCAAGTGTTGAACATACTTCTTCCACTGCTCATTTTCAGCCTCTAACTTCTTTCTCTTCTCAACTTCTTTGTTTAACCTCCCCTTCATGGTATTGCAGGAATCATCAAATTCCTAAACCTCTTGGATCTTAGTGGTTTTACCCAAATTTATGGTAGTAGCCTCATATTCCTCATGAGTGACATCGTCCTAAGTTTTACCTGCTTTCAGTATTGCTACCTGAACTGACCTGAATCCTGCATTGTTTCTTTGAATCAAAGAAAACTTCTTGGCTGGCTTGGGTGGTCTCATTTCACTTGGTTTATTCAATTCAAACAAGAGTCCTATTGTGTTATCTTCCTAGTGAACTTTCTCAGGAACCTTAGCTTTGATCCTCTCCTTCAACCAATCATGGATAGTTGATTGTTCCATACCATTTTCATCAAAATTATCTTCAATTCCATTAGGCACAGAATTTATGTCATCTAGGAATTATGTCTCAAGTTCAGGGTTCTCAACTTCTACAACCTTAGTGAAAATGGGCTCTTGAATTGGTTCCCGAATTGGTTTCTCAATTATGGGAGAAGGAACCCTCATCTCGTTGCCTCCCATTTCACTATCTAACTCTTGCTCATCAATCAAAATTCTAACTGGAGTAGTGGATGAAGCGCTTATAGTTGAATGACCTTCATTTGACTTCTACCGTCTACTCATATCTACCTCTCCAGTAATCTTCTTTCCCTTTTCCCTTATTGAGTTCTTAGTGGGCTCCTTCCTCTTCCTCGATCCAACACTTTTTGGATTCCTTGGACCGCTAGATGTCACACAGGTGATTAGAAGACATGGACTCATCAGTCCCCATGAGATCATAAGTGAGGGTGATATTCTTTTCTTTGAGCTCTTTTGTTCTCTGAGCTGCCCACCATTTGGAGTATTTGATCACAGGCCTCATTAGATCTCCTAGGTTAGATCTTTCAGAATCTATCCAATCAACTAGAGCAAGAGGCTCGTTTTTCAAATTAGCAAAATGTGGTTGTTCATATTCATTTTCTTCCTCAAGTTGGTCTGCCACTCGGAAGACTTCAGATGCCCTGATCAAGTTCAATGGGATTCTAGACCAGAATCTCTTTCTTATCTCGAAGTTATTAGTGGCATTGGCCCAATAGTCCTCAAGGTTTAGCCTGTGCTCAAACTTCTCTCCATTAACCTATCCCATCCGATGAAAAGGATCGAAATGACTCCTTGCTTGATATTGGAAGAATGGGTACCATCGAATCTCTTTGTCGGCATGTGTTGCAGCTTGGGCTAATGGACAAGTCTCCAACCCTTTTTCCGATACTAAGAGGAAAAAACACTCCTGTCTTTTGTTTCCCTCTTTGCATAATCATAAAGTTTTCCAGCTGTCTTACTACCTCAAGTAGCACCATTCTGTTTGTAGGAAACATGGGCAATTTGTACAGGGGTCTAGAAAATCTTTGGATCCTCAAGTAGGTGCACCTGGGATATTGGATAAACCAATGCCCAAACCTGCTGATCAAATCTTTTAACTCTTAAGATAGTCGCTGATGAAGACCTCCTTGAAGAGTTCTTGTGATATGCATAAGGAATGCATCATTGACCCTTTTTAAATGAAACTTCTCCTCCAGGTGTAGTTGTGGATAACAATCATAGACAGAGAATTAGTTCTCTTTATTTCCAACAGCTCCTCTACACACTAGGCCTTTATATTTGTATGTTTTGGCTAAGGAGTAGAACAAATAGGAACTCATATTAAATGTTCCATTCTTTTCTAGTTTTCTCAACTAATCATCTAAATCATAGATGGAGCACTCGACAAGTTTTTGAGCTCTGCGAGTTTTTACGACTTTAACTCGCAGCAAAAACTCGGCTAGACTAAAAAAAGAGGCCCAAACATGTCAAAAAATTATTAATTTTTGTTTTTTCAGGTCAATTTCATTCTCTTCATCAGAATATACACATGAAATATAACATTTAAGTATAAGTGGCATTTCAATATGTCTTTTTCCTTTCTTATACTTTATAAAACCCGACGCCTTGACCCCAACTTGGGGGCGCTGCCCCCAAACCCCTGTCGAAAAATATAGGGGAAAACTACGCTAATGAAAGTAGGAAAAATTTAACCTCCGAGTCTAATTAGGCTCCATATAACAACATAATTAGCATTGAAGAAATCCTAGTATTATACATTTTAAGGTTGAAAGTTTGAAACTATGAGTATGAATGATGAAATTTCAAATATTGCGCATTTGTAGATCTCCACCAAGATCTAGACCTATCTCTCTACCCCTCTTTTTCTCACTCTCAGACCCTGGCGAGGGGTGCTACTTTCAACCTAATTTTAATTTGCAAATGCTTGGTGGCAAAGATGGGGTGGAAATACCCCAAATCTCAAAAAATTTGCCCTCAGAATCTTATGTCAACCTTGTAGTTCATCCAGTTGTGAGCACAATTAGAGCTTGTTTGAAGCCATCGACACGAAGAAGAGGAGCAAGCTAGCTCAAAAACACCTCAACGACCTTGTCTTTGTGCAATATAATCTTTGATTGCCCATAAGGAAGGTAGAGGAAGTAGCAGATGGTCCACTTGGCTTGGATGATATAGATCCTTACAGTGATTGGACATCACAGGAGCAGCCTCCATTGTTTTCTGAGGATGACAACACTGATTTGGAGAGGCAAGCTATGGAGGAGGAGTGGGGTGGATTTGGTTTCACGCTAGATGACATTGAGGAGGAAGAGAATGAGGATGAGGAGTCATTGTCAGTGCCACAAGCAAGTGGAGACATAGCTTCATCCAGGATGGAGGATGAGCCAGCTATACCGAGCGAGGAGGCACAGTCACGCCTACTGCAGACTTCTAGGACTAGACCCTCTAGTTTTACCTCTCCCCTAGTTTTAGCTAGAGCTGGGAAGAGGAAGTTGTAATTGTAATTTGTAATGATGTATTTACTTTTGGTTTTACAAAAACTATTTTTTTAAAACTAGCTTTAGCTAGAGCTGGGAAGAGGAAGTTGTATTTGTAATTGTAATTTGTAATGATGTATTTACTTTTGGTTTTACAAAAACTATTTACTATTTTGCTTCCATCCATCAGCATTTCTCATGAGGATGCAATTTTGTAGACACTTTGCATTTAACTATATCTAGAATCAGCTTGTTTCTTTTGTGTTATCATTTATTGACTCATTGGATGCATCTTCTCATTAAATTTTGCAAAAAAAATGCATTTTTTATTAAAATTAAGCGTGTTTTTACGTTGCCGAGTTTTTCCGGAGTTTTTGCCGAGTTTTTTTCTCAAGGGCTTGGCGAGTCGAGCTGAGTCGCGAGTAGTCCAACTATGATCTAAATTGTCACTTATGATCTTTGCCCAATTTATCATCTTAACACCAGCAGTCACTTAATGGATAAAGTAGTACATCCATGGTTTGAAAGGAGCACCTTGTTGGCTGCCCATAACCTTGTTAATAGGACAATGAGGTCTCCATAGTCCTCTTTCAAATAAGGCCTGAGAAGGGTCTTAGGCATCTTTGAAACACTTTTTCTAGGCTTCTCCAACCATGAATGGTTGATGTTAGCCTCATACTCCTCCATATTATCCTTGTATAATTGGGTTGCTTCATCCCTGGTCATATAGACCGTGTTGTGGTATTCAAGGATGCGGAAGGCCTCTCTGATTGCTACTTCACCGATATTTGCAAGCACTCTACCATTAGGAGCAACTATTTCTCTATTCTTCAGGTTATAATGTTTGAAGCATTCTGCAATCAATTTAGTACACTAAACTGCTGGAAGGAAACCAGCAACCTGCACTATCCCATTTCACATCATTTTCCATGCAATTGGAGTGGGTAACTGTGTATCTGTGCCAAGCATCCTCTTCTTGAACTCCCGATGATTGATGTGTCCAAGGTTGGTATCTCCAACCTACTTCCATTTGGAGTTCATTTTCGATTCCGAAGGGGAATCCTTATCAACCTGGAACTTCATCTGGACTTTGCGTGATGGTCCAACTTCCGAGGTCATCCAAATCTGCAAAGATTGAACAAAATTAAGTTAGAATCTACGTTTTAAGTGTGAATTTGGAGTTTTAGCAGCTAAATGTGTTCTGGTTTTTACTCTCTTTTTTTCAACACTTGGCATTTAAAACGGGTTTTAATGCTTAGATATCCTTGAAAACCTCTAAACAACCCTTGAATATGACCAAACTTGGGGACTTGCATGTCTGATTTTTATCAAAAATCAAAACTGAGAATAAAAACTAAGTCCAAGAAATTCGATTAAGTGCGCATCAATACTGGTTTATAGGACTGATTCAGAAAAAATAGAAGGAGAATATGTTGTATTAGTTCTTTCTCTTGAAAAAACCTTGAAAAAAACAAGTTAGGAAACCTGATATCCTGCCTATGAAACCAAATTCACCTTCAAAAGAATGAGAAAGAAGAGAGAAATGCTGTTCGTGATGGAAAATTAGAGGTTGTGCTTCAAAATGCTATGAAAATACTCTTCGAAACAGTCAAAATCCTTCTCCAAACTGTGTATAAATCCTTGAAATCTCACTAGAAACCTTCAAACCTGCACAAAACCTCTCTCAAAACCTTCTCCACTTGCTCTCTCAAGTTTGAACTCCTTATGAAAGAATGAAAGAATGAATAGGTATTTGTAATGAAACCTCATAGAGTTCGAACTTCTCAATTAGAAACATAGTAGATCTCCTTTAACTTGTTTCCAATTACTCTTTAGTACTTTGGTTTACAAAAGAAAGTTTCTAAATTGAGTTTCAGTTGAGTTATAATCCTTTTAGTAAGTTCGAACCATGAATTTCAATCTAAATGAAAGTTTATATTCTGATTTTCAGTCTATAAATCGAACTCAATCTTCATTCTTCCAATTTCAAAAACTTTCTAAATTTGCACTTAGTTTGAACTTGGGCAAAATATCTTGCTGACAACCTATGAGAACATTCTTTCATTCCAAATTTAGCAAGTTTCCTATGAGACAGACTTGGTGAATTTCATTCTTTTGCACTTAGGCGGACTTCATTGAAGTTATTTCCATTTGCAAGTGAGGTAAGGCGGACTTGGCTGAAGTTGTGCACCTTATGCTAGTGGACTTCACTTGTTCTCTTCCCTTAGGAGGGTGGACTTCATCATCTCCCTACACCACTTACCATCTCCTTAGGGCAGACTTGGTTAGTTCAATGCACCTTCTCCATGGGCGGTGTTCAAGAGACTCATGCATCTTATACTCAATCAAGGGCGGAGTTCATTGGCTTTATGCACCACATCATGGGCAGACTTCCTTGCTTGCTTGACCAAATCAAGTCCCCTTCAAGGTGGACTTCATGACATACTTGCACCATTTCAAGGCGGAATTGAGGGATCTTGTGACCAAGTCAAGGTGGACTTGGTGAATGTTGTGCACCATGAGAGCAGACTTCATGTGACCCTTGACCTTGTGAACATCCTTGCTGGGCGAACTTGGAGATAGAGGATCTCCATGAAAACCAGATTCAAAATCTTCATAACTTATGCAATTCAACTCGAATCTTCTTCAAATTTGAAAATCACATGTGTTTTCATCCCCGAATCCCTCTGGATCCCTAAAATCTAGGAACTTAGCTTTTTCGAACAAAACTTGAATTTTGGAGGAATTTGTCGATCATTTTCAATGTAACACAGAGCCAATAATGCAAACCCTAGATCCCCTTTCCAAAAATAGAAAAAGCAAGCATCCCTAAAAATAGGAAAACTTTCTAAAAATAGCCATTTCGAGGATCGTGTTTATAGTGCCAAAACGTAACTTCCTAAAAACTAGGAAAAAGTGAAAAAGCAAAACTTTCCAAAAATAGAAAGTTGTCCAAATTCACTCAAATCAATTGCAACCTTCGTCCTTCAAACTTTCTGGGCACCCTGACATTGTCTAGAGTATGTTTTGACCATGGTTTGCACAAACTGAATTATGACTTCTTCAAAACTCAGACCATTCAAAACTAACAAAATTGGTGCCGAGAGGGGTCACAAGGCTCTAACAAAAACCCTAGAAAGCAATAAACAAGGAGGGTCCCCATTCTCAATGGGGTGATGTGTGAAAAGGTCACAACAGGCAAGTGCAATAAGAATATTCATTTTGGCTTTTTCTTCTCAGTGGAAATAAAAATAGGATAAGGCTCACCATTATCTAACAAATTGAGGGTACATGTTACATGGACGCATATGCCATAAACTCAACAACCAATCCCCAACCAAGAGAACATAGCATCACATAAGCATTGTTGTTGCTAAGACACCCAAGTTGCTCAACTTGGTACCATGAATTACCTTAATGATTGTTCTTTGAAAATCTTGAACTTAACTAGGTTTGTTCGTTTTATGTGAGATCTTTATGGTTTGTCTAGTGTATAAACACTTCATTGTAAAGCATGAGCTTTGACTTCATATTTTTGAGAGGCTTTGCCTTAACTATTCAAACAATGCCTTGTAGGCGAGAATTGGTGAACTCCACTTAATTCAACTATTAATAAGCAAGCTCTCAAAGTAGCAACCATTGATAGTGTTTAATCGTAAGGCTAGTGAACCTCAATAATGATAAAAGAAATGAACAATGCATTATATGTTTAATGGAGGATTGAGTGGTCCTATTGTGACCTTTTTCACACATTGCCCCATTGCAAATGGGGACCCCTTGTTTTTGCTTTTTAGGGTTTTGCTTTGGCATTGCAACTACTAATCACCAATCTTTTTTGAGAATTCATCCCAAGCCAAGTTTAGAAATCATGCTCAAAATCATGTATGAATGTTGTCAAAGTGCTTAGAAGGTCTGGAGGACGAGGATCGCAATTGCTTTGTGAAATTTTTGTTTTTTTTTTGAGACTAGGGTTTTGTTCTTTAGGTCATATCAGTCCTGCCCATGTCTTCAAATTCTTAAAATTTTGCTCCTAAGTATAAAAAGAAAGGGTTTGAAATTTTTTCTTTTTTTCGAGATTAGGGTTTTGATCTTCATGCCATAATATTACTACCCATGTTCTCAGATTTTGAAAATTATGTCTCTAAAGGTAAAAAGAAAAATGCAAACCCTAATTAGGGTTTTGTTCCAAAAGATTAGCCATATTATCAATGCCCATGTGCTCAGATTTCGAAAATAAGGTCTCCAAGTGCAAAAAGCAGAGTGGAAACCCTAATTAGGGTTTTGTTCTAGATGAACCAGCATGGTATCAACATGGCATGAACGTTGTTGATCAAGTATAGAGGAGGTTTGGGTATGGCACATTGAAAATTTTGCCTAAGTAGGAGAAGTAAAAATGGCAAATGCTTAGACAGGCTCGTCAAGGCTCAAAGTCAGAGCAATGGAATGGCAGATGATCAGTCAAATTCACCCAAGGATGTCAAGTATGGAAGATGTTTAGGCAGGATCAATGTTCGCCAAAGCATAAGAAAGTTGTCCAAGACTCAGTCGGGCTCACCTTATGATCAAGTAAAATTGTTTGACAGATGGTAAACTCCTACCAATGGTTAATTAACTATTGGTAAGAGTTAGTTAAACTCCAACTTGATATTAGATAAAAATAAAATGAAATAATAAATAAACTGAGGCATGGAAGTGTAAAGTAAGTTGGAAAATAAATTTGGCACATAAAAATAAATTAAAATTATTTTCAAGGATTATTTTTCAACACTAGAATTATTTCAAAAAAATTAAAAAACAAGAATTTTGGAAATTAGAAGAAAGTTCTAGAAGATTCCTTGATAAAGATGAATTTGAGAGATAAAATAAAACTTTCCATTTTGGAAAAATTAAAACAAAAAAAAAACACAAAAAAATTTTAAAAAAACAATAAAACAAAAATAAAACTTCTAAGTTAAGGAATCCTAGACTATATATATTTTCAACCAACTCATTTTCACAATTCATTATTCAAGTCGAGAATTTGGAGAGCAATTGAGAATAAGTTCTCTCAAAATTTGCGAATTTTGAATTTTTGAAGAGAAATTTTCCAGAACAAAATTCTTAGAAGTGTTGAAATCAAGAAATCAGGTGCTTTTTTTAGATTTTAAGACAGAATTCAAGAATTGAAGGTAAATTTCAGTCATTCAAAGATTCAATCCGGCTGAATTTTCATACCTTTCTGTCTTATTTCTTTCAATTTTATCAATTTCTTGACTAAATCCTTCACTTTCAGTCTATTTGTTCGCAGAAATTTAACCTTTTGACAGGCTAAAAGTGAAATTTTCAAAAAAGAGGATTAAAAATCAGAATTGAAATCTGAAAATAATATTAAATTTTCATGTGTTTTTGCAGGTTAAGGCAGCAAAGTACCAATGAAGTTTGCTAGCCATAAAGAAAAGCATAATGGGAATTGATCAGAATATGGCGATCAGACTTCTTCCAAATCCGCCATGATGAAGACAAATTAAAGTTGGCAAGAGGTTTTCAAACTTCACCCAACCTAAGGAAAATATGAAGAAGGTCACAACAAAGAGCAAACACAAATTGACAAAGCCTTTGCCAAGTCCACCATGTCTAAGAACTATCCAAGTCCACCTTGAACATGTCCGACAATCTTCCAAGTCCACCTTAGCATGGAGTCTTCCAAGTTGGCATGACAAGGAGAAGATGAATTCCTTCCAAGCATGATCAAAGCCCACCTAGGCAAGTAAAATTGTCAGACACATGGTAAACTCCTACCATTGGTTAATTAACTCTTGTCAAGAGTTAGTCAAACTCCTACATGAGGTCAAGCAAGCAAATTTAAGTTGAAAATAAACTAAGGCATGGACGAGGTCAAGAAAGTTCGAAGGTGATCGTCAGAAGTTTGTCCAAGGCAACAAAGCATGAGCACTTGGCAAAGTCTTTTGCCAAGTCTGCCTAGACATGTTCAAATTCTCATCCAAATCCGCCTTCCAAGTTGGCAATGAACATGTCAAGACTCATCCAAGTTCATCATAGACAGTGAATTAAAAGATAGCAGATTGGAAGTTTGATGGGCACAAAGACAAAGTAATATGTCTTAGCATATTCCAATTCGCCTACAAAGAAGAACATCACTTGTCTTCTAAGTCTGCCTGAGAAGGAATGACTAATGATCTTCCAAGAACAAATCATTCATGTCCAAGATTCAAGAAAGTCTGCCCTACCAGGATTAAGGAAGAATGTTATCCAAATTCGCTAAGGAATAAAGCAAAACAAACTGTCTAAACTTCCAAGCAATCAGGTTGGATAATAAAAAGAGAAGGCTTGGAGAATGATCTTCCAAGCACATGACATGGAAAGAATAAATAAAGCCTAGTGATCAGGCCTCCAAATCTGATCCATGAAGACAAGGTAATCCAAGTTCGCCTTGGAAGGAAAAGAAAAGCCAAGGTTTGTCAAATAAAATAAGACACAAATTGAAACTTGTCCAAGGATGTGTAAATTCCGCCTTGCCAAGAGGAAATTTGCTAAGCAAGCATAAGGATGGCATGTATTCTTCCAAGATCGCCATAAATCAAGATCAAGGAAAATTGGAAAACAAATTGTCTGATCGTTCCAAATCTGCCAAAGACAAGAAGGCTCATGACTGTCCAAACTTTTCCAAATCCACTAAGCACAAGGAGATGATTGTCCGAACTCTTTCCAAGGCATAAAATTGATTAAGGCAAACTGAAGGGGATGATTGTCCAAGAACATTCCAAGTCCAAGGGCAAACAAATTGACACGAAGCATGCCAAGGCATGGAAGAAAGATTAAAGCATAAACAAAGGTTGGCTGGACTTCATCCAAGTCTGCCATGCCAAGAAGAAAAAAAATTGAGAAGACAAGCACATGAATCAAATTCTTCTCCAAATTCAAGGCACCCGAAAGAGTCTCCAGGCATCAAGAAGGAAAAGTCTTCAGACTTGGCGAAAGAATGGAAAGAAATTCCAGATTTCTTGAAGGATTTCATTTCTGAAGAGTCAAAGACAAGCTCCCACATGCAACATAAATTGGTGACAAAAAGAGTATTCCAGACAAATTTCCATAATCAGGCAATTTTTTTCAGCACAAATTGGGGAATTCAAGTCAACATGTCCAGGTTCATTGAACACACTGCCTCTCAGCAGGAAAAGGGGGTGCAATCCTAAATTATAGCATCTTGTGCCACTTGTCTCTCATCCGACGGATATTACACCTATTTTGGGAAACTTTGATTAGGGTTAAGTTGTTATAATCTCGGTCGTTGATTGGAAATCAATCCAAGCCATTGAATTGTAATTGGGGAACCTATAAATTGAACTCATGCCTCATTTGTAAATCATGGGAGCATGTTGCAAAACATGTTGAGATAAGCAATTGTTGCTTAGGATTGCCAAAATAATAAGTAATACATTGTTTGAATTGATGGTGATTATTTCCCTAATTTTGGAGTCTACATGGTTTTTATCCCTCATCATAGATTAGATTTCATTTCATGTATGTTAGATGAATGAAGGATTTGATAATTTAGATTGGTGAAACTTTTTTTTCTCATACTTTTGTTGGATGGATGATTTTCATTCAATGTGTAAAGTTAGCCTGAGCTTTTGATGTGGATGCTTAACTTCTACTTTGAGTAATATTGTTCAATTGTTGGTATTATTCATAAGTGTGAAAATCTTGAGCACAACCTTAGAAGATTGCACATACTTTGCGTAGTTGTCCTAAGTGTGGCAAAACAAAGTGTTGTTATTAGTTTCACCCAGTCTTTACTGTCTCCTGAATTCTTAGGAATAGATTAGAATTTCTAAACCTTATCTCCTTTTTAGTTTTCTTGAAGTCCACAATCCAAAACCCAAAAACAATAAATCTCCACTATGAATTGAACGTGCCAAGCGTAAGTCCCTTTGTGTATTACCAGCATATCACAACACCCATTGAGCTTATCCACATGTCAATACCTGACCAAAGAAACCTTGGAATTGCCATATAGTCTTCTTGCAATCTTAGCATAAGTGGTGGATTTTCAAGAGAGGATAGAGTATCCTTCGGTATTTTATTCTAATGTTCGGTATATGATAAAACAGACACCAACAGGTCCCTACTACAAGTTCGACAATCAAAGATCTTGG